>NC_141391.1:42094096-43294096 GCF_034619465.1 Leptosomus discolor | reverse complement strand
CAATACAGGCTGGGGAATGAAGGGTTTGAGAGCAGCACTGGGGAGAAGGAGGTGATTCTCCCCTTGTGAGACAACTTCTGCAGTACTGTGTCCAGCTCTGGAGTCCTCAGCACAAGAAAGACATGGATCTCTTGGATCGAGTTCAGAGCACGGCCACAAAGATTATCAGGGGTCTGGAGCACCTCTCCTATAAAGAAAGGCTGAACAAGTTGCGGTTGTTCAGCCTGGAGAAAAGAAGGCTCCAGGAAGACCTTATTGTGACCTTTCAGTACTTAAAGGGGGTCGATAAGAAAGATTGGGGCAATCTTTTTAGCAGGGCCTGTTGCAATAGAGCAAGGAGTAATGGTTTTAAACTAAGAGAGGGCAGATTTAGGATAGATATAAGGAAGAAATTTTTTACAATTAAGGTAGTGTAACACTGGAATAGGTTGCCCAGAGAGGTGGTAGATGACCTATCCCTGGCAAAATCCAAGGTCAGGTTGGATGGGGCTCTGAGCAACCTGATCTAGCTAAAGATGTCCTTGCTGACTGTACGGGAGTTGGACTAGATGACTTTTAATGGTCCCTTCCAACCCAAACTATGCTATGATTCTATGATTCTGTGATTTGCTAGAAAGAATAGCTGTACAGAATCCTTTGGCAGCACTGACCAGGACTACTCTGGGAACTTATACAAATACCTCAAATTGCAGATGCCTACATTTTCATATTTGAAGCTGTATCCCTCCCCACTCCTGATAGGATGAACTGAATCTGTCCTAGCTATCAAAAACTGCCAGGAAATTGAACAAAGGAAGAAACTGTGTCTGTTAGGAGAATATTATACCACTGTGATGGTAGTGGAATATCACCACTGTCTTCTTATTGTACAAATTCATCTTCTGCCTATCTCTGTGTGTCTTCATTCCTGCTCTGCAAAAACATTTGTGTTTCTACCACCATCTTCTTCCCACTGCTTTTATCCTTTTCCTTTCATTTTTTCCCCAATTAATTTACCTCTACCTAGTTAAATCTAGCAAATAAACATATGGCCATAGAATGAACAAATATTTGCTGCTATCACATTATTTATTTTTGTATGCTTTACTTCTTCTGCCTATGTCAGTTTTTCAGTCTGTAATGTATATATATTTGCTTTTTACATTGATTTTTGCAGTGTCTAGCACAATGGGATGTGTTTGTGACTAGTTCTTTACTACCACAGTAAGCATGATTAATTATGTAGATTTTTCTGGCTCTGAAATCTACAGCCTGTTTAAATCCTGCATTTATTTGTTTTTATTTACTTAAATCAAAAGTAATACATTTACAACTATTCACAGTTCTAAGTGCACCACCACATTGTTATTAACAAAATAATATCACATCAACATTACGGTAAATTCAACAATAAGCTCTTCATTGATCATTTTGATTTCATGCAGCTTCAACAAAGTTTAGGATCTGTCTTTTCTCTTACATGTGGTGTTGAATTTATTTATTTCTATTTTTCCTCCTTTCTGCTCATTTTCTTCCTATAATTCTGACAATTTTCTGTAGCAGCTGAGAAAATCGTAACTTCCTGAACCTGTGGAACACAGGCTTAATCTAAGACCATGGGACCTCCAACAGAACTATCACAGCTATGTGCATCTAAGTTATTTATTTGTACCATGAAAAGATTCCTATGAGATCATATATACAGGTACATATATGTGCATGTGTGTGGTGGTTTGACCCTGGCCAGATGCCAGGTGCCCACCAAAGTGGCTCTATCACTCTTACCCCCCTCAGCTGGACAGGGGAGAGAAAATACAACAACAGGCATGTGGATCAGATAAAGACAGTTTAATAAAGCAAAAGCCACATGTGGAAGCAAAAGAAAACAAAAGATTTTATTCTCTACTTCCTATCAGCAGGTGATGTCCAGCCACTTCCTGGGAAGTAGAGCTCCAGTACACGTAGCGGTTGCTCTGTATGACAAACGTAAAACTAATGTTCCTCCCTTCTTCCTATTTTCCCTGTCTTATATTGCTGAGCAGGCACCATATGGTATGCAATATCCCTTTGGTCAGTTTGGGTCAGCTGTCCTGGTTATATCCCCTCACAAGTTTCTACCAACCCCCAGCCTACTGGGGAAATATCGGGGAGAAAGCCTTGATGCTGTGTGAGGCCCACTCAGCAGTAGTCAAAACAGTGGTGTGTTACCTAGCTACCACTACACAGCATGATGAGGGCTGCATCTCAGACAGACCCATTACAGTGTGAAATGTGAAATGTGCGTGATATATATTCTCTGTGAAAAGCCTACACAGAAAAAAAAAAAAAAAAAAGTTGGTTAAACAATTATAGACCTTTTATGACCTGTAGAAAAGTTAGACCATTTATGGTCTCTCTGTTTCTGTAATGTTTATGGTTTCCTGCTTTCTTTCTGATTTCATACTAGTTTAATAAGGGATTTCTTATTTCTTCTTTTTCCAGTCATGTAAATATTTTGTCAGTTTATAGAGAGCAAGTATGGTAGCTGATATGACCACCAAGAAAAGGACATGATTTCATAGAATCATAGTATCGTAGAATAGTTGTGGCAGGAAGAGACCTTCAAGATCATGGAGTCCAACCTTGGTCCTAGCTCTACCAACACCACTAACCATGTCCCTAAGTACAACATCTACCCGTCTCTTAAACACCTCCAGGGATGGTGACTCCACTACCTCCCTGGGCAGGCTGTTCCAATGCCTGACAACCCTTTCAGTTAAGAAATTCTTCTTAATATCCAGCCTGAACCTTCCCTGGTGCAGCTTAAGGCCATCATTTTTCTGCTAACAA
This sequence comes from Leptosomus discolor, assembly GCF_034619465.1. Classification (NCBI taxonomy): domain Eukaryota; kingdom Metazoa; phylum Chordata; class Aves; order Leptosomiformes; family Leptosomidae; genus Leptosomus; species Leptosomus discolor. The sequence goes on along the minus strand of NC_141391.1, from coordinate 43,291,288 downwards.
AAAGAAAAAGCAACACAAAGATGAATGAGAGACTAAAATTACATCAACTTTCTACTGACAAGTAGAGAGATGGAACATCAATAAAAAGTTGAAGTACATGCAAAGGTTAAGTTTAATGTGACTCATAATTTACTCTTAATTACTTACTGATTACTTTCTGTAAAGATAGACATCCATCATAATCACTTTGACCTGTATAATTCCATAATACTCATTATACCACTGACCGCCTAAAGTCAGTGGGTGTCCCTTATTGAGAATATATATGGAAAAATGTCCCTCGCAGTAAAATGATGCAATACTTGCCATATTTCGTATTTGTCTGAAGCTTTTACATTGTGTTTATTCACATAAGTACACTTACAATCTGTGGTTACTGTCCCACTACTCTTTTAAGTGAAAAACTAGTTTTTTATAAACAGCCATTGGTTTATTATTATCCGAAGTATTTTAGGAAACCAAGTTACAATTTCATCCATGATGACAAAGACTATGACTTGGTATTTTATTATATGTTTAAAGATGTGATTATGACTAGTATGCTTTCCTAGAGCTTTGTGAAGTGAGCTTCTGTTGCAGTTTTCTGCTGCATTTTGGCAGTCAGTTGGAATGGTGAGTTAGTTCTTTTCTGTCTATTCATCTTGTTTTGATAGCTCTAGTCACTCCAATATCTCAGTTACTAGACACCAACACCCACAATCAATTTTGGAAGAAAAAAATCACAATCAAGAATGGCTCTTATGACATTCTCTTTTAGGAACTCTTACACTTTCTGCTATATTATTTCATTTATTTATCTCTCAGAGATTTAAAGATAGACAAAAATTCTATTCTACTTTCTCTGTTTTATTTACTGATGAAAAATTGGCATGTATGTTTAAAAATGTATGTGTGTAACTCTATATAAAATATATGCATTATATATAAACATATGAATATATACAGAATATTAACTTGAAATCATGCTCACATTCAAGTTCAAGTTCTCACCTGCCCGCATGTCTACACCTGAAAAGAAAATGTAGTGATGCTAGCCAGTGATGCTAACTGATGGATTGAAATGGCGTATCTCTATTTTGATGTTACATTGACCTCACCATCACTTTCTTATTCTCAGGCTCTACCCTGACAAATATCTGGTGTCCTACCTCAGTAGAGTCCACACTGCAATTCACAAAGCAGCTCTCATTTCTTTGAAATCTTTTCATGACAGTATGACAGGACTACTACAGGGCCTTGCTGGGCACAAGAGGGCTGTCTTTACAGCAGCTGGTGGACACTGTGGCCACAGTCCAGTGGAGCTGGTGTTAGAGACTTACCTGGACAATCTCATGGCTTTATTCCAGTCTCTAACCTAGACTTCTTTCCTTTCAAAAGAAAGGTTTGTGGAAAAGGTTGTGGATAAGGAAGAATTCTGGTGTTTATCCAATTCTTGTCGAAGTAGGGGACTGGACCATGGAAAGAGATGAGAGATATATCAGTATGGATATGGCCAAAGAAACAGTCTGGTTTAATCAGCATCAGGAAGACAATTTGCAGGACAGAGTTCAGGCTTATGCAGAAATGCTGCTGTCTGGCAGTTGCCTGAAGCCAATGTTAACGAAGAGGCCAACTAGTATGAGAACAAGATGAAGATGAGAAATAACCTATTCTAAAACAAAATGTAGCCTTCTGCAGGAATGAGGCAAAAACTTCTGTAATAGGGTTTTCAAGAGGTCCCTGAAGAACAAGCCTCTGGAAAAGCTCTGACTGTAACAGTGAACTACAGAAAACCCTACAGCTTTTCTCACTTAAGCAGCCTAATATGTAACCTGCTCAGGAGGAGAATCTGACAGCAAGCTCCTGGAGCCTTTTTGCATCTTAAGGTGTCCTCTGCAGTCAAGCACGTCTGTGTCAGGAATAAAAAATGTAGTGGATATGTTTCTCTGTATATTTTGAAAAGAGGACAATGATGTCTGCATAAATCTCCAACCACCTCTCCACAAATCATAACCCTTATTTTCCACCCTCCAAGGGACCATGTGGTGTCATGTCCAAACTGCTGAGACTGACATGCAGAAGAAGTTATAAAATGGAGTTCAGGATCAAAAAGACTGCAAAAGTGCTGTGTATTGTGAAGTCAAAAAAATGCTTGCTGACATACCCCCTCACTCCCACTACAGTTCTTCTGGGTTTTGCTAGTCAAGCAAAACTTGACTTCTTACTTGTCAAATTCCCGGTCCGTATAATTTTTAACACGTCATCAGCCTCATCCTCTTCTGTAAGCTTTGTTTCCAAAAGATAATCTCACTCCCCAAAGTAAAATAAAATTTGGAGAAGTTTCTCCATTGTAGGAGTTTAGTCATCTGTATTTTAAAGTCAAGGAACAGCCAAGCACAAGAGAGAATATGGAATGAATAGAGTTTTGCAGAAATTTTGGTTAATCTTCATCCTTGATCTGGAGGCAAGGTATCATCAATTGGCAGTTATGTCATGTGGGGCAGGTACTAGACAGGAACTAGTAAAATAGCAGCAAGTGGAGACTTTGTTTCACCAAAATTTTTCACGACTCTGCAAATGTCTTAACCCTGCTAAGACAGTTTTCATTACCCTTCAAATATAAAGCTGCTTGGAGTTCAAATATTAGCAAATTTTTTGTACATTAAGTACTCAAAATAATATAGACCAATTTGAATCACCTGTAGTCATGGAAACACTCCCATCAGCACACTAACCCAGTTGACTCTTGGGCATATATAGCCCAGCCAACTTCTAGATGTGTAGGGAGCATTATTGTGTGAGATACTTCTCATTCAAACTAGTTTCCTGCTATCAAATGCCTGTTCCATTTCTCAGCAGGCTACTCAAAGGAACAAGTGGGCTCACTCCATTTGGTGTTTGTATCAGAATAGAAACAGACAGCAATGAGACATTGACAGCTTGTTTTTCATACAACGAAGACCATTTAGCTCCTCCCCTTCCTTCTTCTATTGCTTTTCTGTTACTACTTGATTACTGGAAGTCTAATATTCAGGTTTAAGAAAAGCAGAGTCAAAACTCCTTACTCTGCAGAGTACATGAGGATCTTTAGGACCTAGAGGAGCAGCTAAAGGATTTGAGATTTAAACGTGGTATAACCAAAACGTTACACCAAAACTCAATCACCGAGATGAGCAGCTCTGGTGCCAGCATGATCCACAGCGGAGCACTCCAACATGGTGCACAGGGGAGTTTCCCAAACTGGGAAAACCTCAGGTGTAGCTGAGAGAGACACCAGGAACCCACAGCTCATGTGATAGCAGCTGACAAGACCTGGGCAGGGCCAGAAGCAATGGTGGCCAAGCCCCCCTCACATATAAAAGAAGCCCCTGGGGAGTGCTAGTGACCAGGAGTGCTGTGAACAGGTTGGACAAACAGGGTGTGATGCGTCAGCCATGGTGTGGGGTGGCAGTTCACACAGAAGGCAGTTTGTGCAGAAGGCGGTTCACACAGAAGGGCGTGAAGGAAGGGCGCTGAAGCTCGATCAGGGAGCAATGGTATTACCCTGGCAGAAGGCCATGGGCTCTCTAAGCTTTGCATCCACCACGACTGACACAGCTGTTCAGACAGAGCTCCAGTGGGAACATGCTGCCACTCCAGTGTCAGGCTGCAGGGTCTGCCCTGTTCTTACACCAGCATTGTCTGGCAGCAGTGAGCACAGCTGTGGGAGGTGCACCCAGGGAGAGGAACTCCTCCACTTAGTGACATAGCTGTGGGCTGAGGTGAGTAAGTTGAGGAGTATCAGGAAGTATGAGAGAGAGATAGACAACTGGAATTGCGCCCTACCTTCCCTGAGACAGGATGCAGGATACAGAGGACTCCCTATCCTCTCTCCACATGGCTGAATGTGGTGACTTAAGGCGTAGGGAGCAATAGCAAGAAGTTCCAGCTCAGCATAGCAGGTGCATCTCCTCTGTGACTATCCCACCTTCCCAGGTGCTCTTGCATAATAGGCACGAGGCTCTGCGAGTGGTACCGAACAATAATGAGGAGAATGGTTCACCTAGCTTGGAGGTGTCACTGAGGTTAAGTCTACCTATGCCCTGTGTCAAAACAACTTCCATAAATAAAAAAGGATGGGTCATTGTCATAGGAGACTCCCTTCTGAAGGCAACAGAAGGCCCAATATACAGACTGGACCCACTTCATAGGGAAGTTTGCTGCCTCCCTGGAGCCCAAGTTAAAGATGTGAAGATGAAGTTTTCTACTGTAGTACAGCCCTCAGATTATTATCCATTATTGATTTTTCAGGTAGTCAGTGATGAATTTACAACAAAAAGGCCAAGGGCAATCACGAGAGTCTTTAGGGCCTTAGGATGACTGGTTAAGGGATCAGGAGCACAAGTAGTGTTCTCTTCTATCCTTCCAGTTGCAGGGAATGGTAAGGAAAGAAACAGGAGAAGACAGCAGATCAATACCTGGCTCCAAGTGTACTGTCACTGGCAGAATTTGGGGGGTTTTGATCATGGATTGGTCTACACAACACCAGGCCTGCTGACGACAGATGGGATATGCATGTCTCAAAGGCGGAAAAGGATCTTTCACAGGAGTTAGCAGGGCTCATTGAAAAAGCATTAAACTGGATTTTAAGGGGGAAAAGGGTAAAAACAGGCTTACCAGACATAAGCCTGGGATCGACACGCCTGTGTTAGAGAGACAGTATACTAGTGAGGTCATTTGGTCTGCCATCTCCGTGGAGGTATGGGATGGAGATCCATGCGACAGCAAAGACACAAAGGTTATTGATGTGTTAGAAACCAGAGAAGCACCTGAGAGTGGTCACACAGGAATTAAGGTTTCTTCCCTCAAAAAGGTGGCTGGATCAATAGCCCAATTGAAGTGCACCTACACCAATGCATGCTACATGGGCAGAAAACAAGAGAAGCTGGAAGCTATTGTGCAGCAGGAAAACTATGATCTAGTTGGCATCACAGAGGCACAGTGGAATGACTTGCACAACTGAAGTGCTGTAATGGATGGCTATAACCTCTTCAGAAAGGATAGGCAAGGAAGGAAAGGCAGTGTCATATCCCTGTATGTTCCAGAGTGTTTTGACGGTCTAGAGCTTAATGATGGTGACAATAGGGTTGAGTGTTTATGGGTAAGAATCAAGGAGAAGGCCAACAAAGACGTTATCACGGTAGGAGTCTGTTACAGACCACCCAAACAGGATGAAGAGGCAGAAAATGTATCGTATAAGCAGGTGGGACAAGTCTCACAATTGCTAGCCCTTGTTCTTGTGGGGGACTTCAACTTAGCAGATGCCTGCTGGAGATACAATACAGCGGAGAAGAAACACTCTAGGAGGTTCCTGGAGTGTGTGGAAGAGAACTTCCTGACACAGCCAGAGAGGGAGTCAACTAGGAAAGGCACCCTTCTGGACCTGTTGTTTGCAAACAAAGAAGGACTTGTGGGTGATGTGGTGGTTGGAGGCTGTCCTGGGCATAGTGATCATGAAATGATAACAGGTTTTGATTCTTGAAGTAAGAAGGAGGATCAGCAGAACTTCTACCTTGGACTTACAGAGGACAGACTTTGGGCCTTTTTGCCCTCCTGAAGAGCAAAGGTGTTCAGGAAGGCTAGACATTCTTCAAGAAGGAAATACTGAAGGTGCAGGACCAGGCCATCCCCATGGGCTGAAAGACAAGACAGTGGGGAAGAAGACGGGCCTAGCTGAACAGAGAGCTTTGGCTGGAAATCAGGAAAAAAAAGTGAGTTTATGACTCAGGCAACTCAGGAGGATTACAAGGATGTCATGAGGTTACGCAGAGAGAAAATTAGAAGGGCCAAAGCCCAACTAGAACTTAATCTGGGTACTGCTATTAAAGATAATTAAAAATGTTTCTATAAATACGTTAGCAACAAAAGGAGGATCAATCTCCATCCTTTATGGGATGCAGGGGGAAACATAATGACAAAGGATGGGGAAAAGACTGAAGTACTTAATGCCTTCTTTGCCTCAGTCTTTAATTTGATCAGTTGTTCTACAGGTACCCAGCCCCCTGAGCTGGAAGACAGGGACAGGGAACTGAATGAAGCCCCCATAATCCAAGGGGAAATGTTTAGTGACCTGCTACACCACTTAGACACACAGAAGTCTATGGGGCTGGATAGGATCCACCCAAGGGTACTGAGGGAACTGGTAGAAGTGCTTACCAAACCACTTTCCATCATTTACCAGCCGTCCTGGCTGACTGGGGAGGTCCCAATTGGCTGGAAGTTAGAAAATTTAATGCCTATCTACAAGAAGGGCTGTGGATGTTTTCTACCTAGACTTTAGTAAAGCCTTTGTAAAACATTCTTCTGGAGGTTCAACAAGGATCCTGTACTTCGGTCACAACAATCCCATACAACGTTATAGGCTTGGGGAAGAATGGCTGGGAAGCTCCCTGGTGGAAAAGGATCTGGGGGTGCTGGTTGACAGCCATCTGAACATGAGCCAGCAGTGTGCCCAGGTGGCCAAGAAGGTCAACAGCATCCTGGCCTGTGTCAGAAATAGTGTGGCCAGCAGGAGTAGGGAAGTGATCATGCCCCTGTACTTGGCACTGGTGAGGCAGCACCTCAAATACTGTGTGCAGTTTTGGGCCCCTCGCTACAAGAGAGACATTGAGGTGCTGGAGTGTGTCCAGAGAAGGGCAATGAACCTGCCGAAGGGCCTGGAGAACAGGTCTTATGAGGAACGGCTGAGAGAACAGGGATTGTTTAGCCTGGAGAAGAGGAGGCTGAGGGTAGACTTTATCTCTCTACAACTACCTGAAAGGAGGATGTAGCGAGTCTCTTTTCCCAAGTAACTAGCAATAGGACGAGAGGAAGTGGCCTGATGTTGTGCCAGGGGAGATTTACATTGGATGTTACGAAAAAATTCTTCACCAAAAGGATTGTCAAACATTAGAACAGACTGCCTGGGGAAGTGGTTGAGTGACCATCCCTGGAGGTATTTAAAAGATGTGTGGTTGTGGCACTTACGGACATGGTTTAGCGGTGGATTTGGCAGTACTAGGTTAATGGTTGGACTCAACGATCTTAAAGGCCTACCTAAACTCATAAACCAAACTGTTGCTTAAATATATGTTAAAACAAATTGCAAACTATTTCCCAAAAAACTTGATGTTTATGAATTATTTAGCTCCAGTAGTCTTACCATAAGACAAGTGTTTAAGGTCATTACAGAATCGGCAGAAAAGGCTGTAAGAGTAAACTGGAAATGACATTGCTGCCCATTTGGAATTAAGATGCTTAAAAATCAGGAAAACAGACATATTTTCAAAACAATCCTCACTCAGTGACAAGACTGTTCAGAAAAACTAGCTCAAAGCTGTTGTTATCAAGATGAAGCGATGCCCTTGTTGGTAATTACATTAAGGACATGCCTATCAACAATGCTGCTGAAGACGATACAATCAACAGGATTCAGGAAATCAGCAATAAATAATACAGGTAAACAAAGAGCTATAGCTAGAAGAGATGATTTAAGCATTCTTTTGAATCTGTGAATTTTTTTGAAGGAGGCTATGCGTTACTTATTTCCCTGTATTAGCATGTTCAACTATTTAATATGAATAAAATGAATATGAAGACTCCAATCTCCAACAGAAATTCTTTATTTTCATAGAAAGATCATGCCTGTTGTCCTGACTGTCTCATTGTCATTCACTTAGCAGACAAGATCTAAAAGTTCTCAGAGTAGAATAGAATAGAATAGAATAGAATAGAATAGAATAGAATAGAATAGAATAGGACTAGACTATTTCAGTTGGAAGGGACCTACAGTGATCATCTAGTTCAACAGCCTGACCAATTCAGGGCTGACCCAAAGTTAAAGCATGTTGCTAAGGGCATTGTCCAAATGCCTCTTAAATACTAACAGGCTTGGAGCATCAGTCTTGGTGCATCTAGGAAGCCTGTTCGAATGTTTGACCACCATCTAGGTAAAGAAATGCTTCCTAATTGTGAAGCACAGTCTGATTTATTGCTTTAAACAACCTGTTTTGCAGATTTTATGTATGTGTCTTGAACAAAAGACAAATATTTCCTTTTACAGTGCAAGTTTTATGTATTAGCCCTAAAAACAGACTACTTTGCAAAAAACAGCCTGCTCCAAGGAGATAAGAGGGTGGAGTGGTGTTTCCCCTTCAGAAACTTTAGTTGGGGTGATTGATAAGGGGGCTTCAGCTGGAGGGGTTACCTAACCTCCCCTATCCAAATGGACAAACCCTGCAGATGAGGGCTGTTTCTGGACTTGGTGACCCTTATCTACAAGTGAACATTGGACTTGAGGAAGTGTACTGTCTTATCTATAGTGGACAAAACCCCCTTGGAGCCCCCAAAATGTTGTATACTGCGCCTGCATCCTAATTAGCTTATGAAGCGATAAGATGAGGGGATAATGTGAATAGGACTCATGAATATTGATGGAAAGGGACAATAAAAATACCAATAATTAAGACACCGGTGTGTGCCCACCACCAAAGAACCAAAGATCAGACCAGACCTGTGAGACGTCGCTGGACCCCAGGAGTAGTGATATTCTTTCTCTTTTTCTTTTTTTCTCTCTCTTCTCTTTCTTTCATTCTTTCTTTCTTACTTTCTCTTTTTCACTCTTTTCTTCTTCTCTCTCTCGATATTATTAGATAGAATTAGGGAAAGCCATACTTTTATCCTATCTGTGAAACATTACCTTTATTTGATCTGTGAAATATTATTTTATCCAATCTGTGAAATATTATTACTAATAAAGTGCGTTATTACTGCCATCTACTAACCAAAGAGTGTTATTAACTCGTTACCTTTGATGAGCAGAGGGTTTCTGCTGTGCAGAGGAAAACTCCTTTTAAAAGAGAGGATACAAAAGCTTCACCTACCCTGAAACCCCACGGAGTGGGATGGGACATTTAAATTGGCATCACAGACAAGATCCTCTCTTAAAGCAGAAGAGATCCCAAATCGAAATTCGGGAAAGGAGAACAGAGAATTGGCCGAGGCCGAGTTGTCTGATACGTGGTCATGGCTTCCCAGGTACAGCCTGACTTTTATTGTTCCTCATTGTTGCAGTTATTAAAAGAATACAAAGCTTGCCCGATACCCCGAGGGTGGAGCTGGGCTGAGGAAAATTGCCAGTCACCTCTGGTTGTAGCAGAGCAGATAAAGGATTTGGCTAAGGAAAACAGATCAAAGCTGGGACTAGGGAAAGCTACAATATGTGGAGTACTAGGGGCCTCCCTCCTGGTAGCACAGAAAGATAAATGCATTACCAAACACACTGAAAGAGAAACAATTGAGTCCTTACAAAACTTAGTAAAACAACTACAAGGTTGCTTCACTATTTACTGCAGGAACAGGGAGAGACTGTAAATGTTTCCTACACAGCTATTTTCTGTTTAGGCTTTGTTATGTACAGCTACAGCTGGTGGATTGTTTAAGGTGTTCTGATAAGTTTTACACTACAAGTTGCAGGCTGGTCATTCATGTTGCTAGTCATCAAACTCAAGGAATGAGATTTCTAACTTAGCTCAGTCTTTTTTTGAAAAAAGTCTAGAGAATGCAAGACTGGTATGACATGATGCAGCTGGCCTGAATGCAGTGATGACATGTACTAAAAAATATAGTGACTAATGATTTCTGATAAGAAATTTGAGGCCTAGAGCTCTTCCTGTATCAAAACTGTCATCAAATAGAGCTAAAAAGATGTCACTTCTGCATTCTTCATGTGATCTTAGTATCCATGGAGAGTCTATGGGCATTGTGTGCTGGGAACTGACCTGACTGGGGTGCATGAAATAGAATTCAGCCAAAAAAAGACTAAAATCATGCTTTTCTGTCCATTAACAATATGTCTATAGTATTTTAGCTCATTTTATCATCTCTTCTTCATTCATAAACTGATTTAATCCAAGGATTATGGTAATTTAAGAGGTCTTCTGTTCTTGTCTGCATTGCAGCCTGGAATGTGTTATATTCATGTTCCCAATACTTAAGACCATTTTATAGAACTGCTACCTATTCCAATTATTATTATTATTATTATTGTTGTTGTTGTTGTTGTTGTTGTTATTGTTGTTATTATTATTATGGATTAGCAAGGCACCTTACTGGATAAACAGTTCAGGCACTCCAGGAACTACTCGATTAGATGCTCAATATGTAATTTAATTAAACATTGTGGCAAACTCAGACTTAACCAATATTAGAAAATATATTGCTGAGCATAATTCAAAGACTGTATTTGTTACCTTAGTAAGATTTTCTGAAATCAGAATGACAGACCTTTTAAACTGTTCTCTTTATCATTGAAGTAGAGAGCATTGTAGGACACATATGCTACAGTTCTAGCTTTTAACATGAATAGATTTGTGGTGGTTTGGCCCTGGCTGGACATCAGGTGCCCACCAATGCTGCTCTATCATTCCCCACACTCTGCTGGAAAGGGGAGAGAAAATATAATGACAGGTTTGTAGGTCAAGATAAGGACTCTCCAAATACCATCACAGGCAAAACAGACTCGACTTGAGGAAAAAAACATAATATATTACCAATCAACTCAGAAAGTAATGAAAAATAAAACCAAGTCTTAAAACACTTTGACCCCACACCTCCCTTCTTTCTGGGCTTAACTTCACTCACAAATTCTCTACCTCCTCCCCCTGAACAGCACAGGGGGCTGGGGAATGGGGGTTGGGGTCAGTTTATCACATGTTGTTTGTGCCACTCCTTCCTCCTCAGGGGGAGGACTCTTCACACTCTCCCCCTGCTTCAGTGTGGGGTCCCTCTCACAAGAGACAGTCCCCCATTACTTCTCCAGTGTGAGTCCTTCCCATGGGCTGCAGTTCTCCAAGAACTCCTCCAGTGTGAGTCTCTTCGATGGGATGCAGTCTGCTCCAGCGTGGGTCCTCCATGGGTTCATAAGTCCTGCCAGCAAACCTGCTTCAGCGTGGGCTCCTCTCTCCACGGGTCCACAGGTCCTGTCAGAAGCCTGCTCCAGTGCAGACTTCCTACAGGGTCACAGCTTCCTTCAGGCATCCACGTACTCCGGCATGGGGTCCTCCATGGGGTGTAGGCAGATATCTGCTCCATTGTTAACTTCCATGGGCTGCAAAGGTACAGCCTGCCTTACCATGGTTTTCACCACAGGTTGCAGGGCAATCTCTTCTCCAGCACCTGGAGCACCTCCTGCCCCTCACTCTTCACTGACCTTGGTGTCTGCAGAGTTGTTTCTGTCACATATTCTCACTCCTCTCTCTCACTGCAATTGTTGCTGCACAGTAACTTTTTTCGCCTTCTTAAATACATTATCACAGAGGTGCTACCACTGTCACTAATTGGCTCGGCCTTGGCCAGTGGCAGGTCTGTCTTGGAGCCGGCTGGCATTAGCTTGGATCGGACATAGGAGAAACTTCTAGCAGCTTCTCACAGAAGCCACCCCTGCAACCCCCCTGCTACCAAAACCTTGCCACTCAAATCCATTACAAGATTCCACACATAAAAAATTTCAAGCATTATAACATAACTTTATTAATATGCATCATTATAATATGCCCTGCAGCACCACCAAACAACTGTATCAAATAATCTATATTTTTGTTCTTTCAAACTTAAGGATTAATGCATTTACACTGTTCTCAATTTAAAATTAGGGGCAAAAAGATAAGTATGTCTCTCTCAATCAAATGCAAAAAATGAAGCCATAAGATATAAGAAGCAATTTTTGCATTCTACTACCCAAAACTACTTGGGGATTTAACACATCCAGTTGAACTGTACATTATTGCTGCTCTGATACTCTTAGATACAAATTAAATTTAAATTATATCTTTTTTAGTTCAATTAACATAAGTATTGCTTTCATGTTGTTTGTTTCCATTTGGTTCATTGCTCTTCTGTTGCAAAGAACGAATGAATCCTAAAAGAATTATTTCCCATGGAATACTAACCTTTTATTATAATCCAAGTAGTTAGTTGGTAAAGCTTAATAATTATGTCAATTCTTTCTGCAGGGATATTTGGAAACGGAGCACTGTTATGTGTATGTAAAAATAAAATGCTGGTTACATTTCAGGCGAATTATCAAGTTTCTCTCTTAAGGATTAATTTAAACTCATCTGTCATTTAAATAATTGTACTTTTGCTTTAAATTAACTTTCCCTACACTTATATTACAAATAATGGAACACTTTATTCTTTCACTTTCTGGAATGTAGTTAGTTATGCTTTCTTTATTCCTCTGTTTTGGTTAATAAAGCCTTCATTTTGTATCTCGTCTTTGTATATTACATACAAGATACTTTTAACAGCAGAGGCTTCTTAATGATGTTTTCATGATGAACTGGTAGGTCATTGTGTACATAATGCTCTTTATTGGTTTTGAGTGCATCTATGTAAGTAATTCAAATTACTAAGTTGAGAAGGAAATGCTTTGACTGTATATGGAAACACTCTTTAAATATTTTGCTTGAGATTGTAAGTACAACATTCTGTACTTCCAGCAGAAACATGTCTGAAAAAAACTACATGAGTGCCTAAAATAATATGAACCCAAATTAAAATAGAACTTCTAATCTTTGATGAAAATATAATGTAATTTCACAGGCTTTTTTTTGCGCTGTATGGAAGATTGGAATCAAGTGTAACAAGATTAGTCATCTTAGATAGTTATGCCACTGAACTGTAAAAAAAAGACCATAAAGTTAGAGCATACTGTTATTCAGATTTGCAATACTTTGATTCTATAGGGGCCATTTGAGGTGTTTTTTTCAGTTTCCTTGGAGAGGGAAAAAAGTGATATATACATATATATATATGCACACACACACACACGCACATATATATCCTAGAGACTACTTCATTTAAAGAAATAAAAAATATTTGTCAAGATGTTGGAAGTGATCAGAAAATCATAGTAAAGTCTTGACAGTTTCAAAAAAAAAAAAGATCCGATGTCAATTTTGTATACATTTTTGTATACATTATCCTATTATTATGTCTCATCAGGTGCTACAACTATTGAAAAGTATGATCTCAGAACAAATATATGGATTCAGGCTGGAGTGATGAATGGCAGGAGGCTTCAGTTTGGTGTTGCTGTCATCGATGACAAGCTGTTTGTCATTGGAGGACGGGATGGTTTAAAGACATTAAACACTGTTGAGTGTTACAATCCAAAGACCAAGGCTTGGACTGTGTTACCACCAATGTCAACACACAGGCATGGCTTAGGTAAGGAAAAAAAAAAAAAGTTTTTATGTTTTAAAAAGTTAACTACATTTTTTTGGATATGGATTTTTTAATGGAATACTCAGTACTTTTAAGCTATCGAAACACTCTGAATACTAGCAATAACTAGTTACATTGCCCTTGTTAGATCGCTAAGAATATATAGAAGGTTAAAATACATTTTTATTATTTACCAAAATAATACCGGGAAAAAGAAAAAAAAAACAACACAACAAATAAAAGGCAGAGGAACAGGGAAAGAAACTCTGAAACTTTTACAGGTTAGTGGGAAAATTTAGGTTTGTATGCACTGATTTTGAAAAAAGACCTCTTTATTTATCAAACAATCAAGGTATTTTTTATTTTTTAACTAAGCATTATGTGTTTTTATTTATCCAGTATGATAGGAAATAATGGCTGTAAACACTGTCAGTGATGGACTGATGTACTTTACATAGTATTTGTAGCAATAGTTTCATTATGACTGAAAGCATATTTTCTCATAGCCTGTTTTCACATAAGTTGTCTTCTGTTTTGGTTTTTGGTTTTTAATAGTATTATCCATATCATTGTCAGCATTAGTGAACCCACATTGTATCCCTGTACTCTACTCAAAGAAATATGTGTTTGGTGATGTTTTTTATTATTTTTTAAATTAACAAAAGGCAGTTATATTGTTTCCTTGAAAAACAGAGTAGTCTTTCTATTATGTATATCATATATATACAGTAGGAAAAAAAAGCTCTAATTTATGCAATTGCATAAGTAATTTTATAAGGTTTCAAAAATTATTTTTTTTTTTATTATTTTTCACTGTAGATTGACGAGATTTTGTGCTTAAAGAAAGGAATTTAGGATCTATAGGACATACCTACCAGTATATAACTTTTATAAGGTATAGAAAACTGAACTGTTCCTTTTCTGTTCTCCTAAAATCACTTGGTGTGATAGAATCATTACAACATCACGAAAAACAGAAATGAAATAGAGATGCTAAGTTATCCTATGCATTCCCCTCTGTTATAATCAACAGCAAGTCCTTAATGTACTGCTGTGTCAATATCTCAGAAAATGATGGTGCTTTACCATCACCACCACCACCATTTGACACTTACAATATGCATTTGCAACAGTTGCTAGCATAAGGCATTTTTGCTATTAAACATGTCTTACAGTAAAAAGTAGTGATGGAAATCTGTGTCCAATGGCATCATGACATTAAATAGCTCTGTAATTTAAAATTGTTTCCTAAGTTTAAATTTAATTGTAATCAAAAGAAATGCATAAGATATTACATGCAGAAATACATGTAATGTCTTTTTTACCAATGTTCCAGAATTTTACTGAATCTGTTATTAGTTTCAATGCCACCCCCAAGGGTGGCAAAAAAGCAATAATTTCAGCTATAACACAGGAAAGTATTTATAAAATATTAGGGAATGCTTGATAAGGAAAAAAACTTTTCCCAGTGACAAGAGGGCTGGAGCCATGATCAAAACCCCTTTTTGATCAGTTTAAAAAAAAAAAAATAGAAATCATTTTGGATTGATAATTCTACAAATGCTTTTGGTCAATAGATTTAAAAAATACCTTTGTAGTTTAAGTAAAGATGTTCAGGAAAGTTGAGGTTATGACTGAAGAAAAACTGGTATGTTTTCTACAGGAGATGAAAGAGAACATGTAAGACGTTTGACTACTTGAGGGTTTTTTGGGTTTGTGCTGAATCTCTTTGAATTTTAATCTTGCAAAAATTTGGGCTTTTTATAAACAACATGTAAAATGAGGGAAGATGTATGTACTGCAATTTTACTGCTCATGATGAAAATGGTTAAATGCAGTTGTTTGGGAAGCAATAGAGATGTGCTCTTTATTTTTTCCATAATTGCTTAAGAGTCATGATATATTATTTCCTGAGAAGCTCAGCTACTAGAATTTCATTGCTTTTTTTTTTTTTTTAATATTTATTTTTTTCCAGGAAACCCATAAAGTTATTATTTTAGTAAATGCCCTTTATAATGAGAACTTCATCTGCAGTAAGAAATCTCTTTCATTTGTTTTCTAAAATATATGTTATGTTATATCCACATGGTGATAATGCTAGAGCTGTTTGAATTACATTTTGTATACAAGATTACAAATAGACACCCTACTTTTAGACTGATGTCTTTCTGTTGACATCAGCAAAAAATTTTCAGATGTACCTAATTGTAACTGAAGTCACAATCAGGCAATACAATTCACTTTTTTCTGTCTTCATATAATCTTCAGTAGAACTGTGTGTGTAGAAGTTGATATACGTAGAAATGAGAAATGAGAAAATGAAAACTGATAGGTCTTGCAGTGAAAGCACATAGTTTAGGGAGTCGTATGTTAGACAATTTCAGCGTTGTCCATGGAAGATGACTGGAAGCTATCGTAGTGGTAGTGTTTGGAATAAGTGGTGTTAAAGTACAAAAAAGAAAGGGTAGGCTGTGGGATCCAAAAGTATTATTTCCACTAACAGTGATTCTAATATCCCTGTCAAGTAGGCCATAAAACAGTATGGAATATAAAAGAGTAGTAAGAAGCCAGAAAGGCAGTGAAAAACACAGACAAAATATGGGGAAGGTGAAACCTGAGAAACAGAAAGACCAAATCAAAATCCGTATAGGGAAGGCAGACCGAGAGTGAAAGAACAAAGAGGGAAAAAATTGTAAAACAGATTGTGGATTATAAATTCGGCAAAGAAATGAGTGGGTGCAGAATTGCTTCGTAAAAAGACTTGATAGTCTATATAGAGGAGGCGGAGAGAGAGAGAGGAAACAAGGAAACAATTAGACTAATCTAAACTTGTCCTTCTAAAGTAAACAATTTAAGTGCCTCAGTAAGAAAATTAGGCTTCCAGTACAGTTAAGGGAGAAGGGCAGTCTTTTCAGGTAGGTGTCCTAAATTGTCTTGCCCTTTCCATGAACTGCGTAAAAAGTGTCTAAGCTCCTACTTTAGCTTAGATTTACACTGTTTGTTAAGCCTAGACTTGAGCTTTGGGTTTTGTCTTTGTAAATGCACTGATCTAACTGTTCATAATCAAACATGTATTTGCAAGATGATCAGCATGGGTATTACCCAACAACTTCCTGTGAAGCTTAGAGTGGAGGCAGGTTACATATTTTTCCTTCTCCACTCTTGGAAGAGAGAATTTTGCCAGTTGGAATTGTCTGAGTGAAAATGCTGTAAGTACTATAAAATATTCATTGCTGATGGTCCTAGAGGACCTAAAGAGTTTCTGAGTCTTCATTTACACAGTGGGTTGTGACTTCAACCCATTGTTCTGACCCAGATAAATACATAATGTAAATGTATTCTTAAGGACCCAAGGGGTATGCTTGAAGTTAGACAGAGTGAATACCTGCCTATAGGTGATTGTCCTGAAACTGGTATGTTCAGGAATGAATATCTAAAAGATTAAGTTCAAGAATCAGAAGTGGAAAGAAAATATAGGAAGTTAGGGAGTTAGAGGATAAAATATTCCAAAATATCTTTGGTGTTTAGGACAAAAATATCAAACAGCATTATGTGTTTGCACAAAGGTCTATTTCTGTATTTCACTGAAAGGGTATGACCCACTCTGCTTCTTAGACTCAGCTTGGTTTTCCACTTCTGTGCTTACTGCTCTAGAACTCAACACGCAGGGTAGAGGAAAGGAAAAAAAATACCAGCTGGGGAAAAAAATAAAAAAGGATAGCTCTGTAGTTTTAAGTAGTAATGAGAAATGTTAATAGAGGAAAAGATTATGGAAAACTGAACTGTCAGTCAAAAAGCTGATAAATTAGTTAACAAAGGGAACAGGTAAAATCAGAGCTAAAAACCAAAAATAAGATAGGACCTTCTATTTATTTTGGCCAAAATCAAAGATATGATTATGGTACATAAGTACATGTATATGCATACTGTGTATATATATATATTTATACATGTATATATGTCTATATATGTCATATATATCATGTTGTGTCTGTGTGTATGTATAAATAGATACACATATCTGATTAGTCTAAAATTCTTGCATCTTTTTTCTGTGGACATTGTGATTCATAGCACTGCTTTGGTCAGTAATATAGAATTAGTAGCATTTTTGAGCTTTTAAGTTATAAACTACCCTCGACTTCATCACAAAGTAAATTAAATCAGTTTACCTGCATTAGAAGCATTCATTTATTTCCAAATCTCTGTGCCTGTAGAAAAGCTGTGGGTCCTTTCCTTGCGTTGTCAACAGTTATTATGTATGCAATGTCCAGCTATGAAGAAGTTTAACTGATAGCTGAATTCCTAATGCAGCTGCATACTTAAGCCATTTTGTCCCTGAAACTGATAATAATAGGAAGGTTTGAATATTTATTGAATACTTCATTTCTCTTAGTAATTTTACTTTGCATAGAAGACTGTTTTTGAAATAATACGAAAGCTTATTGTCAATTCTTCTATTTATTTAAATTTTCTCCTCTGCACTTGAAGTACAAGACACTGAATAAAGTAATATCTCCTAAAATTATGAGGTGCAATTAACATTTTATGGATGTAAATTTGCATTAAATGCTAGTGACAAAAATTATAGTCCAAAACACTGACACCAGGCAAGGTGGAAATTTGTAATACAGACATGGAACTATAGATTTACAGAACTATTGTTGTGATTCTTTAAAAGGACTATACATATTAAAATTTACAGAGAATATAAATGCAGTTAAATGTATTACGAGTTTTAAGAATAATAAATATTACATAAAGTTTAACAAAGTGAACTACATACCCAGCAAGATATTTTTGGTTGGTTGTTTTTTTGGGGGAAAGGAAAGGTATGTTGCTTTGTCTTAGCATAGGGAACTAACCACCATGAATTATCTAATAATGATAATTAAATTCTGCCTATTCAAAGACAAATTTTCAAGCTTTCTTGAACTTTAAAGAAAATAATTTTGTATTCTTTCTGAAAAAGTTCTAGAAATGCTAGACCCAGTTTTCATCATTTCACTCAGATGATTATTTCTAGTGATTTTCTGTATCCCACAGAAATAACTTAAGATTCATGTGCAGACTTGCACATGACAGAGTTGTATCATGAAATCACTGTCAATGGAATGATAGTGAAAAAATCTGAATATGTTTTGATTATTTATGCCATTTAAAGTGCTATTGTCAATAGAAAAAAATCAATTACTTGATACTAGATAATTTTACTAAATCTTTTGTTTTCCTTAAGACAATGCTTATTATATATTAATTCAACTACTTGTTAACCATTAAGAATATTATCACATTTTCTATCTTTATTTTAGTTGCTGTCCATAGCTGAGGGAAAGTGTGTTAGATCAACATGCCATGGGAACATAGTGTAATAATTTCTTTCTTTATCAGAAACTGCTTAAAGAGATCATTCACCAGGGGAATTTCATGATCCTTATTGCAGATGAGTCATGACCCTTATTTACTGATGAGTCAACAAAAGACTATTCTGACTAATAATAAAGAAAATCAGGACTGAAGTGCAAATTGATGTAAATTTAACTTTGTATTTTCATTGATGCAAAATGTCACAAAAGATTATTTCCTGCATAATTAATTTATCTTGGCTTTGTTTTTATTCTGATTACATGGTAAATCTCAGAAAGAAAACACATGTATAAATATAAAAACATTAATCAATCTAAGCCTATACATTTTTAAATCAATAAATGATAGCTTACAAAATATTTTACTACTTTTAGAAGTATTTCATTGTTGTTTTTTTCAATGTTTTAAAATTAATTAGATGCTTTCCAAAGGAATTTTTGGATTGTCAAAAAGTAATTATTGTTTATAAAATATTTTTAATGTGTATGATAGCTTAAGGCATATTTACAAACTCTGCAATTTTAGAGAACAAAGAATTTAGGGTAAGATTCATCCCATGAAATAGCAATACATACAATGGAATAGAACAACTGAGGTGGCATATTCCCACTTCCGTGGGAAAAAAAATTAAAAACATGTTTAGAATTAAACAATTTTTGGCTTCAGAGCAGTTCTTGCCTCTCAAGGTGTAATGAAGATTACTGAGAAGACTGCAAACTGGAAATCTCCTTCCTGAATCTCTTTTTTTTTTTTAAAAAAAAAAAAAAAGCCTACAACATTTTTGTCCATATTGGAAGTTGATTGTAAATCTTTTACCAAGAGTTTTACTACTGAAAGGAAAACAAAATGTTAAAAGTTAACTTGATTTTTTTTTATATTCTATTTTTTTATATATCACTGAAATAATACATAAAAAAATCTTTTACATTGGAAGGTACTTCTTGTGTAATTAACAAAGAACATCTTGTCTGGGCTCCACAGTTCATTCTTGTTGTCATTTTAGTAATGGTCAGTCATGTTTGCTGTATAAGTGTGATTACTCTGCTACTGTTCAATTGAAATATCTTTTTGTAATTTACAATGTATTCATGAAATCCTTATTAGGTTAGAGTGAATCTGTTGCTGTCTGTTCACTAATTTTTGATTGAATATTAGATAGCGTTATTATAGCAACTACTGTTGACTCACTTCACAAAATGGCAGGAATGCAACTAATAATAGAGTGAAATGTTAAGAAAGTTAACCTGGAACTGGGATATTTTCCAGGACTTAATATAATCCTTTAACTTTTAATTTATTTATTTAAAAAAAGAAAATCTCAAAGTCACTTCTGAAAATAAAAATTTCAAAAAAAAGTGAGAAATAATCTAGAGGTTAGTTACATCCTCAAACTGAAAAAACAACTTGGGTGGTATTACTTTAACCAAATGTAGGTGTCTTCGTCTGAGTAAACACCCTTTATGGTAACAGAGGAAAATAAATGACTCAAAGATGGGTGTCATCTTAATCAGATATATACTAGGGTAAAAGGCCAAAAATTAAAGTATGAGCGTAACTAATGATCCACACAAGTTGTATTCGCCCTTCAGATACAGATAAGCTGTGGACAACAGAAGACTGCCCACTTACAAATTTGGCTACTATCATTCAGCAAAGTATTGAATTACACCATTTATATTCGATTGAATTCAAGTTAAAGTCTGAAAATAAAGCTATAAATGTTTTAGTTTAGAGTTTTTGTGAAGCAGAATGTTAGTACTAATTTATTTTTTTTAATCTACAAAGGAATTCCCAGAATCAAATTATCATAAAAGTGATCATACTTGGACAGTCTTCTTCCATTTTTATAGACAGAAGAGTCTACATCCTTTCTTTATAAGGACATTTCAGTCTAGAGCCTTAGAGATATGATTGGGGTACTACAGCTTATATTACTTTTTATCAGCTGTACTTGGCAACAGACAGCTCTTTTTTCCCATTTCAATAAAAAATTAAAATAGCTTAAGCTAGCTTTATTCAGTTTTTCACAAATTAAGAATCTGAATTTGTACAAAAATAACCTTAAAGCAATGACAGCTTCCTATAGCTCAAATTTGGTCATAAAGTCCATTGACTTTCAAATGTCATTTTACACTTCTTGCTTTAGATGTGATTTTTGCATGTGACAATGTAGATGAACAGAGCAAATGAACTAAGTATAGTTGCAGAGTCTTGACTGAATGTTTTAAATTTTCTTTAAAACACAATAGAAATCACTTATAAATAACCCTTTCTCAGCCAAGTGAGACAGAGTGTTTTCAGCCGGTCCAGTATAGTCCTGTGCAGTTACAATTGTTTAGGTAAGCCCTAAAGAAAAAAAAAGAAAATGCAAAAGAATTAGAAGGTATTACTTTCCAATAAGTAATCTACTTCTAAGAAACAAGACTGAGAACTTTTTTCTAAATAAGAGTAGAATTTGGCAATTGCAGTTGTGTAAGAACATATAGAATCAGCCTATTCCTAGTCTTATGTGGCTCTTTATTCAGCCTTAAGTGTTAGTTTGGACATGATGGTGTATAGCCAAAAATCTTACAGAGGAATCACTGCATTTAGTCCTGACCGAAGTTCTGTCTAGCCAAGGCTTCATTGCTAGATTCAGCCATTACATTGGTCCTGCAGTGAGGATTTGGACTCTCTGCATAACATTTTCTTAATATTGACATATTAAAATTCAGCTTCAGATGGATACAAATTTATTCTATTAAATATGAGTAGAATAAAAGCTTCAGTGTTGGTCTATGAAAAAAAAGAAGTGTTAATTTAAAAAAAAAAAGTCTGGGTTGTCTCCTTTATAGGAACATTTTTAATGTTGTTTTCTGTGCTAGCCAAATATAAGAGAAAATGAAAACTTATAATTATACATGAATAAAAATATTTTTCAGTATAAGTTGGTTAGGTGGATTATATTTTGGAATTGCTAACTTAGAATTCTCTGTGAAAATAATAATTAAAAGGCAGTTGTAACTTTGGTAAAGCAAAGATAACTTAGATTCCACAAATGAGTTGCATTAGAACTTTTAAAAAGAAATTCAAAGGTGGTGTATTGAGTATTCATGCATGTATGTATGTGTATGTGATTTGAGAAATGCCAAAATATATATTCTTAAAAAACTGTTTGATACAAAACTAAACCAAAAAAATATAGGAAATGTTTGAAAACTTCTGTTTAAATAAAATTAACAAAGTAATGGAGTACATAATATCTTAAAACCTGGAGGTTAATAAAGTAGGTAGATAGATAGTATCAACGGAACCGCTTACTGCCGGTAGAATTATTCCTTCATAAAGTAAGAAAATGAAAAAAAAAAAAAAAAAAGAAAGAAAATAAATCCATCATTAATATCAATTTATTCTACATTTTAAAAAAAGTTCTGCAAAAAAAAAATTATTGCCAAGACACAAATATTTTTAATTCCTTTGCTTTCACTTGATGAAATAAAGAAAAAAGTGATATTTTTCACAATATATGCCTAAAATTTCAGCAGATATTTAAAAGATGCCTTCAGTGCAAATATCAGAAAAAGTTTCAGATACAAAAGACCTTGATAGGTCCATAATAGCAAAACAATACCTGATCACATTGAAGCAAGTGAAAGAGGAATCAAAGGTTATATATAGGTTGATACCACAAACAGGGCATTACAACAAAAATTATGGAGATTAAAGATACGGTTTACGAGGTGAGTATGAAGAGTGATCACCTTACTTCATTTTATGCCAAATAAAATTTATTTGGAAACAAAGTCTTTAAAGAATCAGTGTTACTAGTAGATTATTTACACACTTTGACCAGGAAAACAAAGGCTAGAGGATCCTAGCAGAGTAGGCCAGATACACATCAATGTAGCAAAACCAGTTAGTATACAGGTTGTTCGAGTTTTACCTTTTTCATAAAACATTATGAAACATAGATTATTGCTTGTTCAATGCTGAAAATCTAATGATGAATGATACCACTATTTAGACCTAGATTAAAGGACGATTTTAAAGCCAGTGAGAGTTTAACTTTTATCTTCTATTTTAAAAACTTCTGCTGTGGCAGTTAAGCAACAATGTTATTTTGGATAGTGCTTAGAGCCCCAGTAATATATATTTCTCTATGGAGTTACAATCGATCAAAAAAGCATTCAAGGTATAGCAGAAAATATTAAAGTAGACTAGCAATATGAATAAAACCTTGATATGGCTGTAACAGTTACACCCGTGGTAACTGTAAAATAAACTATAAAAATGTAGAGAATAAAGGGGATATTTTTCCTTCTTTCTCTACTAGCTTGCACAGGACAACATCTTCTTTTTATGTACCACCATTGCTGTGCTACAGAGGAGGCAGAAATGGCAAATTCACATAGAATCATAGAATCATTAGGTTGGAAGAGACCTTTAAGATCATCAAGTCCACCTAGTACCACAATGTCCACTAAACAATGTCCAGAAGCACTACATAAACATGTGTTTTGAACCCCTCAAGGGATGGTGACTTTATCACTTCCCTAGGCAGCCTGTTCCAGTGTTTGACCACTCTTTCAGTAAAGAATTTTTTCCTAATATCCAATCTAAACCTTCCCTGGCATGATTTGAGGCTGTTTCCTCTCATCTATTGCAAGTTACCTGGGAGAACAACACCCACCTCACTACAACCTCCTTTCAGGTAGAGAGCAATAAGGTCTCCCCTCAGCCTCCTCTTCTCCAGACTAGACAACTCCAGTTCCCTCAGCTGCCCCTCATAAGACATGTTCTCCAGGCCCTTCACCAGCTTCATTGCCCTTCTCTGGACACACTCCAGCAATTCAGTTCACTTTTATAGTGAGGGGCCCAAAACTGCACACAGTATTCAAGGTGTGGCCTCACCTGTGCTGAGTACAGGAGCACGATCACTTCCCTACTCCTGCTGGCCACACTGTTTCTGATACAGGCCAGGATGTTGCTGGCCTTCTTGGCCACCTGGGCACATTGTTGACTCATGTTCAGCCAGCTGTTGACCAGCACTTACAGGTCCTTTTCCGCCAGGCAGCTTTCCAGCCACTCATCCCCAAGCCTGTAGCGCTGCATGGGATTGTTGCTGCATGGGAGATCAGGTTGGTTAAACAGGACCTGCCTTTCATGAAACCATGCTGGCTGGACCTGAGTCCCTGGTTGTCCTACACATGCCATGTGAACACCCTCAAGAAGAACCACTCCATAACCTTCCCCAGTACCAAGATCAGACTGACAGTCCTCTAGTTCCCTGGATCCTCCTTCCAGCCCTTCTTGTAGATGGGCATCACATTGTCAAGTCTCCAGTTGTCTGGGACCTGCCCTGTTAACTGGGAGTTCTGATAAATGATGGAGAGTGGTTGGGCCAGCTCCTCTGCCAGCTCCCTCAGTATCTCAGGTGGATCCCATCTGGCCCCATAGACTTGTGAGTGTCCAGGTGGCAAAGCAGGTCATTAACTGCTTCCTCCTGAATTGTGGCAGGTTTATTCTGCTCTTTGTTGCCATCTTCCAGCTCAGGGGGCTGATTACCTTGAGGATAGCTTGTCTGCCTATTAAAGACTGAGGCAAAGAAGGCATTAAATACCTCAGTCTTTTCCTCATCCTCGGTGACAATCTTCCCCTCCACATCCAATACAGGATGGAGATTCTCCTTGGCTCTGTTTTTGTTGTTAATGTATTTGTAAAAACAATTTTTGTTATCCCTTACAACAGTGGCCAAATTTGAGTTCTAGTTGGGCTTTCGCCTCTCTAATTTTCCCTCTTCACAACCTAATGAGATCCCTGTACTTCAGTTGCCTGCCTCTTCTTCAAAAGTAGTAAACCTTCCTTTGTTCCCTGAGTTCTAGCAAAAGCTCCCTATTCAGCCAGGCCAGTTGTCTTTTCTGCCAGTTTGTCTTACGACACATGGGGACAGCCTGCTCCTGTGCCTTTAAGACTTTCTTCTTGAAGAATGTCCAGCCTTCCTGGACCCTTTTTCCCCTCAGGACTGTCTCCCAAAGGACTGTCGACCAGTGTCCTCAACAGGCCAAAGTCTGCCCTCTGGAAGTCCATGGCAGTGGTTTTGCTGACCCCCCTCCTTACTTCACCAAGAATAGAGAACTCTATCATTGCATGGTTGCTAAGCCTAAGATGGCCTCTAACCACCACATCTCGCACCAGTCCTTCTCTGTTTGTAAACAGCAGGTCAAGCAAGGCACCTCCCCTGGTAGGCTCTCTTACCAGCTGTGTCAGGATGTTCTCTTCCACACTCCCCAGGAACCTCCTAGACTGTTTCAGCTCTGCTGTGTTGTCTTTCCAGCAGATATCTGGTAAGTTGAAGTACCCCACAAGGACTAGGGCTAACGATTGTGAGACCTGCCAGCTGCTTGAGAATGCCTCATCTGCCTCTTTATCCTGGTTGGGTGGTCTATAACAGACTCCCACTATGATATCTACTTCATTGGCCTTCCCCTTCATCCTTACCCATCTTCCATTAAGACAAGTAGGGGTTTGTTTTGTGTTGGTTTTGGGTGTCTTTTGGTAAAGGTTTACAGCAAAATAATTCAAAATTTTTTGCATGTTGCATATATGTTAAAGAAATCACAATGTAGAGAAAAAAGTATAGAGGTGAATAGACAGATGCATGAGAATCTGAGATTTGATTTTGGACATCAAGGCAGATACAAACCTGCATTGCCCTTATGGACAGGAGGCTGGAGATGAAAGGCAGGAAGAGAGAAATATTGGTAAAATGAGGAGAATTGAATTAGCATTGAAACCCACAGACTGATCTTATAGTAGCTCATAACCTGGCAGTATGAAAAGAATGTAACTATTTAGTACTAATTAATTTTCCCAAAAGTACTGTAAGCACACTAACTATTTCTAAAGAAAAGAATTCTTGAAAGATATAAACATATTTTTGGCAGAACGTTTGCTACGGTGACAAAAGCTAGCGCACTGGATAAAGGAAACTTTTCCAGATACTAGTTTGTTAGAGCATGCTAATGACTAAGATAATACAGCCCTTCATACTACCACACATGTATAACACTGACCAAATTCTACTGCATGTGGCAATGATATTCCATATTTGCAGATGTATACAGCCAAATTTTTTGATATCTACATACTCTGAGCAAATGACCGTGATGTCTGTTTAAATCAATCTTAAATCAACAGAGCTGTGAGTTTGATGCATTCTATATATGTCAAATCTGCAGTATATTCTGCTCATGAAGGAAATCTGAGATGATTTTGGACCTTGACATGTTGGCAGTCATAAACGATACTTTCAGTCATAAAGAACACATTTGTATATCGTATATGTGTTTCATGAGTACGAAGAAAAATGTTAACTGCTTTATTATTTGTGTAACATGAAGAAACATTTTCTACCTTTAATCTGTCCTTCTTCATTTATATTCTTGTACAAAAGATTATTCTCTAGCATTAATTTAAAGGTATGACTGAAATGGAAAACAGAACAGCTCAAAGAGAAAGACCCATGTCTGAAAAACTTTCTTTGAATCGGGATCATGTTGGAAATGACTTGCTTTTCTGCAATAGTAAATCTTCCTGGGTTCATCAGCATCTCATAAGGCAGAGCTATGCTGAAGATATGTGTTCTCCCTCTCCATGTGGTGATTTCTGTGCACAGCAAAAAAAACACCAAATAAACAACTCCCCCAAAAAACACTAAGCAAAAAAACTCCCCAAACTCCTAAACCTATAACTATCTAAGCATTAAGTTGAGTGGAATAGCTCTTCAACAGACTAGCTTACCAAGAGCACAGCAATGCTCTGACATAGCTATATTGTTTACCCTTTCAGAAGCGGCTGTTTAGAGATTGAGAATCTTTCTTTTATACAATATTGACTAGTACCATGTACCTCTATGTATTTAAATTATTGTTATTTTTTAATATTGAAATCTCAGAGGAAACATGTCATTCTAGCTTTCACTGTTTGTTGACAGAAAACCTTAGCCTTTAAAGTATTTTCCCTGCAATATTAATTTGCATGTATATTAGATTTTTGCTTTGGATTTTTCTCCTAATCATCAGAAACATTACAGGGATATTTTTTTCTGAATTATTAAGTATTATGTCATTGTACTTTGCACCCTTAGTAACTAGTAGATTATGACCCAATTCACTAAAGAGCTACGAATCATAATGGCAACACTTATAATAATTTCTGAGTCATGTTGTCAGGATAATAGTGTGTCAGAGCTGAGAATCTGGTGTCTTGTCCACAAAACTGAGTGTAAATAGAGAGACAAAAGGTCTTTAATTCTGTAATTTTGCATTATATTAACATGTCAGTACAATATCTTTTGGTCCAAGAGGGCAGGGGTATTTTTATAATTCTTTTAAACAGCCTTGATACCTGCCTGTGAATAAACGTAGGAAGAGGTATTTTCAACAATGTGTCACTGAATATTCACTAAGAAAGGTAAGTCAGGCCTAATTTTCCAATTTATCGCATACTAAATTCCCAGCTTGGCCCATGACAGTCCTATGTGTAGCATCCAAAGAACAATACCTGTATTTTACACCCAGTTAAGATTATGATTGTGAATATTAAATACCACGTTTAATTAATTGATGCATAATTTAGAACAAACTGAACTTTACCGTCATTACTTTTCTTCATGTTAACACAGTAGTATGGAAGAAAAGTGGGTTATGACTTAAAAAGGGCAAGAACATAGTAAGAAAAAGCAGCAATGTTAGTTACAATTAATACAGAATTGTCTAAGTATGTTTCTGTGGCTGTGGGTGAGAAAGGAGATTGTTAGAAATTTACAGCTATCTGAAAACTAAATAAATGCAAAGCTTAAAATGTTGGGGTAAAGTCTAGATGTTACTTAATCAAATTTAGTACTTGGATAACAAGTCACTGATTTCTTGGTCTCCTCACCTTCAATATCATGTTATGGCATATGTCTGCCCTCTTCTAAAAAGGTAATTTCCTAATATAAAAATTAGTTATTGGATGCAAGTTTATGCTTCCCAGTTAAAATTCTATGTCTCTACAAATCTCAAAATGCAGAGACTACAGTAAAGCTAACACCATAGATAATTATGTTGTTTGCCATTTCATATTCAAAAGTGTCAGTATGAAACTATATTTCCTGTTATTGTGTAAAAACTGGCACTTTTTAAAATTTCACTGTGTGAAAATAGGCCTATCATGCAGATAAGGAAAGGCAGAGTTAGAAATTTGATCAGCAGTGCTCCATTATTTTGTAACAACACAGAAAAGCAATTTAAAAATCCCATTCCAATTTCGAAGTATAAATAATTGAAACTCTACAGATCTCAGCACCTAATTAGACTTAATAGGGTTTTTTTGCTACATAGCTTTGTGAAGGCAATCAAAAGGAAAATGTCTGTCATTGCACACTGGACAGTATTAATTTTTAGATGTCATTTAACTAAAAAATAATACTGTTTGCTTTCATAAATCCCTAAGTCTAAATGCTTAGGAAAATTATTTTCCAGGTATAAAAAATTGTTCTTCCCAGTATATAGTAACATGGTACTGCAAATAGCTATCCTTCTTTCCTGTACCTTTTAATTTGCATCTGTGCGTACAATTTGACTGCAAAATTTATTTTAGTGTTTTCCAAATTTTATTCAGCTCAGGATTCTGCCAGTTTCAGATTGCACTGATGAACAGCAGTATGTTGAGACACAAATTAGCTAGGACGCTTTTTAATCAAGATTGTATAAAATTTAATAGGTGCTGACTTCTGTATGACTGAATAAATAAGAAACATCGAGTTAATTATGCTTTACATAATTTTCAGGGAAACATTAAGATTTCTTTCTACTGTACTTACTGCACCTAACTGCTCAATATATTACTGAAGATGTATCTACTATTAACAAAAATCTTGTTTCCTTTCCTAAAAGAAATCCTCATAGTTGGGTTTCTAGTCTCAGCTGTCCAGTAACTGTGTAAGCACTAGCAAAGCCAAACTGTTCAGAATGTCATGAAAAAGAAAGTAATTCAACAAAAGACGGATAGGATAAATTAGTCCCTGGGTGCCAGAATTCTTATTTTCTACAGATTAAAAAAAAAAAAAAAAAAAAAAAAAAAAAAAAAATCTGATTCCACCAATTTCCGGTTCCTTTATTCAGATAAACAATAACCTTGATTATTTTTAATGTAATTATCTTACAATAAAAGCCTCCCTTTTTGGATGTGTGATTGCTTTTCTCAGCAAACAACAACAGAGCACTAGTATAATGTGGAACATTAAGTCCAAGGGTTTTTTTTTTTATGCCTTAATCTGGTTTCGTCAAATTGTTGAAGATGAGGTGAAAGAAGGAGTCCTCTGAGGGCCTTCTGTCCTTTCTCTTCTCTTAGCAAAGAGTCCTGAAAGAGCTAACAATATTATTCCTGTGTACATTTTGCTTAATGACATAAGACTTCAGTTGTCATCTGGAAATTGTTATTTTCTTATTTAGGAACAGGAAAAGCCTATTCTATATAATATATTTTAATTAAAAAAAATATCTACGTTCTTAGTGTAAATCTACATTCATGTTTATTATCTAGTGGGCATAAACCACAGAAAACAACAAAATTATGTATTCTGATGTCACTTCAGTGTAGGACATTTATAGTGAACATGAAAACCTGTTTCATGAAGTCAAGATGAACTCTGATCTTCTAACACTCTGTTCAGTGTCTTCACTACAAAAAAGATGACAAATCTTATCTCAAGAGACCATGAAGAAATTGGATGCATCATTTAGAAAAAATAAAATGTATATAGAGTTCAGTACCTTTGCTCTTTAAGAAGGAGGATTTCTACAATGTGTTAATAGAATTGGAACTCTGACATTTCAACACAGACTACCTAAAATGAATTTATTTTTTTTTAGTAAAACAAATGACCTGGAACATTCGGAAAAGAGAATAGTCTCGTTTCATCAATTATACTGGAAAATACTTTGCTTTGTGATCTTGGTAGAATGTATCCGTTAAGATTTTGATTGTGGTGTTGCCATTTGCGGTTATCATGGACGGTTCAGTAACTTCAGTACAGGTTTTGTTACAGAGATGAGATGTACTGCACTCTATTCTGTGTGATGGGGAGGCTAAAAGCAACGTCTTTGGGACTAGCCTTTAATCCATATATGTGATACAAAAATCACATAGAAGTACTGGCATCTAAGCTCTGAGAGCAAACCATATGAACTAGTAATGTTTGAATATTGAATTCCTCATATATGATACAATCTGCTGTAATGTTAAAGGTGTATTTCTTTGGGGGTCGTTATTACTTATCACTAATACTTATAATTTTTTGAAACATATGGTGCAAGCACTGCCTAATGATGAAGGTAAATACTTCTGCATTGCTTAGCACTTTTCCAAGTTGACTTCCTAGAAAACATAATGCAAGAATCAGACTGTGGCATTTCATAGATAGGTTAGTCTGAGCACAGGTAATAGAGGCATCCAACAGATGCAACAATTTGTGCAGCAGCTTCCAGTAAAGGGGTCTAGAATCTCTACTGAGTGCAGTATATATGGGTTCTGCAATTGTGGCTCCAGGAAATGTAGCCCTGAAAAAAAAGAAAAGCCCAGAAAAGCTGATAGATTTTTCAAGGATCACCTCCTTTAAGCTCAAAAAACTTCCATCTTGATGTGCAGGAGATCGACCAAAGGCAGTACGAGTTCTGCATTGATGGATTGAGAGTTCCTGGTTAAACTCAAACTGAATAAGGAATCATGAAAGAGGTGAAAAATGGACAAGTGACCTAGGAGAAATACAGAGGGTCTGTCTGAGCTTGTAAGGATCAGGTTTGGAAAGTCAAAGTTCATTTTTATTTGAACCTGATGGATGATTGAAGGGCAACAAGAAAGGCTTCCTTAGGTCCTTCAACAGCAAAAGGAAGATGGGAAAATGTGGTCCTGCTGCTGACTGCAGCAGGAGATCTGGTGAGAAAGAGCACAAAAAATGCTGAGGTACTCAATGCCTTCTTTGCCTCAGTCTTTAGAACTGGCTTCAGGAGTCCCAGGTCCCTGAAACCAGAGGGGAAAGTCTGGAACAAGAAAGACATACCCTCAGTGGGAGAGGAGCAATTTAAGGAACATTTAAGCAAGCTGGACGTGTACAAGTCCATGGAACCTGACAACATGAACGAGTGCTGAGGGAGCTGGCTGATGTCATTGTGAAACCACAATGCTGTAACCAGCAGCACAAAGTCCAGGTGGAAGCCACTAGCGATGTTTCCCAGTGACCAGTGTGTTCATCACCTTCATTAATGACCTAGATGATGGGACACAGTGCACTCTCAGCAAGTCAGCAGATGGCAAAAAGTGAGGAGAGGTTATTCATAGAATGGTTTGGGTTGGAAGGGACCTCAAATATCATATAATTCCAACCTCCCACTAGACCAGATTTCTCAAGGCTACATCCAGTCTGGTCTCGAATACTTCCTGGGATGGAGCATCCACAACTTCCTTAGGCAATCTCTTCCAGTGTCTCACCACCCTCAACCGCGATGGTTATGCTGCTGTCAGAGACACCTCAACAGGTTAGAAGATGAGCTGATAGAAATCTTACGAGGTTCAACAAAGACATATGCCATTTCCTGCAATTGGAAAGGAATACCCCCAAGCACCAGTACAGGCTGAGGTCTGATCAGCAGGAAAGAAGTCTGCAGAAAAGGTCCCGGGGGTCCTGGTGGACAACAAGTTGGACAAAAGCCAGTAATGCGTGCTTGCAACGAAGGCGGCCAACAGTATCCTGTGTTGCATTAGGAAGAGTGTTGCCAGCAAAATGAGGTAGATGATCTTTCCCTGCTACTTAGCCTTGGTGAGACACACCTGGAGTACTGTGTTCAGTTCTGGGCTCTCCACTACAAAGGAGACATTGACTTACTGGAGTGAGTTCAGCAAAGGGCTGCAAAGATGGTTAAGGGACTGGAGCATCTCACACACGAGGAGAATCTGAGAGAGCTGGGGCTGTTTAGCCTGGAGTAGAGAAGGCTCAGGGGCATCTTATCAATGTGTATAAATACCTAATAGAAGGAAGTAAAGAAAATGGATCCATGGTGTTCTCAGTGATATTGACTGAAATACAGACTTATATACAGGAAATACCATCTGAATGTAAAAAAAATCCCTTTTTTTCCTGTGAGGGTGGTACAATGGCACAGATTTCCCAGAGAGGCTATGGAGTCTCTATCCTAGGAGTTATTTAAAAGCCATCTGGATGTGGTCCTGGGCAACTGGCTCTAAGTGGCCCTGCTTTGAGCGATGGGGTTGGTTAGACAATCTCCAGAAGTGCCTGCCAACCTCAGCCACTCTGGGAGAGATCTGGAATTGATTCTGGGATTCTGAAACTACAGTAGGAAATGGGAACAGAACTACAGCCCATTGAACAACTCGTTTTTCAGGTTTCAATCAGTTTTAAGCCTGATGCAAGATCAGATGCCAATAACGCACAGAAGATTGGCAAATTATTTGTTGTCAGTTTAACACTGTATTTAAATAACTTCAGCCATTGCTTGTTGAAGACAATTGATTAACACATTTTATAAATCTCAAGCATACCAGCCATTCTTAAATAGCTATTCAATTTCTAGAGAACATTGTTGAATCTACAGTTAGTTGCTAATGATGCAACAAACCAATTTGTTTTCTTAAATGTATGTCATCAGTAATACCAAGACTTCCATTTCTGCATTGCTTCATTTCACTGCTATGGTTTTATTTAAGCAGTTCTATACTTAGATTAAAAAGGATCATCTAATTTAGCAGGTTTTTAAAATGTATTTATTTATAATCTGCATTTTGGTATACTTACTGTAAAGTACAAAACACAAAATCAAAAACATACATCTCACTAAATCTGTGAAGCTGACTTTGTAAAATCTGAGGGGCTTGTTGGTCTCATTTCATCATTTAAAATCAAAACTGGTTCATCAATTTGAACAAAGGTTAGATGTTGATTTTTTCAGTACTACATATTCATTCTCCCAGAATGAATCTTCTCAAGTAATGTATCATTATCCAAAAAACTGTAGAAAAATCCCTTAGATGATATGGATGAGAGAAAGGTGATAGACGGGAGGTGAAATAAAAGGAATGGAGAGAATGATGGTGGTAACAGAATAGGCAGAGAGATTTAGAGGGAAAATACAGATTTCTTTCAGCAGCCTTTAATAGTCTTTTAATTTTCAGCATACTCTTTCTTTTTAAGACTAAATTGGTATCATCTTAGTATTCCCATATGATACTTGTATTGCAAAGTAAGCTGAAAGTAGTTGATAGTAAACCAGCTGCTGCTGCATATAGGAGAAAGAAAAAATTGGTCTAGTTAATCCAATTTTTCAAAATGTAACTGCCTAATCTGGAGATGTTTTACTTTCTAAACAGAAAGCTGAGCATAGTAAGGGATTACAGTCAATATTTCCTCTACTTCCTATCACCATCATGACAAGCAAGAGAGTGAATCTCTCTTTCTGGACATTCTTCCATTTACGAGACTTCATCAGCAAAACAGCACCAACATCATCAACTTCATGTTCAGAAAAAGTGAAAGTCAAGGAGACTGTTTCCTATAAGTTTCCTATTCCTATACAGTCCTCTTAGTAAATAATAGCTGAAGAACTTAATGATGCTTCATAGTATGACTTACAAAAGTACAAATTTTTATGTTTTGTAAGTATTGCATTCCATGTCTCCACTTTTCAACATCTATGTGAATAATGTTTTCATACTATTTTTAAAAATTAAAAAAAAAACAAAAAACAAACTAAACCAAAACTATATAATATGAGTACCTAGAAAAAGGAGATAAAACCCCCCCAACATTTCTATAAAAACAAGTTACTGATTCATGGGGATTTGTCTGCTTATAGTTGCCTTGGGTTTTTGCTTTGAGCTTGTTCTCTTTGGCTGTCTTTTCTGTCACACAGATATAGATGTCTCAAATATGTATGAAGTGATTTTTTTCCATCTCTAAAACTGTATATACATCATTGTGTATTAACAAACATTAAATATCATTTTTATAGCGAAGAGGGAATGAAAGATTTTTATTGGCATTGCAGCACAGAAGTAACAGCCTTTATTGATCTGATTTGATTAAAAAAATAATCAGATTATTTCATAATATTATTATTGCTATAGTTGAAGCCATGTATTTTATACATTTTATTTTTTTCCTTTATTAGTAATTAAGTTCATTACCTGGACAGTGGGATATCTAGGTTTCAAAGACTGACCCAGTCAGGAAATAACTACACTGAAAATGTGATATCCACCCTTTCAGGGTAGCCTTGAAGCTCTGGGATAAATCTCCAGATACTTCTGCAGGAGCTATTCTTAGTATATATCATATTAATACAAAATGGAATAGAGGAAATGTGAGAGAAAGGATAAGGCACTGATAGCTGTGATAACTGAGTGCTAGCTCCCACTCCTTGAATATTTTATATTACAAACAATACAGAACTACGGAAGAAAGAAAAAGGAAAAGCACTCTTCCCAGGCTGGTAAATGAGGCTCTCCATTGTAAGCAGAGTCCAGCAAAGTAACTTTGTTATTAACCTTGTGTTAGTCTTGCACTTTATATTAGTAAATTTCATATTCTTCCATTATTTTAATATTAAGTTCATCCAGTTCTGGATGAACTTATTAAATTTTTTTTTTCAGCCCAAAGAGCTTGGAATCGTGTGAGAAAAATGTCAGAGTTGTAGAAAAGTGTTAGTGGTGTGGTTCTGGTGAGTGATGTGAAATTATGTGGGCAATGAGAATGCTGAGCCTACCAGAATCATCTTGGGAGGACTGACAGAGCAAATCTGGCATCATCCTATCCATCTGTAATAGAGAATTGTTTCTGGAGCAATCTATTCTCAAAATAGCATCTGTTTTGGTTTTTTTGGGTTTTTTTGTTTGTTTGTTTGTTTGTTTGTTTTTTTCTGCAGAGGAAACTATTTGGTTTGCTTTGGCTCTCTGGAAAGAGGTATAATTGGGAAACCAAGAACGAGTATTCAACCAGTTTGTTCTTATTTGACAGACCAAATCACCAAAAGGTGTCTGATATATCATAATAGAGTGGTGAGTTCTCAGTAGGTGTCTCTATACCCCCTACCCCATAGTATCTCTGCTATGTAATCTGTGTTAGGCATTAGGTGAAGAACTGATAGAAGATAAGGAGACTTATTGATCAGCCCACTGGAGTGGGAAGGAGAGTGCATGAATGGAGAGTAGAAGTGAAACAGTAGATTTACTGTTAAAGAACAAGAAAGAAAAAGCAAATTATGCAATTAGATTCTCTACAGAGGTCTAGCTGTTGTTCCCACAGAGATGTCTGTTCCACAAAGCATGTCACACTTTATGTTATGATGTATTAAATTACGTGCTAAGTCTTACATTTCTGTCATTTCAACCTGTCATCAATAGACCTCCTGCAATTATCAATTTGACAGGTTTGCCTAGCCCAGATCTTTTAACTTGGGAAGAGAAGACAGATTCCATCCAGAACAAATATCAAAATAGAATCTATACCAAAGTCAAAGAGACTGTGATGTTCATGCCCAAATTTAGCAAACTTATATGGACTTATAGATTTTATGGCCTGAAGTTACTGCTGTGATCATGTAGACTGACTTTCTGCAAAAGGAATCCAGAATTTCTCCTGTCATTTCTGCCTTGAGGACATGCCATCTGAAAGAGTCCGAAAATGTAACGGTGTAGATATGAAAACTTCAAGCAACACAGAAACTACCACATTCCTAAATTCATAATTCCCATAAATCCTTCCCATCATTGGTTAAAATACGGTGTAATATTCTTAGGCTTAATTCTAACAGGTTACTAGTTCCAGTCATTAGATCTTATTATTCCTCTTACAGTTAGACTCTTAATCATACCATCTTTTCTTTATGCAGGTACTTATACACTATGATTGGATTAACTCTTGGAAAAAATATATTGATAAAACCTACATCTCTTATGGAATTTCCAGCGGGTTTTTCAGATTTTTAATGGTTCTTTTGTAATTCTTTCTGAAGTTCTTTTTTACTACCTACATTCTTTACATGTACAACATCTGCATCTATTAGTTTTCATTGTTATACCGTTAGAGGAACTCACTACCAGCTGTGACTACAGATTTCTCAATATATTCCACTTCATATTTATGCTTCTCAGTTATCTACTAATACCAAAGTAAAATTCTTTAAAAAGGGGACAAAATATTTAAAATAGATGTAATATGACTTTCCTGGAATGCAGCACCTCGTTTGGTTTTACTTACTTATTAGAGAACTAGACTTTGAATATTAATATATTGGATTTATGTAGTCCAAAACAATGATTTGCCCTGACATATACAGTCACAGCTATACCAAAACAGAATGAAATTCAATATTGCAGAATTTATTTGACCAGTATTTTAAAACACAGTGGGACAGAACTGGACAAGCTCTTAAGGAGCAAATGTAATGATTTGATATTCTATGAAGAAGAGACTTTAAATGTGTAAACCCATAACAAGTTAATATGTGCTATAGTCAGCAGCATGGAAGATTACTTTTGTACAGAAGCCCTTCTGTCTTTGTCCTGTATGGAAAGAACAATTTTCCTATAACTTTGCCAGTAAATTTTCCTATTATAGACACAATGCAAACTGGCAAACTTAAACAGGGAATCTTGTATTGAATCCCTTAAAGTTCTCCAAGCAAAATAAACTTGTAGATTTCTTCATTGATGTAGCTGTAATTGTATTCACACCTTTTGCCAGACAAGCATGACATGAATCTCACATCAAAGCAACATTTTTATTTTGACAGTTTTCTAACTGCAGCATTTCCCTGTGTCAAGGTAAGTTTAATTTAGTGGAAATGGAATTGAACATCATGATAGCAAAGTATGTAGAAGATATTCAGTAAGGTCAGACAGGTTCAGAGGACATGCTGATGAACTTTAAAAGCCAGTGAAATACACAACACAACAGCGAGAAAAAGAAATTGGGGAAGAAATCTGAAGAAATTGTGCATCTCAGAGGGTCCAACATCCATTGTATAAATCCAGAAAAGTTCTCATTATAGAGAAGTCAGTGAAGACTTTTGTGCATAAAGCCCAGTTAAAGAGTACAACAGGAAACGCAGAGACAAAATCTGTTAATTAATGCAATGAGTTTATCAGATTTCATTGCAATTTTTTTTAAAAGAGGTTAAAAATCCATGAAAATGCAAGAAGAACATTATTTTGATTAAGAGGAAAGCAGATTTTCTACAAAAAGTGACTGAAATAATTGAGATGGATTAATTTACAGCAGGCAAAAGAGAATAAAACTCAAATATGAAAAGACATGACAAAAAGTATGAAATAGTGAAGTAAAAAGAGTAAATTGAGGACAACTCTTTATGTTCTAATGAAGTAAAAGGTGGAAATTTCAAAACTGATATGTGTTTTGACATTCATCATAGTTTCACTGTGAAATTAACTGCATAATAATACAACTCTGCTTATGTGTGAAGGTGAGAGAGGGTTTACATGTTTATCTAGACATCAATTATATCCTCATGTATGTGTATGGAAACAGTTAATCAACTAAACTTTCTTTGAGTACAATTAATTATTTATCCCAACAAGAATTTGACATTCTATTTAACTTCGCATTAAGTGAAAAGTATATACCTGAAAAGCTAAAGAGTACAGTGTG
The DNA here is from genome assembly GCF_034619465.1 of Leptosomus discolor. Taxonomy (NCBI): domain Eukaryota; kingdom Metazoa; phylum Chordata; class Aves; order Leptosomiformes; family Leptosomidae; genus Leptosomus; species Leptosomus discolor. Next base: position 43,253,997 of record NC_141391.1, on the reverse strand, counting down.
ACTATAACAAATTATAGCAAATAGTTTTTTGACAATGTTAACCTGTTTGGTTAGTATTCAAGAATATTTATAAGTATTAGATATTAGGGTAAAAAAACCCAAACAACCAAAAAAACCCAAAAAACCCAACACAAAACAAAACGCCACAACTACAGAATATTATCTCCCGATTTTCTATGCAAAAAACTGACTCATCTTCCCACATGTTTGCTAGTGGTTGCGTTTTGAGATAAGATACTGATCTATATGGGTCATGAGTTCAATTTAATATCCACTTTAATATTCTGACAAAATTATAGCTGAAACATGTGATTGAATAAACAGCATTTGTAAGCAAGACTCTTCATACCAGAAGAAACTGGAGAACGAGTTCACGGAAGGTTCTACAGAAAAAGATTAAGCTCAGACTTCATAAGAATGAAAATTTCAGTAAGGGTTATTTAAAGGATTTTTAAATTTAAATGGTTTTAAAATTCTTTTTTCATTAAAAAAATCCAAAACAAAACAATCCAAAACCAACACTGAAAGGGCAGGAACGCTTTCAGCGAACACTGAGATAAGACATTTTCATACTCATTGATAAATATGATTTTAAAGTCAAATTAAGACTTGAACGAATGACTTTTCTGAAATAGAACAAAACACAGTTCTATGCAGAAAGTGGGAACTTTACTTTCTTTTAAATGAAAGAATTTTCTGCAAGAAAAAGATAAACTCATTCTCTGAAACTTTAACGATTTACTGTTTTCAGACTTTTTGATGCATTCAAATCATGTGAAAGGGAGTGAGAAAAAAAGACACTAACCTAGTAATAGGATTTGATTTAGCCTGAGATTTTTCAAAACGATGTTTATTTGGGATCATGGATTCATAGAATGGAATTACTGAGCTCACTGTAACTTAAATGATGCTTTGCTATAACTTATCTTCCAGAGCCTTCTAAGCTTAACTGAAGGTACTGTGAGAGAATTCATCAATTCCTTTGAACGAGTGATTAAAACCCCTCATAGTTAAAAATCTGTTTCTTATTTAAAATTTTCCTACTTCAGCTTCCATGCTTTACACTTTGTTTTACTTTTCTTCACTAGATAAAAGAATTCTTATATATCCAACATAATTTTCCTGTGAAGGTACCCATTCTTTTGTTATTTCTTTTTTTTTTTTTTAATAAGGTAAATTGGTGAAGAATCTTAAGTTTCTCACTGTAAGTTACTTGCTCCAGCCTTTGAATATTTTTTTTGAGTCTGTGCCAGTCCACCAAGCTTCTCACTAGTGAAAAATTGTATATTTTCCTCTACATAACTGACAAAAAAACTGAAAACATCAGACTTCTTTCTCTTCCCTGTGGAAGGTAGAAGCAATTCCATTCAGTGCAATCCCCCTTAGGATGACAACAATTTGAGATCTATCAGGTATCCAGTCAGTAATTTATTTATCATGTGCTTTACTGATATTCTAAAGAGCTAATTCATGATCAGAATGTTATGAGATATGAAGTTAAACAGTATACAGAAATCTAAGACTATCACATCATTGGCAGGTTATTCTATGAAGCAAACAGTCTTCACAGGGAATGAAATTAGGCTTGTTTGACAAAACCAATTATTCATAAAGCCATGTGGAATGGCATTTGTTTTATTCCTGTTAGTTAATCCTTAATTAATCAAATCTCAAATTGGTGTTTCCATTTTCACTTTGAATATGCAAGTTCATTTGTTAGCTGTGTTTTGGAAAACTTTTTTTTTACTATTGATAGAGAAAGCATACTTTTATCTTCTCTCACTTTCTCCTCCATTTTAGGCGTTACAGTACTTGAAGGGCCTATTTATGCAGTGGGAGGACATGATGGCTGGAGTTATTTGAATACAGTTGAGAGGTGGGACCCTCAAAATCAGCAGTGGACATTTGTGGCAAGTATGTCAATTGCCAGAAGCACTGTTGGAGTAGCAGCATTAAATGGCAAGTGAGTAGGGTATTCTTACATGGTTGAAACACATTTCTTGGAGGGATGAGTAACTATGACACACAGTAGTAAATAACTTTTAGCATATTGTAATAGAGGATGGCTTTTAAAATAAATGTGGACACAGTTGTGCACATGCTCATATATCTCATGTCTCTTACCTTTATTTGAAATAAGTAATTTATAAATATTTTTATATTATTTTTGTATAATAATTATATCAAATGCTTAAGAATATAGACCTGAAATTTCAGTATGTATGATATAAACCAATACAGGACAAGTTCACTTATCTGACTTTTATATGATGTATATGTCAGTTTTAGTTAACCAACTGAGTTTATCCATCTAATATAGTGATGTACCCAGTGACAAGATTTGTTGTATATGCATTTTGTGCCTTGCTTCAGTCAAGTATTGACCCATGAAATCTTCCTTGTCTGAAGGCAATTACATTCACACAGCAAGTAAATAAAAATCTGATTCTTGTTAACAGACTACATTAAACCTCTAATTCTAGTTGTGTTCAGATTCCAAGTTTCTCTTTTATAACTTTAACTTTTTAAAATTTTCATGTGTTTTTTATTAAAACTCTTTATAGTAATGTGATATTTTATATTACTTGTTGCTTGCACTTTTAACTACGTGACTAAAAAGAATATGGTGTGAACTGTAATAATTTAGAGGTGAGGGAGGGAGTAATCATACCTAACTTCAGATATTTTTGTATAGACATCTACAACTGAGCCAATCATCCTAAGATCGCCTTACGGTCAATGGAAGAAAAATGTACTTTTAGGATATCATGTGTCTTACTTATTTTAGACATTTATATTAGGACAGCACGAACTGTGTCCTGTAAGTGCCCATTTTTCTCTTCTAACTATATGGGAAACCTAAGGACTCTGTCTCAGATTCTGACTTCTATGGTTTTGATATTTAAGTGGGGAAGATGAATCCCACTGTAGACAACTGAACATAAGTAAAAGGCAGTCAGTAAAGAATGCCTTGGGAACGGTGGGAGCAGTTGAGTAAGGCAAATTTCCGGAATATTATTTTCCTCATACTTTATTGCTACTGAACAGCAAAGAAGAAAGAATGAGAAACAGCTGCAGATATGGGGTGGAATGAGAGAGTAAAAGTTGAGGACATTAACAAAAAATAGTTAGTAATAGTTAGGATAAAAAGTTTACAGGGAAAAAAATGACTTACCAAGACTATTTGGTTTTGTGGTAGCCTATGCTATCACATAATTCAATAACCCATGAAATTTTGCCCACCCCATTGCTTCCAGTGGCAAATCATTCGGTTTTTATTATACAGTAGAAAAACCTCACAAAAATCCTATATATTAGGTTGTGCTTATTGTACCTAAGATACAGGCTTGAGTTAAGTATGCTGAATTGATTTCTGGGATTGTCAGACTCCTTCCACTGACTGTAAGAGTCACTGAATATACAAGTCAAACAAGTAGCTGAATTTAGCTTACAACTATGTTACAAAACCTATAGGATATTGTGTAACTTTCTATAGCAGAGCAGAAGGCCTATAATATGGCAATACCTAGATATATATATTTTAAAATTGAATCTCAAATTAATTAAAACTACAGGCTTTAAAAGCGTTAACTAATTTTAGGAGTTTGTCATATTACAGTTGTGTCCTATGTACAGAATAGCTCTGGATTAAATAGGCTTTAACGGATGCATTCATTATCAATATTATATTATTTAATTCATGATATCATATACTCAGATGATCTACTTCTCATCCATGACATTAAGAGTTAGCTTTTTTGTAGTGAAATCGTCTGCAAACCACTGAAGCTTAATTGTCATTGCTTTCACTTAATCAGTCACAGTGGCACTGAGATGTTCCAGAGTAGATCAAATGGACAAAGCTGCTTTAATCACTCAGTTACTTTAAAAGAATCTGGTTTCAATAGCGTATGAGACATGCAGCAAACTAGCAGAGACAAGATCCAGACAGACAACCCTGAAAATATAGATCTATAATTATGAAGATCTGCATATATATATATATATATATATCAGGTATCTTTCTTTTACACAGCTGAGCTTGTATTTAATGCTTCTCAGTTAGTAAGTAATTTTGGTTGGTTGTTGGTGTTTTTTTTTTTCTTTTAACTTGACTAACCATCTTTAAAAAACATCCCATGTGCCAAGAACTGAAACTTGAAAACATATGTAAGTACGAAGCCTTTCAACTCTCTGGTGCTATTCTTACTAAACTGCTGTTCCACACAACTGACATATGCTGCATTCCTCATCTGAGCTTTTTGCTTTGAAATAGGCAAATAGTTATGGATATTTTTTAAAAAAAAGAAATTGTAAGGATACTAGAAATGGATGTCTTAATGAGAAACAAGATATTTATAGCATGGAAATTCTAATAAGTCTTTTTGCTGGTTATTCCTTACGTTTCTTTTCTTCTGCGTTGAATTAAATGAGTAAATAAATAAAATGCATCAGGGTTAGACCATCTTTGAAGTGAGTTATTCTGTGTGTATAAGTCCCACACTGCTTTGGGTACTTTACATAAAAGGGATACCATATCTCAAATGTGAGCTTCTTAAATACTTGAAAAAATATATTCTCTTCTTTTGTATTTTAATGCTGGAAACTATTCCATTTGTGATCTTCCATACTTTTATGGTCTGCTTCATTGGTTTTCCAGTTAAAGCTATTTTAAGCAGAAAAAAATGATACATTTTACCATAAAATTGGATGAAAACTGTATTTTTTATAAGCTTACAGTGGAAATAAAAACTTTTAGATTCTGATCTCCTTAGGCTGTGAGGTGATTGACTTGTAAGCAGCTTCTTATTTGTTCTTAATGTATTGGACCTTTTAATGCTTATTTATGTTTTTGAAGTTCATTTGCATAGTGTGTGCAAGTCAATTATCAATTATTTGGTTGCTTAAACAAATGGAAAGCAATATATCTGAATTTGGCAGAACATGGCAACAGAAATGAATGTCTTTTTACCAAAGTATGTTTTCAAATGTAAACTGAAAATGCTATATTATATAAAAATCTTTCCTAAAACCTCAAAAGGATTGTGTCAACATATGCATCATAATCTAGTCTGAAAAAACTTTGATTTATTGAAACCATTAAATCCTGCTGAATTTTTCAGAAATTCAGAAAAATAAATATCTGAAGTACTTTTTTTTTTTTAGACTTAGACCAGTTGACAGAGTTCTTTAGTATAATCAGGTTGCGCTATTACATTTTAAGATTGCAATACTGCATTGCCCATGAGGGCTTAATGGAACATCTTCCTCTCGAAGCATGAATGTCACCTGCTTGTTACCCTCAGATTTCCCCCAGTAACAGCATACAGTAGTTACTATCCTACAATCTGGAACACAAACAATATTCTTTTTCTTAAGCAGCTTCCTAAAACTATAAGGCAGCTAGAACAACTAATAAAAGGATTTGGTAGTTTTCTAGATAAAAGAAAGATACATGGCAGATTTATTGTACCAGAATTTCAATAGAGCAGTTTATCTGACATTACATAGGAAATAAATAGTTAAGATCAAAAAAAGATGAATAGTACAGGGATTTTAAAAATAAAAGATTTGTGTGTGACAACTAGGACATTACAAAGTTACTGCTGGAACTCTTTAAAGATCAGCCTTGGGGTAAAGGAGTGTAACAGGATGAGCATGCTAGTTGAATCTTCAGACCATTCAAAGCGACACGAAAGGGAACATTATCATGTGAGACATGTTGGACTATTCTACAGAAGATTTGAATGACCCTAAGAAGCAACATGAATGGAATATTTAATAGTACATATGTGAATGAACAAGACTTGTCTTTGAAGAAAACTAATGGTAGAAAGTGGCAGAAGAGGGGAAAAAGCTCTGTACCTTGTTAGTACAGAAAAACCAGTAGAGAAATCTATGAAAAAATGAAATACAATGGAAGAATACATAAAGTTTTATTAATTGTGGAAATATTTACGGTTTTTAGATTACTGTGTTCAATTCTGGTCATGCATATTGAAGAAAGTTTAACTGAAAGTGCAATATGTGAATTGGAGGTGCCATGACTATCAAGAATGGCTGTCATACCAAAGAAAAGCAACAGAAATATTACAGATGGCAAAGGAACAGATGGATACAAATAGATAAAATTCAGTTGGAAAAGTAGAGACAGAATAAAAATGGTAGGGAGATAACAAAAGGGTGGACACAAAACTGTAACTGGGTTCCAAATGCATGTTTATCAGTTTATAGAAAGGGCAATGTTATCTGTTTTCATGTGACACCAAAGATAGGAAGCTGAGAATTTTCCTTTTCAGAAACATTTTGTTTTCCTAAAGCAATAATTGGTGCTGTGTAGCAGTAATGATCTGTATTGAGGCTTTGGAGATTCCATCTCCTTCATCCTCATACCTTTCTTATAGTTAAACCATAATGGAAGAGCGGAGGGTGTTAGGGAGGGTGTTAGCCTTACTATACCTTTTTGTTTCCTTTTTTTTTTTTTTTTTTTTAACTTCCTGCCTTTATCCATTTTTAACATACTTTTGTAGCTACTGGAGGGCCTGTCACGACTGTAGAGTTTTACTGGATGAAACATGGTCAGTAGGTCCTCCTGATCTGGAAACTGCATCATCTTTTCTGCCTTATTACTGTTAACAATCCTGTTGCACAGACTGGAAGCGAAAGAGTGCATGAACTCTGTCACGTCAGCAACAGATGTGGGTGTTAAAACATTAAATGTGAAATGGAGATTTACACTAAAAAAAATCACGAAAGAATTGGGCTTTTTATATGCAGACAATGGGAGAGGTCAGAAGTTGGGATGATTTATTTCAATTGTTCTTTGGGGGCTGACATAAGTGACATGTAACTAGTACACAATAAATACCGTGGAAGATAAGTATTCTACACTTTACAGGAGATAATGCTGAAGCCATAGTACTTTTCTACAGCATAAGTTAGAAGGCAAGGAACCAAAAGCATGAAAAAAATCTTACCTTTTGCAGAAACTTTTAAATTGTCGCTGTTTCAAGATTATGTCTTAATGTCTTCATTTTTAAAATAAAGAAGAAAAAAAATCTGGTTGACAGCTTCAATTCAATAAATAATAATCTCTTCAGTAACTTGAAATGTAGTTACCTCCAAGAATACAGTAGCTATTTATTAGCTTTCTAGTAAAAAGATCTTAATATATGAAGCATGCATTCACTATGAATGCTGAAACTTTACACTATTTTTTTCTCATGTAATTTAGTTTCAGAACAAATTTTATTCTAATGGGGAAACTAAGTAAAAATTAAATTAAGTTTACACACTTTTCTCTTGAAGGTATACCTGAAAGAAACTCTTGGTATTATACAGATTTATTTTATTCCAAATAATTGTGTGACACAACCATAACTGAAAATTTTCTAGGTTTTCCTGTTATATGGCCATAAAAATTATATTACAAAAAATATTCCTGAATTTTTACTCATATGTTGCAAATTATCAACATTCTTTTTATATATCTATAGCTTTAACAGCAGAAAGACTCGCCTTTTACTTTTGCTCTCTTTAACAGATATCAGTAAATCTGTGCTACAAAAGGAAAACATATTCAGCTGTTAATATGTTCTGGAGATTGACTTTAAATGGTGGAACTTCACAACAGTACATTGAGTTAAGCATCAAATATAATGACTTTGGCATGCGCTGGGGAGCAGTTCATTCACATGGTCACATCTTGTGGAACCAAGGAGAAGGGAGTTCTGCCCTTTGTTGATTGCCACATCCTCAAAGATGTGCTTTAGTGAACTTGATATTTCTGCCTGCTGCTGTTGTTTATATCAAATATCACACAATATTATTTATATATGATAGATGACAAAAAGCAAGGAATCGTCTAATCTTAACTTTTAAAAATAGAACTCTTTCAAGTGCCCTATCAAATCCAAAGCTTTTGTCTGTGGCATCCCTCCTTGCCAGCTCCTGGGCACCTACAGACAGTACAATTGCAATATTGATTTTTGCACACTTCATCTTTAAACAATTGCCATATACTGGATGTTTTCGTGTTAAGTCAGGAGATCAGGTTTCCTATCAAATGTTGTCTAAATGGAGTTTGGAAAAGAAGGGATTATTAGAAATCAGTAAGGAAGACATTCAAACTAGACAATGGTGAAAGATGAAGAATGGGGATGGGCTTCAAGTACCCAAGCAGCAGGTCTTTCCTGGGGCAACTGACTAGCTCTGGCCAGGGTTCACCTTTGATCCACAGCAGTTTTGAAAAAGCTAAGTTGAACATTTTTAGAACATTTCAGCTTTCAAGAAGTTGGTGTCAAATCTCTGTCTGTGGTTCTTGTTTCATAAGTTTTGTACCAAAGGAAGAAACCTTATGTTCAAACACTGTTGAGGACATGAGTCACAATTTATAATCTCAAGAAAGGTGTCAAAATTATGACTGGTGATTTTTTAAAGCAGGAAAATGCAATACAAATACTAAGGGCAAGATACTTAAACTGACACAGAGATATTTTATCTTATAGGAACAAAACCCGAAGCATAGATACTCTTAATCCAATCCAACATAATTAACATTAGAGTTGTCTGGAAAGCCTCATCTTTCTCCATCAATTATCTTTCCTTCCTTTTTCCTGTTTATCTTAGTGTCTGATATTGAAATATATTCCCTTTTCATATTTTTATTGAAAGACAGTCCAGCATAAAAATGTAACTTTGTGATTGTGTCCTTTATGAAATTATTTATTATCAGTTGGTAATGTCAGATTTTGTCTGTTGCTTGACTGTAGCAGATACAGTTTAGAATGGCTTCTGCATTCTATTAATTCTACTTAAGCATTCATACAAATAGAGCATACCAATGATTTATTTAAAAAATACATATGTATATACATATTTATTTTTTTGTCCTTTCACGCACATGTACATTGATTTGCTACATTTTCAATTGCATTTTTTAGGTGGAGAGGCTTTAATAACATCTAGCTTTATTTAAAAAAAATGGGTTTTATTTGTGTACACTCAGTTACCTTCATTAATTTCCACCAGTTTTGAAATTGTTGGATTCATTTAATAATGGATTTCCATAAATTGGATTACTGTCTTAGCAGTACTTTTCCGGTTACTCTCTTTTTCATTTTGAATGGGAAACACAGAAAACCGGCCTATGGAGATGTTGGCATGTGTGCAGGGGAATGTTTTGTTTTCAGGCCATTTAATGAGGCAAAGCTGGAATGAAACTTCTGCTATTTAGATCAATGTTGTTCCTGTGGTAAAAGAAGTTGCTTTACTTTAATATGTCCTTTATGACTATTACACATTATTGCAAATGAACATCAGAAAATTTAGCTTGCTGAACCTTCATTTTAAAGAAAATAGCAAAATTTAATCCAAATTAATGCATGCATAAGAAAGGTTCTCAAAATTATCTTGTAGTTAGTCACTCACAGGAATATGTTTGCTGTGTACTGACCTCAGGGAGGCATAGGTTAAAAATTCCACAAAGTCCTTAATAACAGTACAGTGTTTGGCAAAGAGAATTAGCAATGTATTACACCCATATAACCGCCTACAAAACTTGATTGCGTGGTTGATTACAACCTGCTCAAGGAGTGCTGCTTTTTTGCCTTTCATGCATCATATAGTAAACTGTCTGTGACATTTTCTCTTAGAAGAATCATTAAAGCTTATTACTAATTCAGTGCCCTGGTCTGATCTTTTGTCCTTTTGCACACAAATTCATATTTCCTATGTGGGGGTGCCATGTAGCTCAGCAAATGTACAATTCCATTCAATATGCATCATATTGTCTCTTTCTCAGGTAAGATTTAACTTTGTATTTTACATCCAGCCTGAAAAATTGGAGTGTCTGCACAGGCTTACTTCTTTTTATGTGGCTAGGCTGGCCTTAAAAAGGGCTAGAACAGATACAAGTTAAGTATATACATGAGATTTAGAAAAGGAAAATGAAAAATCAGGAAACTTGACAGTAAACACAATATTTTTGCTACAGTCCAAGGCAGACATGTATGTGGCTACGACGTATTTCTCTTTAGAAACTAAGTGATTGTTAGGAAACATAGCTAATGGTGTTTCAGAGTGGGAACTTGATGAGCCTGTTTTCTGTTGATATGCTGTGGTCAGCTTCCTAGATGCTTAGACCACATCTCTATTTTGCATGTTTACTGCACATTCACGTCTTTTAGTGTGTAAGCCCCATCACGCACTTCTCTGCATCCATCCCCACACAAACAAGATTTTTGGACTAGCTGACTGCTGACTGGTATACAGCTAGCATGACTGTTGTTTGCTGTAAGGTCTGCTATTCAGCTTTTGTAATAAGAAACATTTTGTGTTTACTACATAGTTCTTTTTTTTCTATAAATCTTGTAATGAACAACAAAATCTTCACAGAAAATGAACATAACATAGCATGGTATGCATTAATTCGGACATGTAAGGGTATGTCAAACCAAGCAGACATGATGAGTTAACTTACTCAGTCCTAGGACAGGAAAAGCAATAGGGTCACTCCATCTAATCTGAGACCTTAAATGTAACATATGTGCCAGTCTAGACAGTGGGAAGCAGTGTGGATAATTCCTAGAAAGATTCACAGTCAGTTTTTAATTGTGCAGCTTCCACAATTAAGCACAGACTTTTAAAAAGCATTCAGCAATCTCTTATCTCTCATGGTCAAAACTACATCACACATTCTGGATTATTCTGAAAGTCTGGCTTTTAATTATTATCTTTAGTGGGAGATGAAGTATGAGAATCCCAGCTTGCCTCAAAGAGTACTTAGTGCCTATATGCTAGGACCTCAAGGAAGCTCTTGCTTAGTGCAGTCAGGGAAGTCTAGAGATACTACCCTGGCCAAACGTAGGCATTTACTTGAATTACTTACACATATGTATACACACATGTATTCGTGTGTGTGTATATACATAATTTCTTACTTCCACATATGTGTAAATCTGGAAGGATACTGAAACATCTGAATCTTACTGAAACTAGCGGAAGCTTAAATATCTAATTTGATACTCAACTAAATATCTTTATGGGCAACAGCCCTTACTGTAGCTATCAAATATCTACTATACTCAGGAGAACAGAATACTATGCTATCTTCACTGTCAACTGATATTTCTATTTTTCTAATTTGAAACTTGATTAACTTCTTTATAACTAATATTGGGGTAAAATGCAATGTCTTCTGACTTGGTAGACCAATTTCAACTCAATCTTTCATTATTGTTTGAATTCATTGAGTTGAGAAGGATTTGTTCATTGTGAAGGTCACAGGCTAAGTAATCTAAGACTTTTTCAAGTCATCCATATAATTGCAATGCACTGATAATTTTCATACTTCAGTAAAAACTAGGGAACTGGCTCAATATTATTAAATAAATGAAGTATTAATATGCTGTAATTGTGATTTTTAAAGCTGAAGTAACACTTCAAAATTTCATGCCAAGTAACAAGATAAGAAAGTATGACTGAAACAATTGTATTTCCCATCAGAGCAGTTTTTCCATGGCTTGTTTTGCTTGAGGCTTTCTTTGCTCTTGTGCCTTATTGATGATTCAGTTATTCTTTTACTAATCCATTTGAACTAAGAAAAATACTATACTTGGCAGACATAGTTATAGGCATGTAAAGAGAGAAAATATGTTTCATACTGCATGCTTTCTGCCCACAGTATTCTCACTGACTACAAAGACTTTTAAATCAATATTTTATGAATGTCATGGATATTTTGCTGTCAAAACAAACCATGCTTTCACATGTCCGTTTGCATAACAGACCTTACATTATCTATCCAACTAGAGAGTACAATAAAATTTGATTTAGGATGATATCAATTGCTTACTAGGTATTTTATAAATGTAACTAATTTTATAAAACCCTTTTGCGATGGGAAGAATGACAAACATATTGCAAAGAATAACAAGTTATCAGCCTTAGAATTTTTTTGTACAAACTTCTTAAATTTAGTCTCTGTTCTTACTATATTTTGCTCTAAATGTACTTGAACAAATAGATAAATCTATACCTTAGTCTAAATCCTGTAGAAGTTATTTCGGATTATTTTATGATAGTTTTGACACTGCTGATGTTTTATAAATGTGCTGTTTATCAACTGCTCCTTTTGATCAAACTCTTTTCTCAGAAACACAATTATTATGCCTCCTGCTATGGGAAAAAGAGGACACATATTAAAAATATTCTTCCTTAACTGTAGAAACTACAAACAGGTGCATATATTTTTTATTATTTTAGTCAAAGTCATGCAATAAATTGATGCAGAGACAGAACAAAAAGGAACAGCTGTATGGGGTAAAATTATTCAACTCACAAAGAAGACAAATATTATAAGTACATTAGCTCAGTGTAGCACAAAGTAACTCTGTGAATTCAATAACAGTTTCTTATTTAATGACAGATTCACTGTTTGTTTTTAATAAATAAGAGAGCAAATAAAGGGCTCTAAGCTCATGCTGTAGTAAATTATTAATTTACAAGGCTATTTTACCTTAACTATCTTATAGCCTGATAGAGTTAGGAACATTTTTCGCTGGTGGAATCTGCATTCGGTCACTGGTCTTGCAGAGATAATATAGCCCATATAACTTGATCAGAACTAAATTTACTTGAAAAAAGTTCTTTCTGTTAGGAAACTATACTTTCTAGTATAGGAATCAGAACATTGCTGTAATGATATTCTCCATGCAAAGGGTATATTTCTCTCAGTATTTTCTATCTGTAATTGCTATCTCTTTAATGGCAGCCACTTACTCTATGACTTTTTTTTTCTTCACTTTTTTTTTCTTCACTTTTTTTTTGTGGTCAAACTGTATGTATTTTTCATTTACTCCACTACTGCATTATTACATCAAGTACATGAAATAGCATTCCAAATTTACACACAGAAATAATATTTCATCAATGCTTTCGATCATTCTTTCAACTTTTGTCAGTGAACTACTTTTCATTGGCATAACCAAGGCAGCATGGATAGACATCTTTCCTCTCCTACAGTCTGATTCCACCTAGTTCAGGTACAGATTGAGCAATACAGATGTCTGGCACTGATGAAAACTATTACCTTCCCCTCACTTCTACCAGGCAGTTATCCTTTGTGCCAGAGTAATTCTCTGTTGCTTTTTCAGGCACACTGCAAGGGCAGAAAAGGGTACAAAGGGGCCTAAGCAAAAGACTGGATATGATCTTTGATATTCACAGTGAAAGAATTTTGAAAGGCAAAATCTCATTAAGAAGTGCAGCACAGGCGTGATTCAACTGTTTTCACAAGCCATACTACCTCATATCAAAGGCAATCAGGTCTTTTGAGGTTGGCTTGTCAAACTGAATCTAAAAATTGCTTTTCTGATTAGTTCTCAAAGGTTGGTAATGATAGCACTGGGATAAATGCTTTTGATCCAGCTGGTCATGTTTCTCCCTATGTCTCCTACTTCGAAACCCCTACTGCATTTTCTAGCCGTTTTATGCATATACATATACATATACATATACACAAATGTTTAGGAATCCCTATCCATCTTAATACAAAAAGAAGTGACCAAGCCCTGAAAAGACAAATTTCCAGCTCAGAGGAGACTGAGTTTGGTCTAAATTCATATCTACGCACAGTGCCTGAATGAGCTGAAATATAGACCATTAGGGAATAGATAACTTCTCCACAGGCAAAACTTTCACTGTGACCAGTGGAGATAAAGTTACTCAGTACTGGATGCTTTCTTTTCCTTGTCAATAATCCTTTCTAAATAGTGATAATTATAATAGAAATCCCAACAGTTTTAATGGGATACACAGTGAGGTGCAATTCAGTTAACAGAATATTCCCAACTAAAAATGAATGAAGATATGACTATAATGTGGAAGTGTTTGTGATTATTTTTCAAGCTTTCTTTTTAATCATGCAATGTTGAAAATAGAAGTCTTACAGTACTGTAGGTACTCAAAAGCTATTAAGAGATATGACATCTATAAGAAGTCTACAGACACCAGTAATCTGGGAGAAACAGAAAAAAATCAAGTTATACATTTAATGCTAGTTGGAGTAGTATGAAAGGTAAGGTAACATTACTAAGATAATATTGTAAATTAACAATGTGAATTTAACAAACCAATAAAAGACTGCAGTCTTTGTGACTATGGATTAGGAAACATGACTGAAGAGTGGAAGAAATTCCTGACTGAGGTGTTCAGGCTCAGACAGAACCAGAGCTTTGAAACAGTTACTTGATTTCCAACTTTTATTTGTCTGAACTAGACCGTTGTAAAATAAAATATTATTGTTAGTCTTATGAGGTATTCTTTGTCGAGATTCAAACACAATCAAACTCTAAAATGATAGATCCAAAATCTGATTTTGGAAATTAATTTTGTTTTGTTCCAAATAGCATAGAGTATTTTAATAAAACTTGGTGTTCCCAATCAGTGGCTGAAACTTTTGTCAGTTACTTCTGAACAGCATTTCCTGTCTCTTTACCAGTAACTCAGGAATGCCTTTAGCTATACTTTACTAGCTGGCTTAATTGAAATACAGGAATGCAAAAGTGTGCTTTACTTCCAGTGTGGAAATATGGGCTTATAGATTTGTTTCGGTTGAAAGACAAAGGAGTAGATGAGAACTTTTCATGCCAGAAGAAATAAACAAGGCGGTGGGTATTTAGACTAGGTGAACACGTGTTTATTCACACTGAACTCTGCAGAAGTGTTGGTACTTTGCATTTTTTAAAATTGTGTGAAGTGTTTAGGTGTCCAAATATTTACTTAGAAATCTATTTGGAAATCTCAGATTTGTTAACCATACTCTTCATTTTTAAGGATCAATTCACTTATCGACATGTAATTTTTTACTGGCATTAGAGTTGCCTCAGGATAGCCTACTTGATCTCCAGCAATCATATATGTTTCTCCTGTGTAGTCTTTGTCATATCTGCCAGCCTGCAGGGAATGTACCATACCCTAGATGTCACAAATAACATGTGATCACTGTCTATGGGCAGCTGAACCAAGTCCCATCTTTGAAAGTAAAGATGACATCCTTGCAGACACCTACAAGTAAATGCTTATATTTACATTTATATTAATGTAAATATAGTTGGATCACATGTTTAAATTCTCTGCTGAAGAAAAAATTATGGTTGTGGCTGGTGAACTAAATTGTTCTTTAGGCTCGGCTGACTACTCTGACCATAACAGTCATCTAGTCACTGTAGACTCCCACAGATTAACACTTACATGTAGGTGTCTTAATCTCAAATTGGATCCCACCTGTAGATATCTGATAATCATATAGAAAGATAAATGTCTTAGGACTGGATCCATGGAAATAGTTGCAAAAAAGTGTATTTGCTTTAACTTTTATCATAGAGGAGTAAGGAATCTCCTGGCTAATTTAGTCAGAGCACAAGTATGTCTCTCAGGCAGTACCAAAACATTCTGTGGCTTCAGTGACACATTTAGTGGTAGTACAGTACTTCCTTATTCATCAGCATCCATGCCAATAAAACGTAATGGTAAATGCACGTTTAAGTAGCTCTGAATTCATGGAGCGCTTAGGATGGTAAAAGCTTCCAAATGAATAATTGCTTCACACAGACAGCTTTTGCATCCTAAATTGCGCAGTGGTTGGACTTTAAAATAGCCTGCATTTCTATTAGTTAATCTCCAGGCACTGTAGAAAAGGTAACAGACTGCAAAAGGATTCATGTAAGAAATGAATGCAGCATGGTAATAGTGGGAAAGAATAATCAGGACGATTTCCTTCTGGGAACTATTACAAAGGAGGGAAGGAAACAAGTTTCTTGCCTGCAGACAGTTACAAACACAACATATTTTTTGTTAAACCACACTTTTACCATTTCAAATTTAAAAAAATTTCAGAAGTTTTCCATGACTTCCCTCAATACTTATCAATACTCATAATAAATTCTGATGAAGAAAATCAACAGACAGTGCCTGGAGGTAACATTTTCTTACTTTCTGAGTAGACATGTTGATGTTAGTGTGGGCAAGGCTTTTCTTCGGTATAACCAAGATCCTTGAAACCGAGGTAGTACTTTTTAAAAATCCATGTTTAAAAACAGATATATGCGATATTCTTTTCTGCAAAGCACTGCATATTTGATCTCTACTATACTGTAAGTGTAAAATTAATTCTGGACATCAGCAACCCAGTGATAGTTTTATGTATGGAAAATAGATGAAAGACTGACTACAGTTTTTAATTTGGTTTGTACTTCAGCATACAGAGATTATGCAGTACTTTTTTCTCTCTTTTTTTTTTTTTTTCAGGAATGGAGAATTAGAAGCTTGTGAATCTATTCAGTATTAAAGTATTATACAAGATAGAACATTAAAATACAGGACAGCAGTTGTCAGACCAATTCCTACTACTTTGATGCACAATAGAAACACAGAGAAACTATAATAAATGGATTGCATATTTCTTGTTTGTCTTGATTACCAATTATAAGTTAGCACTTTCACTTCCACCTCACAGATGATGAGCAATTAGGCAGCAACCTGCTTACATGATTTATAAATCTACAGAGACAAATCTGTATGTTACTTATGGCACTCTTGGCAGTGCACTCTGTAATCTAAGAATGAAAATATCCATTACCAGAAAGAAAATATCTTCCTTTCTGTTCAGGTGGCAAAGCACGAAGTAGTATGTGAATTTGGTAATAATAGTAAAATCATCTGTGTTTGCTGACCGTATGAAATTTGCATGATTTTGAGAGATTATAATTTTTCTTTTTCCTGTTTGCTGATGTCAGGTAAAAAACCAGATGCTCCTTGATTTTGTTTCTACAGTTCTCAGCTCTTGTTTTATTAACAATTTTTGTTTGTGTGGACTTTCTTAGGTTATATTCAGTTGGAGGTCGGGATGGAAGTTCATGTTTGAGTTCAATGGAATATTATGATCCTCACACAAATAAATGGAATATGTGTGCTCCTATGTGTAAGAGAAGAGGAGGTGTAGGAGTGGCTACATGTGATGGCTTTCTTTATGCAGTTGGAGGCCATGATGCTCCTGCTTCTAACCATTGTTCAAGACTGCTGGACTATGTAGAAAGGTATCCAATTATACCTACATTTTTTAAATACAGAATAATGTCCAGTAGCATTATTTTCTTAGCTAAGTGATGGTAAAATTAAACAGATGCTTTTACTCCAAGAAATGCCAAATCATTATTTACTTGAAAAAATCCATAGTGTTTTATAGAAGATAATTTCTTTGAAGGTTGTTTTCTTTCCCCTTTTTTTCACAGTACTATTATATATTACCATGGACACAAAAATACGCTTTTCACATCTCAAAGAAATCTTTGTTTTTAAGGCACAACATTATGCATCGCAGTCATAAACTAAAGTTTGCAGAGATAAAAATTCAACCTTGAAATAATTTTATTACACCAAATTGTGTTTAGAAGTATTTTGTAACTCTAAAAATGTAGCTGAGCAAAGAAGAAGTATAGAACTGCTGAAGTGATGGATATTTTAAGTACATGACATTGCTTCCTTTAACAATACTGCCGCTTCCTGGTGTGTTGATATAAGCCTTATACATTATACTTACAGTATTTTACAAGTAGATATTCTGCAAATTTAAGAATATATAATAGGGCAATAGGGCACAGTAGAATTATTATAGCATTCAATTTACAGGTACTCTTCAAATGTTTCAAGAAGGTTTGACTTTTTCTGTTTCTGTATGCTTTAAAATAGAATAAGGAAGACACACTCTCCGAATATGTACATGTTGCAAAGGTTAAAGTAGATATGTATGAATAGTTGGTTTATCTTAACATACAAGTAAAGATAGGTGCTGGGAGAGATTTATTTATTTATTTATTTTCTGAAGGGCTTAAAATTTAATTAAATGTCAGTGATTTCTTCTGCTGAATCTGGCTTGGCATTTACCAGTTACTCAATACGTAATCCAAAAATTATAAGTTAAAATTTACTCCTTATGTTATCCATATGACTTTGCTCAGTCTTAGACTCATTCCCATCTCTACTGCATGTAGGCTGATGTAATTGTAAAGGATTTCCTATGGATTCATAAAAATCATAGAATCATAGAGTTATTCAGGTTGGAAAAGACCTTTGAGATCATCAAGTCCAGCCATCAATGCTACTCTACCAAGTACACCCCTAAACCATATCTCCAAGTACCACATCTAAATGACCTTTAAACATATTAGGGGATCGTGACTCAACCACCTCCCTGGGCAGCCTATTCCAATGTCTGACAACACTTTCAGCAAAATAATTTTTCCTAATGTCTAGCCTAGATCTACCCTGGTGCAGCTTGAGTCCATTCCTATTGTTCTATCATTAATATATAAGAGACCAGCACCTACCTCTCTGAAACGTCCTCTCAGGTAGTTGTAGAGACCAATAAGGTCTCCTCTCAGCCTCCTTTTCTTAAGATTAAATAGCTCCAGTTGCCTCAGCTGCTCTTCATAAGACTTATTCTCTAGGCCTTTCACCATCTTTATTGCCCTTCTCTGCACTCTCTCCAGCAACTTGATTTCAAGCATTCTAAAATAAAATAAAATAATAGTTATATATGTCTGGTCTTCACAAACTGGGAAAATATAATGTTGTATTCCTTTTTAAAGATAAAATAACTATTTCTTTTTTAAGAAATATAAAATTTTGGAGATATTTGGCAGATTTTATAAATTGGCTTTCTTTACAGATATTACTCAAAACTTGACAGCTATTAAAAGCATAAGAAAGTGATCTATAGTTTTCCCCCTTCATCTCACCTTAATTTCAAATTGATTTCTTCCCACATTCAGGAACATTCATTGTAACCCTCCTCACCCTAGGGCATACCTAGTTACTATAAAAATGAAGTGTACAGTTGTTTTTAGCAGAAGAAAACATATAAGAAATCTAAGGTATTTTCCTGGCAATTACAAAAAAACAGTTCTCGTGCAGTTCTCTTTTGTTGACAGAATTGAATTATAAGAACTCTGTTTAGCCTTGCATATCTGTTTATTAAAAAAAAAAAAAAAAGAAAGTCCAAAGGTCTCACTTGTGTTTACTTTCCTTGCTTTTGCACCTCCTCACCTTAGCCCTTGTAATTCAAGAGTAGTATATCAAAGTCTATTAAAATTTATTACCTTTAGGCAGGTGAAGATACAATGCACGCTGGTAGAGGCATACAACATGTTGTTGAAAAAATCATACAGTCTTTGAAAAAAACCATTTAAAATTAATTTTTTTTTTTGCTTGTCACATATACATTTCCCTTCCACATATTCAAGCATTGTTTTAAAGTATTTTCCTCTCAAGTTAAAAGACATTTATCATATATCTAGATATTTAACTCCAAATAATAAGAAATAAAATGAACAACATAATCGATTTGATGGTATTTTAGACATAAAACTTGAACACAAATTTTTAACACCTTATTTTTTGAGAAGTCCTCATAAAGCCAGAAGGATAAGCAGCCAGTAAATAAGTAGAATTTTTCCCCAAAATGTATTAAGCTGTCAAGAACAATTCAATCAAGGTTAAAGACTTTTTCATTGTGCCATTTGAAGGTCATATTTATGAACGAAAAGGCAGTTACAAAAAAAGCACTATAACATTGCTGTTGCAGTATTTCTATTCAAAAAGTTAAAAATTTTCCATTGTTCACATATAATGTGGGAGTTCAAACAATATTCCTACTAGTTGCTCATTGAAAATATGAATGACTGAAACAGTTATAGGTTCTCTTAATTTATCTTTTGTAGCAAAAGCCTAGAATTTTCCTTTTTGTGTATACAACTTTTTGTAGATTATCAACTTCTAGTTAATTAAATTTAGACTACAAGCAAATATGTTGAAAGAACTTGACTGCCTCCCAAACAGATGAACTTATAACAAATACTGTCTCTTAAAGGTGTAGGAGAAAGTAGTGTGATGTCTAATTTTATATAACAACATAGTAGTCAGAAGACTTGTAAATAAATAAGATTTTTGGCCATTATAGAGTTCCTTTCTAACTATTTTATAGAAATTATCATGCCCAAAGTGTCATCTACCTTACACTGAAGCAAATTACTAAAGTTAGTCACTTATTATCATGTGATTCTGCTACATAGTAGAGATGCTTAAGGACAGATTAAATTAATTCTGTCATATTGTGGTACAGTATTCTGGTTTAGTAATATTTGTCACCTAAAAATGAGGTATCTATATTAACCTAATACTCTAGATATCCTTAGTAACAAACTGAAAGGCATTATCAAAAAGTGATTAGTTTCTGTTTTACAGATGTCTAAAATAGATATAATGGAGTGGCTTCTGGAATTAACTAATTCTTACATTGTAAATGAAGATCTAAATTAATGGCTTAGGCTAAATGATTAATTTTTAAATGACTCTCATTATACAAAAGGAATTTTGCCCTCAGTTTTAAAAATTCTGTGTTCATTTGTCTTCACTATTCTCCTCACTTGAGGAAATATCAGGAGGAGAATCTAACTCTAATGCAGTTAAGGATATCCCATGAATTCTTAGGGAGGTTTTCTCGCTGTGAACATTGTATGGTATAATTTTAGAAATTAAAATATAGGATAATGTAATTTTAGAAAGAATATTTTTAATATGCTACAAGAAATATCCTATTTAAAATATACACCAAAAAAATATACATACATCCAGATATTGCTCTTACATCTTTCTCAAATCTCTTTTTTACACCTTACCCCACAAAGACCTTAATTCATTCTAAAATGTTAGCTGAGAAAATGTTCCTAATCAACATTTGGAGGTTTGAATGGGAACACAACATATCTGTATGTTTTCTTTTTGCTGTTAGGAAAAATATCTTTGGATACGATGCTAAAGGATTTTTTTTTTTTTTCTAGAAAAAAAGGACTATATTCAAGTGAAGATCAGCATGAATTGACACGTAACTTCTCCCCGGGCATTCAATTTCCTTACTCTTTCCTCAGGTATGATCCAAAAACAGATACATGGACAATGGTGGCTCCACTGAATATGCCTCGAGATGCTGTTGGTGTCTGTCTTCTTGGTGACAAATTATACGCAGTAGGTGGCTATGACGGTCAAACATACCTGAACACTATGGAAGCATATGACCCTCAAACTAATGAATGGACACAGGTAATCACAAAGTCTTTACTTTTTCCATCTGTAACATATTTTGATAGTTATACATACAACCACTACTTTTCTGGAAAGAAAAAAAAAAAAAAAGATATCTGAGGATGCCATAACTGTAAAATTAGTTCTAGTGTTTTGTCAAATATTATGTCAGGAGTTTCCCCTGAAGACAGAAAAGAGAGAATCACTTCCTAAGAAACTGGAAAAAGACAGAATAAGCAGTCATTAGAGCTACCATCTTGTTACCTTTCAGATAAAATTCTTGTTCTGATCAATTTCTATAGCAAATTAATTGTTTTATCTTTCTTTATGAAGAAGAAATGTCATAAACAGTATCAAAATGGATTTCAAATTTTAGTTGGTAACTAGCATGTCCTGAAGATCCTTCATATGAAAATTTGTTTGGTTTATGTAAAAAACCAAATTTTCCTTTCCTCTTCAATTCCATTTTCTTCTGTTTGATGGATATTTTGAAATGTTGAACTGCTTATATGTTCCTGATGTTGAACCATATAACAATTAATATGTATAATAGAAACAAGGGTATAATGCAAGAAGCTGGGGACTAGTGATTTGGTTATAGAAGGAATGTATTTTATTATGTCATGGTAGTGCTTGGAAATATCTAGATTCATTGCAAAGACTTAAAAAGAAACAAAGGCTTATTTCAACACTTTCTGTTATTAATTCTGTTTTAAGACTTTCTGAAAAAGTAGTTTGTTCCACCAGTGTGGCTGTTTACATCTGGATCAACCACCCTAAGTTCTCTTTAAAGTTAGCGAAGAAAAGTACATACTTCAAAAGCATAATCTTATCCTAAAAATAAGCATTTACAATAGAGCAGGTGTATTATACTCAAAAATGTCTATTCTTTTTACGATTGTAAAGGGGGACATGTTGTCAAGCTTAAGTGCGGACATACATGGTGTGAAGTTAATCATAGAATCATAGAATGGTTTGGGTTGGAAGGGACCTTTAAAGATCGTCTAGTTCCAACCCTTTGCCATGGTCAAGGACACCTTCCACTAGACCAGGTTGCTCAAAGCCCCATCCAACCTGGCCTTGACACTGCGAGGGAGGGGCATCCACAACTTCTCTGGGTAACCTCTTGCAGTGCCTCGCCACCCTCACAGTAAAGAATTTCTTCCTATTATGTAATCTAAATCTACCCTCTTTCAGTTTGAAACATCAGCCCTCATCCTATCCCTACACTCCCTGATGAAGAGTCCCTCCCCATCTTTCTTATAGGCACCCTTGAATTACTGGAAGGCTGCTATAAAGTCTCCCCAGAATCTTCTCTTCTCCAGGCGGAACAACCCCAACTCTCTCAGCCTGTCCTCATAGGAGAGGTGCTCCTGGTCCCTGATCATCTTTGTGGCCCTCCTCTGGACCCGTTCAAGCAGGTCCATGTCTTTCTTGTGTTGGGACCCCAGAGCAGGCACCAGTACTGCAGGTGTAGTCTCCTGTAAGCAGAGTAGTGGGGCAGAATCACCTCCCTCTACCTGCTGCCCACGCTTCTCTTGATGCAGCCCAGGATGCAATTGACTTTCTGGGTTGCGAGCACACATTGCTGGCTCATATTCAGTTATTCATCTCCCAGCACCCCCAAGTCCTTTTCTGCAGGGCTGCTCTAGATCCACTTATCACCTAGCCTGGCAGTCATTGCCCAGCCTGAATGCAGAAGCCCATCTTTTTTATCTGCTATTAACTAAATGACAAGAGAGCATTTTTATGACATTCTGTAGGAAATGAGAAATCAGTTTGGAAATACTCTTTTCCCAAATCCACCAGTCCACATAAAAATCATGAATAACCACATTTGGACAGATAGTTAGGAAACATATAACACCTCTACTTTGATATATATAGTACCATTAATTACGGTGTATCATCATTACTATTATTATTACACACCGTATGAGCAGACTTTACTGTGTTAATTTCAGCAAGATCCAGTCTCCTGAATTGTTTCATGTTGAGTAGTGTCTAAAGATGCCAAATTTGTTCTAAAGGACACTTGAACCTATTTAGGAATACCGGAATCATACAATTTTAGTATTGGTAGCCTTGACCTTGCCTCATGGACTAAAGTGGAAGTATCAACTGCAGTTTACAGATTATAGAAACCTCTTGCATATCAACAGTTCACAAAATTGGTCACAACTCTAAAATCACTTCTTTTTTCTGTTCCCATACTTCAGTTGAAAGATGTCAGATGTAGGTAGGTAACTTTAAAACTACAATAGCAGGATATTGTGGGTTGTATTTATACAATTATATATATGCAGTTTATACTGCCATTAGTTTTAACTGTTTTAGAATAGTGGCAAAGCACTTTGGCAATGTCTTGTATGTCTTGCTCCTTTTCAGTTAATTTGTATCTTCTTTTTTTTTTTTTTTTTTTTTTTTTTTTTTCTGCAGATGGCTTCCCTAAATATTGGAAGAGCTGGTGCCTGTGTTGTAGTCATCAAACATCCATGACTTTATCAGCACTGCTTAGGATTTTACTGACTGTGAAATGATTATTTTTCTATCAGACAACAAGACTGATAACTTCATGGTTTACACAGCGAATACCTTGTTGATGACAAACTTGAAGAAGTTTGGAAGTGAGAAAGATGAAGTATTTATGCCCCATAAAATCATCAAAACTGTTCACAGTCAGTGAACAAGAAAAAAAATCAGTCTGTTGTAGGCGTAAATATGTGAATGTGAAATAGTAAGTTCAGGTACTGTTCCCACAAATGCATCCTGAAGAGCTGGATGCTCAAGAGACAGCTCTACACAAGGAGCAGGAGGGAATAAGAGAACAGTTTTCATGGCTGCAAGAGTTTTAACTGCAGAAACATTAAAGTACATTCAATAACTTTTAAATTGTGTTTTTTAAAAAAGAAAAGTAGATAGTAATAATTTTTTTTCTGTTGAGGTCTTGTCTCCAAATGGGTTATGGCCTTCTCATTTAAACAGGCAGTTTAGTTCTTACTGAAGGGAAAAGGTAGAAAAGTCTGGATATTCAAGTTTCATTCATAATGACTGAGCTGTTGCTCTACAGTAGGAAGAAAAACAAAACTAAAAGTGAACCTCCAAGATGACTTTTTTTTGTTACTTCAGATTGTACCTCCTTGCCAGTGTTAACACATCTATTGAAGGAGAAGTCTCTGTGTTTAATCTAATTACACACAAAGCAATCCTTTGGCTACACTGGGCCTTTGTTGCAAATATGGGAGTGAAAAGAACATTTTCCTAATTCTTTCTTAATCTTATATTCAAATTAAGCATGTGGGTTCTGATCGCATTGTTTAATGCATCTTCTGCATGTTGGAAGCTTGTGAAAAGCTGGGATTGATACTGTTCCTTCAGTGCATCATGTAAAAATGAACCATGAGCAGAACAGTCTATACAGCCTCTTCTAACATTTTAAGAGGGATAAAAATACTATATTTTATTTCTTTCTGATGCTCGTACATACACGACTTTGCCTGATTAGAGCTGTTAATTTATGACTTTCCACTTATGACTGAGAATAACTGCAAATAGAGAATTCAGAATAAATGCAAGTGGAACAAGGAAAATTAGACTATTTATCTAATAAAGTTCATATAGCAAATACAGTAGTGTCATTTGTGCTTCCCTTTAGAGTTGATCATTTCTGGCAGTAACGATACTTTGAGCTTTTGCCTTGGCAGCAGGTTTGATGCTGATGCATTGTATCTGCTCAGATGAATTAGTTAGAATCCTAAGGCCACTAATGGAATATGAAATTCTGCTATTCAGGGAGGCACAGGCTCTGGGAACAGGACTGCCAAGTATACCTCTTCTTTAAAGCCTTGCTGATCCTGTAGGAAACACTTAATGGTTCAAAAGCAAAAACCTCACAGTCCTCTAACTCTAACAATTTTAAGAAGGAGTTATGGTTGTAGTTAAAAGAGTGTTCCTAGTGGAAACCTTTGAAACTGTTTGAGATGAAAAAACATACAGCCTCCTACTTGGGACATTTAATTTGAAGATGTGTCTTTCCTTCTAACAGCATCAGCATGCATGGAGGTCTTTGTTTCCTGACACAAATAGAACTTCTGTTCTGAAGCCTAAGTATACGCATTTAAATCTTTTAAATGCTTCTCTGTCTTAATTAGAAATCAGCTGCAAAATCTTCGCTATTAATTTTCCACAGTTAGTTGGCGCTTTTTTTTTGTTGCAATTAGTCTTCCACAGACAAGCATGCACATATTTCCCCAACTATAACAACTTTTTGAATAAAAGATGTTACCTCTCTACAAATTTTGCTTCACATAAACACAAGCTTCTGAGACCAAACGAAGAAGATTATAGAAATGTAATTGCAATTAAATATAGACATTAGCATTCAGGTCTCCTACACAGATACCTAATGAACTTAGAAATTGAATTTTAATTCTGTTCCCAGAACTTCCTTTTGATTAAGTTATATTCATACACAACAGAAATATGATTACTCTACCTATATACTAACTTTCAAAA
This sequence comes from Leptosomus discolor, assembly GCF_034619465.1. NCBI lineage: Eukaryota > Metazoa > Chordata > Aves > Leptosomiformes > Leptosomidae > Leptosomus > Leptosomus discolor. The sequence continues at coordinate 43,228,344 of NC_141391.1, read as the reverse complement.
AAGGATTACTTCTATTAACTGCAATCCATGGCAGATTTGTTTTCTGTGCCTTGATCATTTTTATCCACAATTTATCCTCAAATCTGTTTTTTATTCTCAATTTCCTGTACACGTTTTCAATTTACCTTTGTTTATCCAAAAACAGTATTCTCATGTTAATTTTTTCAGCCTGCACCTCTTAGGCTGAAAGAATAAAATTATGAATTTGTTTTATTTAGATTATGTAAAATCTAGGCACAATAAAAGCCTAATTTGGCTTTCAGATTCTTTATATATACCTACATCAATATCTTCTGGAGTTTCTTCTAAGCAGAATTTAGGGAGAATTTTTTGAATAAATTTTTAGTTTTTCTTACCATTGTTTTTACTCTGCTCTTACTAACAATAATAGTTTTACCTTTGATTTCAAAGGGAATGGGTCTAAATTGAAATGATACGTCATTTTAATCTTGGTTTCTGTGATCCATTAAGATCCCTTCTTTATGTATAAGAGTTAAAATCGCTTCTGATAAACTGAGTTGTGCTAAACAGTATTACATTTACAGGAAAAGTAGCTGTCTCTTCAAAAGCCAGATTATCTCATGATTGTTAATCTAGCACGGTACATTTTCTTTCAAATAATCCTTTTCATTTCACAGTATGAAAATCACAGTGGAATCAGATCTGCAACAAATATTAATTTCAGTGAAATCAGCAACTAAATTCCTCAAAATGCTGCTTGTAAATTTTGTAGTATAATATTCTAAGTATGTTCTAAAATATTAGCATTTTCTCTGTCTTTCAGATTCTTTGTTATTCATTGTAGCATGCTTTTTTTCTAGACTGTCAACCAGTTTTACTAGAAAGTCCTTGTTTCATGTTAGCCTGTATTTATACATGGGAGTTATACCTATTTTTTTCATATTGTTGCCTATCCTTATATAGGATACAACTTTGATATTAACCAAACATAAGCAAAAGTAATTAAATTAAGTTCCTCTGGGGTAATTAAAATTAAGGTCCTCTAGGACTACTGAGAAGCCTTGCGTTTCTCTGTTCTATGTGTCAAAAAATTATTTTCTTTTGTTTTTATTGTTTATCAGAGATTTTATTAGTCATCTTCTTGCTGCTACTGGTTTTGAGACAGGAGAAAGGTTAAGGACATGAGTGCTAGAAAAGCTATTTTTAAATGAATGAGTCCACACAGATTTTTATATCAAGATGGTGAAAACAATACTGGCAGGTAGTGGTCATTCTTGTGCCTGAGGATTTATATTCAAAAGCTTGTATGGACACAAAGAAATAAAGTCTATGCACTTTCTTCAGCTTCCCTACCCAACTCCGTTAAAATCCATTGGGGTATTATAGATCAGTGACAGCCAATTGTGATGAAGAATTTTCTCTTCTCTTTTTCCTTTCATTGATTATTTCTCTAGTGAGGATTAAACATTTGCTGATCAATAAAAATAAAAAAAAATAAAAGGAAAAAGACGATCATTATTTTTGAAGTGCTTATAGAAGCAATACCTAATAGACAAAATAAGTGAGTTCCCCAGACGAGGCAATAAACTCATCGGTGTTATAGGTGTGGCAGTGCTGCTAATGTTTAATACAATTATTAAAGAAATCATAGAAGAAATTACATTTCTGCAGGGTTTTGGTTGTTTAAGCAAACAAAATCAAGAAAAATACCATACCATTATATCTCTGTACCATGGGTTACTGTGACACGTCACTGTGTCTCTCTGTTTTTCAAATGAAATAGTATTCTTGATTTAATTCCTCACAAAATGCTAGATATTTAAACTCCTAGAATATAATTTTCTAGACAACATTAGAGGATTTGTAAATACAGAATAATTCAAGTTGAACTCAGTACAAAAGCTGATCAAGCAAAATAGGTAAATATTTTCCTATGACTCTGAGGGTGCCATTTTTAATTTACTTCTTCCAGTATAGCAGCCTTAAAAAAAAAATCCATTTTGGAAAAGAAAGACTAATCCTGTGATCCTTTACTATTTATGGAACTGTTGATTACCTTGCAGTTTTGGACCTTTAAGTTTTTTTTTTTCAATTACAGTTTTTATTATTGACAGTGAGGGATGCTAGAATTATAATCAGTTAAGACCTACACAGAAAAATGTCATTTAATAGTCATTATTTGGTAGAGCTTTTTGTTATTGACATTTTGTAATCAAACTTTATTGAAAATTTTTTCATTGAAATCAAAGCCACAAATAAGGTAATGAAAAGATCTGAATGTAAGAATATTGTTGCTTTGGATTTAATTGTAATTGTATAACACATATTTGTATATGGGTTCTTGCAATCAAAATACTAATAATGTTTAGAAACAAAAGTAAAATTTGCATGGAGAATAAATAAAGAAGGCATTTCTGCAAATTTTTTTTTTAAAAAAAAAAGCTCTTGTAACTGTTATCAAATAGCTAGAACAAATGACATTAATAATTCTGTAGTATTATGGGAAACTAGACATTTGACTACATGCCTGTATGGAATTTGGTGGTACAAAACCAGATATAAAACTATTTACCTAGTTCAAAATCACAGCCTGGAACAGGACATGGTACACGTTTTTGCTATTAGCATCTCCCATGCATACTGCTGTGTTTAGATTTATACGCTCATAATCCAAGTGCCCATTGGCTCTTTGTACAATACTGCTTTCTCATTTTATTCTCCTCTCCCCTCAGTTTCTCTTGATATTGCAGAGGCTTCCTACCATTAGGCACATTTTCCCACATAATTGTTTCTGATGAAAGCAACAAGTATAATAGCACACCGTACCAGTAACCAATTCTTTACTACTCTATATGCAAAGATGTGTGTGATGTAAAAACCGAAAGGTTTATTTTTCTTTTCCAAAGTAAAAGTTCTTTTAAAGATCTACACATTGCAAAAAGAAACTTTCTAAAAATGTAGACATTTTAAATAGAGATCTTCCAACTGTTCACAGATTACTCCAACTTTAAAAACTGTTTAGTCATGCACAATTTATCATGATCCCAGTGCTGGCATCCAGATCTCTTGTAGATGTTCATGTTTGTGAATGTATCTGTCTCCGGATTTTTTTCTAAGCCAAAGGACATCTCTAGTTGAGTGACTAAAATAGAAATACAATATTTACAACTCACATTTGAAGCTTCTATGTGGTGTGCACAAATCAGAAATTGGGATCCCAGACTGCTCACAAAGCATGTTGGTGTAAGTTCGATTCAAAGTTAGCTTTCCCACCAAATGCAGCATCCAGTGTAATCAGTATAATATTTATCAAAATATCAGAATAGAAAATTTTGTGGGAAGAATAATACAGTAGAATAATTCTATATCAGAAATGTAAAAAGAATATTAGGGAAACAGATTTTTGTTACTTACAAGAAGACATTCCCCAGGAGCACTATATTTTATTCCAAAGAGAAGCAACTTGATTTTAGGGAAATAACTTTGCAACCAATCTACTGGCTCATAAATTGAAATACTGTTTGAAAGTAGTCCTTTCTTAGGTTCCTTCTTGTAACACAGGGACTTGAATTTGTACCTTCACCATAAGAGAAGGAAAAATGTCATTTATCCCAAAGTAATGTTGAAAAACTAGCTCAAATATACCTTAGTCAGTAACTAGTTACATAATTTAAATTCTGAAAATATTGAGTTCCTGGATAATTTTGCATCTACTGTACCAAGCAGATGTACATACACTAGGTAATACAGGCTCGCTGCCAACTCAGAAGAGAATCTCAATATGTAAAAGTAACTTCAGAAATGCTTCTGCTTAAAAATAGATTATCCATGCAATATATCTGTTCTAACTTAAATGAGAATGTATAAAATATTCAGCAGAATAATTATTCTTTAGCCTTATTCTAAATCCAGTGTAAAGCTGCTCAAATTGGCATAACCTTACATTTCATTGCGAATTCCCTCATTATAGTTCTGCTTCATAGTACATGGGGATTAAGTACACTTACAGGCAGACAGACTGCTCAAAATCCTTAGATCAGCAAAGCTTTGATTTCCATATGCAGGACTGCAACTGTTGAAAATTAAACCATAAAACAAATTACTAGCAAAGGTAAGAAGTACAGTAGCAGGGAACAACCTGTGTTCACTGGCTATCCATAGCTTCCCCTTGGGGATCTATGGAGCTGCCAAATCCATCACCCTCTGAGGGTTTGAAAAGCAGTCAAACCTGAGATATAAGCAACTTACACTTCTGTCACTCGATATTTTCTCAGATTGTCCATGATGACATGATGCTCAAAAATACGTTAATTTTTTTTTTTAAAAAAAAAAGAATAAAATACACTCTTGCAAAAGTCTAGTATTCTTCAGAAATAGGTCTGTGAATCAGGTTCATATTCAGTTTTCTTCACTTAGATGGCTAGGCTGTGTGTATCCTTAGTGAACTATTTCTAATGTAGAGGTTGTCCCCCACAAAAGTCACTGAAGAGGGATGCGTTTGAAGGCCTCTAGGAAGAAACATTGTTCCAAAGGCGAGATATTTAAATAAACAAATGAGCATTTGCTTTAGTTGACCACACACAAGTGTCTAATACCATCCGAGATGCCCAAAATTATTGAAGACATCCACACCAGACTGGCAGGTATGACCCAGATAATATTTTGATGAATTTTGATCACAGATTAATTTTGGAGTAGCAACAAAAGTTCAAATGGAAAGTTCTAATGTCTCCCAGATAATATAAGGTGCTTATGTGTAGGTAAATTGAATCCATGATCCCTCATATATATGCACCCAGTGCCATTAGATATTCAAAAGTGACATCTTGGAACCCACCTGGGTGATAAAAAAGGCTTAATTTCAAAACGTCTTATCTCAGTTGCTTAAGTTTGAAAATATTAACCTTGATTGTCCAATGAATGACACATATTGTGAACAAAGGTGTGAAAGCACGGTCAATTAATACGTATTAATACTTGCATGACATGTTTAAGTATGGGAAATGCTAACTCAGAGACATCCTCTTTATCATGAAAATTAGCTTTTGTGCATCCCTTCAGCCAGCAATTTGTTCTGTAAACAAGTCATGAGAAAATCTGCCTTACTCAGCAGAGTCGTGCTATTGCCTAGTGTAGAGTTCTTGGTTTTGTTTTTCTGTTTAATGGTAAAATGTTTCCAAGTGCAATTCTGTAAGGATTTGAACAGCATATTTCTGTCACATAGTGGAAAATCAATCTCACTTGTAGCCATAGCATGGAAACAGAGTGTATCAGGGTTTAGGGTTTTTTTCTCTTGTTTCTATATCTGTATATTTTCCAGGACATCCATGAATCGAAAAACATTCATTTGTTCCATATGAAAGAAAAAAAGAGAAAGAAGACTTGCAATACCAGGCTGAATGTATAAATATACCGTTCTTTATTTCATTAATAAATGAAGTGTTTCATGAACACTCACGACTGTTCCCAAATATAGATATCTACTGCATAGCTGTCCACATCAGAATTATACATCCTAATATTTTTCTTATAACTAGCATAGCAAAATCAGTATTTCTAGGTCATGATTAATTTCATTTTAAAGGTGAAATAAATTACACTTTAAAAGTGTGTTTCTCTCCATTGACTCCAAAAGGTGCCTAAAATGACTAGTTCAGATTCAGATATTCACACTGTGGACACCTACGTTTCTTTAAGATAAATATTTAAGTTGGGCAAGATGAATCTCTAAAATCTTATAAATGCCTAGAAGGAACTAGCCATGCAAACGTTTATTTCAAATAACTATGACAGGAATTCCATTTAGAACATAACTGCAAGACTCAACTATGTACTGAACAAAACCAATTTTCCTCCTCTGATATCAAACATTGTTATGATCTTCAAAGACTGGATAATTTTGAGCTGCCAAATAACGTGCAAAAGAAGTGAAAGATAACTCTTCATTAACCTAGAATGAGAAAAAGTATTCAGAAAGTTACAGCTGCAGCTCCTGGATACCTAAGGTTTAGATATCCAGCTAGATTTCAGGGATAAGGGAGCAATTTAATACAGTAAGCTGCAAAACATCTCCATATAGTTAAACTTTAGAAGCCTTCAGAACATAAAATAGGATTATTTAAAAACATTAGATTAATTAGATTGCTGTAATCAATGGGTATTAATTATTCCAGGCCCTTCTGCAGGAACAGAAAAACTAGAGCAAAACAGACAGCTCCCACCGGATGGTTCATCTCATCCAAATACAGGCATACAGATAAATCATCTGCTTGAGATGCATCATTTTGATTTATAAAGGTGCCAATGTGACTAATCCAGATTTAATCACCTAAATTTGTAGAAATCCAAATAATGAAGTGTAGAAAAATACCAAATAGTACGATCTGTCTGAAACTGTAAATTTGCTTAACTTTCTTATAGATTTATCCATGTTTTATTTACCTTGCGAATAGTTTACACCATACTACATATTCTATATCAACTCTATGTATATAGACATAATTTAAGACATATTTTTTGGTGAATAAAAGCATCTTTTGATATAATGGCTCCATTGTGCAGCTGTTGTAGGTAAATTGTTCTGTTGTTTTTATGTTAGTTCAACACCTTTCCTTGTGCAGTTCTGAACAACCAATGGACTCATTGTTCATTTCATTGCCAATTGTGAATGTCTAGCACTTCTTAAAAGTCACAGACATATTTTTTTTTGCTCTTTCAATTCAGATGCTTATTTTTTATTCCATTTTCCAAAATTGTGGCCATATTTTATTTAAGACGTTTATGCAACACAGGTTTATGTGTGTGGAACCTTGCAGAAAAACACATGGGAGGATTCTGCTGGAATTAGATTACACAACACATAATCTATTTAAAAAATACTTTGTATGGCAAGAAACTAAGATATCTTTGGTTATGTTTAGTTGACATTAGAGAACTGACTTAGAGTCATAAAAAAAATTATTAAGAAAATGAAACCAAGGTCTCCAATAAACGTTACTTGCTTGACTGCTGTCTTTCCCTTCTGCCTTCCTAAGAAGCAGACATAAAAAAAAATCCAAACCTAAAACATAAACAAAAAACCACTCCAAACAATAAGCAGATAAGATCCTTTTTAATTTCAGTGTATGTTCATTAATTTATATTGTCATAAATTATAATTAATTGTAAAATTAGAATTAGATAGAGGAAGAGCTGTAACTAAAATGGCTCAGAAGTAACTGTTATGCACAGAATAAAGGACTTCATTAACTGGGAAAAAAACCCAAAACAACAACAAAAAACAAACCAAAACAAAAAAATGAGTAGTAATTTTTCTAGAATGGTTGAATCAACATACAATGTCAGCATATTTATGCTAATGGATGACTTGTTCTTTAATTAAAAAGCTTCTGCCTTTGCCTTGCATACCAAAAGAGCTTGTATCAGATTATAGCTGGTTGCTTCATGTAAGAGACTGGAAACTGAGGGCTGAGTTTTCCCTGCAAGTGGAAAATAATTGAAGTAGGAATGATATGGTTAGCAGTATGTCATAAATATGAACCTTCCAGTGCTGTCATATGAGAGTGCCACTGTTTGCAGATGTATTATATGACTTTTGCGTGAAATTGGTCCAGTCAGAAGTTTTGAAAATTTAGTATTTAAGAAGTATCTGGAGATGTTGAGGTATGACTGTTTTTAGTATGGTAAGGAACTACAGAGCAAAATAAGTGTAGAATGGTTGGAATGTAAGAGAATAAATACATTATGAAAATGTAGAAATATGGTTGTAAATACATTCAATTAAGCTGTCTTAAGTTTTGCAATATTTGCAGAGCAATTTACTGAATGTTATGCTTTTACCATGATTCTCTTGTATCTTGGACATGTGTGTATAGAATGCAAGTGAAGACATAGAGCACAATGTTAAACTCGTAGCCTGGTTTTGTTTGACACAACTTGTTTTTAAGGACTTTGAATCCTGAAAATGTCACTGTGCAAAAATAAATATGCCTGTTTTTACATGGTGCAGAAGTGATTCTTTTAAGTGGATATGATAACACAGTTAGGGGCTTAGCTTGCATGTTTTAAATTTACCCATACCCAGTTTCCTTTCTGTAAATTCAAAGGGCAAGAATCTTCAGATGGATAAACTTCAATCTCTAAGTCATTTATCCTTTTCTCAAGTCAGACTATAAAGATTATAATGGAATGAGACATAACACCATCAATAATTCAGACTTTCAACTTTTTTGATTTCCTTCTATTAGAAGCATAATGAAACATCTCCTCCCCCTCAAACAGAAAAAAAAAAGTCTATGTGCACAGCTAAGTGGTTCAAGATTTAATTACAGTAAGAGACATGAACTGCAAGTGAGTCTGGATGCTGTCTATGATGACCAATAAGAAAATAAATTCTCAGTGGCAAAAAATATACCTGTTCAGGCAAAACAGCTGGCTTGAATCACACACAGTTGGGATGGTTTAATGTCTAAAATGTTAAACTGGGATATAAAACAAATCTGTACTATAGGATCTAGGAGTACTTCAAATTTCTTGAGTCCACCTTTACATTCCAGATTTATTCTGACTTCATCCTAAAGTGAGATGCCGATGCACTCTCTGTTGTATAGGTGGACAGTTCAGATTGACCAAGATTCAATCCCCCTGTTTCCCTAGTTTTCATGTATAACTTGGGCGAATCATGTATTCCCTGTTCTTAAAATCCTCTCCCCACACCGTGTAATGTGGATCATACTACATACTTAACATACACAGGATTTATGAGAAGATATACTTGACCTAGTTTGGCTGGGACTGAATCACAGGCCAGCCATGCTAGGCAGGCCATTAGAAGTTTCAAATTATCCGGGGCAGCTGACCTGAGTTAGCTACAGGTGTAATCCATACCATAATGTCATGGTCATTAAAGGGGGAAGGTTTGCTGTAGGGTTCCTGCTGAGGTTCCTTCTGCTTCTCCTCCAGCTTCTCCCAAGGACTGCTTTCTGGTCGATTGTGATGACTAGATATTCATTTGGCTAAGTATAACTCTGTATACTTCTGTTGGTATTGGTTGTGTTTCGTTAAATCTGTTTCACTTCCACCCATGGGTGTGCTCTCTTTTTTCCTGATTCCCCTCCCTGGCTGGTGAGGGGTCATTGGGTGATAGAGCACCTGTTACAGTTTAGCCCTAAGTACAGAATAAATGTAGACAAAATTAAAGCATATTGATAAAGATATGAGACAGATGCATGCCAGATAGATTAAAAGTTCTGCCAAAGTCAAATTTTAATACAGGCTCTTGAATCATGAAGAATACATAAACTAGAATCTGCACTAAGTGATTTCAGACTCCTTGGAGAGACAAATACTTTAGACAAGGCCGCATCAATAAGCGTGACTTTTGAATAACCAGCATCAGACTTTCTAAGGTGGACAATTTAAATGCAGAAACTTTGCTGAGAGCATATTTCTCTTTAACATTTATCTTGATCAGTTTTGGATGAGGGCTGAAGTATCAAACTTCTCTTTTATATGAGATGTTAGAAAACATTTAAGCAAGAAACTTTCTTGGTATTCAGCTGAGTTTTGATATATATAAATGACTTTTTTCATGGTCTCAACACTTCTCTTGAGTAATATACAGTCAAAAAATGGGTAATTACTTATAATTCAAATTAACAAAAAGGAGGCTGTCAAAAGTAGCCATAAGCTATATTCTGTATCCCGTTAATTCATGTAGTTTTGGATCTGCCACAAACTACATGGGCAAGCCTGTCTGGCATGCTAATGTAACTTTCCAAATGTAATGTAAGAGGTTTTGAGCCCTGACCACTGTATTGCAGATCATAAATAAGAACATATACCAAGGGTCTTAAGAGTCAAAAATCATGCTGTTGCAGGAGGAAAGGTTTTATTTACTAAATTAATTGATACTTTGTGGTTCAAGAATCAGTTTTGAATTCTTTCATGGAAATGTAAACTTGGGAAGAAACTACATTTATGCTGTCTTACTACTTAATCTCTTCTGCAACTTTTCCTCCTTTTCTTTAACCATGTTTCATCCTACTGTCACTTCTCATTTTCTGTCCCAATCAAATGATCATTTTCTTCCTTCTAGTAAGTTATACTGGTTTCTATTATCCTCCTTTTCCCAATTTTCTTCTTATTGCTGCATTCTATCTAGCCTCCAGGAACCTAAATTTTCTTACTGCTTCTTTTCGTGGTGGGTTGCAATGTCTCCTTTGTGCCATGTTTAGCTGGAGCTCATAGTTTTCTGCTTCCTGTCAGTACTCTTCCTTCAACTTCCTCTTGTTTGTGTACATATACTTCATCAAGAAGTCCTGTTCACATTGTATTGGAAATAGATATATTAAAGCTATCTATTCTTTGCATGCCTTTCCTTTTGTCCTATTATAAGCTTTGGAAATCATATTTATTTTGATGAAGATGAATTAGTAGTCTTGATATCTAAAAAATTAGAATAATTGCTAATTATACTATCATAAAGGTTTTTTCTTCTTGTACCATCTAGAGGCTGACTGTACAACACACTGCATAATTTCCTTGTGAGAAAGATTTTTATGTGTAAAGAACAGTTATTACTGTATTTAAGCATTTCCCTTTGATCATTCAGGTTAAATGAAGTATTATTTCATGCTAGATCAGTTGTAAGAGGATGGACAGAAGGATTCAGAATCTGCTATACATGGGGTCACTGTTGAGCACAGTGAAATTAAGAATGAGACTATGACCAGTGACTGCAAAGCAAAATTAGGAAAAATTTGTAAAGGACAAATAAAATAATTGTTTACAGTATCATATCGCACAAGGAAAAAATACATTTAGCATAGCTAAGAATGAACTGTTGATAAAGTAAAATAACATGTTTAATTAGGAAAAGACTGAAGTTATGGAACTATCTTCTAACAAGAATGCTTAGAAGCTAACTGAAGAACTCATTCATAAACTCCGAAGGATATAAAACTTAACATTATTCCTGTCTCTGATCTCCTTACGCCTGATACCAATATGCCCATTTCTTGCTACACTTTGACCAGGCCCCCAAGTGTCCTGAGAAAACTCATCACTTTGCAACTTTGAAAAGTAAATTATGAGAACGGAAGTATCTAAAGATGTTGTCGTTCTTCACAAATCATAGAATTAAATCAAGGTTCTTATGTTAATATATATATAATAGCGGATTTTCTAGTAGAGTCCACAAAGTTCTCTGTCCTCTTTTCTTTTCACAGCAACATATTCATTCTGCTTAAAAAAGGAGGAACAAATCACATCATTAGTATTCTGATCCACAATTTCTACTGTCCCAAGGACTGAAGTTTTACTTTGTGAATTCATGATGTTATACTCTCTATAACCTCATCTTTAACTTTTACATTTGCTATAGCTATCAACCTTGCAGTTGGTGTGCAAACTATGATTAGGTGATTTCATAAAGCACAATCTCCACATTGCTGCAAATGTGTCATTAGGCAACAAAGAATGAAAGGTTCATTGGCCCAGAAAAAGAAAGCAGGAGCACAAGTCTGAGAGAGAATATGACGTTCTAATCTGTTAATCTAGGCATTCATCATTTAAAAAAAAAATAAATAAAAAAATTTAAAAAAAAATTGCGGGTGGTTTTGGCTCTGCATAAAATGTTTTATAGAATATCTTTTTTAGTTTATGATCCTTTAACATTAAAAATATATTAGGCAAAATAAGCATCAATGAAACGAAGTCCTGGATCTTCCCATTTTCAGCAGTTCCTCTCAGCTAATTTGTTAAATTTCACTTGCATGCCGATTGGTTTTGTACACTGCATTTGTAGCTTCTGTTCCTGATCCTGGGCAGTTACAGGTATGTGGGCTTATGTTTACACCTGTCTGGACAGATGTTTTTGCTTTGCCTTCTCTATAAATTACTTAAAGGAAATTGATGAACTTAAATGCAAATATTTATCTTTCAGGGGATTTATTAGTAGAAGCTCTAGGGCATTTTAACACAATCCCACAGATCTGCACTTGATCAGAGGAAGTTCATGTATACCAAATACATATTATATAAATCTATTCTTAACAACTGACATCCAAAAAAATCTGTCTTTCCCTGTAGATGTGAAGTTCAAAGTTGTATATTATTAAGTAGTCTGACAATTTCATAAATGGATGAGCTCTGGGTTAAAATGGCAGCATAGCAACAAGTAGTCCTGTTATGAGTGTAAAGAAATTTGGTCGCTTTCATTAAGGCTTTAGATTTGTTTGTCCCTTCTGTTTTCTTTTTTCAGTCATATGTTTTACCAGTTGAAGTTTTTTTTTTTTTTTTACTTTACACACAAACTTTATTTCTTGGTTTTACCAGTTTAGATTTCTTGAGTTGGCTTTTGGTCATATCAATTTCCATTGAGATGCCAGTGTAGTGCCTCTAATGTGTTCAACTTGCCAATATTTTATCCTTTTTGTTGTTCCATTGTATTTCCTTTTATCAAGCTTCATTCTTTTATTTTTGTCCTTCATATGTGGTGTGGGTATCTTTTTCAGCAGAGGATTATTTTTCTTTCAAGGGTGTAGACTTTGATTTCAGAGTGGTCATACTTACATAGCTGTTTCTTATAATATGTTATTAGGTTGCTACATTTGTGCTTTACTTTCAAAAAAGTGGTAAAAACATATATACATACTACTAGCAATAACAATTATTATTTCAAAGGGAAAAAATGAATTTTTAGTAGTAGACTAAGTACATGTTGACTTCAGGGGACAAAACACTGTGATGGCCACAATGGTTTCATAAACCTATGGATCAAAAAGCAGAAAGTATTAAACTTCATTTAAGACATTATTAAAAATATGCCAACAATTTAAGATAAATGTCTGAAGGCTTTTAAACCCTAATAGAAGACAAATATTGTGGCACAGTTATGATAGCCTTTGCTATCAAAGTTAACAAATGTTGAAAAGGCTTCTGATGCATGAAATACACAGTATATGGAATTTTCATCTCATTTCAGTCAGTTGACTCAAACCAACAAAAGGAAAATGTAACTTGAGTAAGAGAAGCTCACTACTTATTCTGTACATGAATATGAGTAGGGTATGATAAATTTGATCAGAATCTTTTCAATAAATATGCTTATGTAAAAAATCATAAGACCATAAAGATGAGCTTGTATGTTCAGAACTTCAAGACTAGTTTCTTAAAATTAATAGCAAGTTATCAGATAGAGGTATATCTGGTACTATCACAGTAGAGGAAGAGTTAAATGGCTCATACTTTTAGCCTGAGAGTGGATCTGATGTATCAAACAGAAGTCTTGGCATTAGAACTGTTATTAGACCCTTTTGTGGAAACCATAGCAGATCTCAGACAACAAAGATTCTTTCTGCACAGCCTTTTTCTTGAGACTTTCTGAGTCTCCCTGAAATGTTGTATTCAGTACAGACAGTAGACAAAGCATTATTGGAGCTACAGTGGACTATCAGGTAATGTGATTATTTTAAATAGTTATATATTAAACAAATATATATTTGTACACCTTTTAGACATGTTTGCCATGGAGTTCTGGCTCTTATAGATAAAAAATTTAAGGAATTAGTACAAAAAGTGTTTCAATATGTAAATGAAAAGTTACATTGCTATGTGTTTGCCATTTTTAAATTTCTATGGTGAGAGTCCTTTTTTTGAAGAAAAAGAAATATGAATGTGCAAACATTGATTTAAAATATGTGACTGTCTTTCAACGCCTTAAAAAACCCTCAGCATATCACCCTTTTCAGTCCTTCTCAGTCTTGTGTTCATTATCTCTGTCCTTCCCTCCATTAGGTCTCCAGTCTTCCATTCCTTCAGTCCCTTTTTAGCACTAAAGGTAAAGTTTGTGCATGCAGATTCCTCCAATTTATATTCTCCTCTGACAATCCATATACCACAATAACTCACCTTTCTCTTCCTGCTCCTGTGGTAGGTGCACCTGCTTGGCCCTGAAAAAGACTAGGGCTTGCTAAAGACCCAATAATGAGCAGGTCTTTCAGGAGACTAGACAAAACACACAAAGATGGGATTTCTGACCTGATCACTTTGTTTACCTTGTCTTCTCCTGCTGGTGACAACTTAATTACAAATGACCACAGGCCAGACTCTGGTAGAAATGGGGCACTTCTGGAGAGCCAATTTGAGTCAGTCCTTTTCAGCGCAGCAGGTCTGCAGTTGGGGACTCTCCTCTTGGGTTGGCATGCTGCCTGAGGAAACTCCCTGGGGCTAAGTGTCCTCAACCCCTATCTTGGGTGAGTGGCTACTACTGGATATATCCTTGAATGAGCCCTTGCCCTTTTGAGTGACTGATTATAGTTTCTGGATACCATACCCTTTGAGAGATTTTTTTCCCCCTTTTGTGGGTGAACAAGTGGACACTTTGCATTGTTTTTCTAAAAGCCTGTTTAAATAACTTAAAAACTCTTAAGACAGCTGTGTAGTGATATATTCCTAACTGACATACAAAACTAATTTATTTCTACCGGAGTGTTATCTAACTTTAGTTGGAATAAATCCCCATTTTTGGAGAAGTTGCTCTGTTTTGTGAGTGCCTCTGCCCAGCAGTTTGCGCTTGCAGTTTGCTCAGGTCTGTAGGGGTGTTCCAAGTGACCATTTGGCTTGTTATAAGGGCACTTGCATGACAGTTCCTTTCTCTAGTGTTTAACTCTCTTCAGCCATGTTCTAGTTCATCATTGTTAAGGCACAGAGGGGAAACTATTCTTCAAAGCAAACTACCGTTTCAGGCTGAAAAGGAAGAAGTAATAAGACTATCTTTCATAGGACTGATCCATGTCTGAAGCCTGCCTGAGGGTGGTTTGTTGCATTAGGTGAATGAATTCAGACAATTAGGGGAAAAAGGAATGATACTAGAATTTTTTTAATTCCTCTTTACTGTTCACAAAGGGAATGTAGTTAAATAGCTCAGATACAGCACAGCTGTGTGTAGACAAATTAACTTAAGTGAGATGAATACTGCATGAAATGTCAACTTTAATCCTAAGGTTCAAATTTAAAAACAATACAGTGGCTGTCTTTAATGATTAAATCTGTTAAACTTGATAGTGAATCTCTTGACTCAGGACAGCTTCTGATTTCAGAGTAATTTATAGTGATGAAAACTGACAGTCATAAAATTATTCTCCAGGAATGTTCATACAGTAAGATAATGTCAACTGGAAATTTCTGTGCAATGATTTGTAAACTCATGTTTCAGAGTTGTATCCAGTATTGTCCTGTCCCTGATGTTACTTCTTCCAAGCAATAAGCGGCTCAGCTGCTCCACTTGTAGGGCAAATACTCCTGATGAAAATTTTTGCTGTAGTAATGAAGTTTATTACATGAAAATTAAGTATTTAAAAGAATAGACATATGCCTTAAAAACAAAATTAGAATGTAGTATTATTCCATTTCTGTAACAAGGACATTGTGTTGTATCTGTTAGAGAACATATCAAAACAGTCTTTTTTTCGTTGTGGTAAGAGACAGAAAAAGTCAGACCCCTTTATGGAGAAACTCTGCATTGGTAGAGACAGTCATGCAAGGAACAAAAATTAATCCCATTGGGGAATAAAAGAGGAAAGCAATTACCATATCTAGGATTTGCAAGTGAAAACCTAGAAGATGCAGAGAAGTGAGGCCCACATAGGTCCTAAGAATCAGGATATCTTACTCAAGAAAGGAGACCCTATTTGGAAGCTAACAGTTTTTTTTTTTTTTAGTTGAAAAGCTTTGGCCCTCTTCGGAGTTTCAGTTTAGACTGTGGCTGCCACAGGTTAAGTTTTTGCTTGGAGAATTAAGATGATAACCAGCAGGGGAGGATTTAAAGCATGGCTACTCATCCATAATAGAGACTAGAAAGTTGTTACACGAAGCTGTTTGAAAAGCAGATGTGTAACTTCTGCACTGCTCCGGCAAGTCTCAGGCATCGGCCCTACTGCTGTAATACCATGGAGCCTCACAAGACCAGAACCTTGGAAAAACTTGTGCAACATAATACAGGAG
The DNA here is from genome assembly GCF_034619465.1 of Leptosomus discolor. Taxonomy (NCBI): domain Eukaryota; kingdom Metazoa; phylum Chordata; class Aves; order Leptosomiformes; family Leptosomidae; genus Leptosomus; species Leptosomus discolor. Next base: position 43,212,378 of record NC_141391.1, on the reverse strand, counting down.
CCTCTCCTTGCTATGCCTTCAGTAGGACCTTGGAGTATTGGTCAGATGAATACTCTCTGAAAAGGCTAAAATGTCAGAACGGGTTCAGACACAGTTCTGGAATTATTTGGGGTTTGCTAGTATCACTGAAAGCCAGCCTAACAGCAAAGTATTGAAATAAAAATAAGTAATTTGTTTGCAGAATTCAAATGTAGATCACAAATATTTGTCTCTAAGATGGATGTAAGGGTATATGAGGAAAAAAAGCGTATATTTACCTATACTTCAGATCAATGCTAAATATTTCAGATTTCATAAATATTTTTTTCCTAGTTAAATTTTGGTGAGATGAGTCCCACTTTTACTGTATATATTTACAAAATATTTAAATGCATTTTTTGAGATGTGTTTGTTTTGTATACAACTACTCTTTATACATATATATAAATAAGAATATGAATGGTACTCATTCCAGTTTGCTGGTGAAACTTGAACAGCTGCAGATGTAGTTCCAAGGTAGTCTCATGTGACTGCTTGTGTCAGCTTTGAGGGATACCATGCACTAACATACACCATGTGATAAGTATGGCCATAAAACTGTCCTGATTAATTTTTCATTACTCCTAATAGGCATCCTTATAAGATCTAGCACAGAAAGTCATATTTAGAGCTGGATGCACTGTGTCTATTTCTTACATGAATTTCTTACACAAATTACAGTCAATATTTGTCATAAGAATTTTTGAAGAGAAATCTTCAGTTTTATTGTCTCTATTCCCGGAAATAAGTGAACACAATTCTTTGGAATATATTCCGAGATCATCCACAAACACCAACTCTTGCTTATCTGGAAAAAATTCTTGATGTCAATTCTATGATAGCAGGCTTCATCTGAAGACATATCTTTTCTTATTGCCCTCTTGTTTGGTAAGTGTCAGATAAACATCTGTTATGAAAAAGACACAAATTTACAGTTCTATATTAATTTGAAGTGTCTTGGAAGTCTTTTAACTCAGATGTATAACTCTAAAACATCTTGTTCAGCAGGCACTGAATAATTGGCAATATTTTTATAATGTCACATTCAATCCTCTAGGTTCACATACATGGAACATACAGTAGCTTGACAACAACTGTACAAATTCAGAGCCTCTGAAATCACAATTAAGAAGATGAATAAAACTTGTAAACATTTTGGTGGTGGTGGCTGTTGTTTTTATTCTTTAATTGTCTGAGATAAGATGTATTTATATCACAAAATATCTGAATATCAATGAACTCAGGAACAGCACACACAAAAACCAAAAAAATTTGGCAGTGACAGATAGAAACACTATAACTTTTTTGTGACTCAGTGAGAACCAAATTATGATAATTACACTAAAAATGCCTACATTTCATTCAAAAGTTGTATTGAATCAAGTAAGGCAACTGCTAGAGTAATATATTTTTCAACATGAATACTTGATTTTCAGTTATGATGTTATTTTGTGGATTTCTCTCTCCCTTCTGCATCTATTTTGCTTAGCAGGTGCTCAGAGACAACTACACTCCACAGAAGAACAGCTCACAAATATCAAAGTGAAAAATAGTGAAACCAGTGCAACTGTATTGAAAGAGTTCCCTACAGCTCTGTCCTCATATCCCTTCATTTGCTGCCACATAAATTTTCTTAATTTTACATTTTATTACCTTTGTCCTTCAGACCCTTTATCTCTGTAGAGAAGCACATTCTCATTTAATAAGGAGTGAAAAATTGAATACTGTCCCTGGGAGTTCCTGATCATCCTGGGCATAGCCCTACATATAAATGTGGATTTAATACTGCTGCAGTTCACTGAACATCTGAAAAGAGAAGATAAATGTTCCCTGCATAGACTACTGTGGTGACTTTGACATTGCTGGACACACATTTCTCCAGTAGTGACATTCACTGAGGAGACAAAAGAAGGATTAAACATTATAATTGTACTTTGACAAGAACATATGACTTCTGGGATGGATTAATACTCCTGCAGAGGATTTTGCTACTATGTATGACAGTACTTCCTCATGAACTTTTATTTTAGGTGCCTTTTTTCTTTAGCAGTCAAATGACACATGGAGTGCTCTGAACAAACATTTATCTCTATTCCAAGGAAAATATACTCTAAGTTCATGAAAGGTTATCCAGACTTTTCCACTGCTCAGCAGAATTTGGTCATCTCGGCTGACCTTACAGCAGATCATAGATTCTTACTTTTCACCCTGGTGAACTCTTCTTCTGACTATAATCTCAGATAACTGAAACAGCTTTTTTTTCCTGCTGTGCAAGTTTGAGTTGAAGAAATCCGTTGTAAGGTCCATTTAGATGGTTGACTGATCTACAGGTAAGCAAAGCCTTTCTGGGCATAATAATCATCTTTCTTCTGACCCTTTCCAGGTGGCCAGATTAATATCTTCCAGAGTAGTGACACTGCCTTCAGTAATTTCAATGGGACACTTATTTTAGCTGGAGCATTGAAACAGATCTGTCTAGATTTTTTTTTTCTTAGGTAAGTACAGCAAAATTACCAACAAGGCTTTTAAATGAAACAAAAGAAAGAAGCAAAAAAGAAGAAAAAACCCAAACCAAACAAAAACCACAAAAAAAAACAGAGCAGAAAGTCTAAAAATCATTTTCTTTTCACTGTATTGTGGAAAGGCTGATCTTGTCTCCTGACTAGCTTTGGGATTAGGGTTAGTCTACCAGTGGCTTCCTCGATGGAAACTAACTCTATGCAGTCCCGCATGGTTCCCTTGAAACCACCTTCTGAGCTATTCTCCAAAGCCCAGTTGTTGGTGCTCTTCTTCCTCACCAGTATCTCAGTCTGCATATGATGGGCAAAATCTTTATTCTTTGCTAAAAACTCCCTGTTTCTTTTTCCAATGCCCCAGGAAGTACCTTTTCACCAAGCATGCTAAAATGCATATAGAAGCACATCAGGTTCCCTTGGACACACAGGTGGTCCACCTGACCTTCTCATTCTTTCCTTAAGGGAACACAACACAAGAAGAGCAAATAAAGAAATAATCTGTCATACTGATACTGCAACAGTGCTGGCCTCTCAAAAAAGGTGCATATAGGAGTAGCACTAAGAAACCTGACTGACACCTTTTGGAATTTCATGGAAGCAGTTAATACATATTTTAGCTCAGTAAAAAAGTCTTAGCAGCAGTTTGTATATCTTCATATATTAAATGTACCTACAGATAATACGAGTTAGAATTATGGTGCAGATCTTGAAAGATGCATCTCTGTCTGCAATTAACTTCAGTTTGACCTCACCCACTTCGCATAAAGAAGGATTTTCTCATTTCTATCTTGCTCTTGTGGGAAGGCTAAGTAAGGAGCCTGGTTGTATTATTTAAGTACTGAATTTAATTGGGATGAATTTGAGGCTTGTTTTATCTCTTCAGCTCTAATCCTATGCATTTCTTGTGCAACCATAAAATTATGTCTTGTTGGAGAGGCCATACTGCAGCATTTCATAAACTTTCTTGTAGCTTCAATAGTATCTCAGGATAAAAAAAAATACGATTGTCCAGTGAGTCTAATACACCGGTAAAATTGCTAAAAATTAACTTTTATAAATGATAAATTTGCCAGTAAAGCACCTTAGAGTGTTTACTGATCAGCTTATACAATTTTTACCTTCTGCATATGTATATAGTATTACATTTAAAATGCCATCTCAATAATTTCTACTTTTAGCAACAGAAGGGTTTCAAACTATCGTAAGTTGGAGTGATTCTTCAAAAATCAACACTTACCTGATACTTCCTAATAAAAAACACTGACTATATATCAGCAGTTCTAAGTAATAAATCTGTGGATAAACCTTACTATCCACTCTAAAACACCATGCAAAGAAATGGTCTTGCTAAATGATGCACTAAATGGACTCAGTCAATATCAGAACCCAAGTCTGTGCTTCCAGAAACTTCCAAAAATCTGAGTGTCCTAACCCAGAGATCAATTATCTAATGTTAAAACTATTCATTTTTATGTTCTTTCAGTGCTACCCTTAACATCATCTCCTTTTTATGTACTACTGATAATATGGATCTCCTTTTTTTTCATTCATCATTACCTAAATTATCGTAAGCCTTTTTAATACTGCTTTATGTGTATTGTCATGTCTTTATTCTTTGAACAGAAATTTATTTTGTGATTCTGATGGACATACTTTCACTTCACTGTGATGAAGAATTTCATCTTATTCAATACTGTTTTTGAGGGGTTGTACAGCTGGAAAAGGAGTCTGAGTAAAAAAGAAATCCAATGAAGCTTTGCCTGTGTGGTGGTTTGACCCTGGCCAGATGCCAGGTGCCCACCAAAGCCACTCTATCACTCCCCCTTCTCAGCTGGACAGGGGAGAGAAAAGAATATAACAACAGGCTTGTGGGGTCAAGATAAGGACAGGGAGATCACTCAGCATTTACCGTCATGGGCAAAACAGACTTGACTTAGGAAAACTGTAATTTATTACCAATTAACTGACAGAGGAGTAATGAGAAATAAAACCGAATTTAAAACACCTTCCTCCCACCCCTCCCTTCTTTCCTGGGCTTAACTTTGTTTCTGATTTCTCTCGCTTCTCCTCTGTGAGCAGCACAGGGGAACAGGGAATGGGGGCTGTGGCCAGTTCATCACACTGTTGTTTTCTGCCACTCCTTCCTCCTCAAGCAGAGGACTACTCACATGCTTCCCCTGCTCCAATGTGGGGTCCCTCTCACAGGAGACAGTCCTCTGACTTCTCCAGTGTGAGTCCTTCCCATGGACTGCAGTTCTTCATCAACTAGTCCACCGTGGGTCTCCTTCATGGGGTGCAGTCCTTCAGGAACTGACTGCTCCATCGTGGGCCCCTCCATGGGGTCACTAGCAGCAAACCTGCTCCAGCATGGGCTTCTCTCTCTCCACAGGCCACAGGTCCTGCCAGGAGCCTGCTCCAGTGCAGGCTTCCCACAGTTTCACAGCATCCTTCAGGTATCCACCTACTCTGGTGTGGGGTCCTCCACAGGGTGTAGGCAGTCATCTGCTCCACTGCCCATGGGCTGCAGGGGGACAGCCTGCCTCACCATGGTCTTCACCACAGGCTGCAGGGCAATAGCTGCTCTGGTGACTGAAGCATCTCTTCCCTCGCCTTCTTCACTGACCTTGGTGTCTGCAGAATGTTTCTCTCACATATTCTCACTCCTCTTACTTGCTGCAATTACTGCTGCGCAATAACTTTTTTTTTTGTTCCTCCCTTACATACATTATCACAGACGTGCAACCACTGTCAATGATTGGCTCAGCCTTGGCCAGCAGCAGGTCCATCTTAAAGCCAGCTGTCATTGGCTATATCTGACATAGAGGAAACTTCCAGTAGCTTCTCACAGAAGCCACCCCTGTAACCCTCCCTGCTGTCAAAATCTTGCCATGTAAACCCATTACAGCTTGCTTCTGCATTTCTCTGAGAATGCCATAATTCCTTCTTTCACTCCTCCCCCCATTTGCTGAGAAAGAGAGCAAAAATGAACAGGGATACATTGCGCAGTGACCCATGCTGGGCCAGGCTAGAAGAGAGTTAATTTTCTTCATAGCAGCTTATACAGCGCTGCATTTTAGGTTTTGCTAGCTTTTGCTGAAGTGTTTGCACAGAATCAATTCCTTCTTTTTTTTTCTCACTCTTCTCCCTCAGTAAATAAATTGAGGGGTGCAGAGTAGGCTAGGAGGGGACACAAATGGATGTATGATCTGAACTAACCAAAGAGATATTTCATACCGTGCTCAGCAATAAAAGTGAAAAGAGGGGATTTTAGGGGGGTTAGACATCTTTTGTTCAGCAACTGGCTGGGTATTAGTATAATCATGGGAGGTGGTGAGTGATTGCCTTTGTATCATTTGTTTTGTTTCCTTCTCTCATCTTCCATTTATCCTTCACATATTTTTTTTTTTTTTCCGCTTTATTTTATCTCGATCCCCAAGTCTTCTTGCTTTTATTCTTATTTTTCTCTTCCCCTGTCCCACCAGGAATTGGGGGGGGGGGGGGAGTGAGCAAGTGGCTGTGTGGTGCCTAGCTGCCTACTCGGGTTAACCCACACCATAAGGTTATAATGGGTACTGAGTATTTCAGGTCTGATAAACAGGTACACTCTGTGGGCACTTACTAGTTTATTAGGTCCTCTTGTGGACTCCTAATTTACACTGTCTCAGGTTTGTGTCAGATATGGCTTATGATTCATTCTTTTTTCCCCCTTTAATAGTGGGACCTGACTTAGATTAATAAAGTTGGGTTAGAAAACCTTAACTTCTGCCAACGAACAGCACAATTAAAAGTAAAGTAGACAGTTCTTTACTGTCAGGGGGATGGACAGGATGATGGACTGACAATGAAATGATTTCCACTTTCCTTGATTAATTGGGAGGGTAAAACTGACTAAATTTGTAATCCATGGTTTGATTTCCACTGCTGATATTTGATAGCCTGCACAATGTCAATATGTCTGGTTCTTTCATGGATCTCTCTATTTTTCATCATATTCTATTGCTGAGGATACAAATCACTATTTACTGAAAGGTCTGCATGGTTTACTGCAGTGAATCTATAACAAAGTCATGTGGGTCTGATCTTACTTGGGTTTAATACCAGCTCCTCCACTGGCAGTGAAATGAGTCAAATTAATTTTGTCTAAACTGTTATGAATGTTTTCATTCTCATACTGTCATGGTGATTTAGATATATGTTAATCACACATAGTAGTGAGTGTAACAGTTAAATAAGAATTTGTTTCAAATCTCTTTAAAAGGAAATTTAACAAAGTTAATAAGTTGTAATTACAGAATTTTGATTCATCTTTTTGAACTGTGATCCAGTAAAAACAGTACAGCCAGCTGTTGCTAGTAATGTAACCACAAGCCTTACACTGTGTCTTATCTTAACTTCGCAAAGTGCCAAGGCTCCAGCCCTAGCCTAGTAAGTTTGCTATGAGCTTGCTATGAGAACATGCTGCTGAGTTAGAGCTGGATATTAGATATGTCTTGCTACGACGTGGAGTTGAATTGTGGGAGGGTAGCTGCATCATTTTCTGAGGGTATTTTTCTCCTTTGTTTGCTGATACAAAAAGTGACTAGTTTCAACTTGATTTATGTTTAGATGGCTAAAGTTTAGTGAGATTTGCACCTATACTGTGAATAAGTTAGATTATTCACTGAGCTGCAGAAGAGTGCTATAGGCATGACCCAAGATCTTGGATCACTGAATCCCAAATAAATTCCAAAATACTGGTGCAAATTTTAAGATTTCTTTCAATAAACCTGTAAAAATCATAACCTTCTCAGATGGATATCAATATTATCACAGAAACTATTTATCCAATAATATAATGGGAAACTCTTTTTCATGTTTTTCACGTTTTTAACGTGAGTCCGTATGAAATATGGATGCAGGAGTTGAACGCACCATTAGCAAGTTTGCTGATGATACAAAACTGGGAGGTGCTGTTGACTCTCTTGAGGGAGAAAAGCCCTTGCAGAGGGATCCAGCTAGATTGGAGACCTGGGCAAGGGTTAATGGGATGAAATTTAAAAAGTCAGATTGATAGATTCTACACCTAAGACAGAGTAACGTCAGGCACAAGTATAAATTGGGAGAGGAGTGGCTGCAGAGCAGCCCTGAAGAAAGTGATCTGGGGGTGCTGGTCAACAGCAGGCTCCGTATGAGCCAGCAGTGTGCCCTCGCAGCCAAGAAGGCAAACTGCATCCTGGGGTGCATCAAAGACTGTATAACCAGCTGCCAAAAGAGGTAATTATCCCACAGTATTTAGTGTTTTTACGGCCTCACCTTGAGTACTGTGTGCAGGTCTGGGCCCCACAATTTAAGAAGGATGTGAAGGTCCTTGAATGTGTTCAGAGAAGGGCAACAAAGCTGGTGAAAGGTCTGGAAAGAATGTCCATGAGGACTAAGGCTAAGGACTTTAAGCATGTCTAGACTGGAGAAAAGGATGCTGAGGGGTGACCTCATTGCTCTCTACAGCTTCCTGAGGAGGGGAAGTGGAGGCAGAGGTTTTGATCTTCGCAGTATCCAGCAATAGGGCACATGGGAATGGTTCAAAGCTGCTCTAAGGGAGGTTTAGACTGGGCATTAGGAAGCATTTATTTACTGAGAGAGTGGCCAAACACTGAAACAGGCTTCCTAGAGAGGTGGTCGATTCCCCATGTCTGTGGGTGTTTAAGAGAGATTTGGACAATGCCTTTGATACCACGCTTTAACTTGGTCAGCCCTGAATTGGGTCAGGCAGTTGGACTAGATGATCATTGTAGGTCCCTTCCACCCGAAATATTCTATTCTATTCTATTCTATTCTATTCTATTCTATTCTATTCTATTCTATTCTATTCTATTCCACTCTAAATACGGCACAAGTTTTCCCAGCTACTTGAGTCATCAGTGGTCTGGACTTGTGCTTGTTTGTTTTTTTTTTTTTAATTTTTCCTAGCAGAATAAAGAAGGTTGTTGCCCATGGGATCCTGATGTTACTTTTCACCAGGGCCTGTAGCAATAGGACAAGGGGAAATGGTTTTAAACTGAAAGATTAAATTAGACATAAGGAAGAAACTCTTTATCATTAGTGTAGTGACACACTGGAAGAGGTCACCCAGAAAGATTTCGGATGCCCCATCTCTGCAAGTGTTCAAGGTTAGTTTGGATGGGGTTTTGAGTAACTTGATCTAGTGGAAGATGTCCCTGTGCATGGCAGAGGGGACTGGACTAGATGATCTTTAAAGGTCCCTTCCAATCCAAACCATTCTATGTTTCTATGATTTCATAATTTTATGATTCCATGATTCTATGATCACTTGTCTTCGACTCATGCTGGAAATGAACTATTGATGCTTATTTAGAAACAGTATTTTGGATAGATATTTGCATATAATATTCTCATTTTGTGTTCCTGTAATTTTGTGGCTGGTATTTATTAAAAAAAAAGATATTTTGCTAGATGTTTGGGTGGTTTTCCTCTTCTTCATAGTATTATAAATATTACAAAATCTTTTTAAAGGTTCTTGAAAATTTTAACAAGGTTAATTTGGTAAGAAATTTCTTAAATAATTACATTTCTGAAATTACCATTTTTATGTCATTATTAAAGTTATTCAAACTCCTATTAAACAATCACATAAAAAGAAGTCAGCATTCCAGAGTGCAGCCTGAGGATTTCCCAATAGATGGTGCATCAAAGCTTTCAGACATAGCAACTGGAAAAAGAAATCTCAGATCACAGAGGAATACACCCACACCCATGCCTCAGGTCTATTTGAAGGAGATACTTTGGGAGTCACACACTAAAAGAGAAAAAAATCATTTCAGCTATACAACTTCAAAGTTTTTCTACTATAAATCAGATCTTCACAAATACTAAAGTCCCAAAAGGCAGAAAATGCTCATGTAAAAAAGAAAATTTCTCTCCGTCCTGACAGATGCAACTAAAAATAATAAAGTTCTATTTGTTAAGCAGCAATATTACGGTAGTACCCCCCTATATACAGACTGATACTGTATTAAAAAGAAATAATTTACTTAGAATAAAGCAGTATTCATGGAAGGGTTTTTTGTTTTGTTGTGGGGTTTTTTTAATCTGACTATTTGGCTAACTGGTAAATGTATATGTGTATGCAATCACCATATACATCACTCAGACCACAATTAGCCCTTGGCAGCTAATTATGTCTTTATGTGATTATGTACATAGATGATACTCATTGTTATCTAGCAATACCATAACAATTTTTTTTTCTGGAGTATTGTTAAAATTCAAGACAATTTCCAGCATGTTCAAAGTCCACTTAAAACTCTGAAAAATTGTTGTATAGTTCAACATGTTATCAAACATTCATATTTAAACACCTCATTTTTCCATCCCTGGGCACTGAAGGAAATGAGAAAGCCAGCAAGATGCTAAACCTTTTTTGAAGCAAAGATGGTTGAGAATAATATACCCATGCTACAAAGGCAGCAAGTGGATTGACAAGAAGTTAGATATTTTCTTAAGGTGATATAAGGACCGAAGTCATCAGCAATGCCCCTGCAACACAGAAGACCAATGGCATCCTGGGCTGCATAAAGAAAAGCATTACCAGCAGGATGAGAGTGGTGATCCTTCTGCCCTTGTGAGACACATCTGGAGTGCTAGGTCCAGATCTGGGCTCCCCAGTGCAAGGGAGACATGGACATACCAGAGCAGATCCAGCGAAGAGACACTAAGACCATTAGAGACTGGAGCATTTGTCACGTGAGGAGAGGCTGGGAGAGCCGGAACTGTTTATCCGAGAAAGCTCGATGTGTGAATAGTTGCTGGGAGGGACTAAAGTAGACAGAACCAAGCTGTTCTCAGTGGTGCCCAGTGACAGGACAACATGCAAGGGGCATAAATTGAAATAGAAGAGATTCCACTTAAACTTACTGCAAGGATTGTCAAACATTGGAACAGGTTGCCAAGAGAAGTTATGTATGTCCATGAGTTGCCACGGGTAATATTTTGCTGACTTAGTGATTTGCATTCTCTCTCTTCATTTTTTCACATATGAAGCAAGCCATTCCAGACTTTTTTCTTAATCCATTGTCCCTAGTATAGCGTTCTTTTCTGGAAGAGTCTTTCAGGTCTGAATCCCGACCATTCACTGCTATAATTGCTGAAAGCTGCAGCACTGATTCATTCGCTACTAAATAATAAAAAATATTCTGAAAAAATAATATCCCATTTATGTCACCCAAAGTGAATGGAAATGTAGGAGCGTAATCTTTCTGCAGCTCAGTTTCCACTCTGTAAAATGAGAATAGTGCTATTATAAGAGGATACATGACTGTTGTTAAGATATGTTAGTAGATTCTAATTATATAGTGATGAAGGTCACAGAAAAACTCAGAACAAAATTTGCAATTTAGTTTTTGAACAATTTCTGTGGGAAATTTGCACTGGAAAAATTTCTATGAAATTATGTTAAATGTTAATCAATGTGACAAAAAGAAAATAATAAATAATTCATTTTTAAGTCAATACTACACTTCCATCTGCTCTGAATGTGTTGGGATCTGAAGAAATATAGTCAATTAAGTAAGCAAAGACTGCATTTTAACACAAAAACACAAGGCTATTAAAACAGTGAATTAAAGTTTCACAGGCTTTCACATTTAACATTAATTTTGGCATTTCATGTGTATTAAGCACTTGACTCTACAAAGTAATTTAATGTTCATTTAATGTGCTTCTAAAACATTGTATATAATCTGTGACAAACTTACTTCTTATGTTACTTCTGGTATTTGGTAACCATTTCAAAACTAGGGAGTGTTCCTATTTCTTGTTTTAATATCAGTCTGATTTTTTTTTCTTTATCTCTTGTTTATTTAGTTTGTTTGGATAGCCAATTTGTATTTGTTTGTTTTCTTGTTTTTCCTGGAATGTGTACCATGCATATATTTCAGGATAGTTCTTGGCTAATTTATACATCTTCTTTGCATCTGCAATAAATTGGAAATGCACATAAGCAGGCTATCCCCTGCTTATATGGGTTATATAACCTTGTATAAGGTTATATTTTCTCAAATATTTCAAATTTTATAAAATAACTGGGTTATAACAAATATTAATAATTTTAAGATTTTTTCCTAAATTTGGAAACCTATTATTTAAATTCACAAATCTCTTTTTGCCATTGTTAGAATTCATTTCCATGGCTATATATTTCTGATCAGGATTTTCTCTTCATTTAATAATGGAGTTCTTTCTTTTTCAAAATAATAGTAATAATAGATATTATCACTGTTCTTAAAATGCAAAGAGTAGCCACAGAAATTGTAGGTATATCTTATTGTATAAAGATACAGACATATATAAATCACATACATATCACATTTTTAGAAATGCTTAGTAAAGTGTAAAACTCCAGTACTTTTTCCTTCATTACTTGTGCGGCAATCAACTGTCTTTCAGGGAAAGCCAGTGATGCATGCAGCAAGAAAGGCTGAGGATAGAAGACACTTGCTGTACCAGCCCATATTAAAGTGTGGTGAAAAGGATATGCTCCCTCATTTCATACCTCTGTTCAGTGGTTTACAAACGAGATTGTGGACTATCAGGGGTTTATCAATGACTTCTAAAGGATCTGTGAACGTTATTGAGAAAGGCAAGCCTACCACAGGCAGGCTCAAAGTCTGTACGATCTGAATTGCCACTGATTTTTTTTGGTAGGGATTTGTAAAATAAGGTTATTCTTAAGTGAAAGGTTCAGCATTTTTTTAGTACATTTGGTCTTTCTGGATTTTTTTCCCCATCTCATTGCTATACACTTATTGATAGAATTTTTAACTAAATAGTCGCTAAGATAGTGAAGCCCATAAAAGCTCATCAGTTTTCACTACAAGTTTTCTCCTTCATCTCCTCATCAAAATTTATCTGTAAAAGTAGTGAGCGAACAACCTTAACAAGATATATTGTACTCCAAGCTTCAGAAGGCTAGGCTTTTATTTTTTATGTCACTGAAGCTCACTATTTCTATGCAAACATTCTGTAAAACATGTCCATTAAATATAATAATGTACATTTCACAGTATTTTTAGATTATATTTATTTAAATATCATATTTCATAAGGTATTATCTCGCAAAGCTACTATCTTTTCTTCTTAGCATTTTAAAAAAAAACCCAGAATATAACATCCTATCCTGTATATTCTATAATATTGGTTTTAATTCACCAATTGAATCACGTTGATTCAGTACATACATGGTTCAGTTTACATGATGCAAGTGACCTATGTCGAGGCTGATAAACCACGCATATCAGTAAAGCAAAAATGCTGGCAAAATAATTATTACATGTACAGTGATGATCAGAAATAGCTGCTACAAAAGGAACAGTCAAGATACCATGTCAATTTTTCTGATATGTGTAAAATAAAGTTGTGGTACAAACAACATGGAGAGAAAGGATGATAAGCAGGCATGATGTGGGCAGTCAAGAAATGTAGTACCTCCTAACAAGTACTCTCACTGTAGCAGCTCAGGCTGATACGCAGAAGATTAAGTGTCTCTTCTGTGAAACAGAAAGATGCTGTGTGAAGCCCCAGTTGTGGGAAAATCTGAAGGCTGGATATACAGTCTTGTATTTGGTTTACGTGGCAAGGTTTTAGTAGGGGGGCCTGCTGGGGTGGCTTCTGTGAGAAGCTGCTAGAAGATTCCCCTATGCCTGATAGAGTCATTGCCAGCCAGCTCCAAGACAGACCCGCCACTGGCCAAGTCTGAGCTAATCAGCAATGGTGTTAGTGCCTTTGTGATAACATATTTAAGAAGGAGAAAAAAGTTACTGGACAAGAGCAATTTCAACTGGAGAGAGAAGTAAGAATATGTGAGAGAAACAACTCTGCAGACACCAAGGTCAGTGAAGAAGGACGGGGAGGAGGTGCTCCAAGTGCTGGAGCAGAGATTCCTCTGCAAACTGTGGTGAAGACCATGGTGAGGCAGGCTGTCCCCCTGCAGCCCAAGGAGGTTAATGGTGGAGCAGATATCCACCTGCAGTCTGTGGAGGACTCCATGCCTGAGTATGTGGATGCCTGAAGGAGCCTGTGACCCCATAGGAAGCCCTGCCAGGACCTGTGGACCTGCGGAGAGAGGGGCCATGTTGAAGCCAGTTTGCTGGCAGGACCTGTGGCCCTGTGGGGGACCCATGCAGGAGCAGTCTGCTCCTGAAGGATGGCACCCCATGGAAGAGACCCACGCTGGAGCAGTTTGTGAAAAGCTGCAGCCCTGTGGGAAGGAGTCATGTCAGAGAAGTTTGTGGAGGACTGTCTCCCATGAGAGGGACCCCACGCTGGAGCAGTGGAAGAGCGTAAGGAGTCCTCGCCTTGAGGAGGAAGAAGCAGCAGAAACAGTGTGACGAACTGACCGTAAGTCCCATTCCCTGTCCCCCTGTGCTGCTGAGGGGGAGAAGGCAGAGAAACTGAGGAGTAAAGTTAAGCCCCAGAAGAAGGGAGGGGCGGGGTGAAGGTGTTTTAATATTTGGTTTTATTTCTCATTATGATACTCTGATTTAATTGGTAGTAAATTAAACTCATTTCCCCAAGTTGAGTCTGTTTTGCCCATGACAGTAACTGAATGATCTCTTCTTGTTCTCACCTCCACCCATGAGCCTTTTGTCATATTTTGTCTCCCCTGTCCAGCTGAAGGGGGGAGTGACAGAGTGGCTTTGGTGGGCACCTGACATACAGCCAGATTCAACCCACCACAACTCTTCTAGCCCCTGTGGCATGAATTGGAACTTTCCATTCTTTGAATTGTCAAGAAGACTGAAGTTCACATCTATTCAGTTAGACAATCACAAGTGACTAAAGAATTGTTATTATACGTGCACTCCTGTCTGTGTCACAGTCACTGTGGAGCATTTTGACATGACCGTATTATGGCTGTGCTCTAGATCGAGGTGGACAGCCAGACAGGGGGCATCCCCGGAGCTGGGAGAACCCGAGGAGGAGCTCAGAGATCCAGCAGCTCTCGGTGTGCGGCTGAGGTGCGCAGCTGACGTGACTGACGCGGCATGGGAGTTGCCAGGAGCAACAGTGGCAGATTTAAAGGGCCCCAGGGAGGGCCGCGACCAGGAGCACCGCGAACAGTGCGGGCAGACAGGGCGTGGGGTGGCAGTTGGTGCAGGGAGGGCCTTCGGACCAGCTCGGAGGCCAGCAGCCCAGGGAAGTGCCCCAGCTCTCTGCCGAAACGGTGGGTGCTCACCTCAGAGCTAAAGCCAGAGCTCCTGCACGGAAACCCCAGGAGGTGTCTGATGCATCCACCCAGATGGAGCTGTAAGGAAGGAGATTTCAATTCAGGTGACAGGCTGCAGCGAGTGCTCAGACCCCTCAACTGGTGGAAAGGGAAGTACCTACACAGGGTGTGCACAGGTTGGGGATCTCTTATGTCAGGTGGCAGAGCTGCAGGAGACAGCCAAAAGGCTGCATAGCATTAGAGAAGCCAAGACAGAGATACGTAGGTGGTTTAATAACCATGTGGCTGTAACAGACAGTACCGAGAAAGTGTTACAGTCTGGAAGAGGTGAACTCTTACCAGGGCTGCTGATTTGAATACCCGTCGAAAGATTAAGGCACAAACGAGGCCATATATTGTCAATACCACTACAAACTTTTATTTATTTAGAGAGAGAGAGAGAGAATGAGAGAGAGAGAAAAAAAAGGAAAGAGAAAGAGAAGAAGATCACGCCGCAATAGTCCCACCGGGGCCAGTTGTTCCGATCTGGGTTTTTTTCCAACAATAGTCCAGTCCCGGCAGGCAGGCAGGTTCTTGGCTCTGCTTCGCTCCCCTCGGTCCTTCTTCTTGCTCTCCTCCTGCTTCTCCCTGCCCCCATCAAGGGGCTGCCAAGGGTCCTTTTTGTACCACAGTCCCAGGCCGATCCAATGGTGATGTGCTGTGGTCAAGCGGTGAGATCCAATCCAGCCATGGCATGTTGCTTACACGTGCCGATCACGAGCTGGCAGTCTATGCAACCTCCATTATATAGCTTGCAAGCTGCAGCGCATAAGCCGAACAAATTCATGCCTTTAGCTGTCACTGCTAAGCGACAAGCAAATATTTCCAAGAAGCCATGTCGTCTGGCCCAAAGTCCTAACCGCATCCGTAAAAACAGGTGTTCTCCTAAGAAGTTGCCTCAGACCTTCAGACAGTGCGCTGGTCTTCTACCGAGTCTCTATTTCCTCTCAAAAACCACAAGGTACAAAGTTTGAGACAAATATGTCCTAATTCTTACAATTTCAGTGGTCCTAATTCTTACAGAATGTAGCACCCTGGACCCTGATGATCCACAAAAGCAAGGCTCCACTTCAACCTCCACCCTCCAGCATCACAACAAAAACCAGATACGAAGCTTTAACAGGTACAGACACCCACAAGCAAGGTCTGCGTGGAGAAACTGTACCAGCAGCACACAGTGGGTACCAGAAGAAGAAATGATGAGCACTCATAGTGGGATACATTGTTAAAAGGCACTGAGAGGCCCATCTGCTGACCTGACAGAGAGTCACGGGAGTTATGTTGCCTTCCAGGAGCTGAGATCCAAGATGTAGCTGAGAGGGTGCCACAGCTTATTAAAAGTACAGACTACTACCCATTGTAACACTTTCATGTGGGCATGAATGATGCTGCAATTCACAGCCTGGGTAGAATCAAGGAAGACTACGAAGCCCTGGGGTTGAAAGTGAAAAATTCTGGTACTCAAGTTATCTTTTCCTCCATCTCATCAGTTGGAGGAAAAGAGACAGCCAGAAACAGACGAATAATACACATTAACTCCTGTTTACGTGGCTGGTGGTGTCATGAGGGTTTTGGTTTTTACAACAGGACATTCCTTGACTATAACCTGTTAGGGAGGGATGGAATCCACCTGTCTGGAAGTGGCAAGGGTATCTTTGGTAACAGGCTGGCCAGCTTGGTGAGGTGGGCTTTAAACTGAAGGACTTGGCGGGAGGGGTCCGAAATGGTAATACTCATGCCACCGTATCCAACTGCGGAATAAGCCAGGTCAAGCAGAGCTGCAACTAGCATTCCTTAGTTGCCTCCCCTGATGAGTACCAGAAGGTCAACTGCCCCAATGGTGTGTATGGCTAAGGTGAATCCTAGTGCATCCCTCCAGGGACAACTGCATGCTCAATTACCCCTCCGAAATGCCTGTACAGCAATGCATGCAGCATGGGGAATAAACAGGATGAGCTAGAGATCTGTGAGTGGTCACAAGGCCATGATCTCATTGCAATTACAGAGACACGGTGGGATAGCTCACGTGATGGGAATGCTGTCATGGACGGCTATGTACTTCTTAGGAAAGACATGCCAACTAGGCGAGGTGGTGGAGTTGCTCTTTATGTGAGAGAGCACCTGGAATGTATTGAGCTCTGCCTAGGGGATGATGAAGATCAAGTTGAGAGCTTATGGGTAAGACTTCAGGGGCAGGCTAATAGGGGTGACACTGTTGTGGGCATTTATTACAGGCCACCTGTTCAGGAAGAAGAAGTTGATGAAGCCTTGTACAGGCAGTTGAAAGCAGCCTGGCAATCACAGGCCTTGGTTCCCATCGGGGACTTCAACTACCCTGATATTTTCTGGAGAAGCAACACAGCCAAGCAGCCGCAGTCCAAGACATTCCTGCAGAGTATTGCCAATAACTTTTTGACAAAGGTGGTGGAGGAACCAATGAAGAGAGGTGCTCTGCTGGACCTTGTACTAACAAAGAAGGCCTGGTCAGAGATGTGAAGTCTGGGGGCAGCCTTGGCTGTAGTGACCATGAGATGGTGGCATTCAGGATACTGTGTGGAAGAAGCAGGGCAACAAGTAGCCCTGGACATCAAGAGAGCTAGCTTTAGCATTTTCAAAGACCTACTTGGAGGAATCCCATGTGCTAGGGTTCTAGAAGGGAGAGGGGACCAAGAGAGCTGGCTGCTATTCAAGCGCCAATTCCTCCAAGCCCATCCCTATGAGGAAGAAATTGAGCAAAGGAGGCAGAAGGCCTGCTTGCATGAGCAAGCAGCTTCTGGAAAAACTCAAACTGAAGAAGGAAGTTTACAACATGTGGAAAAAAGGACTGGCCACTTGGGAGCGATATAGGAACGTTGTCAGAGTACGCACGAATGCAATGAGGAAGGCTAAGGCCCACTTACTAAATCTGGCTAGGGATGTCAAAGAAAATAAGAAGGGATTCTTCAAATACATCAGTAGCAAAAGGAAGACCAGGGAAAATGTGGGCCCCCTGCTGAACGAGGTGGGTGCCCTGGTGACAGAGAATACAGAGAAGGCAGAGTTACTGAATGCCTTCTTCACCTCAGTCTTTACTGCTAAGGCTGGTCTTCAGGAATCCCAGACCTTGGAGGTAAGAGAGGAAGTCTAGAGGAAGAAAGACTGTCTCTTGGTTGAGGAAGATTGGATTAGGGATCTCTTAGTCAAACTGGACACTCACAAATCTATGGACCCTGATAGGATGAACCCATAAGTGCTGAGGGAGCTGGCAGATGTTATCGCTAAGTCGCTTTCCAACATCTTTGACAGGTCATGGAGGACAGGAGAGGTGCCTGAGGACTGGAGAAAAGCCAATGTCACTCCAGGCTTCAAAAAGGGTAAGAAGGAGGATCTGGGAAACTACAGACCATTCAGCCTCACCTCCATTCCAGAAACTTGAAAATGATCTCGAATAATCTGGTAGCAAATATGGTTTCCAGGATGTTTCAAACTACTATGAGTTACATAGAAGTGGCTTGCAGAATGAGAACGTTGCCCCGTGAAGTCCAACCTAAAGAACTCTACCAGCTTTTTTTGATCTTAGGACAATAGCATCAATGATAACCATTGTCCTGCACCAAAAATTATTACTGCCATGTTTCTTAATGGTTGTTTGCATACCTGTTTGTTTTGAGTGTAACATGGCAAGATATGAGATTCTAAGCCTACTGATGAGGTGAATAAGCAACTTGCAATTACTAGTCACAGACTTTTTCTTCCCTCAGAAACATATTGTTTGGCTTTTCCTCAGTTTTAAATGTTATTTGAGAGGTTTATTGTAACAGCTGATTGCTTTCATGCTGAAAAAAATTGTCTCCAATGAGAAGGCATTGATCCCAGCAAAGTGCTACGGTAGGTCACTAATAATTTATTTCATGATTAAATTTCACAATTTTAAAATCTAGTACTTTGCTACTTGGTAGATATTAGGGACCAGATCTTCAATGAGAAACTACTGTTAATGTCAATCTTTAGTAAGCCTTGAGGCACTTATGTCTAAAACAAAATTATTTTTATTTTGAAAAGCTATTATTAGTTTTTGGATTTCCTTCATAGTTTTACCAGTTAAGGCCCACTGTCCCGGGTGTCAAAACTGTTGTCTTAAATGGAGATCTGTCTCCTTTCAGTGACAGAAGATTATGTGAAACACTTGCAATTTCAAACTAAGTAAACAGTTGCTAAAATAGAGATGCAGTGACATAGAGGACATTCATAGAATACAGGAACAGCATCTATTTTTAGTCATATATTTAACCACATAATAGGGATAAACTCTACTATTACCTGATATACTTTAATGGCAAAGCCCTAATGTTTCAAGAAATACCCTATCATTCTTTTAAGTTCACGTCTTTAAAATCATGAGCTATTGTAACTTACAATTTATTTTTGGTGCATACTTAACATATAAAGTACAGTTTCAGCAGATCCACACAGATTATCCCCCAATGTTAGAATATAAATCAGTAATATATAGTAAAATCGTAAGGTCTAATATGTGCTGCCTGAATTCACCAAGTAATTTGTAAAAGTCAAGTAAAGCAGACAATTCAGTGAGCTTCCCTTACTGAAAACGTTGAAAGCAACTGGACCAGTATGATTATCACTATCCAGAAAAACAGCAGTTCATTCTCATTTTGTTTTATTTGTGCTTTCTGGATAATACTAAAGATTAGATGGAAAGATCCTCTTGCTTCACAGGTTCCAGTTCTCTATTTTTACAGTCAGTTACATGATCTCTGATAATTGTCAATTAATTCTGGGGATGTTAATTCGAAATTATTTCAGAGTATACTAGTATTATAATATTTTTTATTTTATTTTTATTTTCAATATTTTCACTGAGGTTTCTGAGCATTTTTTGAGATTAAAAAAACCCCATGTCAGAAGATCTGTTAAAATCAGAGCAGTTGAAAGAGAAAAAAAATAACATTTTTAATTTAACTGTACTGTACACAACTATTTTTAGGAGAGAGAGATATATATAGTGCTTATCGTCACTATTTTTTCCACAATTACAATATAGTTCTATGAAAACAAATACAGAAATAGTTGTCTTATTTTAAGACACAAAGGTTAATATTAAATTCAAGATAAAACAAACAAAGGATTTTTAAAGTGCATATATTAAAGGAAAATAGAATCATAGTATTGTAATCACTTAGGTTGGAAAAGACACTTAAGATCATTGAGTCCAAGTATAAATCTAACACTGCCAAGTCCACCACTAAACCATGTCCCTAAGCACCAGGTCTACACATCTTTTAAATACCTCCAGGGATGGTGACTCAACCACTTCCCTGGGCAGCCTGTTCCAGTGCTTGATAAACTTTTCAGCGAATAAATGTTTCCTAATATCCAAACCTCCTCTTGCACAGGTTGAAGCTGTTTCCTCTTGTCCTATTGCTTATTACTTGGGAGAAGTGACCAACACCCACCACAGTATGACCTCCTTTCACGTAGTCATAGAGAAAGATGAGGTCTTGCCTGAGCCTCCTTTTCTCCAGGCTAAACAATTCCAGTTCCTCATAAGACCTGTTCTTCAGGCCTTTCATCAGCTTCATTTCCCTTCTCTGGACTCCAGCACCTCGATGTCTCTCTTGTAGTGAGGGACCCAAAACCAAACACAGTATTCGAGGGGCCGCCTCACCAGTGCCGAGTACAGGGGCATGATCACTTCCCTACTCCTGCTGGCCACATTATTTCTGATGCAAGGCAAGATGGTGTTGGCCTTCTTGGCCACCTGGGCACACTGCCAGCTCATGTTCAGCCAGCTGTCAACCAGCACCCCCAGTTCTTCTTCTGCTGGGCACCTTTCCAGCCACTCATCCCCAAGCCTGTAACGTTGTATGGGGCTGTTGTGACCCAAGTGCAGGATCTTTGTTGAACCTCATACAACTGGCCTTGGCCCATCGATCCAGCCTGTCCAGATCCCTCTGTAGAGCCTTCTTACTCTCGAGCAGATCAATGTTCCTGCCCAACTTGGTGTCATCTGCAAACTTATTGAGGGTCCACTCGATCACCTCATCCAGATGACTGACAAAAATATTAATCTGGGAACACCAGTTGTGGCTGGCTGCCAATGGGATTTAACTCCATTCACCACAGCTCTTTGGGCCCAGCCATCCAGCCAGTTTTTTGACCCCGTCAAGAGTACACCCATCCAAGCCATGAGCAGCCAGCAGCAAATGACACAAAAAAACCCACAAAACCTCACAACGATCTTGTGGATTTTAGCATCCCTGCACCCTCAAAGCCCTGCACTATCCCAAATTTTATTCTTTATTTGCAATTCGACTTGATGATCTCAGAGCTCTATTCCAAATAATGATTCTATGATTCTATGAATTGGAATTCTCCATTCACAGAAGAATTAAAAAATTTGATTCGTATTTGTAGTTATCCAGCTGAAACCTCGTTAATTAAAATGATACAATGACTTGAATAAATCACCCATTTCTGAAAATTCCATCAATATAGTCATGCCATCCACCTTTTTGCTAATCTATATGTTCCTTGTTCATCAGTCACTCCTTTTACACTAATTGTGTTAAGAAATGGCACTAATAATTATAGTTTTTATAATTTACACAGGGAACCCCTCCTGTACGAAAGTGATGCTTTCTGCATTTGGGTAAATCTCCTGAGTGCCTCCCAGTAGAGACTAGATTTCACAACCATATTGCAGAATACTTTCTGTAATGAACAGTGATGTTCCCTTCATTCAGATATTTCCTCTATGCTCTCAGCTTAGCTGAATGCAAACATATATACAAATGCCTTAGCTTTTCTGAAAGCAACTTGAATATTGTCAGCTTCACAGCATCTTTAGTCTTGAATCAAAAAAATAGTATTTGAATTAAAAAAAGGAAGATACACTATAGAGAAAAAATGTCATATAATCACAAAATCACAGAACAGTTGAGGTTGGAAGGGACCTACAGAGGTCATCCGGTCCAACCCTCCACTCAAGCAGGGCCACCTAGACCCAGTTATCCAGGGCCATTGTCTAGATAGCTTTTGAATATCTCCAAGGAGGATGACTCCACAACATCCCTGGGCAACCTGTGCCAGTACTCAGTCACCCTCAGAGTAAAAAAAAGTGTTTTCTGATGTTCAGACAGCACCTCCCTTTTTTCAGTTTGTGCTCACTGCCTCTGGTCCTCACCAGGTACCACTGAACAGAGCCTGGCTCCATCCGCTTTCCACCCTCCCTTCAGGTATTTATATACATTGATGAGATCCCCCCTGAGCCTTCTCTTCTCCAGGCCAAACTGTTCCAGATCTCTCAGCCTTTACTTATAGGAGAGATGCTCTAGTCCCTTCATGATATTTGTGGCCCTTTGCTGGACTCTCTCCAATACGTCCATGTCTCTCTTGTACTGATAAGCCCAAATTTGGACACAGCAGTCCAGGTGTGGCCTCACCAGGACTGAATAGAGAGGAAGGATCACCTCCCTCATCCTGCTGGCAATACTTTGTCTGATGCAGCCCAGAACATTGTTAGCCACCTTTGCAGACATGGTGTATCACTAGCTCATGTTCAACTTTGTGTCTACCAGGACCTCCAGGGCTTTTTCTGCAAAGCTGCTTTCCAGCTGGGTGCTTCAGCATAGAATGGTGTCAGGGTTTTTCCTCCCCAAGTGCAGGACTTGTCACTTCTCCTTATAGCATTGTCATAAAATGTCATCACTCATTCTAACTATTAATATGTAAGTAATGTCATAGAAATTCACTATGTTGGACAGTATAAGAACTGAAAATATAAATTAATTCACAAAGAAATTAAAACATGAAATGTTACTTGGCACAGCATGGAATAATTATACTGAAACATATTTTGAGAAAAAAATGCAAAATGTGAAAGATTTCTTTGGGGTAAGACATGTTTACCTAGTGTAATATAGTGAATTGCAAACTGCTGAATCCTTACAACTGGATTCATATTGCTTTTGAGATAGATACAAACTTGACAAAAGGTTATCTTCAATTTCTAATATTATATGTTATGAATTAATTTATTTCTTCTAGTATTTCTGTTTATATCATAAATCAATAGTTCTGTATTGAGACATAATTCTGTAACGACAGTGTGCAGTTTAAGTACCTATATACATAAACACATGTGTGTGCATATAGATAGAAATACAGCATTTTAATAATGCAAAGAACACCTCACACAGGACATGCCTCAAGAGATTCCTTTTTTGCTCAAATAATTTTCATTTTCTTTGTTCTTTTATAAAATCGAACACCCACTCATGACCCTTCACCTTGCAAAAAATTCCCCCAAAACAAAGCAAAAAAACCCCCTTGTGATCAATGTTACCGGTCTTCAGCAGCATCAGTTAATTAAAACTTCATTTCTAGCTCAACCTGTATTGGAAATCAAGCTGAAAATCTAGTCAGGTTAAGCCCTTTAAAAGATATCTTGCATTCCATACAAGGGTGAAGATTCACTATACATTTAAAATTTTTAGCATAAAGTTTGATGCAAAGAAACTTGAGCTCTAGACAGACAAAATAAACTGACAATCTTTTCTTCTGTTCTGTACTAAAGAGAAAAATTAGACCGCATAATGACATGATAATTAATATGGAAGATTATGATTTTTTTTCTGCTACTTAAGTAAAATTATTAGAGTCTAAATGTTAACAGACTGAAGGCAAAATAAACTATATATGTTTGAATTGACTCTTTTTCTTTGAAGCACACCCTTATTGTTTCTTCCAAGAACATGCTGTTTTATTCAATCGTGCCGTATAATTTTGTTAAAAAGAATCAGTTCAGAGGGGATCACTATAGAAGCTGACAGTTACACTAGAGAAGGAAACCTAGGCTTATTTTGAAGAGTTATCAAATCCAAACAGAAGACAATATAAGCTGCAAAAAGAATGGAGCTGTGTTCATAAGCTTGCCTCAGGCAAATCAAATGTTCTGTTCACATTTACTCCTTATTTGCCACAGAAAGGAATTACAAAAGCTAGAAAAAAAAAATCTTTGATGGTATTTTATTCCTATGAGACCACACTGTATCTAAAGTAATATGATCTCCACTATTTGTGATGAGTAGAGTGATCTCTGGAAAACATCAAGTCCATTCAAACCTCCTGAAGTGAAATTTTGGAATACAGTATTTTAAAGATACAGCTGTTGGAACTGTCGATTCCCTAGGGTACAGCTAAGATTTAGCTATCGCTTTTTTTAGGTAGCTGGCTTTAATATACTTCAGTTGCTACTGGAGGGTGGAAAAACATGTTTTTATTAAGAGTGTGTCATCAGAAGTGCTCTCCCTGATTCTTGCGAGGAGTTAGAACCAGCTAACCCCTTAGCAGGAAACTGTTGTCTGAAGTACAGAGCAGTTAGGAAAAACAACAACAAAAAAAACCCTCTTCTTTTACAAGCCCACTCAAAAGCAAGTCACAAATAACAAAGTTGCATGATTTGAAATATGCAATAAATGGACATGGATTATTTGCGCAGTCAACCTTGCTGCAATATTCCCCATCATGTTTGCAGTGCAGGCAGAAGGAGAACGAGCTCAAATGCACTGTCTGTATTTAACCTCTTCTGCTATCCATTCTGCCAGTGAGACAACTGATTGTAACAGGCAGCCAGTGAGATGGAAAGGTGAGGGAAAAGGATACGGCAGGTGAAGGTAGTATTGTTAGAGGTAGCATGACTGCATAGCTGTTAAATTAAAGCATGCCCTGTAAGTGAGAGAAGATTTTGCAAGAATGAAGCACGATAAAATTGCATGTTGCTGCAGACAAGGACTCCTACAGCCCTAGATCCTCTAGTAACCTTGCATACAAGCCAGGCTGTAGCTGGCAAGTTAAGAGAATATGCCCACAGTTTGCCATCTGGAGGAATGCTGACAGAAGAGTACATGATAACCAAGTCTCAATAGCCAATAGGGGAGCCAAGTGGTTTTCTTGTGAGATGCTTGTATGTACAGTGAGATCCCTCCAGCAGCTGATGGGCCTGGCTGTATTTAGGGGCCTGGCTAATTTATAGGATGGAGACAGTAAGGAATTAGTAGAATCGGAAGCCATTTGAAAAATTTTTGTGAGATCAAATTATTCTTTCCGTATTTGAAATTGATCTCTAATGACAAATGAGGAACTGTCTTCTTGCTTCACCAGAAGTGTGAATTGATGCCACGTTGATATGGGAAAGTAGAAAATATCTGAAAATATCCTTTTTGAAATATGTGATATGCTTTAGTCTCTTCAATATTAGCTAGCTAGCCTTATCTTTGGTAAACAAGAGTGTAATCCCCTGCCCTTGGCAGGGCATAAGTAGGGTCTTGATCACTTGAAGGCCTGCTTCATTGTTTGAGGTAATATAGGGAAGGGGGAGGAATTGTCTTTGCGCACACACCCTGACCACAGAGGGGGACGTTGCCTTGAGCTATGTTTGCGGGGGGAGACACTGCCCAGCTGTCCCTGAACTGCACATGCTCTGGAGGTTGGGTTCAAAAGGACAATCATGATGAAGACTGTCGAGGAACTCTTACTTCCTCCCCAAGACCACCAAGAGACCCCCGAAGGGGAAGACTGCACCTGCGCAAGGTGGGGGGAGATCTAATTTGCATCCGAAGAAGGACAGAGTGATGAACATGTACTAGGTGATGACGCAATCTTGTGAAAATCTAAGTTTTGTTGTTTTAAATAGGAGGCAAGTACCGTGGCTCGGGGTGCAAGCATCCTTAGGGCACCTGACCCTTGCTGCACCCAGCACTGCAGAGCTGTAATAAACATACCTGCTTAAGAAACAACTTTGACTGCGGAGTTCTTTCGCAGATCAACATGTTTGCTGGCATACACCTACAAGAGGGAAATTATTCTGCTGAAGCCAAGGTGTCTGAGTTATCACAGAGGCAATATCTGCATTGTCCAGTGTCATGGTCTGAGCCTACCCAGATGGCTCCAAAAGCATCATGCAGAAGCTCGCTCACCCCTACCCCAGCCCCTGAGGGATGGCGAGGAGTAAATACAACCAAAAGGCTCCAGGGTCGAGACAATGGACAGGGAGGGCTCACTCACCAGTTATGGTCACTGACAAAAGACACTGAACTTTGGGATAACAAGAGGCATTTAACACAAAACAACCACCACCATCAAGGATAATGAGAAATACAACCAGGTCTTAAAAACAACACAACTTTCCCCCACACCTCTGGTCTTCCCGGGCTCAGCTCTGCTACCTCTTCCCCTTCAGCAGTGCAGGGGACAGGGAATGGGGGTTACAGTCTGTCTGGCACAAGGTGTCTCTGCTGCTCCTTCCTCCTCAGGGAGAAGGGCCCTCGCAGCCCTCCCCTGCCCCACCACGGGGTCCCTCTCACGGCAGACAGCCCTCCACCCACTGCTCCAACGGGAGTCCTTCGCGCGGGGCCGCAGCTCCCCAGAACCGCCCCAGCGCGGGTCCCTCCTGGGGCTGCCGCCCTCCCACCGACGGGCGGCTCCAGCGCGGGCTGCCTCGGAGTCACGGCTGCTTCGGGCCCGGTCCCTGCTCCTCCGGCCTGGGGTCCTCCGCAGGCTGCAGGCCAACCTCTGGGCCACCGCTGACCTCCAGGGGCTGCAGGGGAACCTCTGCTCCGGCACACCTCCCCCTCTCCTTCCTCACTGACCTGGGTGTCCGCATGGTTGTCTCTCTCCCATCCCCCTTTGCTCACCAACACAAGCAGAACAAGGAGACCCCATCTACCGCTTCTTTCACTCTTAGTTATTCGCAGAGGTGGCATTGGTCCAGCCTTGCCAGAGGCAGGTCCGAAATTGGAGCCGCGGGAGCTTCTCAAATCATTTTGCTGAAGCCACCTCTGTAGCCCCCTCCTCCACTACCAAAGATGCATCAAAACCCTGTCAGACACCAAACCACCACATCCAGAGACCAGGGGTCTGAAGGCTGGATACCGGAGGTACAGACCAGAGGTCTCAGCCAGGCACTGGTGGAATCCATGCTCGTGTATGTGCCTTGGAGAGTAGTGAGATCTGCTAGCAGGCTTTGACCAGGCAGTAGTAAAAGCAGGATGAGGCCATTTCTGTTATTCACATTTATGTCAAGGGTGTTCGGGTGTAATGTGCTGTCACTAAAGGCGTTACTATTTGCTAATCTATGGGCAGTTGACTGTGTCTATAGAAGGCATATGTGTTTGCATGTATGTGATTGCAGCACAACAGAAAGGAAAACTCCCTTAGGTCCTGCAGTCCAGTGGATTCATTCAGACCTAAGGATTTACACAAACATTGCTTTCTGTATCTGCATAATTAAGGCCACTAAGTCAGAAGTCATGCCAAGCAGTTAGCAACAGCTACTGCAATCCACAGAGACAAATACGGCATTTCTACAGTACTTGGAAATTATTTTAACACAGTAAAGAGACATAAATTGAAAATAAAAATGTTTTTGAAATTAGTAATGTATTTCCTGCAACAGATACAGACAGTTGTATCCCCAACTGCAGCTGTGCAAATGAAATCATGCGACAAAACACTTTCATTGGATTAATACACAATGCCATAAACATAAATTCCATTAGGCATTAATTTTTCATTTATAGTAAACAATTTTTTTTTGTCAAATTTTGCCATTGAGAGGGGCCTTTAGAGGCTTGAGAGGTGGCCCACGCAAACCTCAGGAAGTTCAACAAGGCCAAGTGAGAGGTTCTGCACATGGGTCAGGGCAATCCCAAGCACAAATCCAGGCTGAATGATGAGTGAATTGAGAGCAGCTGTATAGAGAAGACGGATGAAAAATTGAATATGAGCCAGCAATGTGCACTTGCAGCCTAGAAAGCCAATTGCATCCTGGGTTGCATCATGAGAAGTGTGGCCAGCAGTTGATGGAGGTGATTCTCCCCCTCTACTCTGCTCTGGGGAGACCCCATCTGGAGTACTGCTTTGAGCTCTGGGGCCCCTTGCATAAGAAAGACAGAGGAGGGCCATGAAGATGATCAGGGGGCTGGAGTGCCTCCCCTATGAGGACAGGCTGAGAGAATTAGGGTTGTTCAGCCTGAAGAAGAGAAGACTCTGGGGAGACCTTAAAAGGGCCTTCCAGTACTTAAGGGGGGCCTATAGGAAAGATGGGGAGGGACTATTTACCAGGGAGTGTAGTGACAGGATGAGGGGCAACGGTTTCAAACTGAAAGAGGGTACATTTAGATTAGGTGTTAGGAAGAAATTCTTTACTGTGAGAGTGGTGAGGCCCTGGAACAGGTTGCCCAGAGATGAGGTGGATACCCTAACCCGGAAAGTGTCAAGGCCAGGTTGGATGAGGCTTTGAGAAATCTGACCTAGTGGAAGGTGTCCCTGCCCATGGCAGCGGGGGCTGGAACTTAATGATCTTTAAGGTCCCTTCCAACACAAACCATTCTGTGATTCTACGATTCTATGAAATATAGAAGTAAATTATGTAGAAATGTAAACTGGAAACCCAAATTTTCCTGTGAAAATAATTGTGTTCAATTGCTATCATACCTTTTATATTTTCAACGTTTTAATAGGAATACGTGTCAGGATTTTTGACAATTACTCTTCATGTTTTCAAGTGAGGAAGTTATTTTAGTCTAATCTCACTAGTGATAAAAAGCCAAACATATTAAATGTTTTGCTTTGTTACTAAGGAAGGTAATATTAGCCTCATTTAGTAGCTGAATTTGAAACAAGATGTATTACTATCGGTTGTTCATGTCAAGCATGATTAATTCTCTCAAACAAATAATTAGTTATTTCCATTTCTGTAGAGATGTCACATGCAGAATGGACTTAGCTCATTTTAATTCAGTATTCTATATTTCAAGAAGCCTCTCAAATGAAGATAGCAGAATATCTTAGCATACAAAAACCATCTGTGCTAAAATGTAATTGAGAGTAGTGTATTTAACATTGCAATATTCCTTCTAGAGTACAAAATAACCATCACTGCTGGTGGCATGTGAATTTTTTTTCTTCTACTGTATTAATGATTATGAGGTAAACTGGCAGATCCAGATGAAGTACATATGGCCTAATATCAAATACACAGGTGCGAATTTGTATTATTTACTGTAAAAGTTTAATTTTTAGGTCCAGAGAATACAATGTCATAAAAAAATTATAAATTAAAAAAAATAATTTAAAACACAAAACATTTATAGGTATGTATATTAAATAACATGTCAGAAAAAAAAAAATATAGTCTTAAAATCAAATGCTCAAAATCTTAGCAACTGAATCAGATATTTCTTTAGTACTATGCAATGCCTAACAAAACTGTGTAAATACATTTTTTTCATCACTAACATCAGCTAGCTTACAGAAAGTGTCTTTCATACAAGATTTATTTTGTTTGCTACGTTGCTTGCTTCCAACAGGATACTTTAATAGCATACTTTAGGTTCTGGAGTGGCAGGTGACATCAGATCAGGCTTGCTCAGTAAATGAAGAAAAATCTTGCATTTCAGTTTCATTCAAATTCACTTCCTTTATACTTTGAGACAAGAAATGGCAACCTTGGAGCAATTTGAGAGTTTTGGATATACATCTTGTAATATCATAAACTTGTAACATATGAGTATTTGAGCGCAATTCAGTTGCCAGCTATTTCACAGCTCAGCTTTTAATGACATGAGGTTAGGTGCTAAATTTCCAAAGCAATCCAAGAGGATTTACTGGTATTATTACTGGATTTGAAGACAAGTCAGAGGCTTAATCCTTATGTACTTCTCTGTTTTTATATATATATATATAAATCTATAGAATTTTGAACAAAGAAGAGGATGTCTATGTAGCAAATTTTAACCTTGAAAGAAAATAGAAGAGTCCTGTCATCTTGTGTGTCTGTTATTTTAACAGTGTATGTTGTTTCATCTGTTCACTGGAATATGAGCTGAACAGAGCTTGCAACTCTTTAAGGACGTTATTCTTGGAGTGCAAGAGCTCTTGATTCCCACATATAATAAACTGGGCAAGGAAGGCAGGAGACCAACATGGATGAGTAAGAACATAGTGGTCAAGCTTGGGTCTAGAGAGGAAATGCACAGGGACATGTATTCTGGGAAGAATATAGGGATGATGCCTGGATGTGTAGGGGTAGGATTAGGAAAGCTAAGGTACAGTTGGAGCTGAGTTTGGCAAGGGATGAGAAGAATCTTCTACATGTATTTTGGCTAGAAAACGAAGATTAAAGAAAATGCAGTCCCTGTTGGGAAATAAGAGAAGAACAAGTGACAACCAACATGGAGAAGGCTGAGGTACTCAACAATATTTTGTCTCAGTTTCCAACGATCATCTCTCTTTCCACATCTCTCAAGCCCCTGAACCTCAAGGCAATGTGGGAATATAGTCTCTCCCATCATAAGTGAAGATCAGGTTCAAGATGATCTAAGGAATCTGAACATACACGAGTCCATGGGACCTAACGAGATACATCCCAGGGTCCTGAGGGAACTGGCTGATGCAACAGTAACTGGAAAAAGGGAAACATCACATCCATTTTTAAAAAAGGTAAAAAGGAGGACCCTGGGAACTACTGACCAGTCAGCATCACTTATGAGCCCAGTAAGATCATGGAACAGATCCTCCTGGAAAATAGGTCAAAACATATGGAAGACAGGGAGGTGATTAGAGACAGTCAACATGGCTTCACCAAGGGCAAAATGTTCCTGACTAATCTAGTGGGCCTTCTATGATGGAGTGACTGTATCAATGGACAGAGGAAAGGCTATAGATGCCATCTATCTGGACTTCTGTAAGGTCTTTGATATGGTCTCCAAAATATTGTTGCCGCTACTTTGGAGAGGTGTGGGTTTGATGGATGGATGGTTAGATGGATAAGGAACTGGATAGGTGGCCATGTCCAAAGTGTTATCATCAATGGCTCAATGTCCAAGTGGAAACCAGTAATGAATGGTCTTTCTCTTAAGGGAGTCCAGATAGATGACATCTGCAGCTTTTCCTCTGTCCATATTGGGGCCACTGTTTAATATCTTCATCAATGACACAGTGCACCATCAGCCAATTTGCAGATGACACCAAGCTGTGTAGTGCAGTTGATTCACTAGAGGGAAGGGAAGCCATCCAGAGGGACCTGGACAGGTTTGAGGAATGGGCCCACGTGAGCCTCATGAAATTCAACAAGGCCAAGCATAAGGTCCTATGCCTGAGTCAGGGCAATCCCCAGTATCAATAGAGACTGGAGGATGAATTGATTGAGTGTAGCCCTGGGGAGGACTTGGGGATACTGGTGGATGAAAAATTGTACTTTAGCCAGAAATGTGTGCCTGTAGCCCAGAAAACAAATCATATTCTGGGCTGCATAAAAAGAAGCATGACCAGCAGATAGAGGGAGATGATTCTTCCCCCTCTACTCCGCCCTTGTGAGACCCCATCTGGAGTACTGCGCTCAGTTCTGGAGCCCCCAGCACGAGAAAGACGTGGACTTGTTAGAGCAAGTCCAGAGGAGGGTCACAAAAATGATCAGAGGGATTGAACACCTTCTCCCATGAGGAAAGGCTGAGAGAGTTGAGGTTCTTCAGCCTGGAGTAGAGAAGAGTCCAGCAGACCTGATTGTGGCCTTTCAATACATAACAGGGTCTTATAAGAAAGATGGAAAGAGGCTTTTAGCCAAGGACCGTAGTGACAGACAAGGGGCAATGGTTTTAAACTAAAAGAAGGTAGGTTTAGATTGGACATAAGGATGAAATTTTGTATGACAAGGGTGATGAGACACTGGAATAGGTTGCCCAGAGAAGCTGTGGATGCCCCCTGCCTGGAAGTGTTCAAGACCAGGTTGGATGGGGCTTTGAGTGACCTAATCTATAGGAAGATGTTCCTGCTGATGGCAGGGGTGTTGGACAAGATGATCTTTAAGGTCCCTCTAAATCCAAACCATGCTATGATTCTGTCGTATAATAATAATAGTTATGGACTCTAAAACTAAAATTTTAAGGGCAAATTTTTCTTCATTTGTTGGGGAGAAAGCCTCATAACAAATATATTGAAAGAAATTTAGAAATGGAAACACTGTTGTTTTACTCTTTCTTTTAGCAACATGTTTTCAACCATTATAAGAAAGTGGGTTCTCCATCGCACACAACCTTCCTGTGGGAGATGAGGGTGTTCTATCTTTGAGTGCACCCCTGTCACTCCCACCTTACTGATGCATACACTACTCAGAAAACACTCCACAGGCTCATGCCTGTACACTTGAGGTGTGATCCCTGCCCTGTCACCCCGAGTATTGCACCCCACAGTGCCAACTCACTCACCAGAGTGCAGCTGCTCATGCTGCCCTATGGCTGCTCTGTCCTGAGTAGGCAAGGGTTGAGACACTGAGACACTGTGGGGTGACTTCCAGCAATATCAAGCTAGGTTTGCCTGCTGCTGCTTCTTTTGGAAGGTCTCTGACCTCTGATTTCTTTTCAAGTTGCCTCCTTCTTTATTTGAAAATTCTCTTGGTGATTCCCTGGTTACTATTTAATCCAGTGGATTGGTAATCTTCCTTTTTCACATATAAAAGCTTGTCTTTGGACAGATACTCTCCAGAGAGATTTAGGTGCTTCATTCACACCCCATTTTTTACCTTCATTTTTATCTTAACAGCTGTTTTTGCCAGTTATGGGCTGTATGAGCTGCCCTAGAGATGTTGTCTTATACTGCAGTAATGCCAATAAGATTGTGTAAAAAAGTTATTTTTTAGCTTTGTTAAGTGATCATTTAATATTTTGGAAATTCTTTTCCATGAGATCGCTGGACCATGGATAGGTTTAATTTGAAATAATATTCTTAGAAGCAATATTTCAGTAATTCTTGTAAGAAGTATTTTTGAGAAATTATTCAAATGAAGAACACAATCAAATTGTGGTTTATAGTCTCTCATTTTCACTGTGGTTTGACTACGTATAGAAAAGATACTTTTAGTAAAGAAAATAACATCTCTAGTAATTGTGCTTCATAAAGACATTTCTTGATACCTGAAAAAAATAATTAAAAAAAAAAGTTTCTTTCAATTCTTCATAAGTCCTTGATGATTCCACAGTCTTTTGCCCCTCCTAGAACACTCCTCCCCTGATCATAAATGTTCCTGCTATGAAGAAAATTTTAGAAATCTTTTGGGAAACTCCAAGAACGGTTCATCAGTTTATTTTTCAGTTACAGGACCAATACTGAAATGTATATTCAAATCACTCAAACAGTGAAAACGTGTTGGATGATAATTCCTCCCGAGGCGACTCTCAGTGCTGGAAAGGGATGTGATCATATTTTACTATAGTCTTGCAGTCTTTGCCAGGATAAAAGTAATATCTTCCTAAAACTTCTGAGTGACCAACCTAAAAGGAGAGGGGAAGTGTTGCCATTTCTTATCCTACAATCCTGTTCCAGGAAAGGATAAGCACCCTATTGAAATACTCTATATTTCAATACAATAAAATACATTAACTTTAATTATAGTTTAGTCCGATGTGATTTTTCTTAGATGTCATGTGTTTCCTCCTGAGGTAGTTCCTCCTAATTTCCTCCTTCTCCAGCAAAAGCAAAGGTACAAAAGCTGTAGGGCTTTGGCCAGCATCACTAAGTGAAGAATCTCCAGCATTGCCCTCAGTCCAATCTATTTTCTGGCTCTCCCTTGAATATACCCATGAAACAGACATCAGTACTTTCAGTCCGAATTAATATCCCTTCTCATTATGCACAACTGGTTGGTATCAAATCCGGTTTGCAAGTGAAGGTATATTTTTAGTGGTTAGAATGACTAATATAACACAACTGATGCATTTAAAAGTTGGCAGAAAAACTTTTCGCTTTCACAATGACTTTAGAAGTTAGTGACTTTTACTGACTTGTATTAGATTATAAGATTCATACCATCTAATTTTAACCATCCAGTTGTAGTATTCTGGCACCTCTGATGGTAATTCTCTTTCAGTCTATTAGCTACATAGGGAATTAAGACTAATTTCCAAATATCAATCACATCTCAGTTACATGTTTAAAGTAGCCCAAAGCAGATAGTGTGAATAACCCATTCAGTTATCTGTTTCTGCTGCCACTCAAGATATGAGCTATCATAAGATGACATTTTCCACTGTCCTCTGCACATCATGAACATCGATGCTCAGAGATGGTGATGAATTACTAAGCTTTTTTTTCAGCTGGAGCTTTCAGAACAGACTTCTTGAATTCTAGGATCCTCTAGGGTAATAATACATGATGATAAAACACTAGCACTGTGGGGGAGATAATGTAATCAGATAACTAACAGAAATTAGTTACAATTCTGCTTTTAAAGGACTAATCCCAAATAGATTATAATCCTTTTATTTGAAGAAAAATACCCTTTCTCCCATTTTTCACTCTATGTATGTGCCATTGAACCAACTTTTATATATTGCCATACATGTCTTCCATCCAGTAACTGGACTCTTGTCAGCAGCATCTCCCAAGCAAACAAACAAACAAAAAAATACAAGCCTGTTCATTTAGGCTTAGATATGCTATGTTAGTGCATTATCAGAGCAGGTGAACATTTCTGGGAAATGTAATTCAGTCACCTGTAGTTTGGGCAAAAATGGAACAAACCGAAGCATAGCTTTGGATTGGGACAACTAACACTCTCCCTGACAATTCCCAGGCAGAGCTCTGGAGATGCTATGGGCCAGTATCATGTTCCATACTCTGGATGTTGGCAAATTGTTCCTGAGGTGAAAACTGTTTAATAGTATGGATATGGGCTGTTTGCCTCAGTGCCAGAAAACAGTTCTTGGCATGTTTAACTTACTGACAGATGAAGTATTAATTTAGGGGGATTAAATCACCCTCTGGAGGTCTTCAAAGTTATATATCTCTCTCATGACCTCACTATAGATGTGTATATGTAGATCTGTTTGTCCACCTCACCTCCATCCCCGGAAAAGTGATGGAACAACATACCCTCAGCGCTGTCTCTAGTCATATCAAGGATAAGAAGGTCATTAGGAGCAATCAACAAGGCTTCACCAAGGGGAAGTCATATTTGACCAACCTGACAGCTTTTTCTGAAGACATAACCAGGTGGATAGATGATGGTAGTGCAGTGGATGTGGTTTATCTTGATTTCAGTAAAGCATTTGACACTGTCTCCCACAGCATCCTCGCAACTAAAATGAGGAAGTATAGTCTGGATGATCGGGTAGTGAGGTGGATTGTGAATTCGTTGAAGGAAACAAATCAGAGTTGCTGTCAATGGGACAGAGTCTAGTTGGAGGCCTGTATCTCAGGGTTCGGTACTGGGACTGGTACTATTCAATATATTCATCAATGACCTGGATGACAGAATAGGGTGCACTGTCAGCAAATTTGCTGATGCCCCAAAACAGGGAGGAGTGGCTGACACACCAGAAGGCTGTGCTGCCATTCAGAGAGACCTAGACAGGCTGGAGAGCTGGACAGGGAGAAATTTACTGAAATACAACAAGGGCAAGTGTAGAGTCTTGCATCTGGGAAAGAACAACCCTATGTACCAGTATAGGTTGGGGACTGAGCTGTTGGAGAGTAGCGTAGGGGAAAGGGACCTGGGGGGTCCTGGTGGACAGCAGGATGACCATAAGCCAGCAATGTGCCCTCATGGCCAAGAAGGCCAATAGCATCCTGGGGTGTATTAGAAGGGGTGTGGTCAGTAGGTCAAGAGAGGTTCTCCTCCCCCTCTACTCTGCCCTGGTGAGACCGCATCTGGAATGGTGTGTCCAGTTCTGGGCCCCTCAGTTCAAGAAGAACAGAGAACTGCTTAAAAGAGTCCAGCACAGAGCCACAAAGGTGATTAAGGAAGTGTAACCTCTCCCTTATGATGAAAGGCTGAGGGAGCTGGGTCTCTTTAGCTTGGAGGAGACTGAGGGGTGACCTCATTAATGTTTGTAAATACTTAAAGGGCAAGTGTCAGGAGGATGGAGCCGGGCTCTTCTTGTTGATGGTCAATGATAGGACAAGGGGCAACAGGTGCAAGCTGGAGCATAGGAGGTTCCACATTAACATAAGGAAAAACTTTTTCACTGTGAGGGTGACAGAGCATGGGAACAGGCTGCCCAGAGAGGTTGTGGAGTCTCCTTCTCTGGAGACATTCAAAACCCACCTGGATGCGTTCCTGTGTGATCTACTCAGGTGGTCCTGCTCTGGCAGGGGGGGTTCGACTAGATGATCTTTTGAAGTCCCTTCCAATGCCTAATATTCTGTGATTCTGTGATAAGGAACACAGCTGAAGGATACCATAAAACCAAGCATGGAGTTGCGTACCAATAAGCAGCTTGCAGGCAGAAAAGAAAGGGAAAATTTTGCTGCAAGGTCAAAGATGCAGAATCCAGAAACGGTAGAAGGGTAGAAAGGTGTGGTGGTTTGGTGTCTGGTGGGGTTTTGGTAGGGGGGGGGCGGGGGGGGGGGGGCGGGGGGGGCGGGGGGGGCTACAGATGTGGCTCCTGTAAGAGACTTCCAAAATCCCCTGGCTCAAATTTCTGACCTGCCTCTGGCCAAGGCCAGACCAATGGTGCCTCTGTGAATAACTCTATTTGAGAGTGAAAGAGCCTGTTGATTGAGTTCTTTGTTCGTGTTTCTTTGTCGGTGAGCAGAGGAGTGGAGAGGGATGTGAGAGAAACAGCCCTGTGGACATCTAGATTAGTGAGGAGGAAGGAGCAGCAGAGACACCTTGTGACGAACTGACTGTAACCCCCATTCCCTGCCCTCTGCGCTGCTGGGGGGGAAGAGGTAGCAGAGCTAAGCCCGAAAAGACGAGAGGGGTGGGGGAAAGTTGTGGGTTTTTTTAAGACCTGGTTGTATCTCTCATTTTCCTTGATGGTGGTGGTTCATTAAATTGCTGTTGTTCTCCCCAAGTTGAGTCTGTCTTTTGCCAGTGACCGTAACTGGTGAGTGAGCCCTGCCTGTCCTTTGTCTCGACCCTGGAGCCTTTTGGTTGTATTTTCTCCTCCCCATCCCTCAGGGGCCGGGGTAGGGGTGAGCAAGTGGCTGCGTGGTGCTTTCTTGATGTCTAGGTGGGCTCAAACCATGACAAAAGGTTAGTGTAGGTCACCTATAATTGTACAATTTAGTTCAAGACTAGCCTGTATCTATACAATAAACTTACTCATCATAAATTGATAATCTATACCTAAGGAAGCAATTGCAGCTTGAAGGTTGTGTTATATTCACCCAGGGGCACTCCAGAGTGAAGAATCATGAGATAAATAGCACTCTGAAACTCTTTAACATTAGTAAGGAATATTCATGGAGAACTAGCTTAACAGAAATGCTTAAAAGCAGAGATTTGTTAATTTCTTTTTTCTGGTTTTCACAAGATAGGTGAAAATATAAAGCACTATGTTGGATCTAGACTGTCACAGAAATCTCATCAGGTAGTAATCCTTTGTATTTTTCATTTTAGCCAGTGTAAGTTCCATATATAAGTCAAAGAGTCAGGGATAAAACAAAACTATTCTTTAAAGAGAAGAATCATAATATAGCTTTGTTATTAATTTTCTTACTGATATCCGCAAGGACATCACCAGCAGAGATAAAGAAGTCATTATCTCACTCTACTCAGTGTCAGACCACACCTTGAGTACTGTGTTCAGTTTTGGTCCCCACTATACAAAAAAGATGTGGACAAACTGGAAAGGGTCCAGAAAAGGGCCACAAAGATGATCAGAGGACTGGAAGACCTGCCATATGAAGAAAAGCTGAGAAAACTGGTTTTGTCCAGTCTTGAGAAGAAAAGGCTTAGGGGAGACCTTACTACTGTGTACCAGTAGGTAAAAAGGTGGCTACCAAGGCGATGTAGACTCCCTTTTTACAAAGAGTCACACGGAAAAGACAAGGGGTAATAGATACAAGTTACTGCTGGAGAGATTCTGATTGGACTTCAGAAGAAACTTTTTCACCATGAGGACAATTAGACATTGGAATAATCTCCCAAGGGAAGTGGTGGATTTCCCTACATTGGACAGTTTTAAGACTTAATTTGACAGGGTGTTGGGCCATATTTAAACTATATTTTTACCTTGAAAGGTTGGACTAGATGATCCTTGAGGTCCCTTTCAACCTGGTATTCTATGATTCTATGTTATAGCTAAAATTGGGGGTATGTGTGTTTTCTAATGCTCCATTTTAAGTTATGTTGAAATTACTGGGACTTTCTTCATTGATTACAACAAGCTTTAGATGAAGTTCCTGCTAAAGAGAGATCATCTTGAAGAAAAAAAGCTTTATGACTGTGATTAGGATAGGCACTACTTAAATACATTAATATATCATTTCACAAGCTAAATATTTTTTTTTAAAAAATACTATCAAGACCTCTAAACCAAGAAATTAAAAAATAAAATCTGTGTTCAATAAGAATCCATAAATTGCTTTTTAGCTCATTTACTATTTTCAAACACAGATATAATGAAAAAAAATTCAAGCTTCTCTGAAATAATATTTGTAAATTACCACTGCTAGCTATTTATCAAAAAATACTTTTTCAGAGTAATTCTGTTTATCTAGCTCTAGTCTTCATTATCATTAATATTTCTTATTTTAGTCAAATGATAATAGCCTGTGGTTTTTTGTTTAAATGTATTTTCTCTTTCTTGTTTTATTTTCCATTCTAAAACAAAGCAGGTAATATGGTCCCATTTTAAAATAAATTCTGGGGTTAATGCAGTTTTTACAGGACATTAATGTTTTCATATCATTGCAGTCTCCTGACTTTCAGAATGTATTTCGTATTCCTGCTTGGTGCTATGTACACAGCAAACCTGATTGCTCTTCTTTTTCATTATCTATGTTCCTTATACCTTTTGCTTTTTCTTTAATAAGCCACTGGTTTTTTAAGCCTTCAGGCAGCTCAAATGACACTCTAGTATTTAAACACAGAATTTTCTTTAAAGTATTTTCATATGAAAATATACTACTGAGTTGCAAAATATTTTGTGTCCGTGTAATCTTCATATTTGAAGTTAATTATGCAGTTCAGCTCACCCTCTGGTTAAGGCTGGGAATTATCTGCAAACTCAGACATGAAGATGTATTTGTTCATGAAGTCTAAAATAAGCAGAGGTCCATTATAAATGATAGAGATCTGTTTGATACCGTAAGAGGAATCTGGAATGCTAATCAATTCACAGTAGTCATGTACATTTGGTCATCTGAGAGCCATGCCCTTTTGTGTCTTAGAGTAAATACCTCTCCACAAAGCACACAACTTCTCTAGGATATGTCATATCTCCAGTCCTATGTGATAATCTCCTATGGCATCTCAGATGGCACTAAATATCCATGTTTGCGCAGCTGAAATGTGGCTCAGATCACTGTTGACTACAGATACTACCTCATAATTTTAGACAACTCGAATTGTCAGTCTCAGTTCGAATTGATCCCTCTCTCAATTAGCAATAAATACCAGCAAGAAGTGTCTGTTTCTCTGGTGCTATTTTACATGTGCATATTTATCAAAGGCTAAGGTACACAAGATAATAAACATAGTTTATTTTTTCTTCCTTTTGCAGAATGTTTATCAATAAGAAAATTGCCTATGGTCCCAAGAGGTTCAAACTTTCTCTGCAATCAGAAGCAACAAGATGGAAAAGCACTTATGACATATATCCTTATAATCCTTTGGATAATTATTTCTTTTTCCTTAGCTAAAGGAAAAGATGAAGACAAAATGTTCACAACTGTTCTGGACTGGAACCAGACTGAACCCAGAACAAGGCTGAAGGAGGATATCAAGCTTCTGAAGTTTAATTTCAAATCATGAAATTCCACCTAACACATCTTTCCCCAGACAACAGCAATTTTGCAGGAACAAGTTCAGAGACTGCTTTCTTCTTAGTGGAACAACATTCTTATGAGAACTGCTGTGCACATGAAATGTAATGTGAAGTGTAATCTCAGTTGGCATTTTTAAACAGACAAAGTTATTTAAAAATGACAGTGAGCTCTATCTGCAAAAAAAAAAAAATATTCTGCCTAGGACAACAGTGAAGCTTATTTGAAGAGCTCTTAGGTAAACAACACGGTCAGAAGAGGTGGATGCCAGCTGTTTTTCTGGTTGGGTATTTGATTGCTAAGAAGTGTGATAGCCTTTAGATCAATCAATTATGAGCAGACCTGAATGGAAAATGGTTTTCCACACTGAGGTAACTTTTTGTAATTTGAAAAAGTATGCAAGATGTTTCAAAGTATTTTCATGTAGCACGAGTACATTCGATATTTAGAATCATGTTCAAGTCATGGCTCTGAGTAAGACAAACTATGGATCTGAAGGTGGGTTTGCCATAACATAAGTAGCATAGCTGTATGTTACTGGTTTTTCCTGTTTCACTCCAGGGTTAGTTTTACATAGAAACATTGTCATAGGAATACTTTTCCTGAAAAAGTTTACCTGCAGCTGATATGTTTATCAGGAGCATGACTGATCATGCTGAATCAGGATATAAAAACCAAACCAAACAA
Source organism: Leptosomus discolor (assembly GCF_034619465.1). NCBI lineage: Eukaryota > Metazoa > Chordata > Aves > Leptosomiformes > Leptosomidae > Leptosomus > Leptosomus discolor. The sequence continues at coordinate 43,172,130 of NC_141391.1, read as the reverse complement.
CAAAATAAAAGCACCATCTTTCCTCTTTTCCTCCCCCCAAACATCTTTTCAAAAAGTACTTTGCTCCAGTAATAAGTGTTAAACTTGACATAAATTAACCACATTGTGGAGGAATCTACTGAATAGACATATTTGAACCAGTCTTGGTCAATGTGGCTTCATCTCATTCAAAGTTTAAATGAACTTTATTTCCTTTAAAGGCTAAGTCATAATTATGAATTAAGAGCTGCATCTTAAATATGTTTACTGACTAAGTACATGATCATACTTCTTTTGAATGCAAAGACAAATAAAGCTCGTATCAGTACTGAAGTAAGTTTAAACTAACCCTGTTCTAAAAGAGGATACTCAAATAGTTGTCTGCTGCTGACAGGCAATATAAACAATAGTTCCTACCTGGTTTCAGCTGCTTCTTTACAATATGTGAAGCTTAAGGTTATTTAAGGTGTTTTTTTCTTACATGGCTTCTAAGCATGATCAAAAATGTGTTATATGAGGACCAGAAAGCCTAGGAGTTGTATTCATCTGAAAGGGAAAAGGTTTTAAACAATGAGAATTGTGTACTGAGAGTGAAGGATGTAACACAAAGAGATAAAGTATTTACAGAGGCAAAAAGAGATGGCACCTGAATGTTAATTAAATAGATTAAAATCATGTGATTGTCTGGCAGCCCTACAAGTAACTACGAACTTCCAGGTGATATTTGGTCAGGTAGCTGAACATGTGCAAGTGGGTATCAGTGCTTCCTTAAGTCAACAGAATGAGGTATCTTAGCTTACTGAGTTGGCACCACTTGAGTAACAGGGTTGACATAAAAGGCCTACAGCGTGGCCTTCAATATGTTGCTATGTAGCTATTAGAGATGTTACTTCTGTCAGATAAAGCACAACTAGTCAGGTGTTAAGAGAAAAAACAGATATTGAAGGTCCAAAGTTATACAAGACTATTTGCCTACCAGCTTGCAGCAACAACTCGGAGTGGTCCACCAGCTAGCAAAGATGAACCTATCTGGAACCAGGGAAATTGTGGGCCCCCTGCTGAATGAGGCAGGTGCCTTGGTGACAGAGGATACAGAGAAGGCAGAGTTACTGAATGCCTTCTTCACCTCAGTCTTTACTGCTAAGGCTGGTCCTCAGGGTTCCCAGACCTTGGAGGTAAGAGAGGAAGTCTGGAGGAAGGAAGACTGCCCCTTCATTGAGGAGGATTGGGTTAGGGAGCTCTTAGTCAAACTGGACACTCACAAATCCATGGGCCCCGATAGGATGCACACACAAATGCTAAGGGAGCTGGTAGATGTTATTGCTAAGCCACTCTCCATAATCTTTGACAGGTCACAGAGGACAGGAGAGATGCCTGAGGACTGGAGGAAAGCCAATGTCATTCCAGTCTTCAAAAAGGGTAAGAAGGAGGATCTGGGAAACTACAGACCAGTCAGCCTCACCTCCATCCCTGGAAAGGTGATGGAACAGCTCATTCTGGCTGTTATCTCTAAACAGGTGGTGGAAAATAAGATTATCAGGAATAGTCAACATGGATTCACCAAGGGGAAATCATGCCTGACTAACATGATAGCCTTCTATGATGGCATGACTGGCTGGGTGGACAAGGGGAAAGCAGTGGATGTTGTCTACCCCAACTTTAGCAAAGCTTTTGACACTGTCTCCCACCACATCCTCATAAGTAAGCCTAGGAAGTATGGGATAGACGAGTGGTCAGTGACGTGGATACAACTGGCTGAAGGACAGAGCTCAGACAGTTGTGATCAGTGGTGCTGTCTAGTTGGAGGCCTGTAACTAGTGGTATTTGCCAGGGGTCAGTATTGGGTCTGGTCCTATTCAACATATTCATCAATGAGGTGGATGAAAGGACAGAGTGCATCCTCAGCAAGTTTGCTGATGACACAAAAGTGGGAGGGGTGGCTGACACACCAGAGGGCTGTGCTGCCATTCAGCAAGACCTGGACAGGCTAGAGAGTTGGGTGGAGAGAAACCTAATGAGGTTCAACAAGGGCAAGTGAAGGGTCCTGCACGTGGGAGGAATAACCCTATGCACCAGTACAGGCTGGAGGTCGACCTGCTGGAGAGCAGCTCAGCGGAGAAGGACCTGGGAGTTGTGGTAGACAGCAAGTTGACCATGAGCCAGCAATGTGCCCTTGTGGCCAAGAACACCAATGGTACCCTGGGGTGCATTAAGAATAGTGTGGCCAGCAGGTCAAGGAAGGTTCTCCTCCCCCTCTCCCCTGGTGAGGCCACCTCTGGAGTACTGTGTCCAGTTCTGGGCTCCCCAGTTCAAGAGAAACAGGGAACTGCTGGAGAGAGTCCAGTGAAGGGTAGTAAGATGATTAGGGGGCTGGAGCATCTCTCTTCGGAGGAAAGGCTGAGAGACCTGGAGCTCTTTAGTCTGAAGAAGAGAAGGCTGAGAGGGGACCTTATCAAGGCTTATAAATATCTAAAGGGTGGGTGTCAAGAAGATGAGGCCAGGCTCTTCTCAGTGGTGCCCAGCAGCAGGACAAGAGGCAATGGGCACAAACTGGAGCACAGGAATTTCTGCCTCAACATGAGGAAAAACTTCTTTGCTTTAAGGGGGACAGAACACTGGAACAGGCTGCTCAGAGAGATTGTGGAGTTCCATTCCCTGGAGAGATTCAAAACCCTCCTGGATGTGATCCTGTGCAACCTGCACTAGGTGATCCTGCTTTAGCAGGAGGTTTGGACTAGATGATTTCCAGAGGTCCCTTCCAACCCCTACCATTCTGTGTGATTCTGCGATTCTGTAACATGTTCTCCACCTCATAACTCATCAGTTACAGGTCAAAGGCGATTGTCATGACTATATCTTCAGGGACACTTGACTGTGCAGGACCTCTGAGAATTCTCAAGACCAAGTTCTCATGGCTGGAGCTGCCTGATGTTCTTACGTTCATCTGCCTGCTTCTCCTGACCTCTGACATCTACTGCTTCTGGTGGTAAGGAAAGGGGAAGTAGAGATAGACACTTATCTGCAACTTTTCAGTGTTCTTTGCCTTATTAATCACTCTGTCACAATAGGAATAAATATCCAAACTCCTTCACACAGACCCAGTTATTGTACAGCAGTTAACATGGGTTTAGTTTGTTCTGACCTAAACCACAACACAAAGGTGGATTATATGTTGTAAATTGTTATTGAAAGATATTCATATGATTAGTATATGGCCATACCTTCTAACCTTTACAGTTGTGTACATACAGCCTCCATATTTCACTTTTGTTCTTAAATAGCACATTACGCATAACAAAAAGGTAGTCAGTATTCAGACTCTTGATCTATTTATTCCCAATCCTCAAGGAAAAAAGCTTCTTTCGGTAATCTTTTTATACTAATACTGTAAAAAATTGACAAAATTAATATCAAGATAGTTGATTATGACTATACTATCTAGTGCTTGAACTTCGACATTTGCACAAGCTTAAACTATTTTGCATACAACTTATCTAAATGTATTTTTTGTCTGATTTCTAAGATTTTGACCTAAAGAATATGAAATCAGGCCAGTGCTACTTACCAAATATCTAATCAAGTGTGAATATTCTAATTGTATTTTCGAGTGGATGAAATAATTACTCACAATAAGATAGCAATTATAATCAAACACAGGTTTTCACCACACAAGGGAAAGGTCTTGTTAGTGTTAAGTATTAATTCAAATAGAAATAATTCTATATCAAATATACTATACTTCATGGACACCTGATTCTTCACATTTTGAAGATAATAGAAAAGTGAGAATTTTGCTGGGAGTTTTAATAAGAGAATCTTATGTCTCTTGGGTACAATAAGGCCTTGAACAAAATATTGATCATCTGTGCCATAAAGGAGCATCAGAGACTTCCCAGTCATGGAAAAACTAGAAAATTCAGTGAATGGGGAAAAAGTATAGTGATAAATTTACAAGACCTTACAAGGCAACCCCCTTGCCATGTCCACCCTGAAAACCCCAATATATTGGACTTGAAGAATGTAACGTAAGGAAAAGATCACATTAAGATAAGAACATACTCGTTTCTAATTTTTTTTTCCCTGGTAAAGAAAAATCATAGTATTACTAGAAAAATTCTCTTGTCCTTCCATTCAAGGTGTGACAGGTCCACCTTTACAAAGAATGTCTGCTGGGAAGGAACTCTTCCATGCACACATATATTTTGCAGTCAGAAAAATAGGAATGAAAGATGAAATTGTACAGAGTGGAAAATGTCTGCAAAATATTGAGAAAATAAAATATAAAGTATACAGAGTATAGTGTGAAAAGAACTTACGGTTTAAGCACACAAGGCATATACAAGAAGTCAGGAAGAATCAGAGTCATGATACAAGCCATGTTCAAATAAAATAAAACCACGGTACAAACTGAGAAAAAGAGAACCCTCCTTTATATATATTTCTTTCTTTTTTAGCTGATATTCGATGAGACAAAAATTGATGAACTGTTGTGAGACATGCCCCATCCTCTTTAATCACAAAAACATTAGCGGATTTATGTAGTAGAAAGCAAAACAAGTGACATAACTTTTTCATAGTAAAGGGTGGATACAATTTTTATAATTAAATAGAGTTTAATTTGAAGGAGAAAATAAATATTTTGAAAACTCAATCGTTAGGTTTGTAGTACTATGGCTCTTTCATTGTTTAGCCTATCTCCTTCTTTTTCCAGTCAATAGTAAATGTTCTCACACTGAAAGTTGAGCAAATATTTAAGCATTTTGTGTGGTTATTCCCTGATCACACAGTACTTTGGATGACCATGTTCTAAAATTCATGGTGAAACTCTGGTTTTATGCAAAGTTCACTGCAAGAAAGATGACTTACTCTTTTATCCATCTCTCTGTTCATCTATCCCCATGACAGGTGAATGGTATATAGATCCTTAATGTAACCTAGACCATCAAGTAGATTGCTCTTCATCATATAACAACGTGTTGATCTTCATGGACATTCAAATATTCTATGAAAAGAAAGTCTTTCTGCAGTTCAGTGAACATTTAGGGTCAAATAACCTCAACGTTTCTCATCAGTGAGCAGAGACATCAATGATCCTACAGCACAGAACCAACACTTTTAAAAAGGTACCTGACAGAAGTTGAAGTTATGCCCTTCTGAAGCACAAAAGAAAAGAGGAGTTTTGACTTTGTTCCTCTTTCATTATTCATTGATATGCTTTTCTAGTTGTCAACTTCTTTGTTGTGTAGCTATTTCTACATGTTTCTGTGTGCATTTTCCCAATGACTCTGGGTGTGTTATGCCTGCAGATCTTTAAAGAGGCTACAGTACACACAGGCTACAGCTTAAAATAACTTTAAATAGACAATAATTTCATTGATAGGATCATTATATTCCAAAATGTGTTAAATTACTGTTGTCTTCATGGTTTGAAGAATTCTCTCTCTCTACAGTGCTTATTTCACTGAAGAGTTTTTGATTACTTTTTTGTAAATAGCTTTAGCCTTCTTTTTTAAAATGTGCATGAGGTCTGTCTTTTCCAGGTGATTTGCCACAATTTATGGTCTTTTAAAATAAATTCAGTCAATTCTTTCACTCATATTTTTGTAGGATATTATTAACCTTTTTTGAAGACTTTTGAAAAGCAGTGACATAGTCTCAAAAATGCAGACATACCTTTGGTATATTCAAATCTATGTAGAATTTAATTAAAACCAAAAAGAACAAAATATGTTTATTTTAACATTCATGAATTATGAGTACAAAAATTTAAATAAAAATAAAATGTTACATGCCCATACCAACCTAATTGTTTCTCCCAGAAGAAAAACTAGTACTTTACTGTAGTGTTTCCACTATGACATATTATAAATGTTTGAGCTGGAGCATTTAAGGATCAACCCAGTGTCCCACATAATTAAAAGGTTGTAGTTCAAGTAACTCAATTTCGCTTCTAAAAATCCATTTCACTTGACTCTAACTGTCTCTAAAACCTATAATACAAAATAAAAATGGGTAAGAAGTAAGAAGGCAAGTTCTTTCATTAAATGCCATCACAGACACCTGCCTCTTTCCTTTCACTATATAGGCAAGTTAAGCATTCTTTTAACAGACTGAAGATCTGCACTTAAATTAGATATGCTGTATTTTAGCCTATTTTTGGAGGAATTTCCACATATTTTCTAATCCTTTTCTGTATCGTCAGTTACAACTGTCAGATAAGTATGAAACAAACAGTTCTGTGGGACTAAGAAAGTGTCTTGTTTGCAGTTAAAGTTGAAAACATGAAATGGACAGAAGGTATTAACATTTCCCAATTTCTGAAAACAAACTTGAAAATTATCTGAATGATATGCATCTCTCCCACACAATTTTTTAGATCGTATTCATAACTGATAGATTGGCTGAATCCCCAAATAAAACTAGTAATGTCTTTGCAAATCAGGTCAATACTCTAGTTGACGTTAACACAGTCAAGAATTTGAATCCAACTAAGAATAATAATGTTCATGACATCTTTATGTGAACTATCTGTGCTACAGTATAACAATGTGTTACAAAAAGTCAGTGCCTTGTAATGTAAATTTCAGTAAACTGCTGCAGCATAATAATTCATCTAAATAGTCTGACTAAAATTGCACTCTTCTTCAAAAAAAATAAAAGACTTCATGGTGACATGTTCACTGCTTTTCAAGTTTAATGTAATATTTTAGAGTAAACATGAATAGATTTATAATATACAAATAACAATTCTTACTATTCTAAATATCAAAGAACAGTTTGGGCTGGAAGGGACCTTAAACATCATCTAGTTCCAACCCTCCCTGCCATGAGCAGGGACACCTTCCACTAGACCAGGTTGCTTAAAGCTCCATCCAACCTGGCCTTGGACACTTCGAAGGATGACACATGGTGTTTCACCACCTTTGTTGTAATAAATTTCTTCCTTATATCGAGTCTAAATTTAGCCTCCTTTAGTTTAAAACCGTCGCGTCTTGTCGTAACACAACAGGCCCGGCTAAAAAGATTGCCCGCCATCTTTTGTGCATATATATATATACATAAAAAGCCTCCATTTTTAATTGTTAAGAACTCTTAGAGATAAGTGTAATAGAAGCTTGATCTGCCTACTTAATCTTTGGGGTTTTAATCTGAAATATGAAGCAGTTGACTTTTCATCCTTCTTCACACATAACTAAAAATATTGCTACACTGTTGTGTCTGTAGATATAAACAGAAGTAATTAGTACAGAGTAAATTATCAATGCATCCGTGGGTCTGTAAGAAAGTAAGTAATAAATTGTTACATAAAAGTTCATATTGATATTGGTAAACAAAATAGCATGTGCACATGCTTTCTTTAGCTTGATGATAATCTATGACAAGAGACAGTAAAGCCAATAAAATAAATGTGTTGTCACTGGTTCTAAAGAGACATTCTAAAGTAAAAAAAAAAAAAAGGCAAAAAAAAGTGCTTCACGTTTCCCTGACTTAAAGTTGAACAGAAGCTTAAGAGTTTTGAGCTTTGTCTAACAAACACCTTAATGTAAAAGTTGTAGAAATTTATAGTGAGAATGCCTCAGCTATTGTGGTGGGTTGACCCTGGCCAGATGCCAAGTGCCCACCAAAGCCGCTCTGTCACTCCCCCTCCTCAACTGGACAGGCGAGAGAAAAGAATATGACAACAGGCTTGTGGGGTCAAGATAAGGACAGGGAGATCACTCAGCATTTACCGTCATGGGCAAAACAGACTTGACTTAGGAAAACTGTAATTTATTACCAATTAACTGACAGAGGAGTAACGAGAAATAAAACCAAATTTAAAACATCTTCCCCCCACCCCTCCCTTCTTTCCTGGGCTTAACTTTGTTTCCGATTTCTCTCGCTTCTCCTCTGTGAGCAGCACAGGGGAACAGGGAATCGAGGTTGTGGCCATTTCATCACACTGTTGTTTTCTGTCATTCCTTCCTCCTCAAGGAGAGGACTACTCACATGCTTCCCCTGCTCCAGTGTGGGGTCCCTCTCGCAGGAGACAGTCCTCCGTGACTTCTCCAGTGTGAGTCCTTCCCATGGACTGCAGTTCTTCATCAACTACTCCAGCGTGGGTCTCCTTCATGGGGTGCAGTCCTTCAGGAACTGACTGCTCCATCGTGGGCCCCTCCATGGGGTCACTAGCAGCAAACCTGCTCCAGCATGGGCTTCTCTCTCTCCACAGGCCACAGGTCCTGCCAGGAGCCTGCTCCAGTGCAGGCTTCCCACAGTTTCACAGCATCCTTCAGGTATCCACCTACTTCAACGTGGGGTCCTCCATAGGGTGTAGGCAGTCATCTGCTCCACTGCTCATGGGCAGCAGGGGGACAGCCTGCCTCACCATGGTCTTCACCACAGGCTGCAGGGCAATAGCTGCTTTGGTGCCTGGAGCATCTCTTCCCTCGCCTTCTTCACTGACCTTGGTGTCTGCAGAATGTTTCTCTCACATATTCTCACTCTTCTTACTTGCTGCAATTACTGCTGCGCAATAACTTTTTTTTTGTTCCTCCCTTACATACGTTATCACAGAGATGTAAGCACCATCAGTGATTGGCTTGGCCTTGGCCAGCGGCAGGTCCATATTAAAGCCAGTTGCCAGTGGCTGTATCTGACATAGACGAAACTTCTAGCAGCTTCTCACAGAAGCCACCCCTGTAACCCTTCTGATACCAAAACCTTGCCACGCAAACTTATTACACCTGAACAAATGTAAGTAAATTTTATGAAAGAACAGAAATGTTTTTATTAAATCTATACAATAAAAAAATAAAAAGAATACTTGCCAATTATTTACTTTAATTTTCTTTATAGTGAATATTTTCCACAGAAAACAGACTCAATTTTTCAGAGCTACTGTGTGTAAGTCCAATAAAGTCTGCATATATGCATCCCACATGCATCATAGGTACAATGACAAAGTAGTTCCTTTCTATAATCTTCAGGGTTTTTTCTACTGACACTGAAGAGAAAGAGAGGTAAGTTTTTTAAAGAACTATTTTAAAAATCTCTTACAAGAAAGCAAAAATCAATGGTTCCCTCCATAAAAGTCGTGCAGGTAAACAGAAAACTAGAATACTTTGCAAGTGACTGTACATCAGATAGCAGAAATCAATAGTTTCTGTAAAGAAGGTATCCTTAGGGATAGAAAGCTTCAAGGTATGAACAGAACAGTAGCTTCATTGCCTGGCATCTGCAGAACTGGTAATACAGTTTCTAATCCCTGCCCAAGAGTGGGTAAAAAAATACACTGTTTTCAAAGTTTTAATGATCCAGGGTGAATATATTACACTATCTTTCCTGCTGAGCTGCTTAAGACCTTCTTTACCTGAGGGATATGTTAAAAGACCAGTCAAATAATTCAGAAAACCATGCAGCTTAACCAGCAATGTAAGAATGACGTTTACCCTTCCTTCTGGGTCCCCTAATGGCTGATGAAATCTCAAACACTTACCTCAGACCGCAGCTTGATTTTTCAGTAGCAAAGTTTGTATTGGTATGAAGAAGAAAAAGATTTTATGTAGTTTTTATAAATCTGTTTTGTGCATTAATCTCACCTTGAAGTACAAAAAATAAATTTAGGGCTTCCTAGTGTCTGGGATTAAGTGTTGTCACTCCCTGCTAGTGTCCTGACTCCACATCTTTGTTATCCATTTCTCTTTTCCCACGTTCCAGGTTTCATGTAAAGGAAAACTACATCTGCAGAGTAATAGTGTGCCCCAGCTGATAACATCATAATCTGCTGATAGGGCACTAGGGTGGAATGACTTTAGACACATTGATTGTAACTGTCTTTCAGGTCAATGTCAACCCAGCATCCATACTGCATCCATGTTAGTTTGCTTCTGGTGTCTCTTTTGTAGTGAACTGACTCCAGACAAAACAAATCCCAGGAAGATGACTCTGAGGGCATGTTTCACACCAAAAATTTTTCTCTAAGATCACTAAGAAAAGGTCAACCTGGCATACGCTCTTTCGCCTCTACAATATTACCCACAACTTCCTAGAAATACATTAAGAACAATCATTAAGAAAAGAAACAAATGGACTTAGATTAAGGAACTGCCCCAGGACATTAAATGCATGCTTACCTCTCAGGCAATAGTGCTATGCAGAAAGATGGGAAGGAAGAACAGAAGGCAGAAGAAAAGGAAGAAGAGAAGAAAGGGACACAGACAAGTCAGGCAGAAGATGAAAGACAAGAAAGAAAGACAGAAAGTAAAACAGATGCAAAGGCAAATAAGATGGAATTAAAAATGGGTGGACAGAAGGACAGCAGATGAACACACAGAGAGGAAGCAAAGTAGGAAGGCATGGAGGAAATGCGTTACATTATTTGAGACATTTTTATCTGAAGAGGTTATGCTTTAGGGTCCCAGGAATGCCATGAGGGCTGAGGGGTCTCAGGATCAAATGTTCTGTAGTTTGATTATCTGACTTTAGAGATAAAACCTGAGAAATGTGTCTGGAAACCATTCTGGTCTGTCAAACCTTGAGGGGAGGGTGTGCCTGCTGGCTTCACTTCATTTATCAGTACAGATGTAGCTATAGTCAATATTATATCATTATTAATATAAAAATATTTTAAGATATTATTTCAACAAATTAACTCATGAAAGTCTTCCCTTAGAGAGCTATAGATTGACACTTTTTAACTGTAAAAGTAGTGAAGACAGAGATGATGGTCTCTGAAGGGAATAAGTTATCAGTCCTTCAGATGTACTTACCCCAGCTTGGGGAGACAGAGAAAATCTTTCATCACCAAGTTTTGAATAAGCTGTACTTCTGCCAAGTCTATTAGATATACAGAGGCAGTAGCTGTTCAACCTGACTCTTTCATCATGCCAAAATGAGAGGCATTGAAGAAGTTCCTTACTCTGAGAGACTCCCTGCTGATCTGAGAATCCCAAGGAGCTGCAGGTGTCAAACAGCATGGTTAAGAGCTCCAAAGCATTTTAAGTTTCAATTCCTTTTTTTTCTTCCATCACTGCAAGTCATTTCATACTTATCCATTTCATTATGGTGCTTAGGATAAAAAACACCACATTTGACACATTGCATGTAAACACAAGCTTGAAGCTATGATCTAACCATACAATATGAAAACGCAGAAAGATCTCAGGGTTGCACTGGAAAGGTTGAATGAATCAGATTTGCCACGTATTTGACACTTCCCTTTTTGATATAGCTTGTATAAACTTACTATTACAACCTAACGCTTTCATATGATTTAACATACACAATGACTCCCAGTCTTTATCTGGAGCTCTTGTCATGTCAAAAAATGTACACAAAAGAGCTAGATAAGCAATATTGACGATACCTTCCAATCATTCTGAGGGCTGTATTGGGTGCTTCTTATGTGCTGTGCTACTTTTGCAGGTGTTATCTATAATAGGCAGGCTGATAGAAAATAAAGAAAAAAGAAGCATTATAATTTTCATATTTGTCAGTTTGAGGTATGGTTTTTCCGCTGGAGAGAAAATCAGACTACGTTCAAACACTACGTTTTCTGCCATGTCTTTCTGAGGTACCTATTTCTCTGTTTTCAAAATTTTGTAATGTTGCTAGCAGTGTAATTGATTAAGTGACTGCAAGGAATTCTGAATGTTTGTCATCTTTTTAGGGGGCACCTTCAGAAGTTTTCCTGCTCTACACCTCCTGCTGTGTTGAATAATAATTTGACTTTGCTAGATGAATGTGATAATTATGAATCTTGTTGAAATTCCTTAGGGCTGTTTATTTAAGTAAATAGAAGGGAAAAATACCCTACAGTTATTTAAAATTTTAATATGGTATTGTCAGAAGAAATACTGGCATAACTAAAACTAAATAATGTCTAAGCTTGCAATGTAAAAGTTTGCTAAAATTCACATAACCTGTTTAAAAAACAAAATGTAATTTCATAATATAAGGTAGCAGTTTTTGCCGAGTTTTCTTAACATAATGATGAAATTAGAATAGCAATTCTTCGTTCTGTAATGCTGCGTATTAATTTCAGAAATTTAATTTTTTTCAGACTTAAATTACAAAAGCTACCAATTAGTGTTAGGATACTTTGAAATCATCCTCCCGTACAGTGAAACCTAAAGATTGGAAAAGTACAGGAAAATAAAATGTAGTAAAGTTAATAGTCTTCTAAATATTTTAACTGAAAGTGTATATTATTTCATAGTGTTTAAAAGAAACAGCATTTCTATATTTCTTAATACTTGAATATTTCATGAAAGAAATTTTATTCTGCATGTGTTTATGTCATCAGATGACATGAATCTACAGTCTGCTCTTGGGGTCTCATCTCCTGATCAGCCGCAGTGTATGTTTATTTATTCCAAGGCTGTCCTTTGGACTGAATCAACGCATCTTTAAAACACAACTACAGTTCTCAGGAAAATTCACTCTACATACCCTCCCCATGGAAAAAAGAAGGGTAAATTATCCTCAAGTTATTCCTTTTTCCCTACAGATTAGCAAGCTATGTACCCTTAGGTATAACTACATGTTCTCAAATGTCAATTCAGGACATGTAATGTACGTTTTTGGAATTAGACTGGTTTTTTAGTGAATTGATATAATCCTCATTTTTTTTAGGTACTCATGACTGAAAGAGTACTAAAGAAATAATGGTTGTTGCTGAGGGTACAGAAAGTCTCTGGGAAAGTTCCTTGTAATTAAATGTGTCCAGCCCACCCTGATGGACCTTAACTGATGAATACAGACTCAAGGAATTCTATATTATCTAGCTGGAGGGCCAGGGGTTTATCTACCATGTCTTCAGTTATGAAGACATGGATTGTCTTCTGAACTGTGCAACTATACTTGAGAAAGGTTCATGCATTTTGTATTAATTATTCAAAGTGCTACCAAATGGTGTTAGTGAATGATTATTTTAGATATAGCTTTTTCTTTACAGATACCATTGAAGAATCTGTAAAGCCATAAGAATTTGAAGTTGTATGGGGAATAGATTCATTGTAAAGAATGCCAAAGCAGTAAATTAAATGTTAAACAATCTCATTGCTTTCACTGGATCTCATTGCCTTTTTTTGAATTTCTTAGAAATATGTGAATGCTAGGTGATATTACTAGCTCTTTTTGTCTAGTAACTACTCGAATAATTTATGTTATTGCTTGAGAAAGGATAAGCCTTTTTACACTGTTTTTACACTTTTACTACAGCATAACAAATTTTATTTCCATACAGCAATAGTCTTGAATAACTAGACAGTGAAAGGGGGGAAAAAAATAAGGAGCTAGATAAAACTTGGATGATGTAATGTAGGTTAAGTTGAATACATCATCTCACAGTATGATTTTATGTACTTTTGAAAGAATTTTAGTTAAATCCCAAAATCATAACTTGGAAACTAAAATCATATGAAATTGCTAGATAACATGCAGGTATGTTTTTAAATAACCAACTAATCAAAGGATCATGCTGTTACTCTTGGTTTTCATTAATATAACCATCCAGAAATCTACTAGCTATAAGTATTTCTTGGTTTGCATTTCAGTGTGTCACAAATTATCACAGTGATATTTCTTGTGATATCATGGTCTAGTAGAGCTCCTCTCTTCAGTTAGCAGTTTAAGACTGTAGTTTCAAAAGGAAGTGAAAAAGTTATTAAGTTGTCAAAAATAATTATAGCAAGAACACAGAGATACAGACCTATCATAAACGTTTTATAATGGTTATCTCTATAAAATCAGCTTCCACATATTTTGTCTTAGTCAATCAAGTCAAACATGAATTACTTCTATTAGAATTTTTTTTATGTTATTATTTAGGTAACTTCTCAGGTCTGCTTTGTACTACCCTTTTTTTAAATAGTCTTTTAAAGGAATCAAAATAAAAATGTTCATGAGAAAATAGTCAATTTGTTATCAATTAAAAAAAAAATCTCTTTTTTTTTATTAATTCAAGTCTTACTCCCTTTTCCAATTGAGAGGAGCTTTTCAAAGTGGAAAACTTTTTTGTGCTACCTTTTCTGTATTTTGTTTGAATAGTGAGCGCTGTGTAAAAGACACATAAGATAAAAGCTTTGTGAACTCAAGCCAAGCTTTTTTGTAAGTAAGTGGAGGATAATAGCTCATTATAACTTCCAAATGTACTTTCAGTAGCAAAAAATATACCAGATTTTTTTTTATGCTTTCAGCATGAGAACAACTTCAGAGGGCATTTTAATGGGAGAGACTTAGGCTCCCCATAGTGCGGGATCAGAAAACAGCTCTCTTGTGCCCTTCATAAATCTCTAAAATATCTGTATCACTGGTGCATCTCACCTGACAGAAATATGAAATGAAGTGTGTGTAAGATATAACATGCTTGAATTATTTGTATGGAAGAAAATTTTGAACTACTCTGTAATGAATCTAGTCGTTCTGTGTGGATTTTCCTGGCTGTGCAACTGAGCTTGCAGCAGCTGGACTGTCTGACACACAGATAACTCAAAGTGCTTACACAAGGTAACTCTTCAGCAAAGAAAATCCCCAAGCAATAAAATTATCTTCAAAAGAATAGTCCAAGTGATTAGGAAGTAAGCAGAGTTAGAAGAAAAAATATTTAGTGATACCACAAATCCACTTTCCTTTAAAAATTCGTACTTTAAATAAGCTTGAGAACGGATATATATCATGAACTACTTTGAGGTTGCAGTCTTCTAGTTGTCCAGATAAAGCGTATGACTTTAGTAATGTACGTATCTCCTTATAGCCTTCACTTTTAAGTCTTTTTCCCCCACGAATTAAGTTGTGCATAATGAACTTCATAAGTTTCAACCTGCGATAATATCAAGATTTAACTGTTCCCAAGCATGGAAGCTCAGAAGATACTTCAAGAAAAAAAGCATTATCGAATCATACAATCGTTTAAGTTGGAAAAGACCCATAAAATCATTGCATCCAACTGTTAATCTAACACTACCAAGTCCACCACTAAACCACGTGCCTAAGCACCATATCTACACATCTTTTAGATACCTCCAGGGATGGTGTCTCAACCACTTCTCTGGGCAGCCTGTTCCAATGCTTGACAATGCATTTGGTGAGGAAAATTTTTGTCATATAGAACCTAAACCTCCCCTGGCACAACTAGAGGCCATTTCACTTTTACTTCAAATTTTAAATTTAATAGAGTGGTTTGGGTTGGAAGGGACCTTAAAGATCATCAAGTTCTAACTCCCATGCCATGTGCAGGTACACCTTCCACTAGACCAGGTTGCTCAAAGCCCCATGCAGCCTGGTCTTGAACACTTCCAGGGATGGAGCATCCACAACTTCTCTGGGCAACCTGTTCCAGTGTCTCATCACCCTCACTGTAAAAAATAATTTCTTCCTTACATCTAATCTAACTCTACCCTCTTTCAGTTTGAAACCATTACCCCTTGTCTTATCACTACATTCCCTGATAAAAGTCCCTCCCCAACTTTCTGTAGACCCCCTTTAAGTACTGGAAGGACACTATAGGTCTCTCAGGAGCCTTCTCTGCTCCAGGCTGAACAAGCACAGCTCTCTCAGCTTGTCCTTACAGGGAAGGTGCTCCATCCCCCTGATCATCTTCATGGCCCTCCTCTTGACCTGCTCAAGCAGGTCCATGTCTTTCTCATGCTGGGGACCCCAGAGCTGAATGCAGTACTGAAGGTGGGGTCTCATGAGAGTGGAGCAGAAGGGCAGAATCACCTCCCTCTACCTGCTGGCCACGCTTGTTAATGCAGCCCAGGATGAGATTTGCTTTCTGGGCTACAAACGCACATTGCTGGGTCATGCTGAGCTTCTCAGAAACCACACGCCCAAGTCCTTCTCTGCAGGACTGCTCTCAATTCATTCTCTGCTCAGCCTGTATCTGTGCTTGATATTGCCTCGACCCAGGTATAGGACCTTGCACTTGGCCTTGTTGAACTTCATGAGGTTTGCATGGGCCACCTCTCAAGCTGTCAAGGTCCCTCTGGATGGCCTCCCTTCCCTCCAGCGTGTCGACCGCACCACACAGCTTGGTGTTGTCAGCAAACTTGCTGAGGGAGCACTCAATCCCACTGCCCATGTCATTAACAAAGATGTTAAACAGCACCAGTCCCAACACCAACCCCTGAGGAACGCCATTTGTCAACGGTCTACATGTGGACACTGAGCCATTGACCATGACTTGGAGCACAACCATCCAGCAAATTTGTTGTATGCAACTCTAAAATGTCATCTGAAATTCATGTTTGTAGAACTTTTGGTTCTGTCTGAAGTGTGTCAGAGCTTTGTGGTACAGGCTTTCAAAAGCAGGAGGTGACAAAAATATCTCATGTTTTGTGTCTTTTACCCTATAACTGTAGGCTTTCCTTTCTGATTTCTTTGGTACTTAATGCCACTGCTGACTAAGCCTCCTGTATCTGACTTTTCTTACATTCCTACATACTCCCCTCACCCCGTAAAAAATAGTGCTTCGCTTTTTATACACTGAGTCTGAATGTCATGCTCAATTCTTTACAGTTTTATAAAATGTGGTACTTTAAGTTAAATTAAACTTTATTTTAGTAAACACCTGAAATGTTTGGTGTCCTCTTTATTAAAAAAAAAAAAAAAAAAAAGGCAAAAAAACCCCCAGACCCATGGCACAGTTATGTAACTTTGTCATTTGAAACATTTCTTATACAAAACAGAAAAAAAAAGGATCTTTGGCTTCTTGCTTCAAGGAAGTTCTTTTTTTAGGGCTAAAGTCAGAGAACTGACAAAACAAACCTTGGGTTTTGTGACGTAAGAGAAGCAGAAAGATTCTCTGAAGGTGACAGGGCAACTCCTGCTAAATAAAGAAATTATATCAAATTATTTCTTATCAGTTTTATGTTGTATATAAGTACATTGCTATACGAGACACTGTGGCAGTATATCAGTCAATTTTTTTTTCCTAAGAAACCAACTTTACAAAACCAACAAAAACGTTTATTGTGACTATGTTGTACTACATTACAAAAATAAAGCCCAAACAAATACCAGGAAATACTGTATTTGTAATAAGGGATTCTTGTTCTGCTCAGTTAAAAATAAAAGAATGAGGATATTGTTATTTTGCAGCAGAAAGGGTAATGTATTTCAGTGAGAACAAAAAAAAAAAATTAACCTGAAAACAAATAGTAACATTTTTATTAGACTTTTATATATTCTGCTTTTATTCCCTTTGCTCAGGGCTAAGAGTTCTACTGTATTTAATTGCTGTTTTCACAGAAGCCATTTCAAATTTGTTGTCATCTTTGCTAGTCTTTATAATTTGTTCATATCTTCTGGATCCTACTCGAGATGGGGGATCAGAACTGCATACACTTTTGTATAGTTCATATATAGACATATAGTTCACATGGTAGCATGACAATATTTATTCTATTATGTTTGCTGTTCTTTTCCAAACATTCTATTTCCTTTGTTTGTTTTTATGTTTTGTCAACCTTAAGCATAGAGATGACATGTTCACAAAATCATTTTTTTACCTTGAAAATGTTATTTTTCAGTGGCAAAGGCCTATTCAGATCTCCTCACTGTGTGTTTAGGAAAATCGGACTGTATTTTTCAATGTGAATTGCTTTGGAATTGTATTCACAAAATTTTGTCTCTATTTTATTTTCTGATGAATCCATAGTATAAGACCCTTCAGAAACTCTTTACCATTTGCCATAATACATGATTTATTTTTTTTTTTATTTATGGCCCTTTTCTAGGTCCTAAATGACAAAATTCACATATTTTGCCAACTGTGTCCACATTTAGCAAGGATGCACACATGGGATTCCATTGGTGAATTTCTTCCACTCTAAAGCTTCCCATCTACTCCTGCAAATTTGTCTCTAGTCTTTTTACTAGTCATTTGAGATTAATTATGTATTTGACCCTATCATATCTTACTTTCTTCAAGACTTGTGGTAAGGACTCCATCCAACATGCTCACTAACTCCTTCAGAGATATCTGGATATAGAACTGCCTTCCATACTGTTTGTCATAGCTGTGAACAGTGACTCAGGCTTGCTCAAGGCAAGATTCAGAATAAATTGATATGTTGCATGATATGGAGGATAATTCATAAAGATTTATACTGTTCTGTAACAAGTTTCCTTCCACATCACTCATATCAGCACACTTTCTAGGCCACAGCACCCAAGCAATGCTGATCCATAAATCTCCTCTGTTCAGTATGTCCTATGATTTATCGATTCTGCTGTCTACAATAAACTCAAAAATATGTTGCCAAATGATTTTGTGCTATTTTTTAAATTAAATGAAATTTTAAATTATTTTTTTAATTTTTTTTTTAAAAAAAGGTGCTCACATCCTTCAGCAGAGCAATAACATCTCGGGAACATATTGTCCATGTCTGCATTGTAAAAATATTTCTTAATCTTATTATGTTCTGCAGTACATTTTGCACGTAAGGAATAGTTCTTAACTACTCCACTATTTACATTATGTATAAAAGCATTATTTTAGAAAATACAAAACTGAAGAGAAAATTCTTTCCAGTTTATTTGGTTAGATTTTTAGCAGTATTGCTTGGGTCTACACTTGAATGTATCAGCTGACAGAACCTCTACCTGATAGTTGAAGTCTTAAATTCCTGTCCAGTTCTCTGGTAACCAAATGTAAACTGCTGCAAAATCTGGGTCTTCACTGGACCTTGCAGGATCTTTCTTGGGCCTGAGGCATGTTTCATGGAGACCTATTCTTTTTTTTTTTTTAATAATGAACTCAAGATAAGAAAAAGGTTGTTTCCAGATAAAAGCATTTGGTTTTCACCCAGCAAAGCTGTGCACTGCACACAGAAAAATGTTCTGGAAGGACATGAGAGTGTATTAGTGCTACTGTGATTAAGAAGACAACTGGAGGATTGCTTGAGACTTTTTCAGTTCTGTACATAATATCTATTGGATTAGTTCCTGCTATGATTTAATCTCCACCTTCCTGGCATCATTTAAGAGGAAAGACCAAACAGTTTTGCTACAGAGGTAATCTGACATTCACAAATGGCAACATGAATGGCATTCCTGACTGTAGTGTATATGAGTCTGAGAAAAAGGACAAAATTGTCAACATAAACTCAGAGAGTTCAGAAACTGATCAATTTAGTGACGATGGGGTTGAGAGTGTTTGGATTAGGATAAGGGGCAAGGCCAATAAAGCTGATATTGCTGTGAGAGTCTGCTATAGCCCTCCCAGTCAGAGCAGTCAGCTAGATGAAACATTCTATAAGCACTTGGGAGAAAGTTCACGCATCACTTGCTGTTGTTCTTGTGGGGGACTTCAACTTCCCAGGTATCTGCTGGAAATAAAACACAGCAGAGAGGGAACAATCCAGGAGGTTCCTGGAATGTTTGGAGGATAACTTCTTCACGCACCAGGGAAGGCACCCTGCTGGACCTTCTGTTTGTGAACAGAGAAGGTCTTGTGGAGGATATAGCAGCTGGAGGCAGTCTAGGGAACAGTGACCATGAAATTATTAAATTCTCTATTCCTAGACATGTTAGGAGAGGGGGGCAGCAAAACTGCCACTTTGGACTTTTGAAGGGCAGACTTTGACTTATTTAAGAGGTTACTTGATAGAACACCTTGGGAGTCAGTTTTGAAAGGGATAGGAGTCCAGGAAGGCTGGACACTTTTTAAGAAGGAAACCTTAGAGGCACAGGAACAGGCCATCTCCACGTGCCATAAGACAAGCTGGTGGCAAAGGAGACCGGCCTAGCTGAACAGGGAGATTTGTCTTAAAATCAAGGAAAAAAGGAGAGTCTATGCCCTCTGGAAGAAGGGGCAGACCACTCATAATGAGCACAAGGATGTTGTTAGGCTATGCAGGGAGGCAATTAGAAGGTCCAAAGCCCAGCTAGAAGTTATTCTAGTTTTGGAAGTAAAGTGCAACAAGAAAAGTTTCTATAAATACATTAACAACAAAAGAAAGACCCATTCCCTACTAGATCCAGGAGGTAATATGGTACTAAGAGATGAGGATGAGGATGAGGTGCTTAATGCCTTCTTTGCCTCAGTCTTTAGTAATAGGAACACTCGTACTGGGGAAAGTCAGCACCCCAAGCCAAGAGACAGGGGCCAGGAGCAAAATGTCCCCCCACAATCCAGGAGGAGATGATCAGTGACCTGCTGCTCCACATCGATGTGCATAAATCTATGGGGCTGGATGGGGTACATCCTAGAGTGCTGAGAGAACAGGCAGGGGTGCTCACCAAGCCACTGTCCATCAGTTATCAGCAGTCCTGGCTGACTGGGGAGGTCCCAGCAGATTGGAAGTCAGCCAATATAACATCCATATATAAGAAGGGACAGAACTATGATCTGGGAAATTACAGGCCTGTCCGTTTGACTTCAGTGCCAGGCAAGCTGAGGGAGCAGATCATCCTGAGTTCCATTATGCAGCACATGCAGGACAACCAGGTGATCAGGCCCAGTCAGCATGGGTTTATGAAGGGCAGGTCCTGTTTAACAAACTTGATCTCTTTCTTTGGCAGGGTGACCTGCTTGTTGGATGAGGGAAAGGCTGTGGATGTAATCTACCTCAATTTTAGTAAGGCATTTGGCACTGTTTATCTTCTGCTAAAACTTTTCTTTCTTGTATTTTAATTGATAGAATATTTATTTTTCAAAATGATGATGCTTCACACTTACAAGTTTTTCATACGGAATGAGTGCACAAAGAGTGCTGCAGTCTGTATTAGCACTATAAATGTAGGCCCTCCTGTTACTTACATTGACATCTGCACATTTACACTCACCACTGAAGTCAAGGTGGATTTGTAAATGCAAATAAAAGTAGGATTTAGCAAAAAATACCTGTATAATTGCATGCACTGTCACAAAATGAGCAGGCCCTTAGAGATATGACACCTTCCTTTTCTGAATTTTAGCTAAGAGTTTTTCCTCATCCAGTGGATCCAGGTAAATTCCAGTTTGGTCCTTTGCACGAGGGAGAAGTAAGGGGAAGAACTTTTTCTTAAGATGAATATTTTATGGTGTCTATTATCTTCAGTGATAAGTCATGGTCAGAAGTGTTGAAGGCTGATGTAGGACATAAACGGCCCTCAGGAATTCTGTAGTTCAAATACGTCTGCTTCAACTTTGGCATGAGAAAGTCAGGGGGCAAATGCAGCTTCTGACTTTAGAAACATAAATATCAGTGTCTGCATACAGGATTCTACATTTTAAATCAAGCTAATGGCTCTCTGGAACTTTTAAATGTTGATTAGTATCTCATTTCTGTTTCCACACTTAGTTATTTAGTGTTACTTGAGATGCCTTGGGGTATCTTGGCCTTCAACTGCCACCTGAGAAGGATATGAATACAAAAATAACTCCAGTAAGTCCTGCGTTATGGGTGGTTATGAGTATCTCAGATACCCTAGGGCATCTTAAATATCAATATACCACTACATGAGGACAGCCATACTGATTTCTAAAATTTTCATTGACCATACTCTGGGAGCCAGGTGCATTCTTACATTTGAGAATTTATGATTTGAATCCCACTCCAGCTACCTTACACAGATAACATAAGGTTCTTTTATATTCAACGGAGATAACAGAAACCTCTGGAGGGCAGTTCATCTAAGGCATCACAGAGGAAATAATCTTCTGGATTTTCTATTTCTAGGCCTTGGCTGTAAAGATTACTGGATCAAAGGCAGATGTGAGATATCTTAGATAAAGGCATCTAAAGGCAGGTTAGATAAATCTGTCTTCTGCATAGAGGTGAACTTCAGAACTGTACGGCAGTTTTTTCCATTTTCCTGCTTATTCTTACTCCCCTCTTTGTACCCTCGCTTTGTTCCCTGGAAAAATCTTGGAGCGAACCCACTTCAAACAGAGTTTGTGGCACATGAAGAAGAAAATGTCTGGGAACAAGTTGCATGGATTTGCCAAGGATATGTTGGAATAACCTTATAAGGCAAAATAACTGGATTTGTGGATGAGAGGAGAGGAGCAGGTGTACTTTGAAAAGCAAGTCTTTCAATATAGTCTTGCACAATATTTTTGTATCTAAATTAAGTTGTTGTAGTATGGATGATTAGACAAATAGATGTGTAAAGGCCTGGTTAGATGATTAGGCTGAAAGGATAATGGTTAATGGGTTGTATTCTCACTGGAGGCCAGTAACTAGAGGAGTTCTGCAGAGGCCCATACTAGGACCCCTCCTATTCAGCATCTTTATCAGTGACCTGGAGGTGATGACACAGTGCACTCAGCACGTCTGCAGATGACACCAACCTGTGAGGACCAGTTAATATGCTTGAGGGCAGGGCTGTCTTTCAGGACAGACAGGAGGGGGAACTTGATGAAATTCAACAAATACAAAAGCAAAGCCCTGCCCCTGGGAAAGAAGAGCCCCTGACATGGATAGAGTCTGGGAAAAGACTGTCTAGGGAGCTACTCTGTGGAAAAGGCTTTTGGGACCCTTGGGGGACAGTGAGGTGAATGTTAAACAGCAGTGTGGCCTGGCAGCAGAGATGGGCTGCAGCATCCAGGAATATATTATCAGGAGCACAAGCAGCAGATCAAAGGAGGGGGTTATCCCCCTTACTCAGCACTCATTAGACCACATCTAGAACATTGCAACTGATTTTGGACCCCCACTACTGGAAATACATTGGTAAAGTGAAGCAAGTTCAGCAGAGGGAGACCAGGATGGTCAGGGCTGGAGAACTTGCCCTGTGAGAAGAGTCTGACAGTGGGGGGTAGATGCAGCTCGGAGAAGAGACCGCTGTGGAGAGATTTAACAGGGAGGTTACTGAGAAGACAGAGCCAGGCTTTTCAGGGCAGGTTACGGCAAGAAGATCAGTGACAAAAGGCATAAATTTAAACAAGAGAGGTTCTCACTGGATATAAGGAGAATATTTTTCCCCATGAGGACAGTCAGGCAGTGGAATAGGTTGCCCAGAGAGATTGTGCATTATCCAGCCTTGGAGGATTCCTAGACCTGACTGGATAAACCCCTGGGAAGCCTGATCTGATCTCACAGCTGACTTGCAATGAGCAAGAGGTTGGACCAGGGACTTCCTGAAGTCCCCTTCTGCCTGTAACCCTAAGTCTAGACTCCTGATACATTTTCAGATTTACCACAAATTCATTAAATAAAATGACAAGAACATTGCTACATCTGGCCATTTATTTTCTGGTTTCTTACTTGATTTCAGCTGCTTTCAGTATGAGCTTTTACACATGAATTTATTACCTTGCTTGAATTTTATGGTCAAAAGAGCTAAATAACAGTCCTCTGATCTTAAAAACAGATTAGACAAATCACATATCAAAATGGCTCCTCCTTCTCAGTAACTTTAAAAGAAGCACAGAGCCACTGATTTAAATGTAGAATATGCACTGAAAATATTTAAGGTCATGAAAGATTATTTTCCATACAGAAAGATCTAATTTAGTCAGCTGACTTCATGGTTTAGAAGTTATCTATGAAATGAAAAGTCTAAAAAATTGAACTCAGTCTTTGGCTGGAGCGAACAAACGCTGACCTATTGTTCTCAATTTATTGAAAGTTCAGTTTCTGAAGTACTTTTGCTGTTTTAGTCAAGATTGAATCTTTCATGGAAATATTATTAGTAGTGTGCTATAAAGGATTTGTGAGAACAAAACCAGATTGCTGCTATGAAAGTTTTGCTTGTATGACTTAGAATTATCATCAAATTATGTAAATAGCTAATGTCTGTTCACAATTTAGTAAAATGTGTAAAAGGACAAACAAAACAAAAGATTTATTTTGTAATTCTCTTTTAAATGGGCTAATCTCTAATACTTTGCTTTCATTGCAGGTATGATTGTCAAACAGTATCCTTAACAGTGACTGCTATTGAATATGTGGATGATGCAGCATTATAAATTACTGCCTTGCAGAAAAGAATATATTGATAAAAAACATTCGCAGTGAAGTTCAAACACATAAATGAACAAGTGTGACTTCATGAGAAAAACTGCCATTTCAAACAAAAATGATTGGCATCTTCATTGTGAACAAAGCAGTCATTGCAAGGAAGATTTCTGTTTAGAAATGAGGAAGAACATAATTTAAATAACAGAATCATATAATTTAACTAGGGG
Source organism: Leptosomus discolor (assembly GCF_034619465.1). Taxonomy (NCBI): domain Eukaryota; kingdom Metazoa; phylum Chordata; class Aves; order Leptosomiformes; family Leptosomidae; genus Leptosomus; species Leptosomus discolor. The sequence goes on along the minus strand of NC_141391.1, from coordinate 43,148,051 downwards.
AAAAGATGTATTATGTCATATGGTTCATCAGTCTGGTGATTCATAATTGCTCCTTGTCATGTTTTCAATAGAGTTTTGCCTGATTTAGTTTTAAATGTTCAAGAGAAATAACTCTATTAATTTCCCACAGGAGACTATACTGGCTGTGAGAGCTCACTGCAAGGAAGTTTTTATTAAGCTCAGTTTAATACTTGCTGTTTCTATAAATCACTGAGATGAGGTTTTTTATTGTTATCTTAATTTCCACTCTGTTCTCACTCAATATGCTAAAATGCTGTTTCTCATTTCACCCATATATATATATATATATAAATATAACTTTTAAATAATTCCCCTGTAAGTGATCTCTCCAACCTAATGCACTTATCTTCCAAACTGTCTACACTTAGCTGGTAATGAAATGATTGGAACTCAGTATCTTTAGATCTTTCTTAACAGAATTGCTCAGAGAAAGAATGATGTTCGCATAAACTAAAACTGTGTTCAAAAATTTTTGGTGTGATTCATTGCAAAGTAATTGCTATTTCTTTTATTGTTTAATTTCTCATTAGCTTTTGCTTGTTACACAACACCAAATAAATACTTTTACAGGTCTGAAATAGTAGAAGATTTGTTAAATGAAAATTTGTTAAGTGAAAACCATTTCTGATGCTTCAGTGAAGATGAAGAATGAAAAAGAAATGTTAGTAGATAAGTTATACAGCAGGTAAGTGTATGAGGACTGGTAGTGTGGACATTGTTATTGTGTTTCATAAGCAATCAAAGCACTGATAGGTGGAGTTAGCTAAATATATAAGTAGCTCTATTTTAGTTTTATCATTATGGGCTTTGAATATTCTTTTGCATTTTTACTTATTTTTCCTAGGTTACAATGATATCAAATCCCCCTGAACAGGTACACCTGCATTTGTGTAATGTGCCAATTAAATCAATAGACCCAAATGTGAACTTAAGAGGTCTGCATGTACACATATCCTTGTGAAAGTAAACTCTCTGATGCATTTTTCTGGAATTAATGTTATTTTTCTCCTGTCTGTTATCACATATCTTTCTCTTTTCTTTCTCTTTTCATTTCTCTTTCCTTTTCTTCTTTTCTTTTCTTTTCTTTTCTTTTCTTTTCTTTTCTTTTCTTTTCTTTTCTTTTCTTTTCTTTTCTTTTCTTTTCTTTTCTTTTCTTTTCTTTTCTTTTCTTTTCTTTTCTTTTCTTTTCTTTTCTTTTCTTTTCTTTTCTTTTCTTTTTTCTTTTCTTTTTGTTTTCTTTTTTTTTCTTTTTTCTTCTCATCTCTTCTTTTTTTCTTTTTTCTTCTCTTCTCTTCTCTTCTCTTCTCTTCTCTTCTCTTCTCTTCTCTTTTTTCTTTCTTTTTTTAAATATTTTTAAATAATTTATAGTTATATCCAATCTGTTATTGGTAAATCATATTTCTGTTACCAGTAACCGCACTTAATTTTCTTTCCCCCTTTTCCATATAGTATGAATGTTACTCAAACACTTCAATTTAATCCTCCCCACACTTCGCAATTTTCCTGAAACAAAATGTGAAATAGAACAACGGCTATAAAATCACTTCGATGAGAAAGAGTAAATGAGGACAGTCTTGTAGCTGTTTCCATAGATCCAGAAATAAAAATTAGACTTTAAAAGATCCTGTTGACAGGCTGTTGCTAGCATCAGTAAGAGCAACTTCACACTTTTTTCCCCTCTATGTAATGATTACAAGTGTTTGATTTATACAGGTTATTATATAGCCTGAAGAAAACGAGAGCAAACAAATAAAAGAACCCAGGGATGCTTTGGAGAACACACTGGTGTTCAGGAAGACCTTAGCTTTAGTTGCTATTACAGTCTACCTGGCTAGAGGACCTGGAACCAGGTATTTTGTTTTTTTAAGCAAATGTTCCAGTTATTATGCTGTTGTACAGCTGGAATCATAATGAGCATGATGTATTGTGAAACAATGACGTTTTTTCCCCCCATACTGTCCCAAGAGTAAGCATAATCTCTCACTCCATCCCTCAGTCCCTCCCATTGCACAGGTCCATCTAATTAATTCTGCAGAGTTTTTGAAGCAATGGTATCCTAGCTTTCAACTGTTTCACAGTTAGGCTTAGGGGAAACTTGAGATGAATTTTTGGCTAATCTTGAATTAAGTTTGAAAACTTGATTGTGCAAAACCTTTCCAAAAAAAAAAAAAAAAAAAATCACAGTCACGGGTGGTGCCAGGAAACTGCCATGCTTTTGTCCTGCAACAATGCTCACTGCATACTGCCAACACTGTCTTGAGATATTTAAAACATAGGAAGCAACCAGGTTGAAATAATTTCTTTCAGACAGTATGAGCCCTCGAGAATACGAAAAGTTTAACGTTTGCCTGGAACTGAGTTTTATTTCTTTTATACCACAGCAAGTACTTTTACATTGCACAGAAGGTAGTCTTAATTCTGAGTCACACAATACATTTGGTGAGTTTTCTTCATGAAAAATTTATCAGATTTTTTCTCTAAAAATGTGGACAAAAGGGAATTCTGAATGAAAGAAGCACTTTCTGCATTATACTTGTGTGAAACGCTTTGGTTAATCTTATAAGCAGAAGGTAAACACTTAAAACATACAGAGCTTATGAAAGAATTCTGTAACTTTTATATATTTGCATGTTAAGCTGAACGCAAAATGTCAAAATTTGAACTAATTTTTTTTTTCTTTTTCTGTTTTTATTTTTTATTTTTTTTCTACCTGGAAAAAATACTTTGTCAGGAGTCACGCATAATAACTTAAGTAAGAATTCAGGAGAACTAAAGATAAAGAGATGGGACTGACCACATACAAACAGTTGCCTTATGCTTGGCATTTTTAAAACTTGGGGGCATGTTTAACATGAAATTTTAACACATCTTGTAATAATGAATGTCCTTCATTTAGACATGTAATTCAAGGATCTTCTGTTACGATTTTGATAAAGATTTGGTAGAGAAAATGAGAAAAGTGACCAAAAATGCATCATGTGTAGGCACAAATTTAAAAGGTATTTGTCACACAGAGTTAATTTAAAAACAGAAACAAACAAACAAACAACCAACAACAAAAAAAAAACACCATTGAGGGCTATAGATACGTATTTGTGCTGTTAAACCTGCCAGATCCTTCAATGCTCTTGTAATTTTTAATGTGAACCTAATAAGTTTCCTTGGGAATAAAACAGAAAGAGAAAAATAAGTAAAGGACGAAATAAAACCCCAATGTAATGCTAGATGTGAGGACATACAGTAGGAAATGAGAAATGAAAGTGCTTTCAAATCTAGGGAAGACTGAAAAGCTGTATTTCACTTTGTTCATCCCAAGAAAGTACTACCTTCTTTTAGATAAATGCAAGATAAAATGAAACTAACATTAGAATTGTTTTATAGAATATTACTGTTATACAAGGAAGCATCTCCTAGCCTGGGTAGAAACCAAGATTAAATTCATAGAAGTGGAACATCACATAAGGCTTGAGCCTGTCTGCTGGTTCTGCCCACGTATAGAAATAGTTATGCCATGTATATTATTATGGAATCTGTTCATTTGTGTTGCCTGCAAGGTTTATTTGAATGATGCAGGTAAATATGATGTGTAGGAGTTTTGTCATTATTCAGTAAAGGATTTACTTTTGGCCTCAAGCTATGCTATGACTCTTGTCACTAGAAATAAGTCTGCTTTATATACCTATTTCTCCCATCTGTAAAATAGGGACAATAGAACTGACCTGATTTGATAACCACTTTGAGACATCTTGACAGAATTATGTATTTATGTTAAGTAGTACTTGCTTGTGGGGGAAAAAAAAAAAAAAAAGACATTTTTAGAGATTTTGGACATTCAAAATAAACATCACAAATATATTGAATATTTTCCCTTTGTGAGCCTCAGTGCAGTGTCTTGTTTAAATATGCATAGCCAAAGAACACATTGATTACAAGTGACTGGTATCAACTCAACCCTTACAGATTGTTAAGGCAGTTCTTTGGACTAAAAAAGACTTACTATGGAAAAATCCTTTTTGATAGAGGATTACTGCACAGTCAAGGAACTGAAATTATCAAAAAATTATATTCACTGATCCTGGGTCAGAGTCTTAATTGCCAAAAAAAGGGAATTAAACGAGATAGAACTTTTATCCATTATATAACCAACTGTGGAAAATTTGAAAACATTTATTATTTCCCATGAATTTCAAAGTCCTGTATGTGTAAAATCTTCTATTTCAGTATTGCATTAAGAACACAGGGCTTTTTAAAGCTCAAGGAGACATCAGCCAAAAAGTAAGACAAGGGTCTTTACACTGCAGACCATTGACTAGAAGGAATAAAAGAGCTTTTAGAAAAATGTGTTTGAAACTTCTAGTAAAAAGAACAAAAGATCTAAGCATGACCATTACAAAAACATTTTTAGTTGCTCTGAGTAGCTGTTCAGAAAAATTGACTGAATTTCTGACTCTCTTCTTCACATGTAAATATATATTTTGTAACGTAGAGCTAAATAAGCAGTTGCCTAGAATTTGTTTATATGCAATGTTTCATAACTAAACAAAGTATTTTTATAACTAAATATTTTTGAAGTCCTGAATATCCAGTGTTACTACTGCCATCAGCCCACAGACATAACATACACAGGTGTCACTCATCACTACTTTTACTGTAATAACACTTTAACAAAAACCCCTAGTATTCGGAAGCAATAGTCAGTATGTTTAGTGGAATCACATTTCTCGTGATACAATACTGACGATGAACTTCAGTTTTTATTTCAACATATTCTCTGGAAAACAGGTGGAATCTTTCAAAACAGAAGAAACTTCTCAAGTGGAACTATAGAGATCAAAACACTAGATCTGGTAAAGAGGAGTCAATAAGTAACTTCTCATTTTCCCCAGCTTTCTGGTGCATCTAGCACATAGGAACTGATATATATATATATTTATTTTTTTTTCTCTCTCTTACTGGATAGTAACTTGCACTACAAGTCATCCTGTTAACTTCAGAAATGAAACATGGAGACCTACACAACCCTTGAAAAAGCTCTTGTAAATTTCACAATAAAAAAGATTAGTCTTCACCTGCGCTGTACTCCTGTATTTTCATACATTTGTGTAAATGTCTCCTTTCATTTTAATTAAAGAAGGCCAATGGTCACTAGGCCTTCTGCATCGTTATCAGTATTCCGAGCAAAAACCTGAAGCATCAGTCTTCCTGGTTTCCCAACTTGCCTTTTGCTTTATTTCATCAAAATATTGTATTAGCTAAGCTACCAGTTTCAGCAGTCAGAAAGCATTGATCAGTTTCATTTTTACACTAAATGGCACAAAGTGTCATGGTAATAAAAAATGCCTCACAGTCTTACTTCAGAATGAGGACAAATTTTATTTTCCTTACGTTATAGAAAAGAAAACTGAAAGATAACATTATGTTACTGTTGTGGTTTGAGCAAACCCAGTGTAACGGGTCTTCCTGAGATGCAGCCCTCACCGTGCTGTGCAGTGGTAGCTAGATAACACACCAGTGTTTTGACTACTGCTGAGCAGGGCTCACACAGCATCAAGGCTGTCTCCCCAACATTTCCCCAGTAGGCTGGGGGTGGGTAAAAACTAGGGAGGGGATATAGCCAGGACAACTGACCCAGACTGACCAAAGGGATATTCCATACCACATGACGTCTGCTCAGCAATATAAGCTGGGGAAAACAGGAAGAAGGGGGGGACATTCGTTTTGCGTTTGTCATCCAGAGCAACTTCTACGCGTACTGAAGCCCTACTTCCCAGGAAGTGGCTGGACATCGCCAGCTGATGGGAAGTAGAGAATAAGATCTTTTGTTTTGCTTTTGCTTCCACGCGCGGCTTTTGCTTCATTAAACTGTCTTTATCTGACCCACGTGCCTTTTGTTATATTTTCTCTCCCCTGTCCAGCTGAGGGGGTGAGAGTGATAGAGTGGCTTTGGTGGGTTCCTGGCATCTGGCCAGGGCCAAACCACCACACCCAGCCAGCAACGAAGCACCACGTATCTGCTTGCTCACCCCTACCCCGGCCCCTGAGGGATGGGGAGGAGAAAATACAACCAAAAGGCACCAGGGTCGAGACAAAGGACAGGGAGGGCTCACTCACCAGTTATGGTCAAGGGCAAGAGACACTCGACTTGGGGATAACAACATACATTTAACACAAAACAACCACCACCATCAAGGATAATGAGAAATAAAACCAGGTCTTCAAAAGAAGACATCTTTCCTCCCACCTTATTCCCGGGCTCAGCTCTGCTCCCTCTTCCCCCCCAGCAGCGCAGGGGGCAGGGAATGGGGGTCACAGCCTGTCCGGCACAAGGTGTCGCTGCTGCTACTTCTCTCTCAGGGAGAGGGGCCCTCGCAGCCCTCCCCTGCCCCACCGCGGGGTCCCTCTCCCGGCAGACAGCCCTCCACCCACTGCTCCAACGGGAGTCCTTCCCGCGGGGCCGCAGCTCCCCAGAACCGCCCCAGCGCGGGTCCCTCCCGGGGCTGCCGCCCTCCCACCGACGGGCGGCTCCAGCGCGGGCTGCCTCGGAGTCACGGCTGCTTCGGGCCCGGTCCCTGCTCCTCCGGCCCGGGGCCCTCCGCAGGCTGCAGGCCAGCATCTGGGCCACCGCTGATCTCCAGGGGCTGCAGGGGCTCAGCCCGCCACCGCACTGTGGGCTGCAGGGGAATCTTTGCTGGGTGTCCGCATGGTTGTCTCTCTCCCATCCCCTTTTCTCTCTCCCACCCACCAACACAGACAGACAAAATGAAGCACTCAATCAACACTCTTAAATAGAGTTATTCGTAGAGGCACCATTGGTCTGGCTTTGGTCAAAGGTGGGTCCGAAATTGAAGCCAGGGGAGCTTCTTGAAGCCTCTTACAGGAGCCAGCTCTGTAGCCCCATCCCCCGCTACCAAAACCCAGCCAGACACCAAACCACCACAGTTGCCCTGGAACTCTTCAGGTTCTAATGCAATATAATAACACTAGGCTCATTTCTCTTTGACTTTTCTATACTACCTCTCATAATGAATTAATAAAATTTTAATGTTTTGATTAGGCTGTCTCTGTTATTGAGTCTAATTCATTTCACATTAGTGCTAAGAAATGCACATATTTATTTTTAGTTACTAGTAAACACATATAGGTTTTACCTCTGTGGTAAAGAAACCAAGAAATGTCCCTGGATCTCAAACTGTACTTCACAGTTTAGATGTTCGTCTTTGCAAATGTTGTAAAATTTTTCAATGGAGATACCTTTTGGTAGAAAATAAGTATATTGCAGATGTGATGATATTTATAAAATAATAAAAAGGAAATAAAAGCCTCCTTATGTAGAAGAATGGTCTTGGAAACTGTAAAGGCAAACTGGACTGAACTAAAAGACAGGCAGATTTTGTAAAGGTGTTTCAGACAAAAACTGTTATATCTCCTGGGTAAAACAAGGAATTAGACTATGAATTGTTTATGCAGATAAGCAGATACAATGAAATGGTTGGAACACTAATCTTATGTGATTTCAGTTACCCTGAAAACAATGAAAACTGTTTAGCTAAAAAAGCAAAAACATAAAACAAACAAAAAACACCCAGCCAACCAACCAAAAAAAAGCAAAACCTCAAATACCCTTGACCCTTAAAAAAGAAAACATGAACACCCAATCCTGCTTCTACTGAGTGCTGAAAAATCAGCAGACTGGCTCTAGCAGAACAACATGATAAATGAGATAAAAAGGTTGTCATCTCATACCGCACCAGTGGGGACCCATCCTTGCATGGAAGGAGGCTCTGGTTTTCTTAGGACACTATCCTAATACCTTGCAAACAAAAGCTGTTAGACTCTGAATCAATACATCCCTGGAGTACAACACACTTTGTTCTCAGCCAGTATTAAACACTTTGACTGCTATGCTGAGCAGCCTTTGGCTTCTGTGGAGAAAATCAGTAGTGGGCAATACTGCAACTGGTCATGGCCTCTGTGGGGACTGTTTTGTGCCTCCAGGGATCACCATCAAAAGACAGTATATCCCTTCTATGAATCAAACAAATGACATTATTATTTTAGAAATAATATACAAAATGTAATTTCTAAACCAAAATAATTAATGTTTCTTTTACATTTTATCTCATAGCCTTCATCTGGTTTTAGGTCATATAAGGCATTGATAAATCTTGTTGGTAAAATAACAATATTCTTTTAAGAATAGCATGAAATAATCATTCAGGAAAATAAATAAAAGGCAAACCAAAATGAATAGGAATGTTGTTGCCAAACTTCTTGGGCGACATACTACTCTTTTCCACTGTTTTCAAAGCCATAATAAATAATTCATATTAGTTTATGCATGACATATTGTAAGAAATATTAAGGATGACAAGGATCCATCATTCCCGCGATTTGGGAAATAATGGGAAATTAATTATATGTTCAGAATTTTAATTTTTGTCTGAAGAGTTTTTAAGAGTAACTTAAATAAACGGGGAAAAAAATGAATGGGAATTAAAGTATTCTGTAATACATTCATATATTTTTAAAACAAAATGTATTTCCTCACTGTTAAGTACCTATAGAGTCACTCTCACCAAAATCTTATTAGGCTTTTTTTTTTTTTTTGTCCATGCTTCAGTGTATGCTCTTAAAATCTTCAAACAAGGCAAAGTAGGTCCTGAAACAACTTCTTAACTGAAGTCATGTTCAAAAATCACTGGACTTATGTGGCTTATTTAATACTGTGTCAGGAAATAAAACAAAGTTGTCAGTTTTATAATAAAACAAAACTGAATGATGACATTTCAAAAGCTAAACTGTCACTGAGAGGAGTTTGTAGGAAACTGATTTTTGTATGTGGAAATACCTCATACAAAGAAATACAGAATATCACAGAGGCATCTCAGTGCAGCTGCCAGCTGTCTGAGAGGAAAGAAATATCTGACTGTGATAGGGAGGAGGCTTATTTGTTTATTTTTATAAAGTATCTTTGAAAAAAAATAATCTGCCAGCAGATTGGAGCCTAGTGACATTTTATGTGCATAATGACATTTTATGTGCCTTCATGTATCCTGCTTCTGAAATGTAACTGAAATAAAACCAGAGAATAATTTAGGTTGGAGAGGACCTCTGGAGGTCATCTATTCCAAACCCTGCTAGACGAACTTTGAAGCTGGATCTAACTTTGACGTTTGATGAGGTTATTCATGATCTTGTTCAGCTGATTTTTTGGTATCTCTGAAGACAGATTCTACAAGCTTTTGGGTGTCCCATTCCAGTGTCAGATTACTTTCATTTGTAAGTTGTGTTTTTGGTTTCCTGATGTCGAATCAGGATTTTCCTTATTGCAACTTGTACCCATTGTCCTATGTCCTGGAGCTGTGCTTGTCTGAGAACAGCCTGGCTCCTTCTACACTATAACAACTTACTAGATATTTGAAAGGAAGCAATAAAATTATTCCTTAGCTTTGCTTTATTAAGACTGAAAAGGTCCAGATCTCTCATTTTTTCCTCATCTCTCATATTTAAGAACCTGAGTGCCCACAGTGTCTACAGTGCAGTTCTCTGCCCCATATTTTCTGTTTTCACAAATAAAAACTCAGTAGCAGCCAAATAAATGCTAGGTATAGAACAATAAAAATTCTATTTTTTGTCTGCAATTTAGAAAGTATAAGGATTTTCTTTGCACTATTTTGCACTTGTTGGCAGCCCTGTCAGTGATATGCAACTTTGCGCTTCTGTATTATGTATCAGAAGGATTAGATTCATGTTAGAAACATCTCTGTGCCACAACTTAGACGATTCTGCGAGTACTTACTGACATCTGGTGGACGTTTAGACACTCAAAGAAAACATGCTAGTGTCCATCTCGTTCAAAGAAAGTACTTGCAGTGGTTTTCACAGCATAAGTCCTGAGTCCTCTTTCCAACAACACCTACAGGAGAAAATAAAACCTGAGTAAAGATTTTGTTGATGAGATTTCTGATTCTGTCATGTCATTTGAGAAGAACAGATTTCCAAACAAAGTCTAATTATTTTCTGTATTTCTTTGTAGACAAATGCACTTTTAAAGTATGTACAACACCAGGTCAGAACATTTGGACATATATGACTATATTCATGTGTGTCCATCTGGCAATATATGTCATAGCTTAGCCCATTTCTTGTTCAAAAAACCCCCACATTATATCATTTGATAGCTGCTAGTCCATGAGACCGTGTTTAATGAGTATCTGATCATGGAACAGATGCTGTTCAAGTATAAATGAGTAGGGTGGTCGACAGCAGGCTCCATATGAGCCAGCAGTATGCCCTGGCAGCCAAGAGAGCAAACCACATCCCGGGGTGCATCAAACACAGCATGATCAAACAGTCAAAATGGTGATTATCCCGCTGTATTCAGTCTTGGTGTGGACTCATCTTTAGTACTGTGTGCAGCTCTGGGCCCCACAATTGAAGAAAGATGTGAAGGTCCATGAATGCATCAAGAGAAGGGCAAAAAAGCTGGTGAAAGATCTGGAAGGACTGTCCTGTGAGGAGCAGCTGAGGGCTTTGGACTTACCTAGTTTGGAGAGAAGGAGGCTGAGGGGCAACCTCATTGCTCTCTACAGATTCTTCAGCAGAGGAAGTGGAGAGGGAGGTGTTGATCTCTTCTCCCCAGTATCCAGTAATAGGATGCATGGGAATGTTTCAAAGTTGTACCAGGGGAGGTTTCAACCGGACATTAGGAAGTATTTCTTTACTGAGAGGGTGGTCAAACACTGAAACAGGCTTCCTAGAGAGGTGGTCAATGCTGAATGTCTGTGAATGTTTAAGAGGCATTTGGACAATGCACTTAGTAACGTGCTTTAACTTTTGGTCAGCCCTGAGTTGGTCAGGCAGTTGAACTAGACGGTCATTGTAGGTCCCTTCCAACTGAAATAATCTATTATATTCTATTCTACAAATCCACTCAGTTTGCAGCAGTTCAAAATTATAAACCCAAAAGGAATTCTTGCAGCTATCGTTTCATTTTGCCTATTCTTGAATGTCTTCTGTATTTGTTTATTTTCTTGTTGTTTCTCACTCTAAAATAAACTTTCTTTTCAGTCTTCCATTTCTGACTGCTGAGTTTCTTTTCTATTTTCATTCCTCCAAAGCTCTTTTTTCCCCCAGTTTTTATTGGTCTTATGCTCTGTTGTGCACTGATCAAATTAGTGCCACATCCACCATTGATGAAGCATAGAAACCTTATTTGCTTCCTATAAATTTTAAAGAATATTAATATTTCCATGTTAGAGGATGACAGATGATATATATCACCACAGAATGTGCTGTGAACAGACAAGTTGTATAAGCTGGCTGGGTATTTCAAAATGTATGTGATATCAAGAACACAGTGGCTAACAAAACAGAAAAGAGTCTACTGAATACGTGGTGGGAAAAACTGATAAGACAACGTGAGAGGAAGATGGGCTATGAAACTGGGAAAATCTGCATTTTTATTGGAGCATGCATGTCTTGACTAGACTTGACTTCTGATGATGTTTTGTCTTTCAAGATACTAGTTACTAAAAACAAAAGAGTTCATGAAAACCTTTTTTCAGCTATGAGACATGAAAGAAATATATAATCACTTTGAATAGCTTAATTTAGAGACATCCTTGTCTCTAAATTTATGTCCTAGGTTACAGTGTAAAATGTGCCAAAAGAAAAAAAAAAGTATTCTATTACCATCTTCAGGAGCTTTTGAGACCAGGTGGGGCGGTGCTCCCTGCCTCCCACCTCTGGACTATCTTCTGTTAATGGGCACAACAATGCCTTATCGCCTGACCCATCGATGACTCGCTCCTGGGCTATCTCCTGTTAATGGCCCTTCAAGGAACTGCCTCACGACTCCCCATCCCATTGTGAGATGCTCCGCCCGGGGGGGGCGGGGCGGGGCGCGGGGGGAAGGAGCCAAGCAGTCCATGCCAAATAAAAACTGAGATTTCGAACACCCTAGCAGCCTTCTTCCACTGGATTCCCAGAGAAGCTTTTCCCCCCCACTGGAGTTCCAGAGGACAAGAGCTACCTACCTACCACTGGACCTTCGGAGGAAGACCAGACCCTTTTACCTGATTGCTGCTTCCACAGAACTACATCCATCGCTTCAGGAGGACTGCAGCCATCATCTTATTGGACTGCTACTGCCACCTTAACAGAGTGGCAGGTTGTATTTCTGACTCTGTCAGTGTAAACCAGTGGGTTGTTTGTTTTTTTTCCCTGCCTTGTGTTATATATATGTATATATATATATATTAGTAAAGAACTGTTATTCCTATTCCCCGTATCTTTGCCTGAAGGCCCGTTAATTTCAAAATTGTAATAATTTGGAGGGAAGGGGGTTGCACTTTCCATTTCAAGGGAGGCTTCTACCTTCCTCCACAGACACCTGTCTTTCAAACCAAGACAATTGAAGAGACAAGGATTTGATGGATGGACCATTCAATGGAGAAGGAATTGGCTGGATGCTCAACTCAAAGAGTTGAGTCAATGGCTTGATGTCCAAGTAGAAAGCAGTGACAAGTGGTGTTCCTCAAGGGTCGATATTGGCACTAGAGTTGTTTAAGATCTTTATCAGTGACATGGACAGTGGGATTGAGTGCTCCCTCAGCAAGTTTGTCCACAACACCAAGATGTGTGGTGCAGTCAACAACGCTGGAGGGAAAGGAGGCCATCCAGAGGGACCTTGAAAGGCTTGAAGGGTGGGCCCATGCAAACCTCGTGAAGTTCAACAAGGCCAAGTGCAAGTTACTGTACCTGCGTCAGGGCAATCTCAAGCACAAATACAGGCTGGGTGATGAGTGGATTAAGAGCAGCCCTGTGGAGGAGGACTTAAGGGTGTTGGTGGGTGAAAAATTGAATATGAGCCAGCAGTGTGCGCTCGTAGCCCAGAAAGCCAATTGTGTCCTGGGCTGCATCAAGAGAAGTGTGGCTAGCAGGTCAAGGGAGGTGATTGTATTCCTCTACTCCACTCTTGTGAGACCCCACCTGGTGTACTGTGTTCAGCTCTGGAGCCCCCAACATGAGAAAGACATGGACCAGCTTGAGAGGGTCCAGAGGAGGCTACAAAGATGATCAGAGGGCTGGAGCACCTTCCCTGTGAGGACAGGCTGAGAGAGTTGGGCTTATTCAGCCTGGAGAAGAGAAGGCTCTGGGGAGACCTTAAAAGGGCCTTCCAGTACTTAAGGGGGGACTATAGGAAAGATGGGGAGGGACTCTACCAGGGCATCTAGCGATAGGACAAAGGATAATGGTTTCAAACTGAAAAAGGGTAGATTTAGATTAGCTGCTAGGAAGAAATTATTTGCAATGGAACAGGTTGCCCAGAGAGGTTGTGAATGCCCCCTCCCTGGAAGTGTTCAAGGCCAGGTTGGATGGGACTTTGAGCAACCTGGTCTGGTGGAAGATGTCCCTGACCATGGCAGAGGGGATTGGACTAGGTCATCTTTAAAAGTTCCTTCCAACTGAAACCATTGTTTGATTCTTTGATTCTTGTTATGTTTTTTTTTACATTTGTAGCAATACAGAACAGCTTTTAAATGATAATTTAGTCTTACAAAAATTGAAAAAATTAATAGGACCTAATCCATTATTTAGCCCTGAAAACATCTACTCCTCAGACCCTGAGGTAACTTAAATAACAAAAATATTTCCTGAATCTTCATTCACAGCAGTTCAACAGACTCACAGACCTTTCTTTTTTGCCAGATTCTATAACCTATTTCCATAATAACAGAGGAAATTGTTTTTACAGTTTGATATGTTAAGTTGCAAATAAAGTTCATTTAGAAAGTTGACATTCCTGGTTTAAAGTCATAAGAATTAAAAGGAAAAAATATCTTTGGCTACTAAAGGTGTTAGGTCTTTTGATTGTCTTAAATGAGGCACGTTCCTTTTAAATTCTGTTCAATATTCAGAAGAATTCAAGGGGGTTTTGCTGTTTAAGGGTTGTTTTTTTGTTGTTGTGTTTTGTTTTGTTTTGTTTTTTATGAAAGAGAAGCTAATGTATTTACATGACTTTTAAAGCAGATTTCAGTGAAACAATACATATAATTTCATTAGAGAAAAAGTGCTCTGATCTAGCAGTACCATTCTTTGATTTGCCATGTCTTCATTTAATGTTCTATGACCACATTACATGACTACTGCTAAAAATAAGATGAAATTTATGATTTTTAAACTGGAATTACAAACAGCTGGTGCTTTGAAGATTGGAAACCAGTAAACTTAATTTTGCACATGGAGGGAAAAAGCCCACACGTGAAAACCTAAACCAGAATTGCCAACAATCTGTATGTTTCACTTATTACTGCATTTTAATTTGTTATTTTTCATGACCTGAAATTAAATGGAAGTACTTGGAAGATGTAGGTCCTCTGATGAACAGGACTGGCAAGATAGTTGCAAATGACACAGAAAAGGCTGACATATCCAGTGTCTTCTATGACACTCTCTTGTCAGTTTTCATGGGTAAGGTCAGTCCCCAAGTATCCATGTGAATAAGAAATGACAAAGAAAATGACAAAATACCCTTTAGGAGGAAGAAAAAAAAATCTGAGTTAATAATTGTATATTTGAGTGTCCCACACAATCCTTGTTGACAAGCTGATAGAATAGGGCTGAAGGAGATGGGTAGGCCTGGAGACATGGATGCCATGACCGGAGTGGAGAAGTGGGTGAATTACCAAGCTCAAAGCAAGTTTAAAGGGAGGTGGTTAATGGTTCAAAGTTGAACTAACAGCTGATCACAAGTGAAGTTCCTTAAGGATTGATATGGAGGCTCCATGTTTTTCAAATGATCTGGGAAACAAGATTGAATGAATCCTCACCAAGTCTGTGCATAACACTGAACTGAAAAGATAAGAAGATACACCAGAAGAAGAGCCACCATACAGAGAGACCTCAACAGACTGGAAGATTGAGTGAACAAGAATGGCATGAGATCTGAAAAATATGAATGTAGTGTACTGCACCTTGTAGAGAATAGTTCTAAACAGCAGTAAAGGCTAGGATCCAATCGGCTAGGCTGTAGCTCTTCCAAAAAAGACCTTGGGATCCTGCTGGACAGCAAGTAGAACAGGAGACAACAGTGCACCCTTGTGTGTCGTCAGTGGCACCAGTAAGCACGTAGCGTAAGGACTTAAGGCTGACCCAGTGACTTACAGGCTTGGGATATGTCAACAAACACAAACCAACAGCTTTAGAGATAAACAATTTATCTCTAAATAACAGTACAGTAACAAATGCAGATCAGTAGTACAATTATCCAGGTCAAAACAATGTAATTCACTAATACTGGGCTAAACATAATATCTGTCCATGCAAAGACTTACATGATCATGGCTATCAGACACACAGGCAGGAAGCAGGTCATAGCTTCTTCTCCAGACCAGAAACTGACTAGCTGATGGGCTTAGGGAATTCTGAATTCCTTGATTGGACTGATCTTTTTATTGCTGAGTCATAGAAGCACTATCTGGACTTGTTAATCAAATACCACAACCCATCTCTGCTCCCACTTTGTGCCAGCTCTGTCCTTGGTGTGTATATAAATCAATTCTAGCCCCAAATTGCTTTGTGTGCATATGCACAGAAATATTGTATAAGTAAAGCTTTACACCTCCTTTGGTGTGCATGGACCTTGGAAATACCATATAAGGCAGTAGTGACCTTGCATATATCCAGGGATCTACTTCAGCATTTGTTAGGCCATGCCTGGAATACCGCATCTAATTTTGGTCTCATATAGTTCGAGACACATCAAAAAAATTTGAGATGGTTCACTAGGGGGGTCACCACGGTGATTAGAGGTCTGAATAACTTGTCATTTGATGAAAAGTTGAAGGATTTGGGCTTCTTTGGCTTAGCAATGGTTAAAGTAGAAGGATCAGGGGAATCTAATCAGTCTTCCAATATTTAAAAGGTAGTTATAGAAAGAATGGATGTGCTCCTTTCACAGGGATGAACAGTGACAGGACAAGAGGCAATGGGCAAAAGTTGTTCAGGGGAAATAGGTCTGAACCTGAGAAAAAAGTTCTACACCATAGCAACAATTAAGACTGCAACAGCAGGTTTCCAAGGGAAATGGTGGAATCTCCCTTGCTGGAAATAGTCTATATACATATATGATTTTTTTTTAACCTTTTTTTTTTTAAGTAGATCTATCTATAGATCTATAGGTAACCCCTTTTTTTTTAAAAAAAAATATTTTTTTAATATAACTCAGAAATATTTTAATTTATATGTAGAACTGCACAATAAAGTTGCAGATGGACGGTAAAAAGCTGGAGTTATTAACTGATGGCAGCTAGGTTTCATTTGTTTTAATTATTTATTTTTATTTTGGAGAAAACTAATTTATTTTTAAATAAAAAAGGTGTGTAAATACTTATTTGTAATGGATTTATAGTGCATCAAGACCACCTTGGAAGTAGCTAATTAGAGTTCTGGTTAGATAGTGCTGAAAACCTACTACAGAACCACAAGCTCAGATTTTAACATAGACAAAAATTTCTCTAATATTGTTGAGGAAGTAAATACTACTTGCAAGTATGTTGAGAAAGAAGCATTTATGTTACTACTTGTATGCTGAGAATTTTATAATATTACAATTAACAGCAAGCTGTGGATGTGTTGGCCTATAAATTCAGTAATCAAAGATCTTTTAATCAATATTCAAAAATTATGGAAATGACATTTCTTTTTAGATTTAATTTGGAAAGTAAGGAGAAAGATGTAGAGTGGGTGATCTTATAAAATACCTTTGATTTGAAGTAGGAGTTGATTTGCTTTAAATTACTCCATGAGTGTATGATTTCTGCAATTTTTACTGCAATTCTGCAATTTCTGCAATTATTACTACAAGCTTCAGAGTTGGTTTCAGTCCCTGTGTGCACTGAGGAAGGTGAAGACACTATTTAAGCACTCTTCAAGGCTGCCTATTGCCTGTGCTTCTGCCACAGCTTCTTACCTTCTCATAAGACTTGGAAGACCATGCAGGATTGTCCATATGCTTCCAGTGCGTCATGTAGAAAGCTTCAGCATTTCTTGGAATAGGTATTCCTGCTAAGAGAAGCACAAATGTAGACTAAGTTTCAACATTCAGGGTGTCTGAACTGATCTGATGACTACCAACTTTCCTTACCATCATGGAAGAGTAATAGATACCACTAAATATGAGTCATCTCATCCTAAAATAAACATGAATCATACTCTGCAAGTGATCTTTTTCACCCCAGAAAAAAAGGAGGCACAGGGTGGTTAAGTAAGACTCACATCTGCAGTACAGGCATCAAAAGTCAGATGGCAAAGGTCCCACCCACACTGTCTCATGCAATGATCATGTATTCACTGATCAGACAGAGCAAGAAGAAGGATACAGCATCTCTGGATAGGCAGCCCATTTCTGAACTTCAGAACATCTGCCTAAGATGTGAAACACAGGCTGGACTACTGTTGACCGTCATTGCCATGACTTAAAACCTCGGCATGTGTTTCACATTACTTCCCTTTCAACACTCTTGGATGCATCTCACCAGGCTGCATGAACTTGTGTATGTCCACTTTGTTTAAGTATTTCCCAACTTGATCCTTCTCCATCAAAGGTAAGTCTTCCTTGCTCAAGGCTTTCCTACTGGTTTCGTTTGCCTACATTCCATAAGGTCAAATCTTACCAGCAGTGATGGAGGTAAAGAGGGCATTGAGTACAACGCTTATCATCAACCAGGCAAATCAGCTCAAGTGGTAAGAATTTTTAAAAGCTAAGGCATATATTCTAAAATTAAATTCTATGCAATCTCATAGACAACACCAACAATGGATTGTTATGCTTTCATGGCATGACCCTACTGAAAATAGCAATCATACCACCTCCCTTGCTGAAGCCTGCACTCCTTTTCTCTGCCTTATACTAAGGGTGTAGCTTCAAAGTGTATGTAATGGCTTCACCACAGGAAATGCCCGTTCCCAGTTCTTGTTCCTTGGTTTATGGTCCAGTTCTAAACTCAATCAGAAGCACTTACAGAAATAGAGAAGGTCAGTAAAAAGCTGCCAGTACTAGCAGAGGGGCTCGGAGGAACTTGTGCCATCCTGCAGAGATCAGAGCATCACATAAACTATTTCCCCACACCAAGCAGTTTCCACATATAGATACAGTAGAAGAATGATAGATCAGCAACAAAGTCTGAGAGCATTGTCCTGTAGTACAGTAAATACAGCCATGCCATTGGTAGTATCAGGTCATTGGCTTCATACTGAGTTTACATAACCTGAGGACTGAGGCTTGTCAGTCTTACTTTTTTAATGTTTTAGATTTGTAGACATATAGCCTCTGAAGTCAGTCAAATTACACATTTGAATAAAGTTTTGACAATTTGCTATTATTTATTATCAAATTACAGCATGTTTTGAGAATTGTGACATTTATTTTGTTTATTTTGCATATAATTTTATCTATATTGGGAAACTCAACAGTAGCTACATTTAACTCCATTTGTGTTTTTCCCTCCAACTTCGATAAAGGAATTATTTTAAGCTGGGAGTGTAATGACACATATTTTCAAACTAGTTTGATAAAACTTTAATGGTTAGAAAAAAATACTTGAATCATGCAATAAATTCCTTCAACTCTTTGCTGACCTCAGTTTTCACATCTGTTCCATGCACAATTACTTTTTAGACTACATCAATGTCAGTAACTTAAACAGCCAGGCAGGCAATGATCTCAGGACTGAAATGAAATTGTCTCTGTTTTTAAGGTTTTAGATCATTCTCTAGAACAATTTTGACCTGAGCCCACTAGCAAGTTCTTAACTAATTCATGAGTATGTTTTAGGAAGTCAAATATTCCAGCTACTGTGTCTAAATGTCAGCTTGCATGCAGCCACTCTCTTTCTGGAGCTAAAAGCATTTACTAATAGATATGGGTCATTCCATTTAACCTTGTGCTCAGGAAGGTTTCTGAGTTCTGTTTAATTTACTACTATTGACATAGCTTTAGCTTATGAGATTGAAGATTTTAATTTATCATGTTCTTCTAGTGATATTCAAACTACAGATCGGTGTACTTTGTAAAGAGCTTGACTAATTTGAAAGAACAGCTTCTTGATTTCTAATGTCAATTGTTGCCCTTTTTAGGAAAATCTGTATTGGCTATGTGGAAACTTATAAGCACACTAAAATCATGAAAGGGTTTGTAGATATTTTTAACTTCATTTCTTCAGATATCTTTCATGAGACAATAACCTGTTTTGATATAGCATCTTCCATCAGAGAATCTCAAAGTATTGCTAAAACATTACTAAGTTAGTCAGTGAAACCTTGTAACCTATCAGTGAACGAGAGAAGACTGAGAGCTGGATTTATCATTCATTATTTGTGCATCTACCTATCAGTACAGGGCTCTGCGGAGCAAAAAAGCCATGTCAGTAGAAAAACGTGTAGCCTGCCTGAAGAGACTTCATCACCATTTGATGAGAGCAGGTTAGTAAAGAGTAATTAATCTACTTGCAAAACATTGAGGAGTGTATCTCCCATTAGTACTAGACTCCAGACAGCTATTTTCTCCCTATTAGAGAGCTTTATTTGCCATCATTCGTATGTCCAAGTTCTGCATTAAAGATGAGGTGTCTAATCCTTAATAGCAATCACAGTTCCTTTATGGCATGATTTCCAAAAGCTGTTTTCCTGTGTACTCTTTCCTGATGAGCGGATTTTACTATTGAAAATCCCTTCATTCCAACCGGAAAAAGTGGATAGTCCATACACCCAGGCCAGGAAGGTATTCCCATAGGAACCCTTTTATTGGAACAAGACAGTTGTCACCCCAGTGTAATTAGAAGGTTTGTGTCAGTCATGAATGCAGTTGTAAGATGGTGTGGATCAGTTCCTCAGCACAGTTCACTTTAATGAGTACCCACTATAGGGTAAGCACTATCAAAACCAACATCAGAGAAGCCATTGGACAACTTGGATCAAATCCATTTCTGAATATCTCTCACCTGCTACAAGAATACTCTTGTTATGGAGAGATGCAGTGGATAAACAGAGGTCTGTCACTGCATAAAAAAAAAGCAGAAGCAACTACATTTTTGTTCTTTTCCTTCACCATTTTTAAAGAGTTCTCCAGCTGTTGTGTGACTACAGACCAGTCCTCCCACCCATATTTTACATTTATTTTGATTATCCTGTCTTTGCTTTTGCAACATAGTGTTCTGATTATATTTGGTTCTTGCCATCTTTTCTAGGCTGGCTATCGTTTTAAGCCTTCCTTTTAGATTAAAATATAGGAAACTATTTTCAACAGTCTTTATGCCCTGGGGAATAAACATTTTTTGATGATTAATTCAGATTTATAGTTATATTATCATTATCTACCACATGGATGGACAGAGTTGGGTTATTGCTTTTCCTATTACATCAAACTGCAGTATAAAATTATTTTTCAAAAGATCCTCAAAATATTTGAACTAGTTACAATGCAGAAACAGTTATAGCCACAAGAGAGAGCTCTTGTAAAAACATAAGGCTGCTTGAGAAATAAGTACATTTTGCCCTTTAACAATGAAAAACAGTTTTAGTAATTAGTGTTTACTTTAATTATTGTATTTCAGGAAATTAAACACTGATATGAAATAGCACAGTATTCCCAATTCCATTTATATTCATCTTTTTATTTGTTTTTAATTAAAGACAAGAACTAGTAAATAACATGTATGTAGCTACATTCCTTTTGAAATAACAATAAAGTTTTGCCACACAGTCATATTCTCTAACATTTTGTCCCTCACTCTTCACTTACACAGTGCAGTCACCCTTAGAAATTGTCCTGGTTTGGTCTAAACCAGAACTAATTCTGTTTTAGTGCTTTAACTTTTCAGTTAAGTCTCTTCTGAATAACTGCACTTTATGAAACAGCAGCATGTTTTTCCAGACAGTGACTGCTTCTAGCAGTGATAAGGCCTGATGTTTATAGTTCGTACCAAGGAATGGTGTGCAGAGAGGCCCTCGCTTATGCTTGTTCTTATAGTGACCAAGGTCACTGATAAATCTTGTACTCCGTGTTGGGGTGCCGGGAGTGAAAAGGGTCACAAGCACGTAAAAGGTCGCACCTGCAGGGAGGAGCAAACTGGACAGGTGACCCAAACCTGATCAACAGAGTATTCTATCCCATATACATCATATTCAGTATAAAGCTGAGGGATCATGAAGGTCAATCTCTCTTCTTTGATGGCCGATATCTGAGGACGACTCTGTCTGTTCTTCTGTTGTTGATCCTGATCTGTGCATCCCTGAATCCAGTGCCTGAGTCCAGCTCCTGCATCCCAGTCCTGCCTGCTGCTGAGTCCAGCCTGGGACTGTCCCAGTGCCAGCCCTGCAGTGTCGGTGGTGACGTATCATCATCAGTGTGGGGGGAGTTGCGTTCGGTATTGGTTTTGTATCTATTTGTACATACTGTATATGTTTCATTATTTCCCTATTCTTATTGTATTTTCTTTTATTGTTACTGTTCCATTAAAGCTGTTTTAGTTTTCTTTTCCAAACTGTAAAGTCTCTCTCCTTTGGTCTCTCTCCTCTTCCCTTTTGGGAGGGGAGAGGGGTTAATAGAGAGTGTCTGACATTCATTAGTGGCTGGCCCAGCCTCAACCCGTAACAGAAATAAAATATATCAATTCAACATGAAAATGCAGCTCCAGTCCCAATAATGCGTTTTCTTTATAGAAAAGGATTTAAATTAGATGAAGCCTTCCTCATGCCCTATGTGGGTTAAATGAAACCTGTTTAGGTGCTTAAACACAAGCTTACACCTTTGAGACCTTAGAAGGCCTTACCTCTCCATAACAACCAGCAGAGGATGCTTTGTAAATGCAGAACAGAGAATGGTACACGTAATCGTGTAACCCAATGGAATTCTGCAATTTAGCAGTATTTATATCATAGTGTTAGATATCCTACCTTGTTTGAAAACAAACTGAACTTTGTAGAGAGAGCACAGGATCATAGGGGAGCTAGATCTTCCTTCTTGATTTGAGCTACCTAGATTTGTTGAAGATCAAAATACAATGCTGCCCTAGTTTATGTCAGTGACTGAACCAGTACAAATGATTATCTGTCTCTATCACATCTTGCCCTCATAAAACTCAATAAAATCCAAAGGAATGAAGATACTTTTGCTAACTTTTTTCCAGAGAACTGTTTCCCTGACTAGAGGACTTGACCAGTGAAGCCCCTTGAAGCCCAATTTGTGTTTATAAAGCAGAAAACTGTATCAATTGGAGAATGTGGTCTTTTATGTTTATAACCTTTTCTTACCACTTCTGATGACATACTTTATTCTACTCTCATTAAAATCAATGGCAAAGCTCTGTTTATTTCTGTCACTGCAGGATCTGGCCATTAATATGTTAATTTCTAATCTTCCCTTCCAAATTCTACCATCTGCTTTTCCTTTTTTTTTTTTTCCGTTTTGAATAAAAAATGTGGTTTACAAACGTATTTTCAGTTACTAATGTTATTACTTTCCTTATGCACGATTCTCTTCAGCTGAACTTTCCAGATGGTATCCAAGATCCAAGCATATTTTCTTTAGATTCCTCATTTTAAAGTTGCTACTGCATGATAAATATTGAATTAGAATAACAACCTTTCTCAGGTACCGAAATAGCTCACCCTTCTGATCTCATTATTTTCTTCCATTCTTCCTCTAAATCTAATAGCTTTCTGTCCTCGAATTGCAGTGCTTAAAATATCTATGAGTCATTAATTGTTAAAAAAAATTGTCTTTTTATTCATTAGTAGTAGAGCTTTCATTGAATGTCCCAGCAGTGGCCCAAGACAATTTAGATAAAAACCATTATTTCTTCTGTCTAGACAGGAATTAATTTGTAGTTTTGCCCTTTTGCACAGGAATGGTGGAGAATTGTTGTCATTTGATGTAATACAGAAAAGACTTTTGCACCTTTAATCTGCAGATCGGATATTGTCAACATTCCCTTTATGACCAAGGTGGCCACAATTCAGCTAAGTACTTAAACAGATGCTTTTCCTTAATGATGTCATTTCAGAGTGATTATTAATGTATTTAAAGTTACACTTGTGTTCAATACATTGACTTCCGAGGGCTTTATTTGAATTGAAAGACTTTACTTATATTTTTCTTTCTTTTAAACAAAACATTACCAGACTTCACTTTGCATTAATAGGGACTTCACACTAAATACAGATCACTAAATTCTAGTCTAGAAATAAAACCCTTCACTCCATAACTAATACCAAATAGCAGATGGAATCACAGGCCCAGAGAAGACTGCGTGGCTTACGATGTTCAGTAACTACAGACATCAATAAAGTAGATATTTAATTAGAAGTATTTATAGAACATACATTGTATAAACCCCAAAGCATATGTACATTGCTGAATACATTATCAAACACAAAACCCAAACTGCATGATTTATTGACACAAAATCAGCATCTAGACAAATGCAGGAGTCATTGTCCATCTAAATCCATGTCCAGACAGCTTAAAAACTGTCCCTATTTCAAAGATACTGAGAATCTGCTGCTGACACTAAACCCAAAAGTTACTAGATACTCAGTGTGCCTATCATCAAAGTCACATAATTATTCGCTATAGTATGCTTTTACTGTTCATTAACTGTGGTCTCCTTCTCAGATATTTTGTCTGTTTATGGACTGTTCTTATCCCCCGAAGCTGTATTAAAGGTTTTCTTTCTCTACCCGGAAATCTTTATGGCACTTTCTTATACACAATTAAGGAAAAAAAAAAAAAAGAAAAAAAAAAAAAAGTTCTTTTCATTTAGGTTTTAGGGTTTCGGTTAAGGAAACAACCTTCCTTCTTCAGAAATTCTATTGCACATTTCCTTAAAGTCTCTTGACACAAGTATAAGCCTTCTATAGATCACGTACTGAGTCTTAAAAATCTGTGAAGATAGTCAGCCTAAACCATGCCTGCCAACATTTATGCTGAAAATGTTGAGTTACAGGATGTCTAGTTTATTTTTCCAGTCATTTATTTTGTACCTGGTTTCAAGGTACTTTTTTTAGCTCAGCAGCTTTTCAGAACACTAAGTATCAGTCAGGCAAGTTCCTGCCTGCCTACCTACAAAATGTTTGCGAACATGCTTGTAGTAGTGCTAAATAACATCAGTGCATTTTGTCTTCATTAATTTCTAGCTATGGCCAGTCTCTGGTATTTCCATTCTCAATAAGTGCATCTCTGTTAGGTTGTTTTTGGGCGTGAGTATGACTGGCACACAGCAGTGGTACACTCAAGCGATTTCCCTTCTGGTGGAATCATGATCGAAGTCACTTCTGTGGCACATCTAGGGCATGCCACCAGCAATGTAGATGCAAGGCCCTCCAGAGCTTAGCTCTTCTGGATATATGAGTCATTGCTGGGAATGATACAACTAACACAGACTACATCCATAGTAAACATGCCACACGAACATATGGTCCTAGAACTATAACTGATGCCAAATAAGTACTGGTCCTTCCTGGACCAGTACCAGTCCTTCCCAGAACAGTTTCAGGAGCTGGA
Source organism: Leptosomus discolor (assembly GCF_034619465.1). Lineage (NCBI taxonomy): Eukaryota > Metazoa > Chordata > Aves > Leptosomiformes > Leptosomidae > Leptosomus > Leptosomus discolor. The sequence continues at coordinate 43,123,465 of NC_141391.1, read as the reverse complement.
TTTGGGAACTATATTCAGGAATGCACAGATCAGGATCGAAGAGAGAAGAATGGACAGAGTCCTCCTCAGATGCCAGCCATTGAAGAAGAGCTTTTAACCCTTGTGATCCCTCAGCTTTATACTGAATATGACGTGTATGGAATGGAATACTTACTTGTTCAGGTTTGGGTCACCTGTCCGGTTCACTCCTCCTCGCAGGCGAGACATTTTAACTTCATTATGACCCCTTTTACTTATGGCACTTCAACATGGGGTAGAAGTGACTTTCGTTGATATAGGGGCAAGTACGAGCAAGAGCCTTCCTGCACACGATTCCTTGGTATTAACTATAAAACTGAGAAGCAGACACTGTCTGGAAAAATATGCTGCTGATTCAGAAAGTGTGGTCACTTAGAAGAGACTTAGTTGGAAAGTAAAATCACTGAACAGAATTAGTTCTGTTCTAACTCACACCGAGACATCAGCATAATTTGTTGCTACCAGAGTCATGATCTGCTCTCCACAGTATTGGTCAAACTCTTCAACCTTGTGTTTTCCATGGATTTCATGACCTATGCCTGGAAACCAGGCAATTATGAAAATCTTAAATATTTATTGCAAGACTGAACCTAAGGAAAATTGTAATCTCCCTTTCATTTCAGTAATATGCATTTAATACCCATCACAAAGTCTCTTCATCTATTTTATAATTCTTTTATTAACCCATGGAAGTTCTCCAACTTGAATAATAATTTTTTGAAATAAGTCTATAATTTCTAAGTGTAGTTATGTACTTCTCTCACCTGGTTTATAATTCAGTCTGCATCCAAGCTTTCACAGTTTATTCAGAATCGGGAATTAGGTCCATTCTCAGCCAACCCAGTAGGAAAAAAAAAAAAAACAAACAAAACCTATCACCTAAAATTGCCTCCAGGCTGGCCTGTTATTCATATTTCACTCTGGAGGATTTTACTCCATTTTAGAGTCTGTGTAAACACTGATATCTTCTGTGAGCAAAGTATTAGGCTTATTGGTTTTGCTCCAATCCCCCACTCTGAGGAACCTGATCATGCATGTTATTGGTTATCCTTTTTTCTTTTCTTGTTCCATCCTCCAACAGTTCATGATATATGTAGCAAGACTGGATGCCCTGGGTCTGTTACATATCTTTCTCATCAACCTACGTCTCATTGTGCAAGAGAACTGCACTTTTTAAATTTTCTGCTCTCGCACAGAAGATCTAAGAAAAAGTGTTTCACCCTATGGGCAGTCTTAGACTAAAACACTCTTATTTCTTGCTTTTTTTTTCAAAAAAAATATTTTTCTTTTTTCTTAAGCAATATGAACTGCCTGGGAATAAACTTTTTTTTTTTCTTTTTTCTTTTTTTTTTTTTTTTTTTGCCTTTTTTCCTTTACTTTATTTTGCTTCCAAACAGCTTTCCTTACTCAGAGATGTTGTTCATATTATGCTTCAGGTAAAGTTACCAGCAAGTGGAAATCCAGTGAAAGCTACACCAGTCTATTTTCCATCTTCCTAAAATTCTGCCTGAGTTATAAAAGCATACCTGTAATTCATGTCTATGTCTACAAACTCCTGGCTACATTGAACTAAAGCATATCCAATGTCTGTAACTGTAGGGGAGAAACAGAAAATTATGTCTCTGGCTCAGAATTTTTGAAGCAGTATTACTATTCCAACCGAGATATGTGCATTCCCTAGTACAAAGACTTTGTATATTAGATTTATACATCAAAAGTCTTCATTCTATTGACTTGCAATATTTTGACCATTTTAATAAGCATCAAACCCTTATTTTAACAGCTGGCTCTGCCTCCTGGACTTTCTGTTGATTATATATTTCATTTTATACTATATTTAATACTCCTAATCAATGCCATGAGGAGGTTTGAATGAGATATCTAATTAGTTGAAAAAATTCCCTGGAGCAACTCAAAATGTAGTATTTTCAAAGGTTAGAAATTAACACAAAACCATATTTTCATAGATTTGCCTTAAGCTGGCACAAACTTTCTCAGAAGACTCCTTTGTAGGAGCTAAATGTAGAGCTAAACGCATTCTGCTATAGTAACTTCAACTTTCCCTAGCATCTGACAAGAATAGAAGATCTCTTCTGCAGTGCAATGAAAGGCATATAATTTTTATCCAGAAGAAAATGTTCCTATTTACCAGATGATATTTATTCCAGACTCTTCAACACTTATTTTTCACTTTCAGAAAATTCTGACTTTTATTAGATTCACTACTGCATGTCAAACACTTGACAGAGCTAAGTACATCCATAGTGGTACCATCTGAGGATTCTGTTTGCTCTTTTGCTGTTGAAACCAAGCTGAGTGGCATGAGGCTAAAACTCACTAATGTGCATAGATATGTCTTTTAGGTAGAGCCCTACTGAGACTGAGGGTTTTCTCCTTACTGCCTCATCTCCTGAATCATCTTACTGACGTACTTTTCCCGTAAACTTCTTGCAAGTCACATACATGTCCTTCTCTTCAGCACTGTACTTTCATCTTTGTCATGCTTGCTCTTTCAGCAAAGTCCCATGGATGTGCATTTATCCCTCTGCATCTTTGCTGTGATTCTGCTAGTAGCAGTACTCTTTCCCAGGACCTAAGAGCCCTCTTACTTTCCTGTTATGTCTCAGAGGATTCTGGACAGTGACAAAATTTCTGACCTCCTAACACTGCTTCAAGACTTAAAATGTTTTGTTGATATTTGAAATTTGGTCTACTGTTCCTCTTGTTATAATGATTTTGTTCACAATACAATCCTCAAATCTGATCATTTTGGTGCTACAGAAGTGGTCCTTATCTGGGAACATTCTCTGAAGATGTATTTCATTATGAAAACAAACTGAAAGAGCAAACATTATCTGTTTGAATGTTCATAAGTAAGATTTTCATCTACACTTCACCTTTACCTCCAGTGTTAACATTTAATACTGATCTTCTTTTGTCCCATACCCACAGCACATCTATCTCTGTTTTATGTTCCTGGAGTCTTTGCAGCTAGCATCCTCCTTTACACAGGTCATGCAGTGTGTAACTAAAAAAACGCCCCTCCTGTATGTTGAAAGTGTCTATGCAAGTAACTCCAAATGTTCATGGTCATGAGTCATTTACAGGCACATTAAAAGCTTAGAGAGATCAAGGGGAAAGAAACTGAGCAAGACATTGAACTTGCATCCCTGAGAAGGGAAATTGAAACACTATTCCTCTGCAGTTACTTTCCCTGTAACTGCTCTTTTCTGTTACTGTGGCAATGGAAATAAATAAACTAGGTTGTTTACTTTCAGATTTCGAGATTTCCCAAATCTTAAAAATATCTATTATAAGGCAGATTCAGTTTATGCTTGTTACCCCCGTCTTACACTTGTAACCATGTTTAAAGGATAGTATAGAAAAGGATAAGAAGGATAGAAGTACAAGGGATAAAAGATAAAAGAATAATATGAAAAAAAGATCATGTTAAAGGGTTTGTATTTTCAAGAGGTCTTAAGATTGAACCCTTACACATTATAATTGCATTAATAGACAACATTTTTTTTCTTTTTTTTTTTAAATTTGTTTTTATTTTAAGGGTTGCAATTCGGTCAGATCCCATTTGGTTAGGTAGATGGTAAGTGCCCAATGAAAATGATCTTCAGAAAAAGTTGTTTAGGACTTTTTCCTAAACTTGATCTGAACTGAATTAGGATGATGATTATTATAATAATATTAAGAATAATAATCTCTTTTCTCTAAATATAGTGTCTTTACTTCACTGTAAAACTTGGTTGATGTTCCTGAGACTCTTCTGCTTGTCTTCTTACGGAAGATTTGAAGAAATCTTACCGAAGGAAATGAAACCTTGATGAAGGTTAGAAGTGGAAGGTACTTAATATTCATCAGTGGACTTGATGTCTGGTATAGTAAGTCAAAGAATCAGAGAATGGTTGAGGTTGGAAGGGACCTCTGGAGACCATCTCGTCTGACTCCCTGCTCAAAGAAGGATCAGGTTGCCCAAGACAATGTACAGTCAGGTTTTGAACACCTCCAAGGATGGAGATTCCACAATCTCACTGGACAACTTATTCTAAAGTTTTAATTCTTATGTTTAACTGGAATTTCCTGTATTTTCATTTCTATCCATTGCCTCTTGGAGAACAGTCTTGCTTCAAATTCTTACCTCCCTCCCCCCCTGCCCCTCAAATCAGGTATTTATACACATGCATAAGAGACTCCCTGAATCTTCTCTTCTCTAGGCTGAACAGTCCCAGCCTTCCCAGCTTCTCCTTGAGAGATGCTCCAGTGACTTAAACATCTTAGTGGCCATTTGCTAGACACTCTCCATTTAAGTCCATGTCTTTCTTGCACTGGGATGCCCAGAGCTGGATGCAAAACTTCAGCTGTAGCCTCGCCCACAGTGAAGGGAAGGATCACCTCCCTCAACCTTCTGGCAACATGTTTCCTTATGCAACCCAGGATACGCTTAGCCTTCTATGCTGCAAGGGCACACTGCCGTCTCCTGTTCAACTTGGTGCCTGCCAGTACCCTTGTGGTGGGTTGACCCTATCTGAATGCCAGGTGCCCACCAAAGCCACTTTATCATTCCTCCTCCTCAGCTGGACAGGGGAGAGAAAAATATAACAACAGGCTCGTGGGTCAAGGTGAGGACAGGAAGATCACTCAGCATTTACAGTCATGGGCAAAACAGACTCAACTTAGGGAAAAAATGTGATTTATTACCAATCAACTCAGAGAGGAGTAATAAGAAATAAGACCAAATCTTAAAACACCTTCTCCCCACCTCTCCCTTCTTCCTGAGCTTAACTTTATTCCCAATTATTCTGCCTTCTCCCCCCAACTGACACAGGAAGACAGAGAATGGGGGTTGTGGTCAGTTCATCACACTGTTGTTTCTGCTGCTCCTTCCTCCTCAGGCAGAAGACTCCTCACATGCTTTCCCTGCTCCAATTTGGGGTCCCTCTCATGGGAGACAGTCCTCCATGACTTCTCCAGTGTGAATCCTTCCCACAGGCTGCAGTTCTTCATTAAGTGCTCCAACGTGGGTCTCATTCAAAAGGTGCAGTCCTTCAGGAACTGACTGCTCCAGCATGTGTCCCCTATGGGGTCACAAGTCCTAGCAACAAACCTGCTCCAGAGTGGGCTTCTCTCTCTCCATGGATCAACAGGTCCTGCCAGGATCCTGCTCCAATGTTTCACTCACATATTCTCGCTCCTCTTTCTGGCTGCAGTTACTGCTGCGCAATAACTATTTCCTTTTCTTAAACACATTATCACAGAGGCACTACCACTGTTGCTGGTGGGCTTGGCCTTGGCCAGTGTCAGGTCCATCTTAAATCTGGATGGCACTGGCTGTATCGGACATAGGGGAAACTTCTAGCAGCTTCTCACAGAAGCTACCCTTGTGACCACCACTGCTACCAAAACCTTGCCACACAAACACATTACAACCATCAGGTCCTTTTCTGCAAAGCTGCTTTTGTGATAGTCAGTAACAAACATTTATTAGTATATGACATTATTTCTCCATAGGAATTTCCCTGGGAAAATGTGCATTTCATTTTGCTGAACTTCATTACATTCCTTTCTGCTCAAGTCTCCAGCCTTTCCCTCTGAATGGCAGCACACCCATCAGGTGTATCAGCCATTCTTCCTGGTTTTATGTCATCTTCAAACTTGCTGAGGGTGCATGCCATCCCATTCTCTGGGTCGTTAATGAAGATGTTAAACATTATTGGCCCCAATATTGATCCCTGGCACACGCTGCTGGTGCCTGTCCTCCAACGGGACTTCACCCTGCTCATCACAACCCAAGAACTTCAGTATCACACAATAGTCAGTGTACAGGTGCTTATATATGTGTAGCTGAAGCTTTATCATCACTCCTAATGCCACAGTTCAGTTTAATTTTTCATGAGAAATAAACAGCTAATTTAAAATACTTTGAAACCCTGTTAATCATACTTGACATATCTAATTAAACACAATAATTTTGTAATGTTCTAAACATAATGTATTTATGGAATAATTAATTTATTTGTGTTTAAGTAAATTTAATCATATTAATGCTATAAAGACAAATTAAAGCACCATATTTCTTCATTATATAAATATCCAAACACAGAATTAAAATAACCCCTAATGTAATTAGAATTAAATGCAGAATTTTCCAAAAGGAATATTACCATCACTAGCACATAATCTTGCCAAGTTATTATCATAATCCCTAATTCTACGTAAACACAAAGTAAAATTCCAAGGAAACTAAGGGAAGAAAAAGATTAGAGAAAGCAGTTCTAGGAAAGCAGCCTTATATACTTCAGTAAAAGTTGGAATATATCATAATATCAGACTACCAGAACATATGAATAACTCCTTTCTCTTCACAGATATGGGGAGCCATGACTCCAGGCACTAGTTCTGTGTGAGTGTCTCACAGGGTACACAGCAAGGTGTAAGAAGTTACCATGGATGAAAGTGGTGGTTCTCCAATAGCTGGTCACCACAAAGGTAGTAAAGAACAAAAGTAGAGACTTTCTCCTGTCTTCTGTCTGTGTAAGGGCTTCCTCCTTAGATGTGCTGTCTGACAGCCAAAGCATGGGCTATCACTTAAATCGTATATGAACCAGGATTGTCTAACTTGCACGAGTCTGACATTTGACTCAGAATGCATGTTTTAACTGCCCCAACTTACTGCCCTGATTCCTTGTCCATAAAACAATTTTTGGCTCTGCATGAAAATTTTAAAATTCTTTCCACTGCAGTCACAAAATTCTCTGTCTACTGTGGAATCAGCCCTTAGGATTTCCTACTGCAGTGGGACAGTGCAGACAAAACTGCCAGTTGTTGAACTTTGCAAATCATGGTTAAAAGCATTGTCCAAGGAAACAGTTGCACTTCAACTCTGAGTGGGAAGAGTAGGAGAAAATGGGATGTTGAAAATGGTAGCTGGAAGTTGAATGTCACAGAAACACTAATCTTATATCCAGTATGGAAAAAACATAATTGAAATGTACCCATATATCCATTTTATACCTAGCTGCATGAGTTATCTCATGGTCCAGGTCCAGGCTCAGGGACAGAACCATTCTTGTACTGGTGATGCAACAAAGAAGCTACAGGAACACTGTACTGGCTGTAATGGATAGGCTGACTGGGTAGCTGGCGGCTGCAGAATGCCCTCTGTAGAGGAAGCTCTGATCCTCTCTGGGCCAGCCGCAGATGGCTTTGGTGGGCTCTGACACTGCTGTAAACATCTCGTATTGCACCAAAAATGCAGCAAGGCAAGGGACCCTCCAATGCCCTGATTCATACCTGTTTAGGAAAGAGCAGCAGTTACTGGAGGCATAAGACAATGAAATATAAAACACCTCCAGGGAAATGGAGAATGGAGGGGACATGTGGAAGCAGACATCATTGGGGACAAAGCTGGAGCTGCACTGCTGACAAGAGGCACTCAGTACCAGAGAAGGTACCTCTGATGGACTGCAGACTGTAAGCGACCCATGTCAGGGCAGAGACACCACTAAGGAACTACAGTCATGAGTGATCCATGCATAGATATGAGGAAGTAGCAAGGACAACAAGAAAGAAAACTGCTCACTGACCCCACCCTCCCACACAGCCAGAGGATTGGAGAGGAAGATGTGCCATGTGAGATGAAAACAAGGGATGTTGAGATGTGGAAGGGGGAGGACTCAAGCTGAGCACAAAGAGGAGAGGTATTTCCTTGTTAGTTTATGTTTTCTTTCTTTTCTCAATACCTGATCTATAACTAAAATTTTAAATTAATTAAAAATTAATTAAATTAAATAAAATTCCCGAAGTTGAGACTATTGTAATGCAGCCCTCACTGTGCTGTGCAGTGGTAGCTAGATAACACACCAGTGTTTTGACTACTGCTGAGCAGGGCTCACACAGTATCAAGGCTGTTTCCCCAACAATTCCCCAGTAGGCTGGGGGTGGGTAAAAACTTGGGAGGGGATATAGCCAGGACAGCTGACCCAGACTGACCAAAGGGATATTCCATACCACATGACGTCTGCTCAGCAATATAAGCTGGGGAAAACAAGAAGAAGGGGAGGACATTCGTTTTGCGTTTGTCATCCAGAGCAACCGCTACGCGTATTGGAGCCCTACTTCCCAGAAAGTGGCTGGACATCGCCTGCTGATGGGAAGTAGAGAATAAGATCTTTTGTTTTGCTTTTGCTTCTGCATGCGGCTATTTGCTTCATTAAACTGTCTTTATATAACCCATGTGCCTGTTATATTTTCTCTCCCCTGTCCAGCTGAGGGGGTGAGAGTGATAGAGTGGCTTTGGTGGGTACCTGGCATCTGGCCAGGACCAAACCACCACAGTCTTTTTGGCACCCAACGTGGGGCATGATGACAGCAGTTTTGCATTAAGTATGCTGTAGCTTTAGTAGCTATTAAGTGGCAAAACTCCTGTGCAGGTCACGGAGTTAGTTGCAGTGCTTATGTCTTTATTTTGCTCTGCTTGGGAACATGCTAGTACAAACAGTTGCTATGTACTTTGGTATCGCATTGATAGTTTTAGTGTGCTGGGGAAGCTATTGTGTGGGGAGGATGAAGGAGCTTGGGAGCATGCTAGCTCAAACAATAGCTATGTGCTCTTGCCTGGTAGTGATGGCCTTGTTGTGCTTTGGGAGCTATGTTGTGGAGAAGATGAAAGAATCCATCTCCCTCTCCCTACCTGAAATTGATGTGGATGATTTTGTTATGCAGGCTCCCAAGGTTCTCATTCACCCTTATATGAGTTGTTTAATACTACTCATTAATACTTTTGGCATGGTATGTGTTCTGTGGAATCTGGCATCATGCTGGCATAAGAGAAGACAGCTTTTGGGTCAGGCAATACTGAAGAGTGCCCTGAGGCGGCCGGTCCCTGGATGGCGGGGTGTGTGGAAGGATTTGGGCAGATTCTTAGGACAGTTATTACCTCCCATAACCTGGGACTTCACACCTGAACAGGCAAGCAACCCTGTCAAACTAAAGCATCACCTGATAGAAGAACCTACCCCAATGAAACCCAGCATCTTCTAGTCCTGTACTGGGGCCTGGCCTGTGCCTATCGAGCCACAGTTCAATACTCTCAGAGGACTGTGGCTGAAACAGGGACCCAAACTACATCTGAGAACACCAGGGTTGAGATAGGAACACAAACAACAACGACTACAGTAATTGCCCCAGTAGTGAAGAAGAAACACTGGATAAGAAAAGCAACACGTCCATATCCTCGATTAACAAGGGAGGAAGAAATATCTGATCAAGAAGCCTGTCCTTCAACAAGGAAATCAGAGGAAGAAGTAAGAGAAATCAAACAGGAAGCAGAAACTACTCAGTCCTTAACCTCATCAGAACTTTGAGACCTGTGGAAAGATTACAGCCGTCAGTTGGGTGAGCGTATTGCTGCCTGGAGGCTCCGATGCTAGGATAACGGGGCTGACAGTCAACAGCTGGAAGGTAGGGAAGACCAACAGCTGGGATCCCTTGCTAGAGACTGGGGAATAGAGAGAGGAATTGGAAAAGAGACAGCAAATTGCAGTCTCTGGAAATGGCTGCTTTCAAGTGTAAAGGCAAGATATCCATTCAAGGAAGATCTTGCAACCTCACCAGGAAAGTGGACTACTGCAGATGAAGGCATCCAGTACCTGAGAGAACTAGTGGTGCTGGAAATCATCTACAGCGATCTGGACAAAGTTAGAGTCCCCAAAGATCCAGAGGATGTTCTGTGCACATGGGCCATGTGGAGGAAGGTGGTTCAAAGTGCCCCTGTGTCATATTCTAGCAGCCTGGCTTCAATGTATTACCCAGATATGGATACAGTGACTGTGGAAAGAGTATCTGCTTGGCTCCAAAACTTTGAAGAAAATCTGTATACCTCATTCTTATGAGACAGCACCTTAGCTGTCAGGGGTGCTCCAAGAAGACAGTCCTCTCCTGCGCCGGTCAGAGGGAAAGGAAGCCCTAGACGTATGCATGGTGCACTCTGGTTTTTCTTGCGTGACCAGGGGGAGGACATGAGGAAGTGGGATGGTGAACCCACCTCTAATCTGGAAGCCCGTGTATGTGAACTGAGAGGGAAGACACCTGTTAAGAAGGGATCATCCAAGAAGGCTGTCAGCATAGTTTCTGCAAAGACCCAAGAATGCAATCAACGATCTCCCAGACATAAAAGAACTGAGATCACCTCCCTTGATCCTGGTGAGGGAACTTCTGGTCTGGCAATGCAAAGGTCATACAGCGAGTATTCTGATGAGGAACAGGAATAGAGGGTCCCTGCCTTCGGCCAGGAGAAGGAAAGGGATGACCGGGTATACTGGACTGTGTGGATCTGGTGGCCTGGCACATCAGACCCACAGAAGTACAAAGCTTTAGTAGATACTGGTGCGCAGTGTACATTGGTGCCATCAGGGTATAGGGGCACAGAACCCATCTGGATCTCAGGAGTGACAGGGAGATGCCAAGAATTATCTGTATTGGAGGCTGAAGTGAGCCTAACAGGGGACAAATGGGAAAAGCACCCCATTGCGACTGGCCCAGAGGCCCCTTGTGTCCTTGGCATAGACTGCCTCAAGAGAGGGTATTTCAAGGACCCAAAGGAATATTGATGGGCTTTTGGTGTAGCCACTGTGAACACCGAGAAGACTAAACAGCTATCTACCCTGCCTGGCCTCTCGGAGGATCCATTCGTTGTAGGATTGCTGCAAGTTGAAGAACAGCCGGTGCCAATTGCTACCAGGACAGTGCACCAATGGCAATATTGCACCAACCGAGACTCCTTGGTTCCCATCCATGAGCTGATTCATCAACTGGAGAGACAAGGAGTCATCAGCAAGACTCATTCGCCTTTTAATAACCCCATATGGCCAGTGCAAAAGTCTGATGGAGGGTGGAGGTTAACAGTAGACTATCGTGGCCTGAACAAATGAAGCCACCATTGAGTGCTGCTGTACCAGATATGCTAGAGCTCCAATATGAACTGGAGTCAAAGGCAGCAAAGTGGTATGCTGATTGATATTGCCAATGCGTTTTTCTCAATTCCTTTGGCAGCAGACTGCAGGCCACAGTTTGCTTTCACATGGAGTGGTATCCAATATACCTGGAATCGATTGCCCCAGGGGTGGAAGCACAGCCCTACCATTTGTCATGGACTAATACAAACTGCACTGGAAAAGGGCAATGCCCCTGAACATCTACAATACATTGATGACATCATTGTGTGGGGTGATAAGGCAGAAGAAGTGTTTGAGAAAGGAAAAAAAGTAATTCAAATTCTTCTGAAGGCTGGCTTCACCATAAAGAAGAACAAAGTTAAGGGACCTGCACAGGAGATTCAGTTCTTAGGAATAAAATGGCAGGATGGATGTCGTCATGTGCCTATGGATGTGGTCAACAAGATAGCAACTATGTCTCCATCAGCTAACAAAAAGGAAACACAAGCTTTCATAGGCCTTGTGGGGTTCTGGAGAATGCATATTCCAGGTTATAGTCAGCTTGTGAGTCCTCTCTATCAAGTAACACAAAAGAAGAACAGTTTTGAGTGGGGCTCTGAGCAACAACAAACCTTTGAGCATATCAAACAGGAAATAGCTCGTGCAGTAGCTCTTGGGCCTGTCCAGACAGGACCAATTGTGCAAAATGTACTCTACAATGCAGCTGGGGAGCATGGTCTCACCTGGAGCCTCTGGCAGAAAACATCATTAGAAAACCGAGGTCGAGCATTAGGGTTTTGGAGCCAAGGATATCGAGGATCAGGAGCCCATTATACCCTGACTGAAAAGAAGATACTAGCAGCATATGAGGGTGTTTGAGCTGCTTCAGAAGTTGTTGGTACAGAAGCATCTCTCCTCTTGGCACCACGATTGCCTGTATTACACTGGATGTTCAAAGGAGACATGCCTTCTACGCATCATGCAACCAGCACTACAGGGAGTAAGTGGGTAGCATTGATCACCCAACGAGCTTGACTGGGAAAACCCAACTGTCCAGGAATCTTGGAAGAAATCATAGACTGGCCAGAAGGCAGAGATTTTGGAGCATTGCCTGAGGAGACGGCTTGTGCCCAAGAGGCACCACCATATAATGAGTTATCAGAAGATGGAAGGCGTTATGCTTTGTTTATGGAGAGATCCTGCTGTGTGATAGGAAACCATCGGAAGTAGAAAGCTGCTGTGTGGAATCCCACACGACAAGTCATTGAGGCTGCTGAAGGAGAAGACGAATCAAGTCAGTTTGCAGAAGTAAAAGCTATCCAACTAGCCCTGGAGATTGAAGAGAGAGAAAAATGGCCAGTACTCTATCTCTATACTGATTCCTGGATGGTGGCTAATGCCCTATGGAGTTGATTACAGCAGTGGAAGAAGACTAGGGGTAAACCCATCTGGGCTGCTGCACTGTGGCAGGATATTGCTTCACGCATAGAAAACATGACTCTAAAGGTACGTCATGTAGATGCTCACATGCCCAAAAGCCGTGCCACAGAAGAACATCAAAACGACGAACAGGTAGACAAGACTGCCAAAATCGAAGTAGCTTAGGTGGACCTGGACTGGGAGCATAAGGATGAACTATTTGTGGCTCGATGGGACCATGAAACATCCGGACATCTAGGAAGAGATGCAACATACAGATGGGCTCGTGATCAAGGGGTGGACCTGACCGTGGAGGCCATTACACAGGTCACTCATGAATGTGCAACATGTACTGTAATCAAGCAAGCCACGTGAGTAAAATCTACCTGGAATAGAGGGCGGTGGCTGGGTTTTTGATATGGTGAGGCCTGGCAAGTTGACTATATTGGACCACTGCCACGAACACGTCAAGGCAAGCGCTACATACTCACCATGGTGGAAGCAACTACTGCTCGGCTAGAAACATACCCTGTAAACCATGCCACTGCCTGAAACACCGTCTTAGGCCTTGAAAGACAAATTTTGTGGTGACATGGCACCCCAGAAAGAATTGACTCAGACAATGGAACACATTTCTTAAATAACCTAATAAACACCTGGGCAAAGAAACATGGCATTGAGTGGGTGTATCACATCCCCTATCACCTACAAGCTTCTGGAAAGATTGAACGATATAATGGACTGTTAAAGACGACTTTGAAAGCATTGGGCCACGGGGCATGGAAGTACTGGGACATAAATTTAGCAGAAGCCACTTGGCTAGTTAATACCAGAGGATCTGCTAACCATCCTGGTTCTGCCCAAACAAAACCTCTGCATACTGTGGGAGGAGATAAAGTCCCCGTAGTGCATACAAGAAAGTGAATGGGAAAGGCGGTGCGGGTTGCTCCTCCCATGGGAAAAGGCAAACCCATTTGTGGGATTGTCTTTGCTCAGGGCCCTGGGTGTACTTGGTGGGTAATGCGGAAGGATGGGGAGACCTGATGTGTGCCCCAAGGAGACTTAACCTTTGCCGAGAAGTAATTTGTATGTTGCAGGAAAGTAACATAGCAAGAGTGACCTGGAGTGACAAAGAGAGAGTTTTGCAAGGAACCAGATGAGTGCAGAGATGACCAAAACCAAGCCGGCGCTGGTGCTCAATGATCGAACATACTGCTTCTCCTGTCCTGAACACTCATCTTGACAGATTGGACACAAGTTGTAGGCCTGGAGAAAAAGACAATCTGTCTGCTAAAAGACAAGGGATAGTAGTTAACGAGAATGTTAAATCTCTATATTTGGGATAAAGATGGTTTAAGTATGTAGCATAAGTTGTAAGCTGTAAGAAGGATGTACATTAAATTATGTGGTACCTGAGCATGACACAAGTGGTATAGAATAAGGGGTGGATATTGTAATAGGTCTGCTTGAGATGCAGCCCACACTGCGCTGTGCAGTGGTAGCTAGATAACACACCAGTGTTTTGACTACTGCTGAGCAGGGCTCACACAGCATCAAGGCTGTTTCCCCAACACTTCCCCAGTAGGCTCGGGGTGGGTAAAAACTTGGGAGGGGACATAGCCAGGACAGCTGACCCAGACTGACCAAAAGGTTATTCCGTACCACATGACGTCTGCTCAGCAATATAAGCTGGGGAAAACAGGAAGAAGGGGGGTGCATTCGTTTCACTTTTGTTGTCCAGATAAACCTCTACGTGTACCGGAGCCCTACTTCCCAGAAAGTGGCTGGACATCGCCTGCTGATGGGAAGTAGAGAATAAGGTCTTTTGTTTTGCTTTTGCTTCCACATGCGGCTATTTGCTTCATTAAACTGTCTTTATATAACCCATGTGCCTGTTATATTTTCTCTCCCCTGTCCAGCTGAGGGGGTGAGAGTGATAGAGTGGCTTTGGTGGGTACCTGGCATCTGGCCAGGACCAAACCACCACAACTGTTTTGCCCACAGCAGCTACTACACCATACCTGAGGTGCCTGGCCTATCATGGACACTGCAGAAGAGACAAGTCTGGAAACAGCTACAAGGCTTGTTGAAAGACACCTAAATTGGTAGAAAAAAAAAAATGGTTTTTTTTGGTAATAGGAAACTTTCCACTTTGTTTTGGGTCCTGGATATTCTTTAACAGTGAGGCAAGACCAGTCATAGGTGGAAATTAACAATGTGAACTGTCAGGTAGCAGAATCAGTCATGAAGGCATGGAGGAACATGAAGCTGTAGAAAATAAGGCACTACAGACCTACATGGGCTGGTGATCTGGTAACATCTGACTTGTCCAGCACTGTATGGATGAAGCAAGCAGGGGAACCAGACAAATATGAGACAGAGGTAGATGTCTTTCACCCATTCTAATATAACCTTGCCTAATGTTTCGTCTCACCTGAGACTTGTTTAACATCTTTACTAATGATCTGGATGAGGGGATCGAGTGCTCACTCAGTAAGCAGGCAATACTAAATTGGGTGGGAATGTTGATCTGCTCAAGGGTAGGAAGGTTCTGCAGAGGGAACTGGACAGGCTGGATTGATGGGCTGAGGTCTATTGTATGAGGTTTAACAAGGCCAAGTGCTGGGTCCTGGACTTCAGTCACAACAACCCATGCAGCGCTACAGGCTTGGGGATGAGTGGCTGGAAAGCTGCCTGTTGGAAAAGGACCTGGGAGTGCTGGTCGACAGCCAGCTGAACATGAGCCAGCAGTGTGCCCAGGTGGCCAAGGAGGCCAACAGCATCCTGGCTTGTATCAGAAATAGTGTGGCCAGCAGGAGTAGGGAAGTGATTGTGCCCCTGTACTCAGCACTGGTGAGACCACACCTTGAGTACTGTGTCCAGTTTTGGAAGCCACAGTACAGGAAGGACGTTGAGGTCCAGAGCATGTCCAGAGAAGGGCAAAGAAGCTGCTGAAGGGCCTGGAGATCAAGTCTTACGAGAAGCGTCTGAGGGAACTGGCATTGTTTACTTGGGAGAAGAGGAGGCTGAGGGGAGATCTTATTGTTCTCTACCTGAAAGGAGGTTGTAGTGTGCTGGGTGTTGTTCTTTTCTTCTAGGTAATTTGCAATAGATGAGAGGAAACAGCCTCAAATTGTGCCATGGAAGGTTTAGATTAGATATTAGGAAAAATTTCTTTACTGAAAGAGTGGTCAAACATTGGAACAGGCTGCCCAGGGAAGTAAGGGAGTCACCATCTCTGGAGGTGTTCAAAAAACTTGTAGATGTTGCACTTTGGGACATGGTTTAGTGAGCATTGTGGTGTTGGGTTGAGGGTTGGACTTAATCTCAGAACTCTTTTACAACCATAACGATTCTATGTTTCTATGATTCTATGAACTTGAATTCTGCTCTTGTTTTCAGTGAGTGACCTTGAGGTCACATCCCAGCTAAATCATGCTATGGTTATACAATTAAAAAAAAAAAAAATTAGCTCACATCATATTAAAAATTATTATATTATATTTAAATAAGTAGTCATGTGATCTAGCCTGCACCCAGAAAAATTTCAAGTGCTGAACGGTAGTCCACTGTATATCTATTCTTAGCTTTCTCTGAGGACCATAAAATAAGATCTGTTAGACAGACATCTGCTGAAAATGCTTTCAACATGCAAAGTACCTGAATCCAAAGGAAAGATCTGAATCCAAAATCTCTAAATTGAAGACAAGGTACATTAGAGTTCTCATTGGGAAACCATCTGTACGTGGGAAAAAACCTTGTAAAGTTTCTCGAGGACAATAAGCCTGCCAAATTGCATCAGTTTTCTCAGGCTAGGTGTCCACTAGTACACCACTGTGCTCAACTTTCCAAAGCCTATCTGGCCTTTAAGCCCGGAAATATTAAGAGTTTAATATTTGGCAAAAAAAAATAAACATGAATTTGTTTGTCTCAGGTGCTAGCTATACATGTCCTCACTGCACTGCCTACAATATCACTTCTCGTTGAGATTTTGGAGCCATGACTCCAAAGCTCTCTAGAACTTTCTTTTCTAGTCCTTTTGTTTCTACACTAACAAATCTTCTGTATTTAATACATTTCATTGCTAACTTGATTTTCTGGGTGAACAAAAAAATGTCTTCCAGAGACCCAAGGTCAAATGTCAAATATTCGCTTGTGTCAGTCTGCTTATGGCTAGATGCAGCTAGAGTGGACTGGCCACATCCACACAATGAGTTCTTGTCCCTGATTTCCTGTGCACACTAGGTAGTCTTAATGAGCTGGTTTTATTCTGGTGTGGTTTTCCAGTTCCAAGTTTTTGAAATAATATCTTTGCACTCCACAAGGGCAGTGTTTTTTATCACATTATAGTACAATTTTGTTTTACGGGTACTAGAATGTGATATAATGCATGTGCATGTGTCCAAGGATACAAAGCCTACAAGGCTGACATTGGAGGGATGTATAAAAGATGAACGCTGGCTCATCTAATCATTGCTTTCGGGAGTAATCATGCATACCTGTCACCTTTGAAAATGTCTGTTGGAGCTGCACAAAGAAGAAATAGGGAAAAGTAGCACTGTGGGTGGTCCAGAAATATCTTCTCTGTTTAGTAGCACAGGTGTACTGATTTGTTTTCTCAAAACCGATGTTAAAACTGGATCTCCAAAGGAAAACCTCTGAGGAAAAGGACTTGTTAACATGCTCTTAAAGCACTTCATACCAACTATTTTCAGCAATGTTATTTTACTGGTTAAGTCTAGCTGTAAAAAGTGGAAGTCTAACGCAGTCTCACTTGTATGTGACTTCAGTGTTTTATTACATCAGATTCCATTGTCTATGAATATCGTCCAATATTTTATCGTAAAAAAAAATTTGTTAATCTAAACTTTGAAATACTGTAATAAGAAACTTTTTTTCTGTGATATTCAGTATCTCAATATAGCAGACATCTGCAGATAAGCATTGTGTATTGCCAGCAGTAATTTATTATGCTTCAGGGATCCAAGATACCAAAACCCATATTTCAGCGCTTTCAAACGTCCTATGCTTTTGCACTAAGCTTAACAGACTGCTTTATGCCTGGTTTTATCCATCAGTTGCTGCTGCTGTTCCATTATGAAGACTAGATCATAATATCTGTCTAACAATGAAAATTACTGGTTTTGCAAACTCTTTAATCCTCCTGCTAAATCTCCCTGAGCATCTGATTCTTATATTACTTTATTCCTCCTCTTGAAGTATTCCATTCATGTAGGATTTGTGCTGTTCTTGGAGAGCTTTTTCCTGACTTTGTAGGGCCTTTTCCTCATCTTGAAGAGTCCCGTTCTCCTCTTGGAGGGCAATTTTCTCCTCACTAAGGGCATTTTTTTCCTCACAAAGAGCTTTCTCCTCTTCCTGAATGGCTTTGTTTTCCTTTTGAAGAGCCTTGAGCTGCTCCTTGAAGTCCTTGTTTTCCTCCCATAAAGCTAAAATCACTTGCTGAAGAGCTTTTTCCTCCATTGCAAATGCTCTTTCTTGTTCTTTGAGAGCCTCAATCTCTTATTTGAGGGCTTTATTTTGTTGTTGGACGGCCTTTTGCTGTTTCTCAAGGTGCTTTGTTTACTCTGAAGAGCCTCTATGATTCTCTTGAAGGATTTTATTCTCTTCCCAGAGAACTTAGTTCTGTCTTTGGATATGTTCTTTCTCCTAATAATAGGCTTTGTTCTCCATATGAAAAGCTCTATTCTTTTGCTGAAGGTTTTGATTCTCTTCTCCAAGGGCCCGATTCTCCTTCCAGTGTGATGGTTAAATTGAGTCATGTGAGAGGAGATGGCCGATGAGGGCAGCAGAGATAAATTGTTGATTTTCCTTAAAGAATCTTCAACCTTTGAATGAGATGTTTTGTCACTTAGCTGCACCACTCAGGAGATGTGCTATGGTCCAGATGGGTGATTCCGTGTTTCGTATTCAGTAGCCATGGAACTGAGAACAAAAGTTAAGGGTCCATAAGACCCTACTCAGAATAATATATAAATAAGTAAATAAATAAATATAGCACTAAATGTGAAATAAAAATAATGGTAAAACAATACAGATATTTGAAAAGTATTGTATATTTTTGCATGTGCTGAAGTACATGCAGCAAATTAAATTTCACATGACTGAGTTAATGATACCGAAGGAAAAAGAAGGGATATTTCCTTTTAGAGTCTTAAAACTTTGGCAGTCTTTCTCATGGACATATTGAAGGGGTATACACATTTATGGAGGAATCCAGATTAATATATATCTTTAGTTGCAATTTTCTTTGCTTTTCTTTTTTACCTTTTTTCTTTCTTTCCTTCCTTTTTTTTATCTGTATGATAAAGTATTTATTTTTCTAGAACTGTCACCTTACTTGCACTTGAATATGCTGTTAATGCTGTTTCTATTATAACTTTCTTGATCCAGACCAGGGACGGCCTTGAATTTGAGTTTGCCTTATCTTTTAGAGGAATAAAGATCAATAAAATGTATATATATATAAAGTAAGAAAAATTATGTATAACCTTTTCAGAGGTAGAGCTGGTGAACTCCTCTCTTCAGACTGGATTATATAACTGGGATAAGGTGCAATTAAACACTTTTTGTTGTTTGTGTATTCCTTATTCTACCCTTCTGGGGTAGAATTTTAACAATATTGCAATAACAGGCATGTTTTGGATATATACCTGCCATTGCCTAGGAAGCACTAAACAATTAGCCACTATGCCATTTAATTGTATAATTCATATATACAGCTAAATACATATACAGGTATATGTATATAACGAAAAAATTCCCAGATGTTCATAGAAAATATATCTGTGAAGAATCCAGGAGGAAAATTATGATAAATTAAGGAAATCATACAGTACTTACTGTCATGTTATCCTTGAATCGATTTGCCATCTGGCAGCTCAAGGCAGAGCTGTCAGGTGAGGCTATCCTTAATGTAATTTCAACATGCATAACATCAGTGACACAACAATAAATGGCACTGGTGATCATACAAGTTGTGACCATCTGAAAGTAAGCATAAGTATTTGTAGGGTTAGGATTCTCTAGCAAGACAGTTTCTGTATTTCTCAGTATTTTCTTCATGTTTCTTCATTCTTTATGTTTGTTCAAAACATTATTGTCCAGCTGGCTGAATGGTTCTTGCCACTAGTATTGATGGCTGCCATGAAACATTTTCTTACGTGGTCTCTGAAAGTAAGCTTTTACTCCTAGCTATCTTGGCACAAATTTTGGGTAACTGTATTTGGAGCTATTTCTAAATTACAGAAATTCCATGGATGAAGCAATATATGGTCTCTATATTATACAACTTAGACTAAGATTAGTATTCAGAATTACAAATATTTGAGTAAATTAAGCAAATGTACACGGAAAGTGAGAATTAAATAATACAAGCGCATGATGGTAGGCTGCTTGCAATCTTCATTACCCCATAGGCAACATTCTTGTTTTTCAACTCAAATAAAGTCCATGTGTTCTATGACAACCATTTTACTTTGAATAAGAGGATGAAATACTTTAGACACATGAACATCTTAGATTACACCACTAACTTGTCTACTCTTTATGAATTTTTTGGGGAAGAGGAATACTGTATTCCAACTAAAGTACAAACCTGTTTCCAATATTTGTTATCCGATTGAAGCAATCAATATGTTTTTGTTTTTGTTTTTAATCATAAGCTATATGTGCTCAGGATATTAAAAAAAGTCCAATAAGCTTACAAAGAGATGTGGTCGTTTCATTTAAATCACTTCACACATCACATAATCTCTTTGTGCTGTCTCTCAGCTCTGTTCTGTATGTTAATTAGGTAGGGAGCTGAAATATGGCATGTAAAATGCTCAGTAATCCCAGGAGATGAATATGCACAACTCCCACTGAAAATTTTGCAGGGTGACCAGCTCTCTAAATCCTTTTCTTCAGGATATTTGGTTCCCTTGCCTGCTCACACAAATTAAATAGGCAAAGCAGATGAGTAATACTGAAAATTATAGTATCAAACAAGATCAGTATCTTGTGTTCAGGTGTTTTTCCCAGTCCTTTCCTCACTTTAGCCTCTCAGGAACAATTTGAATCTTATTTCTTCCATGCTTATCACCAATGTAAACTTAAACATTATAGCTCAGGTAATTTGCTTCTTTGAAAATGAAATTGTTGTTAAGCTCAGTTAATTTACTTCCTTAAAATAAAAATTGTCATTAAGCAAAAATAGTTCGGGTAACTCAGTACCTGTTGTAGGTGTGTTGCAAAAATGGGGAAGTCAATCTGGTCTTGTGCGGCCGGCACTGAATATGCGACAGACTCAAATCGGGAGACAAAATAGTAACCGTTTATTTACAGCAACATTTACAGGTTCTTTTGGATTGTCAGTGATAAATTAAAAGCTATAGGTAGAACACAAGGTTTATCACTAATATAACAACAACACACACTATACTCACACATACACACTAACAACAATAACAACTTGCCCACTGTAGGCCCAGCTGCTTGGCAAATAGACAAGCCTGTATAACAGGGATACGGTGGAACAAGAGACAGTAAAGTTGCGACAAACAAGAACCAAGGATACACTCAGGGAAGCATAGAAATGCACTTGAGGAGAAAATGTGAAATACACCTATGGAGGAAAAGTATATCTCTCAGCGTTAGCTGAGGTAAATAATATTACCCACATGGCATCCCAAGTGGGGGGGATAGAGAAGGAGCGAATTCGTCAATCCACCCAGTCGTCAGTATGGTTCCGAGTTGATCCTGTCCCGATTTTGGGGCTGAAATTGGGGTGATATTTATACTCGAAATTTTACATTACATCACCAGGGTATATGTGCGGGTGGGGATGACTATAGACAATCTTATCACTTATGTTAATGCCACAAAGTCTGTCAATGTACACCTGCATGGGAGGAGGTAGTGGCTCCTTTTGTTCAGGGCAAAGAGAATGGGGGACTGGGACCACGAGGCCCTCACCCTGTCTCCCACTCCTCAGGGCAATCCACATAACACCAGATATCGATCTAGTAATGGTTGCCCCCTGCCCAGTGCTCGCCACTTCACGCAATGCTGAATTTCATGCTTCCAGGCATGCACCTACACGATGTATGTGACTCAGACTTTGGGATTATTTTTTTGCTCTCTGTACAAGGTGTTTTCATGTTAAAATGTAAAGTTTAAAGTATCATTGCTATTTTGACATGTAGGCCACTTCCTTTTATAATTTAGAAATACAAGTAGTACGCAGAAGGTGTCTGTTTCAACAAGTGACAAAAGAATAAGGCAGTATTTCCCCCTCAAGATCTCCTGAGTCTTACACCCCTCATTTCTCAGGACCCTGCATAGGAAAAGAAAAGATAATCTGTGCTTGGAAAAGAGATAATTTTATTAACCCATTCCGTAGTTGGAGTAAAACAGTGCAGCTATAATTACACTAATAACTATCTACTCCACTAGAAATTCTTAACATTACTTTCCCATTAATGAGACAAAATTACTAAAATACTAGGTATACCAAGAGTTAACAATATATATCAGAAAATATAGAAATGAAGGCTAGCTTGTAATATTTTTTGAAAGTTTAAAAAAAGGTTTTTAAAACCTGTTTTAAAGGTTTTCCATGAACATTCTTCTATGATAGCTGTATGATCACACTGCTGTTTGTTAATCATGGGAGATGTGAAATATAGCAGAATTCTAAGATAACTCATTTGAATACCCACAACCCACATATAGCTGTACTGCTCAGTGGAAATTAGTAACTGTGGCAGGTGCACCTGACCTGACAAAGGCTAACTTGAAGCCAAGGTTTGGGGGTCCAGCCACCCAGCCACATGATGACTGTTGTCACACACACACCTCAGTCAAGGGATAGGAAAAGCAAGGCCCTTTGGTCAACAGACAAGCCCTTAGCCAGATAAATACCTCGGCTGAGAGAAGTTTCTAGACAGTTGACCATATATGACCACAGATCAGAGTCGACTAGGGTATAAATGGAGCCCCATCAGAGGGTAAATTAAGCCAGTCCTCCTCGGAGCAGAGGGTCTGCAGTGGGGGATTCTCCCCTTGAACTGGTATGCTGCCCAAGGTAACACATCGAGGTTGAAAGCTCTTGCCTTATTTGGTGGGAGATAGGCGCTTTTTGGGTCATCATCCTCAAAACTTAAGCTTAAATTGGATGTGTGTTATTAGTTCCATTTGACAGATATCCAAATCTGTAGTTTACTAATGTTTGTTGGAGTGCTAAACAATTTTGTTTAGAATAAATCTCATTTTGAGTACCTGCTTTGTCTATTTTGAGAGACTCTGGGACAGTAGCACAGCAGGCGTATTCTTAACTTTTCAGGTGACACTAGCCAACAATTCAGATCGATCTCTGCTTCAGAATAGCTAGGCCTACAAAAAAGTCAAGTACATGCAAAAAAACCCAGTGTAGTTCAAAATAGTAAGCTTCTAAAATCAAAATCACACATGTTGCATAGCTTCTGTGACATATGCCAGTTGCTGTTGGATAAACCTGAAAACTCAAATTGGAACCTAAAAACTTAACTAGCATATTTGGCCCATCTGGCACTTTTACTATTCTGACAATTTTATGCTGAGGTGGCTTCTTTTTTAGGTCATTCAAATACGTGATTTTCTCTCCCAAGTGGTTATAAAATTTATGTTGTTCCTTCCAGGAGACTGAAAACCTGGACTAAGACAGATCTTTGCTCTACCTGCCAGAGATTAGTGGAGTACCACAGAGAGCAAAAGTTGATGGTGCTGTACATCTGTGCATTCAACATTTGGTGGCACTAAGCCACTAGTCTCTTTTCTGCATGACCAACTGACTAATTGCTGTACTAGGCCTTTTTGAATACCTTCAATTAATGCGATGTGCAGTTGCACACAGTGATGGAGTCACCCATACAGAACAGAATCTGGGCCAGAATTAGGCTCTAAGTCCCAGAAGCACCTGTTACAAATACAAAGTGTCCAGATGGTCTGGTCTTTGTGGGAAACTGTCAAGAATTGACTTATCTGTCTTTCTTACTTTTGGTTTAAGGTCATAAGCATGATTATTTAGAAGCAGAAAGCCAACCACCTTTAGGGGGGAAAAAAAATAAAGAAAGGAACCTTAGGATAAATGCAAAACCTGCTCCATTTATAAACTTAATAACCCAATGGAGCACGTTGTTATCACATTCTGGGCAGGCAAAAGGGATTAGTCTGTGATTACAATGCAGCCTTCAATATAATTAGATGGATTTATTTAAACACAGCTGTAAACCATAAAAATGTGAAATATTTAGTGACCATAAATTCCACAGTTTGTAAATTTAAAACTTAAATCTCCAATCAGATATTTTGCTTTGGTTTTGTTTAGAAACACTAGAATATATTGTTCTTCACTCTCTTTTTTATGGATATCAGTTATTTGAGTTTGTAACAGTGAGGAGTGTTCCTGAATGCTGATTCACTTTCTAACATTGCATTGCTTTGTTCATCAGTGTGTTTCCTCTTTTGAAACGTGACGTTTAAGAACAATGACTCCTTTGGCAATAACCATAGAGTTTGCATCCCATGCCTTCTCAGCTGCGTGAGATGGAGGAAGAAATACAGTTTTATACAGTGCACAAAAATACAGTTTTTAACCTGAGAGGAATACAGAGAAACTGTCCAAGCAGCTAGGGATCAGATTAGAAAAGCAAAAGCCCTGATATAATTACATCTGGCGAGGACCATCAAGGATAACGAGAAAAGCTTCTATCACATCAGTGATCAAAGGAAGACTAGGGAAAATGTGGGTCCTCTGTGGAAGGAAACAGGAGACCTGGTTACCCAGGATATGGAGAAGGCAGAGGTACTCAATGACTTTTTAACCTCTGTCTTCACCATTAAGTGCTCCAGCCACACTGCCCAAGCCATAAAAGGAAAGGGCAAGGTCTGGGAGAATGAAGAACCACCCACTGCAGTAGAAGGTCTGAGATCATCTAAAGAACCTGAAGGTGCGCAAGTCTATGGGACCTGATGAGATACAACCACGGATTCTAAAGGAAATGGTGGATGAAGTGGCTAAGTCGCTACCCATTGTATGTGAGAAGTTGTGGCACTCCAGTGAAGGCCCCACTGAGTGGAAAAGGGGAAACATAATCCCTATTTTTTAAAAGGGTACAAAGGAAGACCCAGGGAACTACAGGCCAGCCAGTCTTCCCTCTGTGCCAAGTAAGATCATGGAGCAGATCCTCCTGGAAAATATGCTAAAGCACATGGAAAATAACGAGGTTATTTGTGTCATCCAACAAGGCTTTGCTAAGGGCAAATTGTGCCTGACAAATTTAGTGGCCTTCTACGATGGGGTGTCAGCATTGGTAGATAAGAGAAGAGAAACTGACATCATCTACCTGGACTTGTGCAAAACATTTGACACTGTCCCACACAACATCCTCGACTCTAGGGAGAAACATAGGTTTGATGATGGACCACTCGGTATATAAGGAATTGGCTCAATGGTTGCACTCAAAGAGATGCGGTCAATGGCTTGATGTCCAAGTGGAGACCAGTGATGAGTGGTGTTCCTCAGGGACTGGTATTGGGACCAGTGCTGTTTAGCATCTTTGTCGATGATATGGACTGTGGGGTTCAGTGCAGCCTCAGCAAGTTTAGCAACGACACCAATCTGTGTGGTGTGGTGGACATGCTGGAGGGAAGGGATGCCATCCAGAGGGACACTGACAGGCTGGAAAGATGGGCCCATGAATACTTCATGAAGTTCAACAAGGCCAAGTGAAAGGTCCTGCACATGGGTTGGGGTATTCCCAAGCACAGATACAGGCTGAGGGACAAGTGGATTGAGAGCAGCCCTGCAGAGAAGGACTTGGGTGTGCTGGTGGATGAAAAACTGAATATGAGCCAGCAAAGTGTGTTCACAGCCCAAAAAGCAAATTACATCCTGGGCTGCATCAAGAGAAGGATGGCCAGCAGGTGGAGGGGTGTGATTCTCCCTTTCTACTCCACTCTTGTGAGACCCCATCTGCAGTGCTGCTTTCAGCTCTAGGGAAGGATGTGGACCTGCTTGAGCAGGTCCAGAGGAGGGCCATGAAGATGATCAGGGGGCTGGAGCACCTCCCCTATAAGGACAGGCTGAGAGACCTGTGCTTGTTCAGCCTGGAGGAGAGAAGGCTCCCGAGAGACCTTATAGTGGCCTTCCAATACTTAAACGGGGCCTACAGGAAAGCATGGGAGGGACTCTTTATCATGGAGTGTAGTGATAGGATGAGGGGTGATGGTTTCAAACTGAAAAAGGGTAGATTTAGATTAGATATTAGGAAGAAATTCTTTACTGTGAGGGTGGTGAGACACTGGAACTGATTGCCCAGAGAAATTCCAAATGTCCCCTCCCTGCAAGTGTTCAAGACCAGGTTGGGTGGGGCTTTGAGCAATGTGGTGTAGTGGAAGGTGTCCCTGCCCATGGCAGGGGGTTTGGAATTAGATGATCTTTAAGGTCCCTTCCAACTCAAACCATTCTATCATTCTATGATTCTGTCGGATCCTGAAAACAGTAAGGATATCTCTAATAATAACCCGGAACAACGACAGTCATGGTTTCCTAATAAGACTGTTTTAACAGAACAAATAATGGGTAGTATTAACAGTAGTAAAGAAATAAGTGTTTCATGCATTGCTGAAAGCTCTTCTGTTCTTATTTTACATCTCTGGTTCTTTCCCTCCATCCATCCATCCATCCATCCATCCATCCATCCATCCATCCATCCATCCATCTGTCCTCTTTCTGCCTTTACATAGCTATTCAACATCAGAGAGAAAAGAGAGGGGTAAGAGAAAAATAAAGAGAAAAATTGAGTTGAGCAAGGGAGAGAGGAAGCTATTTCAGTAGAAGGAAAAAGTGAGAGGGTAATAAAACATATTTCCTCCATGTGAATTATTTGGCTTGTATCAAATATTTATTCTTTTATTTAGCGTCTGTAAATTTTAAAGACCTTAAACCCAGACTGCTATGTCCCTGCATGTGCACATAACACAAAACCAAACACATCACAGTTAGCTGAGTACCTAACCCTAATTTGAACAACAGTAGTAACTGAATTAGTGTCTTTGGACTTTGGAACCATGCCTATTTTTGTTATTCATAAGTACTAAAATAATATTTGCTACCATAAAATGTGCAAGAGACCTCCAATGTTTTTAAGCCTGAAGTACAGTAGTTAACAGTTGCCACCAATAATTATGGATTGGTTTTATTTTCTAGTTGATTCATTATTTTCCTTGGATTTTTGAGAAGATATAATGTATACTGCACAAAATTTCTGTATTTTCAATGGTTCAAAAGACATGCTGCTCAAAATAAATCTTCTAAGTGAATTCATTCACGTTTTAAAATACAAATGTTAGTGAATATTTTGCTGGATTTTGGAGTAATCTTTTCACAGAACCAATATTTAAATTTTAAAATGTGAAAAGAGCATGAAAGTGGCATGAGGGAAAACCTTTCATATATCCCAAGGACAGAGAATGCGGTATTTGCTCTTAATTGTAAAAAGTGATAGGAAACTGAAGCTGCTATTTTTGTTAAATGTGGAAACACAACACAGGGCAATCTTGTTTAACATGTCAGAAAGGCTGATTGATGCTTCATTATGCTTCATCCTTGCTTTATTTACTTGGAAAACTGATGACATACTGCATAACCTAAGTTCTAAGTAAGAACAGTGGATCCACCGGTGAAGGACTACGGCTGTGGGCATTTATCTGGGTATTTTCTTCTAATAACATTTCTGTGCTTTCACCTGGTTGTGTCTGAGCTGTCAGATGTGTGGCAGAGCTGGACTTCAGAGCCATGTATGTTGGCATTGTGAGGCAAAAATATTGGGCCAGATCCAATGACCTGACAGAGGTGAGGCTGCTGCAGCTCCATGCTCCCAGGTGCGATATGTAGTGAGGCTGAGCATGTATTCCCAGTAGGCACCTGCATATAAAGCACACATATAGACATATATATGGCAGGCTGCACAGATCAAGATGCACAGACACATGCAGCCCTCGTACAAACACAGACACCACCAGCAGCCTCATCCTTCTCCTCTCCTTGGCTAAGCAGTATGGTCCACTACTGAAAGCATATATATCTGTACACATATGCACAAGGCGAATCCCTCCAGCAGCTGGGCTCAAACACAGCCAGCTCAGTAGCTGCCCCTGAATCCCAGTCTCCCTGGTTGCTGTCATTTGGACATATGAACCCCTGAGGCCATAGCCCTACTCATGTTGCTAGTATCGACCCCTTCACTCTCTCTCTCTCACACACACACACATACCTACCCGATCAGGACTCTGCTGGTCCCCCAGCAGCCAGCCTCCTATGGTCTTGCTCTTGGACATACACACACATCCCCCTGCCTCCCAGGCCACTTCACCTACTCACTGGCTAGACGAACATGATGTTTGCTAGCGATCACACACTCACTTGCACACCCATGCTCTCTACAGGTGCTGTCACAACTAACAAAGGGGCCTCATGACCTAAGGTTCCACTCCAGTGACTGGCAGTTAAGTCTACTCAGCCCAGCCACATGGGCCACATGGGTGGTCCAGTCTGTGATCTGACTCCAGTTGTTGCACTAAGACCCTCATATACACAGACGCACTGCCCCTCACCCCGGAAAGATTTAGAAAGGAATTTAATATGAAAATAGGGTAGACTGTGTTGACCAGGTGCAAGACATAGCCAGACAAGTGTATTGACCAATAAACTATTTACACCTGTCTGGGCCCTTTTCATCCCCGTATGTATCTATTTTTCCACCCTTGTGCCTCCTCAGATCACCTATATCTTCCTTCCTTTGTTTCCTCCTCAAAAATTCCTATAATAAGCCCTGCATACTTCTGAAATGCTCTCCCCCTGCAGTCGTAACATGTCCCACACCTCTAGGCACCAATCCACCTCAGTCCAAAAAGAGCTCCAAAATTGTCATGTCTTGGTAGGTTTCACACATGAACATGAGGTCTGAGGCTCTCCTGGGACAGCCCCGGGACAGGGCCAGATAAAGTTTTCCTTCCTCTGAGCCCTGAAATTCAGTTACTGCCTGCCATAGTGCCCCTGCACTCTGAGGAAATGGGCCTTTGATGGGCTGATGGCTCCTGTGATGGGCCAGAGACTAGCCAGGGCAGAGTATTATTTAGTCTCCCCTTCCTGATATTGTCTTTCTGTGCTCTGTTGTGGACGTGCAGACAAGCTTTTACCACATGACCTAACATGTATATCTGCTAGTTCACCCGTACAGTCTGCTCAGTAGAGTCTGCTTCTAGAAGCCAGATTTCTCCAAAGAAAAATGTGAATTGACTGAGTGCAACTGTGAGTAATCACAGGTGAGAAAAGTACGTATTTTAAAGCCACCAGTTATGTTGGACAGGTGTTATTCTGTTGGAAACTGACGTTCATCTCATCATCCATACAATTGTTTTAAAGTAAGGAATATTACAAGAATTTAGCTGTACTTTAACATGACTAATTATAGAAAAGACATCTATTTATCTTCCTAAATATTAACAGACAATAATTTTCTTGTCCTGGTTGCTAACCACAAATGATACATATCATATAAACATATCAGGATGCTTATATATATATATATATATACACTATTTTTTATGT
The DNA here is from genome assembly GCF_034619465.1 of Leptosomus discolor. Taxonomy (NCBI): domain Eukaryota; kingdom Metazoa; phylum Chordata; class Aves; order Leptosomiformes; family Leptosomidae; genus Leptosomus; species Leptosomus discolor. The sequence goes on along the minus strand of NC_141391.1, from coordinate 43,094,434 downwards.
CTACACACTATTATATATACACACACAATGTCATGTATATAGATATTATTACAAATGACAAATTAGGTGGTTTCATGTAATTTTTTTTTTCATTTCACACAGAGTGAAATTCATCCCACCTAAATTCTGATGTCTAATAGCTAAGCATTTAAACCCAAATAAGTCACTTTAGACTTTCTTTGTAGTCAATTCAGAGAAATACATACCTTCAGGGGAAGGTATATCTCCTGTTAACATAGGCATCTAAGAGAAATAAAATGTATCACTATTGTCATCTGGATTTGCTTACTTTTGGTCATTAATCCGAGCTGACTTAGATATCTATATTTTAGGTAAATAAAGTAGTCTGAATCCAGCGTTGTGTAAGACAAAGGTAGAAAGCATCTGTCAGAGAACATCTTCACATCCACCTCAAATGTGAAAATTTCTTTTATTACATATTTCATCTAAGTCAAAATGTAATAAAAGATCAAGAATTTAAATGTTGACCGCATTTTTCACTTCCTTTGAAAATGGCTTTGTGAAATTCATAGTCATGGGCGCACAGGTCATTTAAGAGAAAAAGACCTAATTTATTGAAACATACCAAATCAGCATCTGACAGAGAAAAGGCATTTTTACAGTGTCTTCCTAACTTGATCCGACGTAAATATGAAGGAAGAATTAACATCCTGAAGCATGTCATGCTTCCACTTCTACCTGTTCAATCAATGACGGGATGAAACTGTAGCTCTCATCATTCTTTGTAATAGCATAAGATCCTTTTCTCAAAGATGCACTTGAAATCAAAATCCTCAGTTAGGAATACTTCCTTGAAAAGACATGTAACTTTTCTAGGAATCATTAACAGTTTGTTACACTCAGAGCAGATAGTACCTCTTCATTTGCTTCTGCTTTTCCAAATAAACACCATAACAGAACTTGAAGTCAGATAAATACCTTACATTTGGATTAGTTACATAGAATCCTTTCACTGTAAAATGGGTACTTACAAGATGTAATTAATCTCATCCTAAATTTAGCATCTAAAATAGACTGTATCAATCGTTCCTCATTAATTGTTCACATTTTAATACAAAAGCCTAAACTGACTTGCTCAGTTGGAATCTCACCCTAACTGTCCTGAATGTTCTTCTCTACTTGGTGTAAAAGTCAATATCAGACTTTCTGTTTGCTGAAATCAGTATTTGACTGAGCATTTCTTCAGATGACACTCAGTCACGGGACCAAGAAAATACAGGCTTGGTTGTATACAGCAGACCAAATGTATATGCTGTCTACAGACAGTATAGAAGTCTAAATAAATTTTATTAAGAAAGTTTGTGGAGGAAGGTTTTCTATGAAAAATATTTGAAAGAAGTTTCAGATTTGATGAAACATAAGAGAAACTGCTGGCAGACAATTCAAGGTCATTTCTAAAAACTCTAATGAAGGCTGAAACTTATTTGATTTGTAAAGGTAATTCCATATTTTGTACTCTTCTGTTTTATACCGGATTGATATTATAAAAGCAAACAAATATACCTAAATCCAGGGTAATTATGTTCAAATCCAATCTATACTACTCACTTCATTTCTTTTATGTCCATGCTACAGTTTTCCCGTGCTTTTTATTGCTCATATCTAAGAGAAAACACAAAGGACCATTATCTAGCTTTAGAATAACCTCTGAAATCTATACACATAGAGTCATATATATAAATAATTTGCCAGGAACTGCTGCCTTAATTCACTTATATATTTTTCTCACATCGAACTGTTTAAAGTAAGGAAAGTTTAGCTCTGAAATTGTCTGTTTCAATTAATCAACACTTCAGTTAAAATTATGGTAAAAAGTAGTATTGAATTCTTCCATAAAGTAAACTGTTTTATATTGAGAACAGTAACATTTAATCAACCATCAGAATTTTGCAAAATCTTTTATTACCACTGACTTTATATGACTTGTACATTTTCATAGTACTTTTGGACATTGAAATCATTGAAGTGGACCTTCTCTGTTCCTGTTTCCTTCCTCAGTAAACAAACAAAACCACACAAAAACAGGCAGCTCCCCTTTCCTTTAGTTAAGGATCTCTTCTTCCATAACTCTCTTTTGAAAAAAAAAAATCAAACAACTAGTTCCTATTTACTCTTTATTATAAAGGACTTACCTTTTACAGAATATTTTTCTGTACTGACATTTTTTTGAGATCTGCAACTGTAAATTTAGAGAAAGCAGAGCTGGCTACCTAAATCATCTAATAGCTAACCTGTCACCTTTATTCTCCTGAGTCCTTTATTTTTTTTCCTACAGTTTCTTTTTACTGCTGCTGAAGAGGAGGCAACCCTTAACAAGTGTTGCATTCTAGAGCACCTCTTTAGTTGTCCTGGCGCGTTAAGGGATGTAGGCATCTAGTAAGTCATCTGCTCCTGCGTAATCAACACACCTTCAACATAAACATCTGAGAAAGGCTATAGGTCATTTTTTAATAGATTTTTAAGTGGTTAATAACAGCACAGATACATTCTTATATCTGTAGTTTGTACTGGAAATTGTAGAAATGTACAGATAGTATACACAAAAGCTGCTCTGAAGTGTAAGGATATTATTAAAGCAACTTGGTTTCCAGAAGAATTATTTAGATATTGGTTTTTAATGGTTCAGAACAAGTGTCTGTGTATGTTTTCAGAGGCCTGACACCAGTCATTTCTGTTGACTGGGGATGTGATGTGTCTCTAGGAGGAAGTACAACACAATAATTACAAAGGTGAAAAGGAAAAGATTGTGAAAATTCTGCTTCTGTTCCCGCTCCTGTGTCAGGCTTAGAACTTGCAGTAGATGCTTCCCTCTGTCTCTGGAGTGCTTAAATACATTCAGTGGGGTATTTCTGAGGATATTGACAGTGTGTCTCACAAGAGAGTAAGATGAAACAGGCAACATGAAAACTTGGATATTTTTCTTACACAGCTGGGATTTTTTTTATTATTATTTTTTAATTTACCATGCTGGAAAACACATCTGCATTTAAAATATTCCCATGTGTTCCCTCAGCTGGTTCCTGGTTAATATGTTTGTGGCCCTTTCCTGTGAAGGATCAGGTAGCATCTTGTATACCATCCTGTGTGCCACATCCACCATCCCATTGCTGCGTGCACCACAGCTGAAGGAACCAGTGTTTGCAACTGTGTTGGGTGCAGATGTCAAGGTGCTGGCAGTGGGGAGCTGCAGGGCAGCCTCTGTGAGGAGAGGCGGGGGCTGCCCCATGCTGGATGTGGCCAGTTCCAGCCAGCTGCAACCCAACTACCACAGGGCACAGCTGAGCCCTCAGCTAAGGTAGTTTGGCTGGGATAAAATGGTTGATGTGATATCTGTTGTACTTTTGACACATTTTTCTTTGGAAATGTAGTCAAGACTGTAATTTTGACCGTGATACAAGGTTTTCTGCGCTGGGGTGGGGCTGTGGTGTGCGAGATGGTGACGTGCTCTTTCTGGATCTCAGAAAGAGATCGGGAAATGCCCAACAACAAATGACATTAAAATAGCCACTTTAATTAGGTAGACCGAAAAGAGGAATTCATATAGTGTGTAAATCTTACACAGAAAGTGAGTGAATCTTATGTCCTTTCAGATGCTGGGAACCCTGTGTTCATGCAGCTTCAGACAGAGCCCAGATGGGTTTACCCATGGTATGCTAAGCAGATCCCATCCGTGGAGAGAGGCCCCTCCTTTTTGGTATTTTGAGCTTTTTTAGGATTTTCTTACAATAGAACAACTCTATTTATCATTCCAGCTGTCAAATATACACAAGAGCTTCTTGCTGGACTTTTAGACAAAGGCAATTCCTTGCAGGTGGCATAATTGCTGGCACAGTGCAGCGCAGCACAGACCTGGACTTATTTAGGTTAACTACTATATGGATCACTGATTCTTCAATACACAATGGTCTAGTAATCAGTATCACTACACCTGGTATCTGTGATCATACATGCTAAATGCTAGGTAAAGTAAGATCAAACATTACAATATGAGAAAGGACTGAAAAAGTCGTGATGTCTAATTCCAGACCAGTGTTCACTGTTATAGAAGTCCAGACGGTGCATACAATTATCTGGTATCAAAATTAAAAGCATGAAAATTAGTATTTTAGGAACTGAGATATTTCTGTACTCATAAATCAAACAGTGGTAGAGAATCTTCTCATGCACTGAAATTTGATCATCTATCCTTCTGTGCTCTTATAAGGGTCTTTGACATGGGCATAATTCAGTAGTAGGCATGGCCCATGGAGCAACTTCAGCATTATTTCTTGTTTTGGAAATTCAGAGAGTTTAAGACTATCAGTATAGGCTGTTCTATGCTACTTTGCCTTGGTGCTGGCTTAGTTTGTTGGCACAGATGCGGCCCACACAGTTTCCCTGAATATTGGCTTATGTTCATTTGAGGATGAGTGTTTAAGATATTCTCTGTCTTTTATTTTGGTTTCAAACTCATCAAGTTAGACTTTGTGGATCACAATAATAGCTATCAAAATCTTTCCTTGTATTTTACACAGATCCAAAGTGAATGACCAAGGTTGTAAATTCAACCGTGCCAAAGTCTTTTTGTAAATAGGAGTCTCAAACAGATAAACAAAAATTAACTTACAATAAGGAATATTATAATATTCTAGTGAAGAATTGTTTTCTTTTTTCAGACCGAAGTCCTGCTGTTAAAGATGTTTTCCTTATGATTTAGTGAATGGGGACTATGTGATAATTTTTAGATGGGTCTGGGCTTAGGTTGGAGTAAATAATGCACCTCCAGAAGGATATTAATGTAATTAACCCATATAGGATAACTAGAAAACATCTCTGCAAACTTCTCTGATTTTTCTTGTGTTCTTTTTGTTATTCTAAACTTTTCAGTCAAATTCAGTCTTCAAAGGCGTTACTCTAACTCTCCTAGGAAAACTAGTGTTTTAAAAATGAGATACCAAATTGATGACAGTAGTAGCTGGGGTAGAATAGACTGCATCTAATTATCAAGATTGAATGATAACATTATCTAGATGACATAAAATGCTTAGATCCAAAAATAGATCTGTTGCCAGTTGAAAATGTTATACATTTTGTTGATATGTTATTACTTTTTTGTGGGAGAATGTTCATCATCAAATGATGATGACACAATATATAACTAATTAGTTATTTTGAGGTCATATTTTTCCTTATTATACGTAACCTGCTCAATATAGTTCTGAACGTGGAAAATAATTTGTTTAGTAATAAATTCATTACCTCCTTTACTAAAGAGAGTACATGGGAATGCATACAGTGTCTTGCTGGAATCTTGAACCATGTGCAATTTGTTGAGAAATATATAACTCAGAAAACAGAGGAACAGCAATTGCAACAGAATTTTACTGCTTTTACACAATTCATTAGACCTGTTTCTTTTTTCTTCTGCTGGTGGCTTGTATCTCTGTGACCTTAATGACTTCAGTGATATCACCCCTAAATTACAGTGTGATCAATAAGTCACATCATCATCAGTACACTGTGCCTGTCTTAAAGGCTGCCTTACAGGCTTTAGACTTGAAGTCCAAACAGGTTTCTAAAGAGGGATCCTCTTTGTGTGAGGTCCTTGCACACAGCAAACAAATACCCTGTCTGGACATAAGTTATGGTCTTAGTACTACACTGCAACATGCTTATCTTCCAGCCCTGCTTGTGTAAACAAAGTACAAACACAGAGCCATCCTAGTATAGTCACTATTTGTGTGGATAGAAAATCTAATCTTGAGGGGTATTTTGGGGAGTAACTGAGGCTAAAGTCTGTTACCTACAGGAAAAATGAAGGAAGGTGTGTAATTCTAGTGCCTGAACAAGGTGACATTTTAGATACTGTATGTGGCACATGTGACTGATACCTGTCACCCACAGATGTCTCAATTATCCTGCAGGTCCTGTGTCCTACCTACCAGCCCATGAGTGTGCTGAGTACTTTTTATTAATTTCAGCGGTTCTATACAACTACATAACATCATCCCAATTGTTCTCTTGATTTGTCATGTGAAATAGCCTGGAGTTGCAGACATGGAATCAACATAAAGAAGTTTCAAATCTACAATAAAGGAGCATTCAAGCAGTGACAGGTAATATTCTAAAGTTTCACAAGCTCCTTTTGGTTTGGAAAAGCCTGCCAAAGTTTGAATATGTTAACAAATGTTATCTCAGCCCTGTGAGGCAGAAGAGAAGGTTGGAATTCTCAGTGGCAGTTTCCTCTAAAATGGCTTAACATATCAAACTTGGCTTGACTGCTGCCAGCATTGTTGTATTTATTTATTTATTTACTGAAAACACTGTACTGACAGTCTCACTTTCCTCTTTCTGCTGTTATCAGGAGCAAAACCAACAAATGTCTTTATCTTCCTCCATTCTCCTTTAGTCTTCCCAAAAGGCCAGAAATTGTCTTTTATGAACTATTTCCTTTACAACATGTTCTCTCTCCTTTGGCTTCTGATTTTTTTCTTCTTTTATATATATTTTTATTTTATTTTATTTTAAAATTGTTTGACCTGTTAGATCTTTCAGTGGCAGTCCTTGTCAGCTGTCATTCATTTTAGCAGTTAAAATTTCTCTCGTAATACTGTCTTCATTGTGTCAGTTGCCTCCTCCTTGAACCTATAAAAATATGTGATGTAAGCACAGGATTTTTCCTATTATCACACTGAACAAAGGAGTGCTGTTTAAATTGGTACTGTAACAGAAAAGGCACATATGTACAAAATATTAGTGAATCTCAGTACTTTGAATGTATACGGTTGTAAATGAAGCAACATAGAACAAGGTGAATTTGCTTTCCTTTTCAAACTATTAGTAAACTTATCTCCAGCAGCCTCCCATTTCACAGCTTCTTAAGAATAAAAAAGTATTAAACAACAATGCATGTACAGTAAAAATAAATGCAGGCTTTTTTCTGTTTAATGCTTTCAAAATTCTGCAATAGCACAAAAAATATCATAAGGGTCCATTTGTCTCCGGGCAATGATTTTAAAGGAATTAGATATACAACAAACTCTAGAAAATCTACTAGGCCATCAGGATCTGGTTTGACTTCATTTGCAGTCTGTGCTGGACATGGATTCTGGGCTGCTAGTACCCCAGCTTCCAAACACGGCTCATGGCAATTATGACTGAAATACGCAGAGACACCCGGATAACTTAGAAACTCCTGAATACCTGTTGCAAGCCTAAATGTTTAACAGAATTTACAAAGAGTTTGGGATTATTTTTCATAATAACAATGAGTGTGCTACATATATTGTAAAATGCAATTATTACACAAGTTACCTAGGATAATTAAGAAGAGATTTTATTGTATGTTGATACTGAATCGTGAAGTACTTAACTGCAGCAGAATGCCTTACATTCTAAATATACTCTCAAGGTACGTAAGATGTGGTTTCTGACACATTCAAAGAAAAATAAAATAATATTTTGCAAAGTCTTTCACAATTGCCGTGTAGTAGCACAAAGGTATAATATTGTGTAGCTCTGTGAATGCAGTGAATTCATTGCTTGTAAATAGCCCTGCACAATAAAATTCTTCTGTTCAAGTGATAGATATTTATACAGCTGCATTTTTTTTTTCGTTTTACAGAGGACAGGAATTGAAAATTACATAAGTAGCATACATTTTTATAGGTTTTCAAAAAATCTTTGTTTTCCTCCAAAACACGTGAAATAGTTTTGAATGGCAGTGTACTGAATGAAACAGTAGCAGCACAGCGGAGTCACTAACTGATGAGAAATCATTTGTATCCAGAAGTTCGATGTATCCAACTCTGATCTTTCAAGCAGACATAAAAGCATTTTGCAGACGTATGAATACTTGGTAATATAACTTTCATGTAATGTGTAATGCAAGAAATGTGAAATTCTATTACCTAGAGATTATATAGTGCATTTATTCTTGCTATTTCTGAGTAAATGAATAAGACACGACCTTTAGTCAGGATTTTTGACAAGTATTCTTTTTCCTGCTGTGCTTATTTAAATTCCTCAACATATTATTTTGGAGGTCTGAGAAAACTGAATAACTAAAATTTTCTGAAAGCCAGAATCTTTTAAAAATATCTTACATTGAGAACTCTGCAAACGCCAAGAAGCAAAAGCTGTTAAACAAAATATTAAGTTCTTATTTTATTTTCATAATTTGCAGCCCAGTTATTTATCTATTTCTGTGCAAAATTAGTGTAAAAAGCAAGTGGATCACAATAGTAGACTTTAATATAACTATCCAACCTCTGAAATGCCAGCCTGTTGTATCCTAAGGAGTTCAGAGTGATTTCTGTCATTTGGGATTGCCAGAGAGATCTCCTGGTCTCTGGATATAGGAACAGCTTGTATATGAACAATTCATGAACACTTATTTACCATGTAAGGTAAACATTAGCAAATAGTAGGCTTTAGTCACGAAAAGTTTATATGTTAAAAGCAAAATGCAGAGATCAGATACTGATTCAATGCACTCTGCCATTTCTTTTCTAGATACCAACTTTTGTTGGGAATCTGTACATCTGGCTTCTTGCATAATAAGGTTGTAATTATGTCCATGAGGATCTAATACAAAACATCAGTAAGAGAACTATGTAAACTTATCAAACATGAAAAAAAATCAAGAACGTAAGTAGATTTGAAATCCACATTTTTCTGGCACTTATTATGTGCAGGAAACTGTGTCAATACAGTGACAGATGTATGGGAGAATAAGAACCACTAGAGTGGAAGCTGGCAGGCGGATGAGATACCAGGATGCCTCAGAGTATCTTATATGGCACTAAATACCTACGGACAGGAAAACAAATTGTGTCCACCATGTCAATACTTGTTAGGGGTTCTCTGATGATACCAAATGTTATCACCTTCAAGAGGTTAAGTGGAGAAATACGTAGATGGGCTACAGAAGAAAAGAAATGCCAAAAATTTGCAATTGTATCAAGTTTAGAGCACAATATTTAGTTTCCTACATAACTAGAGGAGTTTTGAGTTAAATGGGAAGAAGTCATCATCAAATAGTGGTGGCTACTCAGAAATTACTGGGATTTCATAACTTGAACTAGATGTTTTTCCTGTAAACAAGCCTTTCTTTAGTGCCATTCAAGGTGCTCGAGAGCTAACAAGACACACTGGCATGGAAACGGCAGAGAGAATGCATGGTCCTGGAGAGACCCTTGCCTTACTGGTGCAACTGCTGAAAGTCATGGGAGGTCTACAGAGGAACCTCAAATAACACCAAACAGTGGTGCATGGGCAGTTGAATCGACATGCTACTATCTGTTCAGCTGAAAAGCTAGCTAGGTTCCTCTGGGCACATTAGCAATAATGTAATGGTGGGATTCAGCTGAAGGACAGATGTCTAGTGGTATCTGGAAAGACATACCAGTACCCTACATGGCCTCCAGAAGCTTCTCCACCTTAATGTGTGGTAAAAAAATAAAATCCAAATGAAACGTCACATTTATACCAAAGATAAATTGAAACATCTGTATATATATTTAAAACCTGTATTTTTAATAAAAAATGAGTCAATCACATGACAATAAAAGCTTTTAAAGTGCATTTATTGTCTCATATAATGCCTTGCCAATATTTAATCAGTATCACAGAGTTACAATATTTTAAACAGTATTAATTGTGATGTAGCATTGAGGGGGGTAATTTGAGGTGGTCCAGTCACCTCGCATTTTAATAACCTCATCACTTAGTAACTTAATTCAATCTACATGGGAAGTAGATACAAACTACCAAATGACCAGAATTACTGTGTTTATTCAGTGCATGTATCTGTGACTTCAAAAAGGTGTAAGGAAATGGAAAACTAGATTTTGAAGGTCAAATTATTCCACAGAATAACTCCATTGATGCCAGTGGAATTATTATGAGTATGCATTTGCTTTCCTGTCATAAGTGGTATGAGGAAAAGAGAGAAACAGTTTTACAGAGCTTCTAAATTAGCTCCATCTCATCTCTCCCATCTATTCTGTCCCAAATTAATTCGCCCTGTCTTCCTTTGCTGCAAATAGCAAGAAATGAAAAACAACCCTAACTACCATCGCGCTTCCTGAAACGCATTTGTCAGTGGCAATTTCAAATGGAACATTTCCTACTTAAAGAGGAGTTGATTAATTTGTTCGCGTTTAAACAAGAACTCAAGAGGCAGAACCAAAACACATCTTTGTTTTTCAGATTGCACAACCTGGAATAGACATAGTCCCGGTCTAATTGACAAGGCTGAACAGACATGCAGCCTCATCTGCATCATATGACATTGGCATGGATTCCGTAAGAGCCATGGAGGAGAGAAATGTGATTAGGCATTGGACATGGCAAAATAGGAAGTTTGGCACAGGTTAGTGCATTCCTCTTGCTAAGCTATTTTATTTGTTTGTCTCAGTACTCAGCACAAAAAGACACTTATTGAAACTGCTTTCCCCAGCTTACTCGGTTCTTTTGGACTAAAACTACTTATTGTCAAGAAGACCCCACACTGCTTCAACAATGATATAAGATGGTTTCTAGTTTCTCTTACTCCTATGGTTTTGCATATGTGTTCTGATAGAAGCAAAATATATATTCTGACAATAAATACAGATATTATTTTCCTGTACTAATCTATGGACCAATTGTGAATGTTTATCTAAATATACTGATTTCGGAAGATTGTGAGAATAGTGCTGATGAAAGTAAACATATATAAAAGATATTTACTAAACTCTTCTCCAGTAGTATTTTTTTTCCTTAACTGGGAAGAAAATACCTGTCATATTAGAACAGAAAAAGAATAAATCATAAAGCCAAATACACAGAAACAAATAAAACCTGAAGGATTAATAATTATCTCAGAGAAAAGCAATGCCATAAGAGGTGAGCTATTATTTAAAAATAAATCTGTGAAGCACAATGCAAGACAAAACCAAACTGTATATGCAATTATTCTGTATGTGCAATACAATAAGTTTTAAAGGTTCGTTGGCAATTGTCTGTTCGATTAGACTTGTAGTACCGCACACCCAAATACCCTGTGTCAAATCCTCAATTGGACTAATATTTGAAATTGCTCCTGAGGTAGTATTTCCATGTGTTTGCATTTATGCAATTGCACATTAGTGTGACTTAAAATCCATAGCATAGCCACAAGATAGTACTCAGCCAAGAGGACAAAGTAGTCAGTTTGCTTTCTGTTAAGAAAGAGTAAAGATAATCCAGAAGAAAATATATGAACTAATACAAAGAAACATACAAAGATATAGAAACTGAGACACCATAATACCTAGCACAGTCCAGCACAGTCACTGAGGGGTTTTGTGATTTGGGTTTTTTTTTTATTATTTTCATTGGAACATTTTAGAATTTTAGAAAATATTTTGTATTGAAGGATTTTGATTAAAAAGTCAATAGATGTATCACTGAGGGGTTTTGTGATTTGGTTTTTTTCCTTATTATTTTCATTAGAAAATTTTAGAATTTTAGAAAATATTTTGTATTGAAGGATTTTGATTAAAAAGTCAATAGATTTATCCTGGAATAAATGAAGTCAAGAAGTCTTACAGATTGTTCGTTCAAATATTTTGTGTTCATATTCTCCACTAATCTTGAGACCTTTTTAGAATAGGTCATGTGCATTTTCCATGGCAAAAAAAGGCAGTAGTAAGGAATTGTAGAAACAATGATCTGGCAGATGTAGCATATGGAGGAAAGTATAGAAAAAGGCAAGAAATTATAACACCTATTGCATTATTTTTAGCAGAATTCACAAAAAAAAAAAAAAAAAGGAAATTACTGATGAAAAATATAGATTTTCAATGGACAGCAATCTTTGCAGTTTTTAAAAAAGATCTCAATAACAGAAGTGTCTCCTGAAAAAGTTACTTGAAAGAAGATAGATATATAGAGATATATATATATATTTCTTTTTTCCTCTCACATTTAAGTAATTCTTCTTCTGAAACAAAATGTATTTTAAGCAGACTTGAGATTTCACATTGGTTTAATGGCTTTCAGTTGAAGAAAACTAAAACAAAAATTCAAGTGAAGATAATTTTTATACTGTGAAAATATCACTTCCAATTAACTTCATAGCAAATGAAGAAATCACTTAAAGTGAACACATGAGAATTGCAGATGTTACTTCACCCTCATTGTTTTCTATATATTTATGATTAAACTGACCTGAAGTTTAGCTACTAAATATTCATATAGTTGACCTATACTACCTACTGAGAAAGAGACAGTTAGTGAGAAAAAGAAGGGAACTGCTTCTCGGGAGTGGCTAACTTTGTGCAGTTGAATGCTTCCCTAGACGTCAGCTGATTACAGTAGGAGAGTATGTGCCTTTCTCCCTCATAGACCGCTGCACTTGAGAACTGAACTGATGTGTTTATGTTTTGGAGTTGAAACCCACTTAAAATTCCTAGTGTTCAAATTTTAGTATTTACTTGAGTTGGCTTCTGATTAATATATACTTCTTATCTGGTGGTACTAAAAATGTTAAAGTAGAAGGAAACTCAGCACTTGTGGAGGCAGCCTGTATGAAAAAGAGTTCTTGTTTGGTTATAGTTTATACTGGTTCTTTGATTTTCTGCATTTAGAAGACTTAAATTTAAGGACTGCCATTAACCATAAATGCCGCAGTAGTTAATCCTATACTCAAGCTGTAAATATATCTACAGTTGCGGGTACAGAATGAGTAATACTGTACTCCTTAGGCTCCCAGCCTGTATCTGTACAAGAATATTTGTTAGAAGCCAGATGTCTGCATCCACATTTTATAACAAATATATATACAATATTTTATCAGTGATATAAACACTATCTATACACAAACACACACACACACACACATTTACAGTGTAAATATCTAAATAATTACTTCCCACTAGGTGACATAGAGCTTAATAAAGTAATTCAAAATGTTACCTTAAATTTTATATCTTTTGACAGGCCAAATTTTTAATTTATAAGCTGAAGGATAATCAAGACTAATTTAAGTTATTTAGTGTAATGTCTGGAATGGATATTAACGTCCCCAAAAGTCATATTTTTAGTAATCTCCTTTTAGCCTGTTTAACAAAAGCAGCAGGCACACTTTGTACTATGTTATCCAGAAGAAGGTGATACCAAAAATATTATTAAAACCCATGGACTTTCATTAAAAGCAATATAATAAACAGAGAGACTGTGGGTACAAAGACACTGACCTGATGTCTAGTGTTTTTTCTTCTTTATGTCTGCTTTTCTGGGTGCAAAGAGACAAAAAAAGCCCTTTAAGATTGCGAATGAGAAAAAACCTACCTATCTATGAAAACTAAGAAAATTGTAGGTGTTTGGGTACCATGTGTGCTGTGAAGATGGGGTGTTTGTTTTTCCTTCAGACATGTTTCAGCTGTAATTTCAGCAGAATTTTCTTAGGGTTTCTTTCAGTATTTCTTGCAAGTTTTTCTTGGGGGGCGATAATTATAATGGTAAGTTTTCTTACCAGGGCGATAATTATAATGGTAAGTCCTGTTTCAGGTATGAAAATGTAAACTTATTTAGCTGTGTATCAGACTGTCTAAGGCAGGTAGTTTCTCATTGTTAATACTAAACACACCAATTTTATACACAGTAAATATTTTTAGATTTGGTACAAGTGAATTTCCATGAAACCTATCCAATGCAATGATCTTCTTGTTCTCGGAAAGAGATGTTGGGTTTTTTTTCCCAATTCCCTTTTAAAAGTAAATAAAATATTGAGACTCTTTTTTTTATAGCATAAGGGAAATCTAGCCACACGCATTTTATTTTATGCAGTTTAAGATGCGTCCTGGTGGAAATTCTTTCTGCTGAAGAATATGGCATTTTTGTCCGAATTTCAGAAGTCATAATGAGATTTGGTGTTCAATGAAAAAACATTTTATAAAACTTCTCACTCACAGTAGTGTTTGTGCTGTCCTTAGCAGTGTCTCTGTTGCATAAATGGTATTTCTAAGCTGATTTTACTGGTTTCTAATGCTTATAAAATTAAAGTACTAGTGGATAGTGTTGTTATTCAGTCTTTCCATGCTCAGGTCAGGAAATGTTGTGGCTAAACAAAAATGATACAATAGAGGAAATAGACACCACAGCCCTTTGCAAGGCCTGGTGATGGCAATATGTTGTTCCTGGGCTCATGGCAACACTAACATATTAAGCTTTATTACTATATTTAAGCCAACTACATTGTTATTTTAGATTTTATTTTACCTTTTTGTTTTTTATAAATTTAAGAAAGAGGTGACGTTATTATTCTCTGAGTCCTTTGCTAAAAGTGTCAATCATACCACAGTTCTAGATCAGTTTCCTTTACAATAGTGCCTGCAACATGTTAGGTGATACCCAAACCAGTTAGAAGAAAAACACTTTCATTTAAAAGTTTTCTGTTCCTGGCCACTTTCAATCATATGGTTAGTTGGTTACAGAATAAAGCAGAGTAGAGAACTTTATATATATATAAGAATGTAAATAAATATCTTGTAGAATGAGGACCCATAATTTTACTGAACAGTGTGTTTAGCTCTGGTGTTGCACTATAAATATCAAGTAGAGACATGCAAAGCTTTGACTTTCCAATTTATGAAGGATTTTCTCTCTATATAAAAAGTAAACAAAAATACATAACAGAAAGTAAAACAGTGTAGTATTGCCTTTCTTTTAATATCTGAACAGTAATTGTCACTGACTTATGTCCTATGTATTTCCATTTTCACCCCATGAAACCTAATGGCCTAATTCCGTCTTAGCAGAGATGAATTTTGAGTTCTTCTAATTCATAAAGTTCATGGCCTCAACAAAGCCCAAACAATTCGGAACACTTGCTGCTCTTCCACATATTATCAACTATAATTGTAAATTTAAACTCTGAAACTTAACATTGTAGTAGAAGTAGCTTTAGACATATACCCTGTATAGAGGTCATTCTTGTTCTTTGAGCCTCAATGTTTACTCCTACACTAGTTTTGCTTATGCCTTTTTAGCAAGCAAAAAACCAACATATTAAAGGCTTGACAGTAGTCGTTGCAACATACTTAGGAAGAAGTTAGCTAATACTTGCATGTAAATTGACTAGTGTCACCATCAGAACACATTTATGAGGAAATTTGAAAAGAAAATCCATATAATTAATACTGATTATTTTCACCAAGATCATAGTAGCAGTATAATTTGCAATGAATATAAAAAAACCTGTCTCCATAGGAACATCAGCTATAATAAACTATCTGAAATTAATAATGCAACATTTCAGGTGAAGTATTCCTGTAACTTACGACTGCTGAATTCACAGGCAAGACAGGCACAGTTTAAGGAGCTGTCTTAAGATCCAGTCCCCTCTAAAGTTGGGAGGACACTTAATAGTTCACACTTAATAGTTTCACTTGTATAGTAGGCACAATTATGCCTTCAATTACTGTTTCTTGTCTGTATATTAGAGAAACAAACAAACAAAGCTTGTTTTTATATAGATTGGTATATATTAGTTATATCACCCTTCAGATACCAAAGATTGGGTTCATTTGACAGGACAGCTACTGCTCTAGGAGGACACAAATCTTTAGTTGAGGTATCGTGTCCACCAGCCTCATGCCAATGCCCAAGATGCTCCATGAACTCTTAGATGGCACCATGTGCAATACTGGGTAGCTGAATCATGCCCATAAAACTGCAGGAGGTAACTGTTGCTCTTTTTGAACTTGTGATTCTACAAGATCCGGAATATTTTCCTGGAAAACTCTGAGGTTGCTTGGAAACTGGCTCTATAAGAGAGAGGATAGCTTAGGTTTGAGAATGATATGGTGGGCACCTTTAACGGGCACACAATGAAGAGCATTTGTTACAGACTGCTTGAAGTTATCTCACAAATTTAGGGCAATGCTGTGATCTGTGAACCAGCTGCATCTGACGCATGGAATAAAAGAGTGGCTGTGTCACATTGGTGTAAGCAGTGACTGCACTGCTTGGTGAGACAGTCCATTCTGAAAACATCTACCCAGGCAAGCACAGGAGTATTATTTGTCCTTCATCACAACATCCCAAATTCAAACACAGGACAGACATGTAATCATGTGTTTTGAGAGAAATAAATTTAAAGAGCTGTTGACAGTTCCCTAATGGTGAAAGAATCACACCCTTCCATTGTGATTTTATTTAAATTTGGGGACCGCTAGCAGTGTAATTTTTTGGGGATGCTATTATATTTAAATGGTTTGTTTGTTGGTCTGCTTCTTTGGGATTTTTTTTTTTTTAGATCAATCCTACAATATTTTTCTTCTCTCTATCCCATACACTCTCCTATCTATTTTGTTCTTTTTCTACTCATGGTGACATACACTGCATCATCTGCCAGTATGAAAATTGGAACAAATAGCCTCTGATGGCAGAGTCATAGTCTAAGTGAAAGTTTTTTTGTAATCTTTTAGACTATTCTTCACATTTTACATTTCTGTCGTGACAGCTTCATTTAAACCTTATGCAATCTTAGGGGAAAATGGAAATAGGTTATCTTTATTTTCTAAATGATGTGACAGGACTAAAATCAAGGAAATGCATTCCCTGACTGCAAAATCATATTTTCAAGAAAACTTTTTTTTTATTCCAGCAATATCAGCTATATGTAAAAAAGTTTGAAATGTCATTTCAATTAGATAAATGAAAAATTAAATATATGACTTCTTTAGCTGTCAGTATTTACTTGAAATTCAAACTTTCTGTGCAACTTTTCTGTACATTCAACATTCTGTTATAAAACATACAGAATGCTTAAAATATTTTTTAATCTGGTGCATGAACAAGGATGTATTAATAATAGCATCATACCAATGGGAATGATAAAAAAGATAAAATAAATTAATCCTCACACACTCTCCGTATTAATGAATTTCATGTGTATGTTGGAATATATAACCTGCCATGCTTTGGGTCATATACAAAGAACATAATTTCCTACTAGCGTGTTTCCAAGGGGAAAAAAATGGTGTAGGTTCATTTCATCTAATTTAAGTTTCATAGTGCTCTTGGAAATTAGTGTAAATTCAATGTGGAATATTGCTGACAAATTAAAATTTGGAATTTAAATAAGTTTGAGGCTATTCAGTATGAGATATAGCATCTGTGATATTTCATTAGTAAGTGTAAATGTGGTAATATCTGATAAGGGAGGACAGTGAATGTATTCTGCATTATGGATCAGATGTCTGCCTATGTGGTAGAATTTCAGCTTGATTAATAGATAAGGCTTGTTTAAATTTGATGACATGCAGTAACATTTATGGGGAAATAAATTTATAAAACAGCAGCAAATTCATCAGTAAATGGCATTGCTTGTACTATACTAACTGGAAATACACTTGTTTGCCTCTCTAATGTTAAAAAAACAATTCCCACCCCCAACCCCATACTACTTGGATAGTATATATTGTGACAGCTTTGTCTGTGATATTATGAATGGAAAGGAGGAAAAAAAAAATATATTTTAAAGGAAAAATCCTATTCTAACATAAATAATAATAAATGCTGATTAGATGCTATTACAGGAAAGAAAAAAATATTTGTTTTTTCAACTGCTAGCAATCCATTCAGTCCTCCCTCCAGACCTACATTCTTCAAAGCTGCCAATGAAATTCTATTTTAAATCTCCAACAGAGGCAATTGCTTTATTCCAGATTTAATCTGTTGCATGAAGAAAGGACATATTACAGACCTCTCAGGCAAGACTCTAATTTGGCCCTGAAATGATACAATGTCAAAGCAGGAACATGCAATTTTAAAATAAAACAACCGCATTCCAAATTATGTATTTTGCCTGTCTCTACCTTGTCAAAGTAGGACAAGCATGTGTAAGACTGCGATTTATATTATCTGCACAAGATAGGAGCAAACTCTTTCAAATACAATAATGTATAGATTCTGGTTGCAAACTGTAATGGGTTTTATCACAACCATCTTGGAGATGCTCAACTAGAAACTTATTAGATTGCTGTATTGAGATACATTGTTCTAGGATAGAGAAGAATAATTTGCTGAATTCAAGCAAGCTTTCTAGGTCTGCACGCAGATCAGAGATCAGTGTCCTATAATTTTATGGAAGTAGTTCCAATGGCTATGTCTACACTGCTAAATAAATACATAAAAAAACCACAACCAGGAATTGAGCTTAACAACTTGGTTTACTCTTTGGCTCCAATTTGGACAGCACTAACCACTTTTCTGTACAAATTTTGCCCAGGAGCAGATAGTCCTAAGCACTGTGGATGCAAGTGGCATGGATCAGATAGAAAAAATTACAACCTATAGTGGATCTGGATGCTGAGGTTTATTTAAAAACCAATGAGAGTAGATTTTTTACGCTACCTGATTATCACATGCAATTTCTCAGTTGCTTTCCCCCTCAATGTCACATTCACTTGGTCTTGACTTCCCTTCTATCAGGGAGATCATTGTTAGGATGTCACGTCTAGGAAAGTCAGACGGAAAGTCATGTTGGTTTGTGCTGCACAGCTGCCTGAAGTTACCATTCTCAGGCATCACCCATGATGTCCCTGGATGCTCCATGTATTTGTTTCCGTGGATCTGCCTCCATTTCTAGGATATTTTTTTCTAGGCCTTTTCTTTGTCTAAATAGCCTACATTCAGATGCACTATGCATGATCAGCCTCCCAACTGGTGATCTTTTTATTAATTGGAGGTCTCAGTATGTGCCATTTCTGCATAGTCTAGGTGTTATCAAAATTTGCAGCCAGGCCTTCCTGGCTGCAGGCAGCAAGTTGCAGGCTCCTGCTTGAGAGTTCAGAAGTTCATTTTCCAATACTAACCCACACCCACAATTATCTGCTGTCTGTCAGTGTTCACGATCTAAGCTGTTTCTCATCTACCCAACGTGAGTCAGTCAAAGGCTGGTCCACGATTCTTTCTTTTTTGAATATGGAGACATGGCCTTGTCTGTATGTCTGTATTGACTCCAACTTCTCCCAGTACTACAAACTTCCAGGTGTTTTGTTCTTACAGAGCACTTGTTCTGTTAGGTGAATCATTGACCTCATTGCCCTTGGAGAATTTTCTTTCACTATTACACCCATATAAGAAAGGAGCATAGTCAGACACAAGCCATCCAGCTTCTGTATTTCTCCCTGCCTCAGTTTCCTCATCTTTTTAAACACTCTCTGGAATTTACTCAGACCTCTAATACCCAACATTCACCTGGGTATAACCTCTCCTTCAAATAATAAAAAAATCCCTCTTCATTGCTATCTTCTTTGCTTCTTTCTCTTTCACATTTGAGAAAAACATTGTGTCATCTTAATATTAACTCATGAGCAGAGCTACTGTTTGACTTTAGCACTTAGTTGAAGTCTCTGCTGCTTTTTCCTTTACTGTCTGATGATTCATTATTTTATTACTCCTCTACCCATCTTTTGTATTTCCGTGTCACTGGTGGATCATCACAGTTTTGCCATCTTTCCTTGTCAGAAAGACGTTTCACATTTCCTAAGTAGGCATCTATGACTTATATCCCTAAAGCTAGTTTAACTTCTCATGTTTATACACATAAAAGAGAAAAATCCACCTCCAGAAGGGGATTTATACTAATTTAAGGTAGGCATTTAGATACCTAGATAACAGATCCTAGTGGTGACTTTTCCTCCATTGACTGCATATGAAAGTGTATTTGGTGAGTATTTCAGGCTTAAAACACCAAACTGTGTTTACCATCTAGTGGCAAGGTTCTTTTATGTGAAAATAGAAAGTTGTCCTGGCTCATCATGACATTTTAAAGCACTAATAGACAGACATTTTATGTCTCTCATCCAGTTTGTGACATTATTATCAACAAATATAGGATACATTAAGTTAATATATACAGCAAATAAATAAGGCTACAGTTTATCAATGTTTGATTATGTCAGTCGTTTGTAAAATAGTTTCCAGGTTCTTATCTTGTTTTGCCACTCATTCTGGTGTTCCTTGCTGTTGGATGCTGATCAATGCTGTTAGGTCAGGACCTTTTATTTTTTTCCTCAATTTCCCGATTCCTTCTAGGAGATACTTAAGAATTATTTTTTAGTGTCCAAACAGATTTCAGTTCTGCCATAGACAGTGAATCCACAATTTGCATTTATGTCAGCTTATCATAGTTCTCAAACTGCCCTGACCCATCGAGTCACTAAGTATGATTAAATGTCTTTGTTACAAGGTCAGCTTTCCCTCAGTTCCTATGTTAATAGCATTCAGATTGCAAAACAATGTAAAAGCCTTTTATGAATCTCTAACTGCAGGCTACTCAATAGCCATTACCTTCTGGAATTTTGATACAAACCTCCAAAAACCATAGCAAAACCAGACAAACTCAGAAATCAAATGGTTTTTATATTCTAAGGTTTGGAATATATACCTGTACATTATAATAAGTATGTTCTATAAATACAGAACTCAGATTGTCACAAATGCAATGTTTCATGAAGCTTATGGTGTATAAAGGCAAATCATCTAAAGTTGGTACAAAATAAACAAACTCTGAATTCAGCCATACCAGAACTGTTTTCTCTTCTTCTTTTAAGAGTTAATATTATTCTTTTATTTTAGCACAATGTACAATGAAATCTAGACAAGGTAATTTCATATTAAAACCCCCCATGTTTTAGAAGGCTGCTTGGGTGAAGATCAACTTGAGACACCAATCAGTGGAATATTGTTCAACTGCAAAGAAATATACAGGTTATATTAAAAATGTAGCTGAAGTATGGAAAGCAAAGGCAACTTTAGTGGGGATTCCTTTGCATGAGTCTATTTTTTCCTTCTCCCTATCCTAATGCTTCTAACATGCCCCAGATGGGGTTGCTTCTGGCTTAGCTTTATGTGTCAAGAATAAGAACTATGAAAATAGAAGTTCTGTTCAGTTCATGATCATAGACGAGGATTGGTCCCTTTTTCAACAATGAAGGGTGTTATGAGGGCAAAGAATCAGTCTTAGAAATTAGTCTGCAAATCATCATGATTTACTTGACAAACAACAGCTAACCTGCAGTCTTCTTGAATTTCACAACCATATTGTCATCTCTGGAAGAGGCAAGGAGTGGATATTTCAGAAGTGAATGCAATCCACAGCTGTTACTGTTGCACCATTCTGCTCTCTGGTATTACGATATGTCACTATTCCAGTTAAGCTTAAATCCTAGTTCAGTGAGTTCCTTTTGACATATGGGATCTTAAAATCCCATGTTATTCACTCAACTGTTCAAATATTCTAACATAATGTAAGATTTCTTATCTTCTATATGATGTGATTTTTAACCCAATTGCTTATCACATTATTTTGCAGTTTGAAAAAATGAAACAAAAGCAAAAGGAACTTATATGAGAGGGGGAAAAAAAAAAAATCCATTGTTCTGGAAAAAAACATTACAAGTAGGACGTGGACAGTAAGAATCACAACAAGATGTTCACTCCTCTAAGATCTCAGAAACCAGTGGTAGTAGTAGTAAATTATTTTCAATGTGAGGTAGCTTTTTACGTAAAAGTAACATCTATGAAAAAGAACTTGCTTGCTTTTCTTTTTTTTTCATCCATCACTGAATTTAGGGTTTTTTTTTTTATTGTGAGGAAAATAACCAGTACTTGCAGCTGTCATAATTGTGCACACCTTTGACCTTGTGCTGCCAGCTAGCCTTTTCCATTATCTTTTTCCTAACACTAAACTCTGCATATGGTAAATTAAACTCCAAAAGACTTCGTCTTCCTCACTGCCTGCACTGTCTTCTCCTTAAACTGTCTTCTCCTGTCCAGCACTTTCAGCTGTAATCCCCACTCTCACCCTTCCCTTTTGCCTTCCCAGTAACCATTATGTTCTGTAAGAAGAATTTCTGTTTCCTAGAAGCTTTGCCTAAGAAGGTACTATCTTCCTTGCTTTTTTTCCCTGTTCCTTGCTTACTACCTGCCTTACATTTCATTCAGGATTTTTCATCTTTAAGGTAACTGGCACCATCAGAAGGACAGGTATAAGAAAGAAAACCTCACCTGCTTTTCTGGTGTTATTCTCAAAGCAGATACCGTTTGGAAGGAAAGTCCTTCCTTTTTGGTCAAGTAGGCTGTCCTAGGTTACAGTGTAAGATGTGTCCAAAAAGTATTCTATTACCATCTTCAGGAGCTGTTGAGACCAGGTGGGGCGGTGCTCCCCACCTCCCCCCCTCTGGACTATCTTCTGTTAAAGGGCACAACAATGCCTTATCGCCTGACCCATCGATAACTCGCTCCTGGACTATCTCCTGTTAATGGCCCATCAAGGAACTGCCTCACGACTCACCATCTCATTGTGAGATGCTCCACCCGGGGGGGTAAGGAGCCAAGCAGTCCATGCTAAATATAAACTGAGATCTCGAACACCCTAGCAGCCTTCTTCCACTGGATTCCCAGAGGAGTTTTTGCCCCCATTGGAGTTCCAGAGGACAAGAGCTACCTACCTACCACTGGACCTTCCAAGGAAGACCAGACCCTTTTACAAGATCGCTGCTTCCACAGAACTATATCCATCACTTCAGGAGGACTGCAGCCATCATCTTATCGGACTGCTACTGCCACCCTAACAGGGTGTCAGGTTGTGTTTCTGACTCTGTCAGTTTAAACCAGTGGGTTTTGTTTTCTGCCTTGTTTTATATAGAGGTATATATATATAAGTAAAGAACTGTTATTCCTATTCCCCATATCTTTGCCTGAAGGCCCCTTAATTTCAAAATTGTAATAATTTGGAGGAAAAGGGGTTGCATTTTCCATTTCAAGGGAGGCTCCTGCCTTCCTCAGCAGACATCTGTCTTTCAAACCAAGACAGGCTTGTCTGTTTTTTTTGGTATCCTACACATCCTTCAAACAGCAAATAAAAACTGTGAAAGGTAAGAATACTGCAAATGCAATCTTTAGGACGTTTATCTACTAAATCCGGAAGTAAATCTTCTCTGAAAACTCAAAAGCTTATCCCAATGCTTTTAATTTGGCCAAAATTACATACATTAGTAGGTAGACTACAGAAAGGATGTCACTGGTCATGAAGTGCACTCTCCTTCCCTGTCACATTAAGCATCAAGATCTTGAGTGAAAATTACTGAAATCCTGCTTACAAATATTGATAATTTACCCCCCGCCTTTATTTTTCCTTCCTGATAAATTCAACTATAGAATTTCATTCAAATTTTCATTCTAAATGACTTATGCTTAGCAAAGTTACATATGAACCTAGCTTTTGTAACAAGAATAGATCAATAATTTCAATTACAGGTCCAATAATAACTCCACATACAAAATTTGCTTATTTGAGGAAGTAAAAGTCTTATTTTCTTCAATTGCTTTAGATGAAAACAGTAACCATATAACTTATATTGAAAGTATTTACTATTCTTTGTTGCGTTCATTAAAGATAAATTACTAAGATATAAAAAGAAATCTGCAAAAGCCTTCCTACTTTATCATGCACGAAATAGCACTTAAATTAGCATCTCTGCTAATTTTTTAACACATTTTTCTCCATTTTAACCTTGATAAATTTTATGTTTCTGAAGATAAAAGTAAGCTAGCCAATGTTTATATTACTTTTGTGTTTTATTGAGCTGTTTAGTACCCTATATTACATTATTTTTGTGCAATTCAGTTTTCCCATTTGTATTACTTTTTTGATCTGTCTGGCTTATAGGAAATTATATGTGTATCAGAGGATATACACTTCACAGTCAAGTTCTTGAAGTTTTCTAACATAGTTTTTGAATTAGCAAGGCCAGCAGCAATTATTCCAGTAGATCATTACTAAATTGAACACAGAGGCTGGTAAGAATGTTCTTAGGTTTTTGTTGTTTGGTTTCAGGTTTCAAATTGTTGATTACAAAACTGCTAATTAGCTTTCTAATACTCTTCAAATATTTCCTTCAGCTATTGTTTTGCTTGGAGCTGAAACAGAGGATACAATGCATGGGGTGACAATCATAGGAATGAAAAGACCAACTTTCAGAGTGGAATGTATTTTCCTTCTGTTTCCTTGGCATTTTTTTTGGCTATTTCCACAAATTTTCTCTTCTTGAAAACAAATTTCATAGAATCATAGAATGGTTTGGGTTGGAAGGGACCTTTAAAGATCGTCTAGTTCCAACCCCCCTGCCATTGGCACGGACATCTTCCAGTAGATCATGTTGCACAAAGCCATGTCTAATCTTCACCACTTCCTGGGATGAGGCATACACAACTTCTCTGGGCAACCTCTTCCACTGTTTCACCACCATCACGGTAAAGAATTTCTTCCTTATGTCAAATTCTAACCTACCCGCTTCCAGTTGAAAACCGTTACCCCTTGTTCTATCAATCCAAGTTTTGTTCCTGATGTGTTTCTAAAATGTCATGCATGTCTTAGTATTTTTTCAGTGTGTAACAAACAAAAGAGGGCCACTGAAGGATCAGTAATAGCACAATCATCACAATACTATCATCTGGATTTTGTAAGGTTTTGGAAATTAGGAACATGGCTCCTTTCTGAAATGTGGTCATATATGTTGGTTACATATAAATGTGTGTAAGTCATATATAATAGGTATATTTGGTATATGTTGTTCATATACAGTTAAAGTAAAAAAAAGTACAAAGAAATTTTATCCTGTGTGAAAACATGACAATTTCTGTTTATGTAAGTTCTTCTTACATAAACTTATAAATCAGCTTTAGTTAACGTGATCTGTCCTCTTTCATATCAAATTAAGAATAAACCTAAAATTCTGATTCTGTGGTCTGGGACTGAAGTGCTTGCCTTTGTTTTGCTTTAAATTGTTCATCCAAATTGTGTTTAGTTTGAGTTTGCTTAGTCTCAAGAAAAAAGAAAGCAAAGATGTAACTATTGAATTTAGTGTAGTTCTTTGTGCTGAACAGGAAACATTAAGCAACGCACACATCCCTACCCCTCCCCATCCTCCAAATGTCCATGTGAACAACTCAGTCCCCAATCCAAAACATATCCTAGAAAATTCGGTTACTACAATATAATAAATTAGTGCTAGTTTTCAGTTTGGTGGGTGATTTTGAGTTTTAATTCAGTGTTGGAGGATCAAAATTCTAATACATTGTACTATTATATTTGGGCTTAAACAAGCTTGCCATAGCTTATAAATGTTGCAATGCTTCAAGGTTCAGTAGTCAACATGGAGAAGGTACATATGACTCTTTGGTTGTTGTTATTGTTTGCTTGCTTTCTAATTTCATTCCTATCATTGCTTTGGAAAAGACAAATTTATTATAGCATTTGACACCACATATATTTTTCCTGTCATTTTTTCCATAGTGAATAACCTTCTGTTTAGATGAGAGGTACATGTTGTCTCTTGAAAGCAAAAGAGCAACCATACAAAAATTTAATACTAAAACTTGAGTTTGTTTTAGTCTTTAAAATAAAAACGTATTTTGAAAGAAAAAAAAACCTCCCTGAAAAACTAATGCATAAGTACTGAAATATTCTTGACAGTATTTTGTAGCTTCTTGTTGTCAAATGCATAAGAAGTTTGTACACTACAAACTTACATAACGAATTCTTATCATTTATAATTTCCTATGTGACATGATGGTCTGAAAAAAGATCCATTCTCCTAGAAGCTACTTGCTCGATAATCGTGAAGAAGGTTTTCATAACTCACCCTATGGTTATCTGACTAATAAAATGATTACTTATTTTTAACACTTTTAGACATGTTGACTAACATTGCTCAGAGATTAGTGCAATTTTGCTAGCACTTTTTTCAGTTGACAAGCTTTGTTCTACTCTGTATTTTATTCTATTGTAACTGATAAAAGGGTTTAAATCTCATTAACGCATCTTAGATTACTTACGTTAAATGTCATAGCTCTAAATCAATGGGATGTCATCCCAGGATGTGTATATGGCAAAATCTAGTGGCTATACTCCTTTTCATTCTTGTTCCAGACTTTGTTATGCTGTTGATTGGATGGATAGCTGCTTAGGAAAGGGACTTGCTGCTTAAAGTTGAGTACTCCATTGTTGGATTTCTAATTGATTTTATCTATTTCCATATTTGGTCTAGTTTGGTTTTTTACTTGAGGTTATTCCCTTCACAGGCATAAAAGCACTATTTTCTCTGAGGTGAGGAGACTGTCAAAATTAATGAATCAGTGATACAATCTGCCTAATCTCTTGCAGTGCTCTGAAGACCTTTTGGTTTTCTCAAAACACTGCAACTTCCGGAACTACATACGACAGCATCTTCTTAGTGTTGCTGATTGCGTGGTTCTCTACAGTAGTATTTCTATGTTTATTATTTGGTTTACATTTAGAAGGACGTTCAGAACACTTCTTCCAAATACACACCTTCAAATTTAAAACGAACAAACAAACAAAAAAACCCAATAATATTTTGAAGCTTTTAACATTGAAATTGAAAGGAATTCATATAAAATTGCAGTCTGTTTTTCATTTTCCTGGAATTCACACTCTTCCTTTATTTTTCCAGACAGCTCAAATTAGAAGCTTCTTAAATATTTTTCTTTGCCCTGTAATATACATCAGTTATATCTGGAGAAAAATGCAAGAACTGGGAATCAAATATTGGAACACAGATATCCTTATTATTATTACAAGACAATCACTGAACAAATGCTACTGATGTAAGAAAGAAAACAAGACAAATACAAACAATCAACCCAATCTAGGGCCCAGTTTGCAACGACAGAGTGGTCTGAAGTAGAAACAAAGACTCATAATAAAACACATAACTGTAGTATTTGACCTTGTAAAAGTTAATCCTTAATCCTATTATTACCTATTCACATTACCTTTGAAGGAGATATTTCTAACTACCAACTCCTCCTGTGTATGTCCTCAGAGCATTTGGAATCCAATTTTTTAATATATTAATTTTTATCTCACAGTGTGCACTCTGAACGGGGATTCAATTTAGTCTGGGCTTGAATTAGTGAATTGGAAAATTCCTTTTTGTCAAAAAAAAAAAAAAAGAAACATTGCTGTATACATTGGAATAATTAAAAAAGAAGAGTATTTTTATCATTCTTGAGTAGAACTGCATGTAAGTCACAATGATATTTAGTAACCAGAATTATTTAGCACCTGAATGAATAAACAAGGAAAACCACAGTGTAAGAATACCTGGCTCATATCTAGGACTTTTATTATATCTTAAAACAGGCCAGTGAAGTTCCCAGATTTTATGGAAAGTAGAAGACAGAAAATGAGATACAAAGCAGTGAATGGAATTTCCCAGGGGCATTGCTGAGAAAATACCTATTGCCAAGCACTACTGCGGAGTTCTATGTGAAGAAAATCAGCAAGAAGCTTTAATGCATTGTTACTTTGTTAAATACAAAATGATGGGTTTCTTTCATTTTAGCTTAACCAGCTGAAAGTTAAAAGTCTGCTCTGTTCTTACGTATTTCTGTAATTAATAGAGGAGTGGCATCTTCAGTCATGTCATATATATTAGGTACGTATCAGGATAGTTGATTTTCAGTTCATTGGCTAAATGAATAACAAACGTTAGATTAAGTGCCTTAATGACAGGTTGTTAAATTTAGTTGTATGCAATATTTGTGTGCTTGTCTCTGCACTGCAGTGTGCCAGCAATTGCAGAAATTTTCTATATTCAAAATATCACTAAGGTTTATTCTGGAATGATCTTCATCGGTGTCAGTGATAATCTGGAACAGAATAATACATTTTAAATACTTTTATCAATCAGAGCTATCAGCAGAGCTTTACTCAGTTTTCATCAGAGATTTATTATCAGACATTATTACTGGAGATATACTGACTTATAAGGATTAAGTACACATAATACAGAAAAGTCAATATAATATTTAGTACTGAGTCAGCTTCCTTTTTGCCAATGATAACCTCAAATTAGCATGTATTAACATACATTTTGTAACTTGGATCTTTCTGTATGGAAGACATTCAGACTTTGCTGGAGTATCCTTTAGGTGATCTAGTTGTCTATTCCTTCATCTTCAAAACCTAGAACCAAAGCATCTTTGTTCCCATGCTGGCTGGGCCTGAGTCCTTGATTGTCCTGCACATGTCATGTGAATGCCCTCAAGGTGAAACGCTCCATAACCTTCCCTGTTACCAAGGTCAGGCTGACGGGCCTGCAGTTCCCTGGATCCTCCTTCCAGCCCTTCTTGTAGATGGCTGTCACATTGGCAAGCCTATCTGGGACCTCCCCTGTTGACCAGGACCACTGATAAATGATGCATAGTGGTTTGGCCAGCTTCTGCGCCAGCTCCCTCAGTACTCTTGGGTAGATCCCATCTGGCCCCATAGACTTGTGTGTATCCAGGTGGTGTAGCAGGTCATTAGCTGCTTCCTCCTGGCTTATGAGGGGTTTATTCTTCCCTCTGTCCCTGTTTTCCAGCTCAGGGGGCTGATGACCTTGAGGGTAGCTTGTCTGACTGTAAAGACTGAGTCAAAGAAGGCATTAAATACCTCAGCAGTTTCCTCATCTTTGATGCCAATTTCCTCCCCTGCATCCAATAGAGGATGGAGATTCTCCTTGGCTTCTTTTTTTTTGGTTGTTAAAGTATTTGTAAAAATCATTTTTTGTTATCTAATACGACAGTGGCCAGACTAAGTTCTAGCTGTGCTTTTGCCTTTCTAATTTTCTCTCTGCATGACCTAACATGAGCCCTGCACTCTTCTTGAGTTGTCTGCCCTTCTTCCAAAAGTCTTAAATCTCCTTTTTTTCCTGAGTTCCAGCACAATCTCCCTGTTTATCCAGGCTAGTCATCTTCCCTGCCAGTTCGTCTTATGGCACATGTGGACAGCCTGCTCCTGTACCTTTAAGACTTCTTGAAGAATGTTCAGCTTTCCTGGACCCCCTTGCCCTTCAGGACTGTCCTCCAAGGGACTCTCTTGATGAGTGTCCTGAACAGGCCAAAGTCAGCAGTCCAGAAGTCCATGGTTGTGGTTTTGCTGATCTCACCCCTTACTTCACCAAGAATTAAGAACTCTGTTATTTCACAGTTGCTAATCCCAAGACAGCCTCCGACCACCACTCCCACCAGTCCTCTGTTTGTAAACAGCAGGTCAAGCAAGGCACCTCCCCTGGTAGGCTCCCTTACCAGCTGTTTCAGGCAGTTCTCTTCCACACACTCCAGGAACCTCCTAGACTGTTTCAGCTCTGCTATGTTGTTTTTCCAGCAGATACCTGGTAAGTTGAAGTCCCCCACGAGGACAAGGGCTAACGATTGTAAGAATTCTGCCAGTCTCTTGTAGAATGCTTCATCTGCCTCTTCCTCCTGGTTGGGTGATCTATAACAGACTCCCAGCAGGACATCTGCCTTATTGACCTTCCCCCTCATCCTTACCCATAAGCACTCAGCCTTGTTGTCACAGTTGTTGAGCTCTACACAATCGAAACACTCCCTAACATAGAAAGCCACCTCATGGACTCTCCTTCCTTGCCTATGCCTTCTGAAGAGCTTACAGCCATCCATTGCAACACTCCAGTCATAAGAGTCATTCCCACCATGTTTCTGTGATGGTGACCAGGTCACAGCTATCCTGCTGCACAATGGCTTCCAGCTCCACCTCTTTGTTGCCCATGCTCCGTGCATTGTTGTAGATACACTTGAGCTGAGCTATCAATTTCACCCCCAACATTGGCATGCCACACCCAGGCTCATCTCTAGTGGGCCTGCTTTTATCCCCTTCCCCCTATGAAGCCAGTTTAAAGCCTTCTTGATGAGCCTGTGTCTTGGTTTGAAAGACAGATATCTGCTGAGGAAGGCAGGAGCCTCCCTTGAAATGGAAAATGCAACCCCCTTCCCTCCAAATTATTATAATTTTGAAATTAAGGGGCCTTCAGGCAAAGATATGGGGAATAGGAATAACAGTTCTTTACTAATATATATATATATATATATAACACAAGGCAGGAAAAAGAAACAACCCACTGGTTTACACTGACAGAGTCAGAAATACAACCTGACACCCTGTTAGGGTGGCAGTAGCAGTCCGATAAGATGGTGGCTGCAGTCCTCCTGAAGCGATGGATGTAGTTTTGTTGAAGCAGCGATCTTGTAAAAGGGTCTGGTCTTCCTCAGAATGTCCAGTGGTAGGTAGGTAGCTCTTGTCCTCTGGAACTCCAATGGGGGCAAAAATTCCTCTGGGAATCCAGTGGAAGAAGGCTGCTAGGGTGTTCAAGATCTCAGTTTATATTTGGCATGGACTGCTTGGCTCCTTACCCCCCCGGGTGGAGCATCTCACAATGAGATGGTGAGTCGTGAGGCAGTTCCTTGATGGGCCATTAACAGGAGATAGTCCAGAAGGGGGAGGTGGGGAGCACCGCCCCACCTGGTCTCAACAGCTCCTGAAGATGGTAATAGAATACTTTTTTGGGTACATCTTACACTGTAACCTAGGACAGCCCGGCCAACTCATGTACGTGAATCCTTTTCCCTTGTCTAGAAAGCTGAACTCCATCTGTCGCCAGCAAGCCCGGTGCCATGTAAATCTCCCCGTGATCACAAAAACCAAAATGGCACCAGCTTCTGAGCCACATGTTAATCATTAGGTGTGTCCTGTTCCTTGCAGTATTCTTGCCTGCCACTGGAGAGACTGAGAAAAACACTACCTGTTCTCCTGATCCTTCAATCAGCCGGCCCAGTTCCCTGAAGTCCCTTTTGATCACCTTTGGACTTCTCTCCACAACCTCATCACTACCAACCTGCATAACCAATAGCAGGTAATAATCAGAGGGCCGTACCAGACCAGGGATTTTCCTAGAAACATCTCTAACCTGGGCCCCAGGGAGGCAGCAGGCTTCCCTGTGGGATGGGTCTGGTTGGCATATCGGGCCCTCCATTCCCCTCAGAAGGGAACCAGCTATGACAATTACCCTCCTTTTTTTCTTAACATAGGCAGTCGTAATGCGTGGGGCTGACTGACACGCCCTAGGCAACTCCTTGGAGGGACCTTCATCTATATCGTTGTTTGGCTGACCTCAAGTTCTAGAGCCCCATATCTGTTGTGTAGAGGCAACGGGGAAGGTGAGGAAGGTCAAGAGGGGATTTGCTGCAGCCCCGAGCAGGGACCTGTTTCCATTTCCACTGCCATCTCTTAGGTTCCCTTCTTCTGCCTGGTGGCAAGAGCATAGGGGGTCCTGTGCTTCTTGTGAAGCATCCCTCTGATGCCTTTGCCTCAGGGATGGCAGGGTGGGGCTCCACCAATCTATCTCCCTCTCACACTCCCTGATGCTCCTTAACCTTTCCACTTCCTCTCTCAGCTCTGCCACCAGGCTGAGCAGATCGGTCACCTGGTCACACTGCACACAGGTGGTGTCCCTGCTGCCCTCTGGCAGGAAGGATTTAAGGGTCTGCTAACAAAGATACCATAGCTTGTCTTTAATTACTTTAAAATATGTGATTACTGCTGTTTACTGTTGGGAAAATCAAGTTAATGATGTGTGTGCTATGTTGAACTGGTACTTCTAAGAAGTGTCCTAGAGGAGACACTTAGTTCATCCTAGGTTTCTGCCAGATTTCTACATTTGTGAAGTGTTAAATGATATTTCATAATTTTAAGAGAAATGCAGCAAACGCTCAAATTACATTTTGTTATTGTCACTAATGTGCACTTCTGAAATTTTGGAGTAGCTCAAAATAAGAAATTTACCCAATAGGGAACTGCAGGAATACAATGAAATAGTGTGTCACTGTACTGAAACAATATAAGGCCAAATGCAAATCATTTATAGCTGACCTGAAGAAAACAAAAATACAAAATAAAAATCAATTAAAATAATGAGACTTAATATTGAATAGGTGTGGGAGTTATTTTTTTTTAGTTTGTTATCCAATTCAATTTCAACCAGTTTCCTGAATTTTGTTAAATAATATTTGCTTTTTTTTCTTTTTTTAAAATAATAATGAATATTAAAATCTATTGTTTGAAAACAATTTTCCTTTAGAATCCAAAGTTTGTAATTCAAGTTGTTTGACTGGACTCCTTCAAAACACGAAGTTTCAGGCTGTCATAATCCATAAATTGCCTTCAGCATCATTTTCTTTTCTTCTTACTCTCAGATTGAACAGGCTAAGGTAGCAAAAATAAGGCCACCTCCCTTTTTCTTTTTAACTGTGAATTTACTCAAGATCCATTTTCCTTGTGTAGAGTATACAATACCATCTAAAACTACTTTTTTTTTTTTTAATAGAAGAAACTTAAATAGACGAATAAAAGGACAAATGTTGCATTCTCCCTCAGATTCCCAAGTATCCTTCTAAATAAGCCTAGTGCATTTCATACTGTATTATATACCTTCACATCCTGCACTATATACAGAAATATAAAATCAGGGCCTACTTTTAAAATGCCATATATGATCCATGGTATTGAAAATCTGAATATACAAAGCTGTTACACACAGGTTGCATTGCAAGATGAGTAACATGTGAGCTTTCAGCACAGGACTGTCATTACCCCGTGAATTTGGTGTACAAAAGGGCTATGTGTGCTACAGAGGTGAGGAAGGCAAAGCATCTCCCTGTTACAATCTCTGCCTCTCACATTTCAGGCACCCAAAGTCAAGCCTGATTCAGGGGTTATCCAGGACAGATCAATTAGCCCAGCTGCACATTGCTTATCTTCCATTACTCAGGTAAGCTGCCAACACTTTCCTGAGGAATTCAAGAGTCAGATAAGAAAGATATGAGAGTGAGAGTGTATGTGTGCACATGCATGCTTTGTTCTGTATGCAGGTGTAAAACTTGAATCTCGGCCAAACCTAAGTGAGCTTGCTGATACAAATGGCTGTATTTCTTTTAATCTGAAATCCCTTCCTCAGTTAGTGTCACAGGTTTTGTGAAAACAGAAAAGCGAGTCATTATAGAAAATTTAACAGTATTTTACAAAAGAGATTTATAAGGATTTATAAATGTAGGAACTGCAACTAGCTTATGCTAAAATGGGCATTATTTAAAGTGCTGTTGCATAACAAAACACATGTTCATTTTATAACTAACAGATAAAACGCTACTGTTCCTATCCTTTCCAAGTGAACGTATCAGGAACTGTTGTGCTGTTTGTGGGGTATATGTTTGACCTCATGAAATGTTTTCTTATGTGTCTGTTCCTCAGTCCCAGTTGTCAACACTGCCTCCATTTAGACTTCTATGCTCTTGGGAAATCCCTGCAGATCTGTGGCCACATCAAGGAAAGCGACTACAGGCACTGGCTGCCCTTCAGTCTTGAATCACTGTGAAATGTTAACTGTGTAAGCTTGTGCTGTCTCACGCATTTGGAATTTCATATGGCAGAGTATCCTTTCTTTTACTAAAAAGGGAGAAGAGCATCAGATCTTTTTCTTTCATCATCTTGATTTTCAGTCTTTCAATATCTTTGTGTTTATAAAATCATCTCAGATGGAATGGGTAGCACATTAAACAGAATTTATAACATCGCAAAAGGTGGTAGTGAATCCCGAGCCTTAATACTTTTACAGTGATACTGCAATATTGATTGAAATAGAGTAATACATCAAGAAGAATTTAGAGAAAATCAGACATCGGAACTATAAAACTTGGTAACAAATTTTGTTTCCTGATGAAAATTTTATTTCTCACCTTGTCCTTTGGAAAATAAGAAAACATTATGCAAATCAGAGCTAATAAGTTTTTTTCCCAAGAGGGTTAAATGCTCAGTGTTTTTAACAGAAGTAATATAAAATCTGAAATATTTCACGTTATTTTATGAGCTTCGTGAAATAAATGACACTTCAAGCAAAACAGGATGCTGCGTCTACAAAACCAAAATCTAAATATATTTTACTGCTAAAATAATAACAGGCATATGATTGCTATGCTGTGGTTGTTACTCCTTCCCACAAAATATTTTATAAGTCCATCCTGAATGAATATTAGTGAATAAATACCTTGTCACAGTTTACTTTGGAATGCCTTGTTCTCCCTCTTAGTGAATTTAACATTTATATCACACTTAGTTTAGTCAATCATTGAAAAAATAATTTATAATTATTTTTAAAATAAAAGAACAATCAAGCATTACCAGCTATTCAGTTTCATTTCATTTCTACATGTGTAATTTTAATTGATGTCGAAAAAATAAATATTGATAAGGATATTTTATCAATCATGTTGGCACCCAAGTAAATGATCCTTTGGTATCTTGCTGTAATGTTACACACCAAAGGATCAGACATATTATGAATTCAGTAATAAAACTCACTTCATTGTAATTTATTGCCTATCAGATACTATAACCTACTTTGGAAGAAATTTTGGAAGGGCAATCAGTTATGGAAGACACTATCTGACAGTCTGCATACTATATAAAATGTTACTCAAAATATTATGATTTCAGGGCCTAAAGTAAATTCTTTTTCAGAAACCAGAAGTTTGGGTCAAAAGATTCCAAAGCTTTATAGAAACCTGTGACATACCAAAATGTGTATGCATACATACATACATACATACATATATATATATATATATATATACACATACATTGTTTTCTGTTAATTATTAGTATTATAACTCATGGAAAACAAAATATTTTACTTTTGATTGACATACTGGGAAAAGCATATTCTAATGTAAAAAGGTGTCTACCTATATAAAGGAAGGTTAAACTATCGTAGTTTTCATGATCTAATGATGTTGGGATGTATCTATGATGACCAAAGGGTGTAGGGAAATGAACTTTGTAAGTATGAGTAATAACTTTTATTTGTTCAACTACTATAGCTGGAGCAAAAAACTTGCATTCCTGAGATCTTGTCTACTCTTCCAAGCTAATAAGGCTGATGCAGAAATATTTATTTCTCAGACGAGAAATAATAATAAAAAGAAGTATGACTTGCTCTGTGCTCATGAGGTAATGAAACTCCAGTTTTTTTGGATTTCTTTGCTGAATAATAATGGGTTCTTCCCTGAAAACAGTTTCTTTTTTGCCATAACACAGAACAAGCTGGTAGATATACTTTCAGGAAGATGATTGTTCTGGCTGTGCTCAGAGAGCATATAGGGGGCATATAAAATAGCAGTCACAATTAATAACATGATCACAATCATTCGTGACAATGGTGTACTATTATATTTGTAGATTTTTCTTATACATGTACATTTTATGATTTGGGAATAATATAAACCCAGAACACTACAATAACTGAAAGCAAAGTGAAAATTTCAAAACCAAATCAATATTCTTCTCTGTCAAATTTGAAAGTTTACAGTTTGTCATTACAATTGCTTATGCTGATTTTGAAAGAAACATTTTTATTATGAACGAAGTTTATTTCAAAGGTGATGGTGATAGTGGTGGTGATGAGCAACATATCACTAAGGAAGAGAGAGTAATATTAATAGATACGGCCTGTAGGTTTATATTCTCATGGTATTTAGAATAGATATGTATATTGTTTATATAAATATTTATATAAAGATGCATATACATAAACACATATCCACATAGGTCTTCCTTAATTCCTAGCTTCTAGAATGATTTAGTTATAGAAACATCTCTGCTGTCATGAAAAATGTGTATGGTTTCTAGTACTTAGGCTAGAAGTAAATCTTTGAAAATGCAAACTCTGAAGGCTCAAAACCATTACACATACACAGAGAATTGAAAATGTACCTTTAAAATGCATGTTGTTGACAATTCCAATTCCTGTAGTCATATGACCCATATGCCCACCAGGACTTTTTCACAGAATCTCATTAAAAATCTTCCCCTCTTGGGAGAAAACAGGAACTTATGAGGCCTTAGGACAGCACTAACTCTAATTTGCAGTAGAATTTTAGGGTATATTCCTCTTCACAGAGTCATAGAAGGACAGAATGTTAGGGGTTGGAATGGACCTCAAAAGATCATCTAGTCCAACCCCCCTGCCAGAGCAGGACCGCCTAGAGTAGGTCACACAAGAACGCATCCGGGCGGGTTTTGAATGTCTCCAGAGAAAGAGACTCCACAACCTCTCTGGGCAGCCTGTTCCCGTGCTCTGTCACCCTCACTGCGAAAAAACATTATCTTCTATATTTACTGCATAAAATATATTGCTAGCACTCAAGAACCTACCTAAACTACACAGTAAGTGCAACAGGTCTATTTTTTAGACTGAAATGAATTTATGTGAGAAGTGTGGCCATGCAGTTTTTTATACTTGAAAGTTAAATTGTTTAACTTCTTGGACCAAAATTTTGTTAAGTAATATATGCTGTGATCTGTCACTGGGTTATATGCTGGGTAAACTACATGCTCTGGGAACTTTCACAGTATAAAAACATGGTTAACCTCTGACAAAATTACTTCCTAAAATAAAGAAATAAATATATATGCATATATACAGAGAATTAGTGTGAAAAAAAAAATTATTCTGTATTTTTTCTTTAACACTGATTTTTCTAATAGATTTACTTGTACAAATATTGTTTTACAAATGCTTACCCTAGAGATTCTTTTTCAGAAAATTGTTTATTCTGCCCTGTCGTGTTGTCTTATATAACTTGGACAATCACTAATTGAGCATCTGACTCATTAAAAAAAAATGAATTGGTGTTGCATAAGCTCCAGGAAAACTTCATGTTTTCTACCGAATATAGAATTTGGTGAGAAAAGACATTCCTGCAATGTGTACCAAGCTGTAGCTTTGTCAGTTTGACATTTTAACCACTCAGAGGGGTGAGCTGGGTGTTGGTGAACAGTGGAGTTGCTTTGAAGATAGATAGCTGCTTGATCTCTCAGCCTGTGGAAACTTCCCTGGTTTTAATAAGCAGAAAAGAAAACTGTAGTTTTGGGATTCTTCAACACGAAATTGTAACAGGGAACTTATTTCAAGTAGCAATTTTGTGATTAATGCACATGCCAGAATAGTGTTCAGGCAATACTTTTTCAGCTATATTAGCCTAGCAGTGCAAAATTCTAATGAAAATCCAAACACACTCTTACTTTTATTCAGATCAAGAGACGATACAGTGCATAGTCAATATCAAGAACCAAAGGCAGACTTATGGAAAGATAGATAAGAATTAACCCAACATGATGAACAAAGGTACCTCACTCTTTAAATAGACTCCTTGCACAGGCACATTCAGAAATTTTCTGGGTCCTTTTGGGACAAAACAATTGATGCAGCAGGAAATTCAGGACGCTGAATGGAAACCAGGCAGAAGCAGCAGTGGTAGAGTACCACAGTCAGGGCTAACCCAGCAGCCAGTCTCAGCATGTCCTGTGTTGGCAGGAACAGTAACTTGAGCCAGCATCTGATAGCCCAGCAGGTCACTGAGGGGAATCAGTATAGCAGCAGATGTGTTTTAGGAGAGACCTGGCAGGCTATGTGAGATTCAAAAACTGCCAGGAAAGTTCACTGAACAGAGCCAGGACTTTGCTTGGGAAACAAGTGAAAAGATAAAGAGGAAAGAGGTCATATTCAGACTGTACAGTCAGATTTGAACTATTTAGTTTTTTTTTTTACTTTCTGTGACCATAATAATTGAACATGTCTGCTAATAAATTACTAGTGAAAGAGAATTCTCCAGCACATACCACAGAGGCTTTGGCCCTTTTTATTCTGGAAATAAAAGAGGTATGCTGTAGATTCAGACGCATATATTTTTAATGCATGGTGGAATTTCTTTACTTGCTGAAGGAATTCTCACTGTTACGGCAGAAATGTTTGCTTCCTAGATGTTTAGTGTTTGTCATGAAATAGAAATAAAATCAGTTTTGTGAAGAGGAAACACCACTAAGCAAACTGCTGCCCTTCTTCCCCCTTCTTGGCTTACCTAACTACCTGTCCTACAACAGCATTCTCTCTTTCACAATTGCATTTCCTCCTCAGACAGTGCGTATCAGATAGTTAACTGTCATACCAAGTCAACCAAGTCAATTTTTATCTCCCATAAATTTGCTAAGCTATCATATTCATAATATTTGTTAAAGAGATCAAGCTATGTAAGCCATGCAGAAACAATGTAGTTAAAAACTGTTTCAGGAAGGTTTTATTGCCCACCTACCCTGTGCCCCCCTGCCACCCCCCACCCCCCCCCCTCCAAAAAAAAAACACAACATAGCAATCCACAGACTAAGATACACTTTTTTTTTACTTCAAAGTCTCAATTTATCTTCCTGTAGTTTGTATTGTCATAAAGGAGCACAGAACCTGAAAGGATCCTTCAAACAAATTTTGGTTTGAACATAAATTAAAAAATTTGGTCTCCAGACAAGTAACTACATTAATACTACTCTAAATGTTACGGATGCTTTGTCACAAGGTCTGGGTTTAGCCTTTCTATAGCAGAGGATGATTCTTTTCTCCTATTCAGTCACATTATAAAATAAAAATAATAAACTGTAGAGTACTGACTCAGTACCTCATAGAATTTTTTCAATTTTTTTCTCTTCTATTAGAAATAATTTCAGTTTTGCCTAGTCAGCTACTCTTCATTCAGAAACTGACTATTTACATTTTGGTAATGAATGAATAAAGTTAACTCATTGGGAACATAGCCTAATTTACAGGTTTTTAAAGTAATCATAGAGATTAGACACCCTCAGGTATCCAGTTTTGCCTCTAACTACTGCTAGAGAGACAGTGTGAATCTTTTGTAGCTTCCATGTCATACGTACCAACAGTAGGAAAATGTCTTGAATAGCCTCAGGTGTCTCTTGTAGCATTAGCTTTGAGCAGGTAAATGATTTCATATGAGACCTTACTGCATAAGGTCATATGATCAGGAAAAAAAAAAAAGCCATCTTTCTTTTCAGCTAAGGTTTATAGCAAGATCACATGGTTGAAGAAGCTGGAATTTAGTGGGAAAAGATTTTAAATGGAAGAGCTTAAGATGAGGCTGTACACCCAGCAATGACCAGTGTGGAACCAAGACCACTTCTCTGAGGTTCTGCCCAGTTTCTGTACGTTTTGATACAGAGAGAAGTTTCTGTTGCATCCTAGAAGCAAAAAGAGAAACAGCTATTATTTCAGAATCTATATTTGCTACTGGTTTAAAACTGCAGTCGCTTTATTAATGATACTGTAAAGCAGTTAGAGGGAAACCAAGAGTTTGCCATAACAGTATGTATACACAGAAGTATAACAGAAACGAAGAGATTCACATATGTAAAAAATTTGGAAGGAAAACATAAACAGAAGATGAAGATTCTGAAACAAAAAGGAAAAATACTTTGTTAAGATGTTGAATTAATTCTGTAAAGGGTAATGTGTCTGTAACAATACATATAAAATACACAGTAATGTGTAATAACATGGACATAATCTTGACTTAGTGTACAAATAGTATTTACAATAATGCATGTATATTTTGGCTTAATATAGATACAAATAACTCTGAAACTATGAATTTCCAGTATTGTCTCAAAGGTTATTTATCAAGAAATATCAAGATATTCACTGAAGGTGTAGCTAAGGGCACCTGGAACTAGTTTGTTGTTCCTGCTATTGGCTTTGCCCTTCAGACATTTCCAGCTTCATAGTAATGAGGCACACAGGTATCACTAGCCAAACTTCACTGTCTCGTTTGCATGAATAGCCCACGTGCATGGGCAGATAGGCCCAGGTGATGTCCTATCTAAACAATTTTGAGGGAAAGATCATGGCAGAAAGCACTGTGTGACAATCTGTTCAATTAATGAAATATTTACAAAGGTGCTGAAATGCAACTTTTTTGCAATACAACAGCCAATATTTTAAGTGTGAGGTTAAAATGTATTTATTCCTTTTTCTTTCACTGTGAAGTGTCCTCAAGACCTATGCCTGTCTAATGCTTCCCTAGGTAAATGAGCTAAAGTATGGAAAAAAAATGTAAACTTTAAAAATCAACAGCACATATGAAACATTTTTTCAATGGAACTATAGATGCTTTTTTAGGATTGTGGGGTGGCATGCACCAGTGGCCACCAGATGTGTTTATTTTTTTAGTGCTTTTACCTAGAAAGGCTACTTATAACTAGATGCTGAAGACTGAAGTGATGTTTCTCCTTGATACTGACTGGAAAGGGAGATGCCTTTGAGTTTCAGTCAGTGCTGAAGGTGAGCTAACTGTCCAAAGAAGTCCACATATGTGGAGATTATGTCTTTTCTTTGGTGATCTAAAGAAAGCTGTATGGTAGTAAGAAAGTAACTTTTCATGAAACCTGTGATTTCTTAGAAGTCTCTTCTATTTTCATGCAATATTTGTTTACATACATTACTGAAACCAGAGACCTTGGTTATATTTGTGATACCTAAAACTTTACTTGACTGCTAGGATTCAGTTTCTTAAAAGTATACAGCTAGTGCACTCCGAAACATGACCAGGTATAGAAAATCAGTCACATGGAATAATGGATATGGCACAGGACCCATGGCTAATATACTCTTGAAGCAGCAGCCAGGGGCCAGGGGGAATAACTTGTGCCATCTCATATGTTACTGGAAAGCTCTGGGTGGGTATCTGAATAGAGAAACAGGTGTTTTTAAGAGTGAACAGAATCTCTAGCTATATGTCCTAGGTTACAGTGTAAAATGTGCCAAAAGGAAAAAAAAAAAAAGTATTCTATTACCATCTTCAGGAGCTGTTGAGACCAGGTGGGGCGGTGCTTCCTGCCTCCCCCTCTCTGGACTATCTCCTGTCAATGGGCACAACAATGCCTTATCGCATGACCCATAGATAACTCGCTCCTGGACTATCTCCTGTTAATGGCCCATCAAGGAACTGCCTCACGACTCCTCATCCCGTTGTGAGATGCTCCGCCCGGGGGGGGGGGGGAGCGGGGGGAAGGAGCCAAGCAGTCCATGCCAAATAAAAACTGAGATTTCGAACACCCTAGCAGCCTTCTTCCACTGGATTCCCAGAGGAGCTTTTCCCCCCCACTGGAGTTCCAGAGGACAAGAGCTACCTACCTACCACTGGACCTTCGGAGGAAGACCAGACCCTTTTACAAGATCGCTGCTTCAACAGAACTACATCCATCACTTCAGGAGGACTGCAGCCACCATCTTATCGGACTGCTACTGCCACCCTAACAGGGTGTCAGGTTGTATTTCTGACTCTGTCAGTGTAAACCAGTGGGTTGTTTTTTCCCTGCCTTGTGTTATATATATATATATATATGTATATATATATATATTAGTAAAGAACTGTTATTCCTATTCCCTATATCTTCGCCTGAAGGCCCGTTAATTTCGAAATTATAATAATTTGGAGGGAAGGGGGTTGCACTTTCCATTTCAAGGGAGGCTCCTGCCTTCCTCCGCAGACACCTGTCTTTCAAACCAAGACACTATACTAACTAAAATGGATATATTAATGTTAAGAAAATCAGAAGGGAACTCAAGTCTCTGTCTGTTTACTGTTAAAGATAACAAAGGAGTGTTTGCACTAATGATACAGTACTGTGTTATGGGTACTGTTTATTGCTTCATACGTACACCTGTTTTTGCCTACAGCTACCTATATTCACCCAGTAACCCAGCTTGTAACACTTGTATAGATATTGCAATGAATAGAAGCAGCCATTCTTTCATAATAAGTGTACAGAAAGTGTTTGCTTTGAAAATATTTTTTCATGTATTTGTGATTTTTGAAACAGATTTTTCTTTATAGAGGATTTTTTTTTTTTTTTTTTTTTTTTTTTAGGACAGTTATGAGTAATAAACAAGAAAAGAAACAATACAGGAGAAAAGAAATAAATCAGAAAATCAGCCTACAATGCCTGTAGACAAAATAAGTTAATCTGTTGAAATGGGTATTGAAGAGAAAGAATGATTTTTTACTTCTGATATATTTTAGAATGTGTATAAACTTAGAATTAGGAAGCATTTCTGTCATTCAGAGATGAGTCTGAGCTAATTTTCCTAAGTATAGAAATCAGAATGTCCATTGCATTTGTATACATTTTAATGCTTTCTGTTTCAGTTTCATTAGATTGAGAAACAAAGATGTCCTGCTCATTTTTGTAGGCTTAATTGAGACACATTAAAAAAAAAAAAAATGTAATTAACATATTGCAGTATTTATATATATAGAAATTGTCTTTACTTTTGCTTTGGTTTGCATACCACTGACTCAGAAATGTCTACATTCTTGCTGCAATTACTAACAATTTTTTTCTTACTCAGAGATTGATTTCCATACCAAACAGACTGAAAACCATCTGTCTTTAATTTTTCTGATTCCAAACCAGATATATATAAAATGTAGTTAGGGGTGGATTTTGGTATTTTTTCTTTCTAAGCAGTGTACGGGGTTTATGGTGCATACTAGTGTGATAGGTAGAGACACGGACAATTTAAAGTGTCAAAATCCAATGCGAATTTTATTATATTAGCAAGCGAACAAGAGCAAAGGCAGCGCTGGGCGGCCGGGGAGTCTGCGCTCCGCCAACGGCTCGCAACTTCCCGCCTCGTGTAAGCACATTATATACAGTCTCATTTCCTGCATTCGTGATGTCGCAATCAGGTCGATACTCTGCGCATGTTCCTTCTGTTGCTGGGGGGTCTTTCTCTGCCTCCTGGTGATCGTAAGGATGAAGGCTGAAGGTCTTCCTCGTTGCCCTGTGGGTGGACTTATGCAAGAATGTGACTACTCAACCCCCTCAGCTACGGGTCCTGTTGACTTATGCAAGAATGTCCTTCGGTTGGGCTATCAAGCCTTGCGGGCACATAAATCTTCCATCCATAACTTCCCATACAGGTTTAGTGAACAAAGCACAATATGTTACTTATTACACTAGTAACTGGTAGTGATTGATTACTATGTTAGTTTTCAAAGAGGACGCAAAAATGGGTTGTAGGCATTGATGAGGGGTGATCAGTTTTCAAGAGTTATATGAGCCCTAGTTTCTATTCTGATAAAAAACTTAATGTTGAACTTCAGTGTAGTTATGCCAGGTAGACAAAAACGCTTCATGTCCAGATGGATTAATAATGCTACTAGTTTGATTAAGTGTCTGGGTCATAATCCGTACTGAAATAAAACCTCTTTGGGACTAATTGTATTCATCGGTCTTGTACTGTAATATACTACACTAATACACAACAGCAATCAGTTAAGACAAAATTATAAACATATTCAAGTTGTACCTTAAAACTGGTTGATGGGTCAAAAATGTATCTTAGAGTTGAATTTATTTATTTGTTCACTGAACAATAATTTTTATTTGTGGTTTCTTTTTTAAATTTTTTAATTTTTTATTCCTTGTCGGCCCTTGTACCATACTCTATCTGTGCTCTGCCAAAACCTTGTTCTTAAATATTAGAGTTCCTGCTATAACCCCATTTTTCTTTAAAACCTTTCAGAATATGTCTTGCCAAATATATATAATATTTTATATCCATGACCTAGTCATGCATACAGCATCGTTCTGATGTTACTGAATATTTCACTATATGAAAATAACAGTACATTAAGATCTATAGATAGATATAATATCATGGTAACTACTTATTGTTAATGTCTTAAAAAAATATGACCAATCATATCAACTATACCTTACAACAGAGAGGATGAGGCATAAAAACAAGCACCCATAGTCTGAAAGAATTTCTATTCCATAAAAACAACCTGAGGATGTTAGGCTTGTAAGGTTTGTGAAATGATAGCCTCATGACTAGTGTAGTGTTAAAGCATATTATCAGCTAGATAATAAAGGAATATCGTATGTGATGTAAAATGTACAACTTTTCGTTTGTTTTACTTCATGTTTTCTTTTAATATACTTTAAAAATACGTGTACCTTTTTTTGTTTGTACTTGAATTTTGCATAGTTTTCTTTATTTTTCCCTTCATCTGAAACATGATGAGAATGATTTCAAAGCATTCCATCACTCTGGATGTGGAGACCCCCTAAAACTGGAACTGCTTTTACGACACTCGGCTGTTCTGTAGATTGCTTCAAGTATGTAAAAAATATATGATGGTCC
Organism: Leptosomus discolor; assembly: GCF_034619465.1. Lineage (NCBI taxonomy): Eukaryota > Metazoa > Chordata > Aves > Leptosomiformes > Leptosomidae > Leptosomus > Leptosomus discolor. The sequence continues at coordinate 43,050,479 of NC_141391.1, read as the reverse complement.
AACTTAGGTCATACTAGAGTTTTTCCAAAAGTTTTTCTGAAATTTTTTCAATGTACTGAACAGTACAATACAAAAATAGCTTAAATATTTTAATAAATAACAAATATTTTGAATAAACTTGCTTAACTCTTTTGCTAAGTCTGGTTGACAGAGGCCTCATGTTAATAGCTATTCTGTAAATACATATATGAAAGCAAAATATTATCCTTATCACTGATTACTTTATGACTTTGGAGTATGAAGTCATATTGCACAGCTAGAAACTGATAATGTGATGTATTTTCTTTACCACCTTGTCTACTAAGTAATACAGCATTCTCTTTCATAATTCCTGTTGGCTGCATTTATTACTGAGTGGGTCAGAATTTAAAGCATTCAGGCAGCTAAAATTCAAAAATATGCCCTGAGGATTTTTCAGAAATGCATAGGAACCTCTGTCTGGATATCATACATGTATTTTGGGGTGTAAATAATTTAAGTGACTTTAGCATCCATACTTTCCTTCTTTTTTTTAAGCTTTACCATATAAGCAATGTATTTTCTTCTGTATTTCCTCAAATTCCAATTCCGTTGGCATTTTAAAACTTTAGACGTTTGCCCTAATCTCTAGCTTTTCCATATTTTTATTAATTATGTATGGATCTTGTTCTCTGATGATCAAGTGATGTGAAACATCAAACTAAGTTTTTATTGTGCTAATGAGACAGAACTATCTGACATCTAACGACTTCTATGTCTCCTTGAATTATTCTATATCTCACTTTGTGTACAGATAATTTAGCTGATTGATAATCATTCTTCATTATTTTTGCATTACAATACCCCTTCTCTCCTTTTGTATGTAAGTCTAAGTTGATCATTGAATTTAGTGACAGTCTCTTCTTTCTTCCTTTTTTTTTTAACCTACATTAAGGGATGCATTAACAAACTCAACTTATTTTGAGTTCACGTATAGCCTGAGCATCATTCAGTATACTAGCATCGTACAACTGATACCAGTAATATATACTTAATCTCAAATAGAAATATTTGAAAGAATCTAAAATTGAGGGAGTCTTCCATGTTCTTTTTCAGGTATATGAATGTCCCTTGAACATTGCGATTAATCGCAAATGAGCCAAGAACACAACTTGAGGTGTTTAATCTTGAATAACATGCTTTATTTTGTCCTGGTGATGTGGTAAAATACAAGGTAAATACACTGGAAAAGGGTGGCAGCTGGTGAAAGGTGAAGACAAAAGGATGACAGATTTGAACTAGTGAAAAGGGGAAAGATCAGCTGAGATGCCAACATCGTTCTGTTCAGAAGTAACATGATAACAATAATTGGCAAATAGATCTTGAATTCCAGGTTCGTCTCACCCAACTTTATCTGTCTCATAGCTGAAGTTTAAGTTAATTGGTTAGGTCCTTTTTAATACAGAGAAATGACTGCTTGCAGAGACTCTTTACAAAAATATGTTAAGAAGAAAAGAATAGTGCTTTGGAAGTCTCCCCTCACTGACTGAAACAAGAACCCAGACAAATGGATGTCTTTGACTAATGGTAACCTTAGGTTGGAGAAGATAGAAAATCGAAAAAAGTGGTCTGAGAAGCACAGGGAAAAAGAAGAGGGAAGGTCTGCAGTTTTGATTTAAAAACAAACAAACAAAAAATTAAAAAAAATGTTTCCAAAACCAATGGCAAGAAACCTGAATTTTATGCATGTAAGAAAGTGGAAGTTGATAAAATTAGACGATTCTGAGAAATGAGAAAAGAAGTAGCAATTATAGTCAGTGTTTCATTCTCTGACATCTTCATCCTCGTTAAACAAAGCTATTTTGCATAACAGCACAACTTCCCTCAAATGAAATACGGATATAGATATGAAGCATGCTCTTTTCAAATAACTACGGCAGAAGTAAGGAATTCTGCCAAGTGCCATCTACTTTACCACTACTTGCATTAACATGACAATGATGATACTTCAGTGCAATCTGTTGTTCTTCTTAGCAAACCATTCTGCAAATTGTTTGTTAGGAAGGTTTATAGATGTTAATGGAGGGGAACATGATTGTTTTAGAGTTTGTTTAAGTGTAGGATCTTCTGAACACCTTTCATCCTCCTTAGGCAGTCACAATAGACAATTTTTTTCTCTTTTTTTTTTGGGAGGGGTCTTTTATTCTATTAATTTATCAGTGTCAATTCAACTTTACAAACTATGAGGAAGAGATTTTTGTTTAACACATTTACAATTAAAACTGGTTTTGACCTTTCTCAATGTAAAATGTTTTATAAGTAAACTTACATTGTCTTTTTTTGAGGGTAAAATTATTTATTTAAAACTCATGTCTAAAATCTTTTATTCAGTCCAAGGTAAGAGTCTTCAAGAACTCTGGATTCTTTGAGTGCTTAGACCAGGAAACAAGAGAAGCTCCTCCAGTGTACAGTTAAACTACTATTCAATAACATTTCTCTACTTGCACTGGAATCTTTATAAACTGGCAAACACACTAATGCCACAGAGACTGCAGGGTAGGAAGCTCTTCCAAGACTTTTCAAGAAACATTGATTTAGATTATTTTTTTTAAAAAAATCAGAAAAAAAGGGAAAAATTTCTTAAAAAAAAACACCAACTTTTTTTTTCAAGGATTCAATGTTGTTGAGCAAGGATATTTTTTTTTTTCCTAAAAATGGATGTATCCCTGGCCATTATTCTTCAGGTTTTCTGTAGGTTTGTGTTTGCTTTTTTGTTTGTTTTACTGAATCATCAGGGATTGGCAATAGCTGGGAGTGGAGTAGGGGGCTCAGGACATGATGCTCAGATGGGACATGGGATTGTATTCCCATTCCATTTCTCTTCACATACCATAGTGATTGCAGAGAATTTTCCTCTCCCCAAATCACTATATTGGTAACAACTTCAATAATTTCTTTCTTCACTAGGGCCTGTGAGAACTTTGAAGACTGTCTGACCGTATCTCATCTAAGTAATTGCTTGCTGTTGCAGACTCTGCAAGTGTCTGTGGCAGTTTGATTTCCCAGTTCCAAAGGTACGTAGCAGTTTAGCCTTTTGAGAACTGTAGTGGTTTGATCTCTTCACTGGCTTCGCATAAAGAGTCAGAAATAAATGAGTGTCTTCCTTCCGGGTTTAACTTTAAAGCTGAGATTGACAGTGTCCAATGAAGGAAGAGGTATGGTCAGGCAACTGTGGAAAGGCATTCAGTGATGATAAACTTCCCATCTCCACAGGAAATTGTTTCCCAGTGGGTGTTCCAGAATGACAGGACATTGATGAAGGATAGCCCTTTTTTTAACCATTGCTGTACATGAAATTATATTATGTAACATTCATTTCATTTTGAAACAATATAATGCAGGAGTCATAATATTCAGTAACTAATGCTTCTTGAGATAAATCATATTTCCACACAAAATAAAACACCATGTAATTTTATATCATGAAGTAATAAAGCTCCACTCATGTCTTTACCTTCCATACACCAGATTTTATTACCTAGATCTGGAATCTTAGCTTTAGAACTTATTTCCTATGTTTCTGAAATACACCCGAAATTTGCTGTTCTACAGAATACAGGGTGATTTTACAGAGGTACTGAGTGTGAAGGAGTGACTGCGCTAAGTTTCTTTCCCTCTATTTTAAAAGGAGTATTACAAGTTGGTGCATCACTTCTTCACATTTCTGATTTTAAATACTTTGGACAGTGATTATTCAAAATTCTTCCCCACTGTTTTGTTTTGCACAGACCTGCCAGGAGCCAGCAGCTCCCAGGAGAGCAGCTGATGGAGTATGGGTGGGGCCAGGAGTAATGGCAGCAGATTAAAAAACTGTGTAACCACCACCACCAGTCATTTGCCGAGGCGATCAGCTCCAGCGCAGGTGCGTTCCACAGTGGAGCAGGGGATTGTGTGATAGGGGCAGGGGGGTTCCTGAGATGGGGAAGCACCAGCAGAGTGCAGAGACCCACTAGGAGCCAGCTCTCGCTGATGAGGCCTGAGCATGGCCAGGGATAATGGCAGCTGACCCCTGCTCTCTCTCACAAATGGCAGCCCCGGGGAGTGCGAGCAACCAGGATGGGCAAACAGGACGTGGCATGGCAGTTTGCATGGCAGTTCATGCAGGAGGGCGCCCAGGGTGGGCGCCTCTTCAAAGGAGGGACTTTCCACTGGCTGAGTGGAGAGACTTGAAATACACATAACCCAGCAACCGGGCACCACTCTGTGACCATCTGTACATGTCAAAGGCACTCATCCTATCTGACCATCAAGGCAGAATGGTGGGCACCTGTCTGAGAGCAAAGGCTGCAGCTCCGGCTGGGGGGTCTGTACCATCTATGCCAGTGGTGGCTGATGGCTCCACCCAGGCAGAGCTTCTGCAGGGAGAAGCTGCAGTGCAGTAGGAAGTGCCTAGACCTTTCTCCTGGGGCAGGCACAGGCAGCAGACCTGCCTGTAGAAGGTGTGCCCAGGTGGAGGACCTCCTGCAGCTCAGCCACCTGCTGAGAAAGTGAGAAGACTGTCTCTGTAGCATCAGGGAGGCTGAGAAGGAGCTAGATAGCTGGTTCCCAGTGCAGCATGCAGTGGACCCACAACCAAACAGCCAAAAACTCCCTCAATGGCACGAACGGAAGGCAGAGGTCCAATAATGCAGAAGAATGGAAACTTGGAATGGCAAGGACCTGCAGGATGAAGAGACTTCCCCTGAAGCCTGAGGTGCCTTTGCAGAACCATTTCACAGCTCTGCAGACTGAAAATGAAAGTCCTGTCACATCAGGAGAAATGCTGGAGCTGAGCAAGGCAACCCGATCTGCTCCCTGAATAACAACCGGCACAACTAAGAAAAGGTAACGGGCGATAGTAGCAAGCAACTGTCTTCTGAGAGACACGAAGGCATCCATTTGCTGACCTGACACACACTATAGAGGTGTGCTGCTTACCAGGTGCTCGAATCAGGGTGTAACCGAGAGACTACCAAGCCTCCTACAGTCCACTGACTATTATCCACTGCTGTTGTTTCATGTGGGCACCAGTGATAAAGCCAGAAGTAATCTGAGGAGTATTAAGGACTACAAAGCCCGGGGAATGACAGTGAGAGACTCTGGAGCGCAGGTACTTTTTTCATCAACATAACCTGTGATGTTTTCTCATCACGAGTCAGCAGGAGAGAACCTGAAGGGCAGCACAAAGGAATTCCAGCCACCAAGTCAGTTTCATTTGGGGCCAAACTTAAATGGTTCAATGCAAATGCACATAACATGGGAAATAAACAAGAGGAGTTAGAGATGTACACACACTTGCAGGGCTATGATCTTATTGGCATCATGGAGATGTGATGGGATGGCTTCTATGACGGAAGTGTTGGAATGGAAGGGTACAGCCTTTTTAGGAAGGACAGGCAGGGCAGACAAGGAAAGAGTGTCTTCCTCTATGTTATTGACCAGCTGGAGCACATGGAGCTCCACCTGGGGATGGATGAAGAGCCGACTGGGAGTTTATGGGTCAGGATTAAAGTGATGGCAGGGACAGGGGACATTATCATGAGGGTCTGCTACAGGCTGCCCCACCAGGAAGACTGAGTGGATGAGGCCCTCTATAGGCAGATAGGAGCAGCCTCCCGTTCAAAAGCCCTGGTCCTCATGGGGGTCTTCAACCACCCTGATATCTGTTGGAGGCACAATATAGCAGTGCATAAGAAATTCAGCAGGTTCTTGGAATATGTTGATGATAACTTCCTTCTCCAAGTGATAGAGGAGCCAATGAGCAGAGGAGCTACACTGCACCTTGTTTTCACCAACAAGGAGGGGCTGGTGGGGAATGCGAAGCTCAAGGGCAACCTTGGATGCAGTGACGATGAGATGGTAGAGTACAAGTTCCTTAGGGCAGAAAAGAGGGCGCACAACAAGCTCACTACCCTGGACTTCAGGAGAGCAAACTTTGCCCTCTTCAGGGATTTGCTTGCTAGAGCACCATGGAATAAAGCTCTGGAGGGAAGAGGGGCCCAAGATAGATGTCAGTATTCAAGGATCACACCCTCCATGCGCAGGAGCGTTGCATCCCAACAAAGAGGAAATCAGGCAAAAATGCCAGGAGGCCTGCATGGATAAACAAGGAGCTCCTGGACAAACTCAAACACGGAAAGGAAGCCTACAGAGGGTGGAAGCAAGGACAGGTAACCTGGGAGGAACACAGAGAATTTGTCTAAGCAGCCAGGGATGAGGTTAGGAAAGATAAAGCCCTCGTAGAATTAAATCTGTCCAGGGTGTTGCAGTCCAGAAGAGGTAGACTCTTACTGCTGATTTGCATACCTGATGAGAGATTAAGGCACAAAGAGTGGTCTTCTCTGTTATAGAGTGGTGGTCCAGTCCAGGTAGGCACAAAGAGGTTGCCAAGAGTCCCTTTTATATCGTAGTCTCAAGCCAATCCGATGATGATTGGCTGTGGTAAAGCGGTGAAATCCAATCCGACAGCGGGATACCACTTTCACGGGCAGATTATGAGCTAGCCCCCGAGGCAGTATGCAGAACACGTGCCCTTCTAAGGTGCTGCCGCTATGACGACAAAACGGGTGTGCTAAGAAGCTGCCCGGCCTCAAGTCAGTGTGCCGTTGCTATGGCGACTTGCCTCTTCAAAGACAAAGTTTAAACGTAAAGTTTAACGATCCTAATTCTTATACAGGGACAGCAAGAGTAACAAGAAAAACCTCTATAGGTACGTTGGTGGTAAAAAGAAAACTAGGGAAGATGTAGGCCCTCTCTGGAAGGAAACAGGAGACCTGGTTACCCAGGATATGGAGAAGGCTGAGCTACTCAATGATTTTTTTGCCTCTGCCTTTGCCAGCAAGTTCTCCAGCCACATTGCCCAAGTCACAGAAGGAAAAGGCAGGGACTGGGAGAATGAAGAACAACCCACTGCAGGAGAAGATCAGGTTGGAGACCATCTCAGGAACCTGAAGGTGCACAAGACTATGAGACCTCATGAAATGCACGCACGGGTCCTGAGGGAACTCGTGGATGAAGTGGCTAAGCCACTATCCATCATATTTGAGAAGTCGTGGCAGTCTGTCAAAGTTCCTGCTTACTGGAATAGGGGGAACATAACCTGAATTTTTAAAAAGAGAAAAAAAGGAATGCCCAGGGAATGGTCGAGTCAGTCTCACCTCTGATCATAGGAAAGTATACTAGGGCACATGGGAAATAGGGAGGTGGTTGGTGACAGCCAACATGGCTTCATTAAGGTCAAATGGTGCCTGACAAGTTTGGTGGCCTTCTATGATGGGATGACAGTGTTGATGTTATCTACTTGGAATTATGCAAAGCATTTGACACTGTCCTGCATGACATCCTTGTCTCTAAATTGCAGAGATTTGCATTTGAGGGATGGACCACTTGGTGGATAAGGAATTGGCTGGATGGTCGCACTCAGAGAGTGGCAGTCAATGGCTTGATGTCCAAGTGGAAACCAGTGACAAGTGGTGTTCCTCAGTGGTCAGTATTGGGACTGGTTCGGTTTAACATCTTTGTTGGTGACATGGACAATAGGATTAAGTGCTCCCTCAGCAAGTTTGCTGCCCATACCTAGCTGTGTGGTGCGGTCAACACACTGGAGGGAAGGGAGGCCATCCAGAGGGACTTTAACATGCTTGAGAGGTGGCCCATGCAGACCTCATGAAGTTCAACAAGGCCAAGAGCAACATCCTATAGCTGGGTCAGGGAAATTACAAACACAAATACAAGCAGGGCAATGAGTGAATTGAAAGCAGCCCTGAAGAGAAGAACTTGGGGGTGTTAGTTGATTAAAAAGTTACTATGAGCCAACAATGTGCATTTGCAGCCCAGAAAGCTAGTTGCATCAACATAAGCGTGGCCAGCAGGTCAAGGGAGGTGATTCTCTTTCCCTGCTCCACTCTTATGAGACCCCACCTGGAGTACTGTGTTCATCTCTGGGGCCTCCACCATGAGAAAGACATAGACATGCTCGAGTGGGTCCAGAGAAGAGCCATGAGGATGATCAGGGGGCTAGAGCACTTCACCTGTGAGGACAGGCTGAGAGAGTTGTGGTTGATCAGCCTGGAGCAGAGAATGCTCTAGAGAGACCATACAGCAGCCTTCCAGTACTTCAAGGGGATCTACAGGAAAGATGGGGAGGGAATTTATCAGGGGATGTAGCGACAGTATGAGGGGTAATGGTTTCAAACTGAACGAGAGAAGATTTAGATTAGATATTAGGATGAAGTTCTTCGCTGTGGGGGTGGTGAGACACTGGAACGTGTTTCCTGCAGAAGTTGCGAATGCCCCCTCCCTGGAGGTATTCAAGGCCAGGTTGGGTGGGGCTTTGAGCAATGTGGTGTAGTGGAAGGTGTCCCTGACCATGGCAGGGGGGTTGAACTAAGTGATCTTTAAAGTCCCTTCCAACCCAAACCATTCTATGATTCTATGATATTGCAGGTCTTGCTGTGACTGTTTTTGAAATCCAACTCATGTAAGGAAAATACATCTTGTTATACAAAATGTTTTAAGTTTCTAGTTAGGAAAAATTAGTTGCAGTTACAGTATGTCCCTGTATTGTATCAATATTTAATTTATTAACTTCCTACATCAAGGATTAATCAGAGGATAAGGTATCCTGAATACTAATAAGTCAAAATAGGAAATATTTCAAAAGTACTTCTAAATTATTGTAAAGATTGTATTGGCATGCAAAGAAACTGAAAACTGGAGTATCGTATCTGTCTGGAAAAGAAATATTTCTAATTTTCATCTCTCTGAAACTTGCTGATAAAAAAGGTCTTTGCACTGCAGCGTTCTAGTTGGTAGTTACAAACAAATACAAACTTTCTGATGAATTCTTTCTCCTCTAGTTGATATTACCAACTACGATATAAGTGTCTTCACTTTTATTTCTTCATAATTGACACTGGCAAAAATCCTGAGGTAGCATAATTTCACATAATGTGACTTCAACAGGTTAGACATATCATAGGTTTTTTCTAATTTACACAGTTCAAGTGTATTCCATTAAGAACGTTTGATTTTGGTCAGTGGGCAACGTAACCCGCAAAGATGTCTCTCAGAAAACTTCTGTGTCACTGTCACTTCACTTCTCTCTCTTAGAAGTCATCCTGGAAGACTGGTTAGGCTGGATTGAGCTTCTAGCTGTAATAAATTTATGATGCTGCTTTTTTTTTCAGAGTTGCTGGGGTAACATATTTCTTTGTTGCTCAGGAAATATAAAGAACTAGATTCTTCTTGTAATTAACTAGCTGAGAATTCATTCATGTAAAATTCATGTCAAGCTGACATTCTGTAATGAATCTTCATTCCATATGAGGATGTGGGAGAGCAGTGTAGGCAGGTGATATAATTTATAGGTGCTTTAATTTAACCCGGTGGCAGCAGATCTGTCATCTCCCTATGATATCTTTCAGCCTAAGACTTGAACTTTAAAAGAAGTTTAAAGATTTTGTTTTCTTTTGATTTAGATTAAATTATTTGTAACCTGTCCTTCAGCTTTCATTGCTGTAAGGACATCATTTAAGCTTTTGAAATGCATTCCCTACATAGTCAGAGAGAATATTTGAAGAAGAGATGATACAAAAAGTTTTGGCATTGCAGAAATAGAGAAATTTATATTTTTTTTTATACTCATCTGTTTGAAATGTAAACTGCTGCCCAGCTGTTGGACATCTATTGCTAACTGCCCTTAATTTTAAAGCTCTTTTTTTTCTTGTCTGCTGCAATTTAAACTAAACAAGTGTTATGTCCAGTTCACATGTGAGTTAGAAAAGGCTAGGCAAATATATCAGAACAGAGGAACTGTGGAGGAACACACTTTACCAGATCAGTTTGATGAAATAGCAGTAGTGAAAATTCATTCATCCTATGGATTATTCAGTCTCCAGATAAGAAAAAAACATGGAAGTGTAGATTTTGTATAAAACACCGAAAGTCAAATAATACCGCTAACAGTACTGATTTTATCAGCAAAAGAAATGTAGGCACAATACACAGATTTTTTTATTAGATTCTTCCTGTTACAAACTTAAGCATGTGGTTCAGAAAACAGGAAGGAAGAATGGAAAAGTCAGATTTAACACTGTAGAAGCAAAGGACTGCTATGATGTACATGTAATTAAATGACTTTTAACTGACAGCATCATCACAATCTGAGAAGTAATGGAATTATATTACTAAATTCTAAGATAAGATACTGTCTATAAAGTAGAAGGTGGGTGAATTGTCCTCAAACCCACTGTAATGATCTGTAATTTTATGGCGGTGTGTTGAAAAATCACTGGTTTCAATGTTCTGTGCCCAAACAACCTGCTGTAAAATAACAGGGCCACATCTGAAAGATCGTTTGTTCGTAAATTTCTTTACGCAAGGTCAAGATCTCGTTTTAAGTAACATGTGTTTTGAGGTGAGTTGATACATATTTTACCGAAATAACTCTGGTCATCTTGACCATAAGTTATGCACAGCACACCACAGCACTTTCCTGAATTAGTTCCGATTCAAACCATGGAAGAAGATATTTGATTTAAAAAGCAATCCAATATTATTTGGATTGCTATCATATATATTACAATTTTGGAGAGGAGAAAGTTACTTTTAACTCATTAGTTCCAATACTGTCGGTATGTTAACTGCATTTCTTTTTTGTTTTGCACGAATAAGTTTCGTCTCAATAAATTTCAACAGATTAGAGAAGTTGATAAATGTATTTACCTTTGAATTTTTAGCAACAGGGTTTGGGAGATTGTGTTTATTAGCCTTCTGTTTGATCTTTCATGAACAGAGCCACAAAAACTCAGCATTTTTCTATGCATAGAGGCACAATTGTCTAACCATATGGAATTTAGCCTTCAAAAGTAGATATAAATGTGCAAAAGACAGGGAAAGATGAGGCTCTGGAGTGTGTTCTTTCTGTTCTTGGAGGATTTATTGCATATAAATGGCTGAGTTGGACAGAAAATATTATCACCATATGGTTTATTGGTTAACTCTTCACAGTTTTATATATTTTAAAGCCAGAAGTTCCATTAGGTCATCTAACGTTTGACCTCCTGTTTCACAAGAATTCTACCCACTTATTCCCACATTAAGCTCAATTACTTATTTCATTAAACCTATGAGGGCATTTATCTTAGTTTAGACGTGAACAGTTCAGTACTTTCCATATTAATCTTTCACAATTTTTACTATAAATGATGTAATGGTTTTGGCTGGTATAGAATCAATTTTCTTTACAGTAGCTAGTATGGGCTATGTTTTGGATTTGTGTTGAAAACAGTGTTGAGAACACAGGGATGTTTTCATTATTGCTGAGCAGTGCTTACAAAGATTTGAGGCCTTTTCTGCTTCTCACACCATCCCACCAGCGAGTAGGCTGGGGATGCACAAGATTTTGAGAAGCGACACAGCTGGGACAGCTGACCCCAACTGACCAAAGGGATATTCCATATGACATCATGCTCAGCATATAAAGATGGGGGAAGAAGGAAGGGGGGACATTCGGAGTGGTGGCATTTGTCTTCCCCAAGAAACCATTAACATGTGGTGGAGCTCTGCTTTCCTGGAGATGGCTGAACACTTGCAGTGAACCAATTCCTTGTTTTGCTTTGCTTGCACGAGTGGCTTTTGCTTTACCTATTAAACTGTCTTAATCTCATCACACAAGATTTCTCACTTTTACTCTTTTGATTCTCTGCCCCATCCCACTGTGAGGGAGTGAGCAAGTGTCTGTGTGAGGCTGAGCTGCCAGCTGGAGTTAAACCACAAGAAATGGCTATTATTTCAACACTTATCAGTATTCTTGTTTGTCTTTTTTTAGTTGAAAATAATCTTTTTTCATCTGTCAATCCACTGCTTTCCGTTATGTCCTTCCTCACTAAAAAGAAGACTCATTTAATACTTCATATTTTCTCTCCGTTAAGGTACTTACAAATTGTTATCAATTTACTTCTAAAGCTTTTTTTTTTTGTATTTTTTTTTAGAATTTGACTATAAGACATTTTTTCTAATTCATCTAATTCTATTAACTTTTTCCCACCCCCTTTCCTGCATTCTAGTATGTGTTTTTTACAGATATATTTGAGACATGTAGCACAATAGAAACAAATAAATTGTCAAGAGTAAAAAAGTATTACTCTGTAAAAAAGTGTTACTACTTGGAAAAGGGATGCTTTGAGGTCTTGGTAAATGAGGAATGAACTGAAAGAAAAACAAAACAAAACAAAACACTACTTGTGGGATTTCAAATGGTTATCATCTCAGTTAAAAATAAGTAAATTCCACTGAGGTAATAGTAGTGTGCCATGAAATTTTCTGTTATGTCAAGGGGAGTTTTGAGCAATAGTTCTAAGTGAAGAAAGGTATATTACAGTGATCTGACAAGATGTCACAAAGCATGGAAAAATTTTTGACAGTTAGAGGAAGAGAAGCCTGTAAAGTAAGCCCATGTGTTTGTCCTTCCTTTCTTTTTACTAGTGTAGATGAGGTTTTATAGTCTTTCAATAGTTAAAATAATAAATCTAGTTCACATATGTATGTCAGACACTGAACTCTGCAATGTGTGATTCCTTTTAGACAAATTAACCGTTTAGGTTCCAAATAACTCAATTTTAATTTTACTTATCCAGTTGCAAAATGACATTAGAAGGTTCAGAAACTCAAATTATTTAATTGGATAACCTAACATCAGTGTTTAAAAGAATGTCCTTGTGTATAAGAATGACCTTTAATTTGCATGAGCTCTTAGTCAAGGTCAAAATACTCGATAAAATACCAGGAATATTTCTTCCTGTAACTCATTGCCCACTACAGTATCATTGCATTCTAATTTCTGATGGAGGACTTCAGTGTGATCGACATTTGTTTGTTTGTTTATTTGTTTGGTTTACATTCTTGACTTGATTATCTAATAACTAACAAGGTGGAATCAAGCTTTGACACTTCTTCATTTAGAATATATATTCCCAGAAATGACTAATTTTATGTTTAGAATATTACTGGCTTTATAGTTTTGGAGAAAGTTTGCAGAGCTATATGCATTTTCCTGGATGTATTCATGAGCTATGGACCACAATAGAACTTTTCAGGTTTTTTTATTAGGGTCTGGTTTCAAAGACATACCTTGGACTGAAGATGACTCACTATCAGATGAGTGAAAATATTTCAGCATGAATGAATTTAGATTTCTCTCCTGTTTTCATTCTTGAAGCATAAAATAAGTTGCGGATTTTTAAACTTCTTACAGCTACTCGTTTAAACTACTCCTGTGACAATATATATCTATGGTGAGAAATTTTATTTAGTCATAAGTTAGATAGCAAAATGTGGGTTTTGTGTAAAAAAAAAGTAACTAAAATTACAAGGTAATGAAAGGAGAACATTTCCTGTAACAAACTTAAAAACCTTATACCTATTTGATTCTGCGCATGTGTAAAGATTCAAAGTCCATCTTAATGTCAACTTTGCCTATTTTTTTTTTTACCAGTGGGATGACAAATAAAAAAAATTATTTTGGATTGCAGCTACCTAATTAGCCATGTTTTTTTTAAAAAAGAGTGTAGACCTATTCACTATAAGTTAGGAATATTTCTTTTCTTTGGTCTAATTTAGTTTGACATCCAGGTGAGTCAATGTCAAACTATGAAAGTCAAGTTTTAAAAAAAACAAACTAACCTGACATGTGGATGATAGGTTAGTTGTAGCTAAAGGGTCTTGCTTGTCCATTACCATTTTGTAACTTGCCTTTTAAATATACAAAGTTGTCTTGCCAAATTTGTTTCTCATGCTTGTGTCACAGTGAATGTTTAGAGGTGATATTTTGACAGAATTCTATAATTGGAAACAACTTTAAAATGTCATACAATATTTTTTTTTTTAATCTTGGACCTATGAAATGTAGAGCAAATTAAAATTCATATATTAAGGACAGAATTTTGAAAATCTTTTAATAATATCCTAGCAGCTATCAGTAAAATCACTGGCAAAGCCGGTGATTACTTTCAGTTGAAGAGGTTATTAACACTCACAATTTTAACACAAGGGTCATGATACTGTGGGTTATTTTAATGTTGCAGCACTAACGCTTACAATATTGACTTCTATTAAATATAGACTGTGCAAGATTATCTGATTTTTTTCATTGTCATTTCATTTCACAATTCACTGATTGTTTTGTCTAGAATGTCTCCCTGAACTTCATTAAAAGTGTCTGAGGAGTGTGACAAAAGAAATGAGTGGATAAACTGGAGGAAAAAACACATTTTAGATAAAGGCTACTCAAAACTATGAATAATTAGTGTGCTGGGAATTTACTAGTGAAACTTTGCATGTATGGGTGCTGAGGCTATACTTAGTATTTTAGGTATGGAACTAGATAAACAACATTGATATTTTGACATTTTCAGAGAACATAGAGTTTGATATGGTATTGTCTGAGATAGAAGAGGATTCTGATGTCATACAGAAAATGGAAACTACTTTAAAACTGGAGAAGGTGTATGTTGGGTCACAATATGGACTTTGAGATTATATTCTGAGGGCTTGATGAAATTTAGTTTGTCAATAAACTCTAAGAAAGACCTTGTTTAGTTGGAAACAGAATTAATGCTGACTTTTTTGTTTATCAAAAGATGACTGTGAATAAACAACCACAAAATTGAAGAAGCTTACAAAAATCACATATAAGGCCAAGCAAGGCTCTGGAATAGGCTTTAAAAGAAAAAACAAACAAAAAACAAAAAACAAACAAAAAACCCAACACAAACAAAAAAACAAACAACAAAAAAAACCCCACACAACCCCCCCCCAACAATTTAAAAACAGAATCAAAAAGAAAAGATAAAATGCTCTATAAGGAAAACTGACTCTCAAGGCCGTAGTGGTGAGATTGCAGAAAAGGGCACTGAGGTGACATCCAGCAGACCCCACAGCCCAACCCCAGGATGGTGCATGTCACGCTATGACCACTGCACTGTCTTGCTCAACCTCCCTCCTGGACAGTACAGTATTACTCATGGGACAGTGAAGGCATGTAATTTGTAAAACTGGATATATCTGCATATAGCTTGTATATCTTTGATTAAAGCGGTTTGGCATCTAAGACTATTTAGTCTCTGCACTGTCATTTTGGTTTTAAACTGTGATACATGGTTACTTATAATAAAAGAATACTGTCTGGATAAGTCTCTTCCAGTTGTTTTCCAGCACTGTTCAACTCTCTGTTTTCAGTTTGTCATATCCTTAAGCGTTTGCAGAAAGCAGCTTAAAAACCTTCGCTTTAGAATGCAAAAACACAGTAAATATGCATTTTTTCCTTGTTTTAACTTGTATCTTTCATTGTGTCTCATAATACTCTCATATACTCTTATACTTCTTTCAATTCCTCCTTATTAATATTAGACTGTAGAAAGTTTTGGGCAAAGAACTAGTCTTTTAGTCTGTTAGATGTTCCCATTGCAGTCTTTATTATTGCAAAATATATCTATAAGTTGCTTCACCTTACTTCTTGTTTTGAAATACAATTTTGAAAGTGCTAGAGCAAGAAAGAAGTTTCATATGTCTAAAGAAAAGTTTGTAGCACTTTAATGTGATCATGTTCATGTCTTGAGACTTGACTTGCTTACTGTTCTTGGATCCTCTCCAAATTGTCTGCATGTGTCTTTTAATTTGCATCCATCATCCACAGAGGGACAGTGACAAGATAGAGAAGACATCTGTGTTCAAGAATGCCAGTTTTCTAGACTTCTGTTTTGAGAATGCTTATAACGACATAATTTCAAACAGTTGATATGCAAGAGAAGTAGTGAGAATTGAAATTTCCCAAATCGGTATTAACAGTTCACAGGGGATGACACGAGATGGAATATGGAATTGAAAAATGACAACCGAAGCAAAACAAGCATTCTGTTATTACAAACTCAAACAAATTAGAAGGCTTATAATTTGGGAAGAGGTGAAGAACTGTTTTAATACACATACTGATAATATGATAACCTTGAACAAGTGCTATATGTACTTGAATTTTAATCCAATTAAGATGTTTTTAGAAAGTTATAATTTAGTTTTTTTCATCTTCATTCTGACCTGAGAAGGAAGAAATACATAGAAAAGTTACAAGAGCATATTTTACAGTTCCTTGAAGGAAGATGTGAAGCATGCTGTTGATTAGCTGAACAGAAAATAGGGTCTGGTCAAAGAGAAAATCCCTCTGGGACAGAAGGTCTAAAAGGGTAGACTGATTGTTGACAACAGAAAGTGGAGAGCTTGGAAGGATGACAAATAGGTATATTTAATCTTGGAAGGTAAGAGCAGAAAAGAAGGGGAATTTAATTTTGGAGGCTTTTACATGCACAAAGAATGAGTGAGATACAGGACAAATGATTATTTGTTTTGGTAGCAGTAATATGAAAAATGACATGAAAAATGAAGGCTAGGGACCGAAAAAATATATATTAAAAAAAACACAGACAGAAAAATCCCATCTGAAGTACAGTAGATGAGATTTGATTTTATTGGGTTCCAAGGCAAGAAGGGAGGACAGTGTTTTACACATCACTTCCCCAAGGCCTCACTCCCAGACAATGCAAAGCCTTAACATGTGTTTTTAAGCATGCAAATTACGGATACAAGGTCTTCTACTGTAAGGCAAGGATAATTGTGCTACTGCTGGGTCCCTGATTTCTCTATGTTTATAGCGCATAGGGGTTTCTTTATTATAAGTGGTATTAAAATTAACTGTATTCCATCATTTTTATTATGAATAGAGGTACCTTGACCAGAATATTTTTATCAGAGTTAATAGTTGTCCAAATGATTTTTCTTGAAAAATATTTCTAAGGTTCTGGAGACTTTGTGTGTGGGTGTGTGTCTGCCTCAGAGGAACACATAGTTTCACATTCTAATAATCAGTCATTTGCTGCTCATGCAGAACAGGCTAAACAGAGCAGAGGATTCAGTTTAAATTTTCAAAGATGAGAAGTAACAGTCTAATTTTATTGTGTACTTTGTCAAACCTTATAAAGACAAAGGATTAAAAGTTTTTAAAGCAAGACAAAGTTTGTTCTTTGCTGTTGAGAGAAGGTTACTATTCAGTTTTATCCCTTAGGGGTTGTACAACTCCTTATAAACCTGAAAGTCTAAACTCTGGCTGATTATTAAACATAGACTCTTTAGGTCCTTGTAGAGAAAAGAGTTTGTACAGGGACTACTAACTTTAAAACTAGCATAGACAAATGAAAAGGGAAATAGGGGGCAAACAGGCAAGTAAACATCATTAATTTTAACTAATATTTCTTGTGAGCCAAGGATTAAATTGAAATGAGTAGTGTAAGAAATATTATTTCCAGAAGATGGCACTGTTACACTGTATATTTTTGAGCAGAAGTTTAGTGGCTATTCACGACTGTATAAGCACTTCTCTATTTGTCTAAACTAGTTATTTATCTGTACACAAAAGATACGGTAAAATGTAAAATACAGTCATCTTCATGCAGCTTTTACTCCAAGAAACATTATTTTGCCAGCAAGAAGCATCACTAATCGAAATGAAACATAGTGTTTAACTAAAATTTATACCTGAACATAAATATGGTTGGTTTGTTTTGTTTTGTTTGTTTGTTTGTTTGTGTTTTTTAAAAAGAAGCTCTTACTCCCAGTCCTAAGATGTTAGGTATCTTATTTCTCTCTTTCTTTGTAGGTGATGCCTAAAAGTAGAGAAAAATATTGACTATCGGAATGATACAGCAGCAGTTGCAGTCTTTGAATAGTTAAAAATGGAGAAGCATAGAGGCAAGATGGTTACAACTATGCAATAAAATACAGTCCTAAGTGTGATGAACCATGAACAGAAGTTTCATTCCTTCTTCACTAATATCAATTTGATCTCTCAGTTCAGACTTACATCCTTAAACAACTCTATTTATTTTCAGCTATGGTAAATATTCTATTGTATTTTTCAATGTGATATGTATTTTCAGAAATATAAGAATTGGATAACTCTATTATTTTATCTTTATCTGAAAGATCTATATTAATTTTTCCAAAATCTATGTCAGGTGATCTTATGGTATTTAGACTCAAGATAATTTTTCTCTTTGTGTATTAGATTTTGTGATGTTATAACCAAAGTGCCTAAAAGAACAAAGAAATTAATGCCACGCGTAAGGAGTCAGACATTTAGCACAGCATTTAATACAAATCCAGCAAAAACACAATTTTCCAGCTATGCATTATTTAAGCAGAGTAGGCAATAGATTTAAAGACACATATTTGTATAGTTAATTAATGTACTCCTACATAAGTTAGGAATATTTTTGCAAAAAATACTTTACAAAAATCTGCAACAAATCAGACCTGTATGAACGGAATTAGAAACCATCTAGCTGAATGACATCCATCCCTGCAGTACACTTTAGATCTTTTAGATCTGTTAGATAGTTTGTGATGTAATGTCACAAAAGAACCAATTAATGCTATGTGAATATAGCTCATTGATAGTTTTCTTCATTTTGGACATTCCAAGCTATTTAGCTATATAAATGTTTTTTGACGTGTTTAGACAGTGATTATTTGTAGAGAATCCCTGCTGCGTTTCTTTTGTCATTGCTGTTGAGCTCAGATTCAGAAGGACACTTATCTTTCTTTAGTTAGAACTTTCTGATCTGGAAATACAGCTGTGGAACACAGATCTCATCAGTATTTGTGACAACATGTTTTTCGGGGGTAGAATTGTAATAGATCAGACTGCTATGGTACTATATTTTTATTTCCAGAAGAGTCTAGGAGACCAAACCTTAAAAAATTTAAGTAAATACGTAAGCACAAAATTCTACAAATTATGCTATTGTTGGAAGTAATGGGGTCCAGTGAAGAGTGTATTACTTAGAAACCTGGGAAATCCTCGGAGTTTTGTTCTGTAAGATACATGAATACGTGCTGGCATGTTCTGCATGACAATGAACAATAAAAACATTGCAACCTCCCACTGCCTGCCCCGCCCCTGCCCCCCCCCCCCCCCGAGGTGCATGTGAGCTGATTCAGGCTTGAAAACTATGTAGTCGTGTCATTTTTGTTGTGTTAGTACAAATGTAATTATAAATGCTGTTGGAACCACATAGATAATTGCACAGGAGACTGTACTATTTTACATGACTCACTGGTTTAGACAGCACTTATTCTGGGACGTGTGCATATTTCTGCTTGTTCGATAAAAACAGTTTTATGAGGCTGCACAATTCACGTCACTCCTCTGAATCTGTTTTAAATCTCTCTATACAAAGAACATAAATGCAGTAAGTTCAAGGTTAACAACATCACAGAAAATTTTAAGGGCTACAGGGAAAAGAAAGAAGGATCCAGTATCTTCTGTCTGAAGTAGGAAGAGTAATCTTAACTTCTCTTTTGCCGATTTAGATCTAACTTGAGTTTATCAATACCGTGAATCTCATACTGCTTCATTATATTTTATGCTGATTTAAGCATTGAAATACTACGAATATTTCCAAATTCCTATTATAACAGCAGTAGATACTACTACTTTTTATAAAAAAACTTGCTGTTGTTCTTGACCTATGATTTTTTTTTTTTCATTTTGATGATTTCCACTGCCAGTGAATTCTACAATGAAATTCTGTGTTTCATTTTTTAAATTGCCGTGGTTGAAATTTAGTTTAAACCAATTATATCTGAAGTCCTTAATCCTGGATAACCTATGCTATGGGCTTTACTGTACTTTGTGTGTTTTAAATACTGAATAGAGCTTTTTTATGTAATTCAAAATGCAAATTTAAGACATTTTTGAATGTACTGAACTCTTACATTTTCATAAATATTATATATATTACATATATATAGCTGTATAGTGACTACATATGTAGACTTAAAATATCATCATTTTATAGATTTTATATAGGTTTAATAAAAATGCAGACATCTGCATAATATGCATATTTACATATTATCACTTTAGTAAAAGTATGAATTTTTTTATATAAGTTTTAAAACATGCAAAAAAATCATAAAAAAAATTACAGTTCAGCTGAAAAGACATTAAAACTCTTGGGAATTTTCCCTAATCTTACCATTGATGACATGCATGCCCATTCAGAATAAAATGGATTTGCTTGTATCACTTTAAGAACTTCTAGGGCCCAAGGAATCTTGTTTTCTGACAGACTGCTGCAAGCAGTGGGGCACTCTGTTTTCTTCCCAGTGAGCTTCATGTTCTTCAGTTTTCTATGCAGGGTAAAGAAACTCCAGAGAAGAAAAAAAATGAATAACTCCTTTTGCTCACATTGTAGTCATGAGCCTGGTATTAAGGCTTCTTTGAGATTGTGATTGTTAAATATCAAAACACCTTTAAGTGGAATGTGGTATGGCATATACTATGTGAATCCCCTCTTTACAGATGTGTGTAGACTTAGGAAGAAAAATATATCCTAAATCAGCTTTGCTTTAAATGAAAGGGGTCCTCATGCTCCTCCTTTTTTAGCAGTTCGTTTAATTCTTATCTTAATGAAAGGCAGCCATCTGTGAATCCTACAAGGGTCAGTTACCTAAGTAATACAGGTGCTAAAGAAGCGGAGAGGAACACCACTTACAGTGTGTTTAACATTAACTAGCTTCCTGTTGATCATACAGGCTACTGTGGATCATAATATAACTAACTTTCTTATTGCATTGTATCTCAAGCAACGCAGCAACAAGCATCCTGAAATCTAACACTTCTATCAGAGAATGGGACAAACCCCAACACTTGTTCATTGCATATCCATTTTCCCCCTAAAGACTTAAATGTCAGCTTTAGTTTGATGCTGCTGTTTCTACAGATCAGTTACTATATCCACATTCAAAACAGGATTATTGGTTTATTCTTTCAATCTTTGTTTTGCAAACCAATATTGACTGTCACATCTTGTGATTCAGATATCCTTCTGTTCTTCAGTTATTTGGGGGAATGTTTGGGTTAATTCCAGAAGAATTTAACTTGGTGTAATTCTAAATTCTTCATACTCAGAAACATCAAACCTTTAGAGTAAATCAGACAACAGATTATACCAGTGCTGCTAACAGTGTAGGGTTCTAAATCATTGAAGTTGGAATAATTTTGAAGTACCTTAAGGCTAAGAAATAAAACAGTGATCTTTGAAAATTCATCTTAGGTACTCATTGTTAATTAGAAAATCAAAAGGTCTCCAGAGTCAAAATATTAAGACTCCACACTTAAATTTTATACATTTGGCAGTGAAAAGAAGGAGCCTAAATTAAGTACCTATGATCCACATGAGTTTCATGCAGGTGAATTATCTTATACCTGGCAAAACAGTCTGAAGTCTGAAGAAGGACCTGCCTAGAATGTTATACTTTGAAAGGCTAAGCATATAAATTGGGCTCAACCTGTTATTTTGGGGTTACAGGAAGGTGCCTTTGGAAATGTTTGTTTCCAGACCTTGAATACTGTCCTAAAAGATGATTCTGAGCACCTTCAAAAAAAAAAAAAAAAAAAAGAATTAAAAAATTGGATTTTCTTCTTTAAAAAAGGAGGGGAAAAAAAAAAGGCAGAGAGGAATATACAACAACTACAAAATGTTAGGCAAGAGGCATAAGGAAAAAGCATCTAATAACATGTTCTACTGATAGGAAACTCATCAATGAAAAGAGAAGAACCATATGTTATTTCTTCCTCTGTCAGTATTCATATCTGGATTCCTCTGCTGCTCCCAGGGGAGCATCTTAAATATCACTATGCAAGATATTCCTGAATATCTGAAAATATCTGACACCCTTCTTGACTATGTGTGACTATGCAGAAATCAATTCAGGAAACTGCGAGCTAAGATGTCTCTTCATTATTACCTTACTCGCTTTACTCCATTTGCTGCTTCATCTCCCTGGTGCATTTTCACCGGTATCTAGATTGGGAACTATTTAGAGCAGAAGCTTGCTTTTTGATTACTTCCCTTTACAGTGCCCAGTACAATAGAGCTCTGATCTTTGATTGAGGTACACATAAAAGAAAAATCAGAAATAGATAATGGTCCTGTAATCCTCCTGGACTGGCATTCTCTAAAATTACCCAACTCCACTGAAATCAGTGGGTGTAATTGTAGTTAATATCCTAAGCATAATTAGGGGTGCTAAGATCTTTCCTTAACTTGGGAGGAGGGGGGTAATTTTCAGGAAACTGTAATTAGTCTCTTAGCTCGATGACAGCTGTAGTCAAAGATTTAGAACTGATTTCCCTATCAAACATCAGAACTAGTATATTATAGTATTGTCTTTCACATTTTGAATGAAATAATGAATTGGAGAATATGCTTTTGATTTATAATTTCTTTTCAGCATTCTGTCATGAGTAACTGCTTATCAGTTGATCAACTATAATTTTAATGTTTTGCAAACGACAAGTACACTGAGAAATAATTTGAAGAAAACAATATGGTTTTTTAGTAGCTAGCCCTGAAATGGCTTTATGTGATTTCTTTCAATAAAACAATTTAATATTAATGTTGTTACTCTGATATGACGCTCTGAAATTACAATGTAAACATTTATTTAATAATTCTCAGAACATATCTCTGAAGCACTGAAGTGTTAAGTTAACTGATTTACAGATGAATAAACTGAAGACAAGTAAATGACCTAAATTCACATATTGAGTGAGGGGCAAAACTAAGAACAAAGCAATGGATCTCTGAAAAAAGACTGGAGTACTTCCTGAGACCCATTGCCATGGGACAGTATTTGTTTCATTCAAATCGTGTGGGGACACTTGACAGTTGAGATGTGTATTTTTTTTTTTTCCATATAACACTGTTGTGGAAAAAAAAAATGTTTGGGCTATTTTTGCTGACCGTTAAACTTACGTCACATCAATTTAGTTTAGTAAGTAGAACAAATGTGGATATATTTCAAGTATGATCAAATGTACAAGCAATGGCAGCTGAAGTATTTCAATTATACTCGCAATTATCAAGGAACGTTAACAATATTTTTGTGTCAAAGATTCTTTGCTACTTGCTTCCTTGCTTCTTACTGCCATCACAAATTTTCCTAGAAGATGTCAAGACCGCACTACAATGTCAAATCTTCTGTTAATCAGCATGTGAAGATGCCATGGGTATGGGTATGCAATCAAGACAAAATGAGATGATGTCAATAAGACTTGACATTACCATGCCAAAGCAAATACAAATTATATTTAAGTTACTTCTCTGCTAATAAAGAAGAACATTTAAGATACTGACAGTTAGGGTATGTTGTGATGTTGATTTATTTCTAAAATGGGATATTAAAAGAACTAGTATGTGGAGTAGTCTGGTTGGAAAAACACAAAGACATAAATGTGTTGGAAGTTTGGAATATGTTATGTCAGGAAAAGTAAAAGACTTTATAATTTGCATCCCATGAAAACGGACAAATTGTCCTTTAGAAAACTCTTCCAGATGCAAGCAGGTAGATAACCACTTTAAAAAGGTAACAAGAGTAAGCAGTAACTCTACCAAGAATAGAAAGAGTACTAATCAGGTAAGACAACTATGTCCAGTCAGACATAAAGGAAGACTTACAAAAAAACATAATGAGTTGGACTTTGTGAGGAAGTTAATAACAATTATCAGAGTTCTTCAGTCATGTAAACGTATTAAAAAAAAAATGAGATCACTATGGAGAAAATATGGTGTTTAAATTAAAGGTTATCTAGGCGCAGAGCAAGATTAAATGAATACTTATCCTCAGCTTTCAAAATGATGATGTTGCTAAGCACGAGGTCAGGGAAATAAGAGAAAAGAAAATGTAAAGTATGCAAATATGAATCACTGAAACTGATACAGATGAGCTCCTTGTGTTCAAACTCTGGGACCATAATATTGACTGAACTAGAACATGCATTTGCAAGCTTGACAGCAAGGACTTTTGATGTATTTTTTAAAATTGGTAGTGATTTGTGACTAGAGAAGAGCAAATAGTGTCCTCTGTTGCTTTGCAATTTTGTGTCGTTGAACCTTTTTTATAAAGACAATCCTATTTTTTGACAAGGTCATTTAGTCCAAATCCTGCTGAAAACAATGCTAACTTTAGATTGCTCAGGGCCTTTCATTCAAGTTTGAAACATCTCAATAGAAATTCCACTGTCTCCCTGGGAAATGTGTTCCAGTGCTTAACCACTCTTATTGTGAAGATTTTTTTTCCATATATTGAGTTATAATTTCTCTGTGCAGTTTGTGATAACTGCTTCTTGTCCTGTTGTTGTGCACATCTGAGAAAAGTCCACCCTCATCTTCTCGATAACCTAAAGGGCGAAATTAGAGATGTCTAAACCTCTCCTTAGCTTTTTCCCCACTCATCTAGGCTAAAAAAATCCAAGCTCCCTGGTCTTGTCTCATATGCGGGAGGCTATAGGTCCCAAATATTTGGTAGCTCTCCTTTATTCTGTTGCAATTTGTCACTCTCTCTGTTGTACTGAAAGAGAACCTAAACCCATCACATTATTCTCAATGCAGTTTCACAGGTGCCTAGTAGAGGGGGATAATCACTTCCCTGAACCTGGTTATGTTTTTACTAATAGACCCAATATGCGATTAGTTTTCATTGCTGAAAAGCTGTGCTGATGACTTATGTTCAGTTTGTCCACCTGGACATCTACATACCTTTTTATAAAGTTGGTCTTTAAGTAGTTCCCAGCCCACTACTGCACAGGGATTTTAGGGATTGCATAGGGGATTTCGCATTTGTGTTTGCTGAGTTTTGTAAGATTCCTGTCAGCCCATTTCTCTAGTATATTCAGATACATCTAAATGGCAGCCTTTGCCTCCAGCATGTTAACTATCCCCCCAAGTCTGATAATCACTCATGAGTTTGATGAAAGTGTATTCTATCCTGTTGCATAGATTACAGAACATATTAAACAATATAAGCATTAACCCCAGAGGAATGCCCTTCATAACTAGCCACTGCTAGACTTCGAAGTGTTGGACACTACCTTTTAAGTCTGGCAGTCCAGGCAGCTTTCCCCCCTGTTTGGAGTGCGTCCATCCAATGCATATCTCCCCAGTTTAGCTACAATGCTGATGTAGGAAACCAAGCCAAGAACTTTCCTAAAATTTAGGTAAACAACATCCATTGTTATCTTCTTTTTGCAGTCATTTAATCTTAAATTAAAATCAGGGTAGTCAGGAAGGGTTTGACCTTAGTAAATCCATGCTGGCTGTTCCTAATCACCTTTTGTCCATAAGATGTTGTCATGACCCACTAAGAAGAGAGGAGGGTGTGACTCAGATTCAGAAATCCCCAACAATGTGGACTAAGGTGAGACAACTCCCAAAGTCAGTACACAAATATTTATTACCCCACGGTGATTAATATATATCTTAACTAGGTCCACGATAATTGGTTAGGTATATAACAAACTATAGCAAGTGG
The DNA here is from genome assembly GCF_034619465.1 of Leptosomus discolor. Taxonomy (NCBI): domain Eukaryota; kingdom Metazoa; phylum Chordata; class Aves; order Leptosomiformes; family Leptosomidae; genus Leptosomus; species Leptosomus discolor. Next base: position 43,025,057 of record NC_141391.1, on the reverse strand, counting down.
TAAGGTATGCCTTTCATTACTTAAGAACAGCAAAAGAGAAGGAGAAAGATAGATATAGAGAGAGATTACTGGTCGGTCTAGTCAATGAGGGCAGGGGGTGTCTCTTGTCTTAGGAGTGCTCTTCTGTGTGTGTTTTCTTCACTTATTTTCCCTCTGCCCATTTGTTTCCCTTACCTCTCTGTTTTACATTCACCATACAGTACGACCCACCCCACTATTTTGTTTCAGGTTCCCCTCTCTCCCACGTGATGTGTAGCATGATCTGGGTGGAGAGACAAGTGCTACAACCATATATGTTTAGCATGATCTCTAAAATCTTCATTAGCATATAGGGGGGTGTCAACTTTAATATGTATTTCACGGATAATGAGGCAAAGGTCATTCACTGGACATGATGGCCCTGAGAACAAACAAGTTGGGCCAGAGCAACTCCTTCCCATTCTGTGCTATCCAGGCCCACAAGATATAAGCAAGTGTTAGCCTTATCAGTTCATTAAGCACAAGGTCTGCATCATTCATCAAGTGTTTGAGACATTCCTTGAAAAGGCTCAGAGGGCCTTTGCCCCCTCTCCCTTCTTCTCAGGCTGCTTTTGTTTTTGGAAATTCCAAGTTATCTCTTACAGATGTGTGGAAATAACTTCCACGAGGACTTTCTTAATAATCTTCCAAAGGACTGAAGTGGGGATGACTGCACGTTAGTTCTCTTGTAGTCCTTCCCTTTTCTGAAGACGGGTATAAACATCTGTCTTTCCTAGTCAGTGGAACTTGAAGTCAATGAACTTCCCCCGATGTCCACAACCTTTCAAAGATGGCAGAGAATATTTTCTATCCAGGTGACACTAACCAGGTTCTTCAGCACCTTTGAGTACACTGTGTCCAGTTTCATGGATATTTATTTGCAGTTCGTTAGGTGGTATCACAACAAGCAGAACAGTCACTCAAACACCCCTACAGACCTAAGAAAATGGCAAGAGCGGATGCTAGACAGAGGTACTCACAAAACAGACAGAACTACTCCAAAAATGGGGATGTATTTCAATTAAAGTTAGACAGCACTCCTATAGATAAAAACAAGGTTTGGATGTCAGTCGAGAATATATTACTACACAGCTGTTTTATAAATTCCTAAATTACTCAAACAGGCCTTTTAGGAAAACAATCCAAAATGTGCACTTGTTCACTCACAGAATGGGGAAAACCTCTCTCAAAGGTATGGTACCTAGAGGCTATAACGACTCATCCAAAAGGGCGAGGGCTCACTCAAGGTTATATCCAAAAGAAATCACTCACCCAAGACCTCACCCAAGATGGGGTGGGGGAGGAAGGGGGGGGGGGGGAAGGGGGTGTGTGTATGGGGGGGGTGGGGGTGTTGAGGGCACTTAGCCCCAGGGAGTTTCCTCAAGCAATGTCCAGACCCAAGGAGAGGGTACCTGACTGCAGGCCCAGTGCTCCGAGGAGGACTGACTCAAATCCGCTCTTTCGCTGGGGCCCCATTTATACCCAAGTCAAGTCTTGGCTTGTGGTCATTTCTAATTAATTTGGTGCCAACAGAAGCTGGGTGTTTTGTCTAGTCTCCTGAAAGACCTGGTCATTATCCGGTCTTTAGCAAGTCCAAGTGCTTTTCAGAGCTGGGGCAGGGGCAGGTACACTTGCCACAGCAGTCTGTAACTCGTTTCTTCTCTGCTTTCGAATAGTATCTTTTTCTCCCTAATAAGGCATAAATATGTAGAAGACCTAGGGACAAACTTTGTCAACGAAGAGTGGGGGAAGGGGTGCATTTAGCAGTGCAGCCTTTTCCGTGTTCCTTGTTAATCGCTTACCCTGTCCATTCAGCAAATGGTTCACATTTTCTTTGGCCTTTCTTTTGCTCCTGCCATGTTAATAGAAATTATTTTTGTTGGTATTCATATTCCTCACTGGTTTAAACTTCAGTCAGACTCTGAACCTCCTAATTCCATCCTTGCATGTCTGGTAAATGCTTGTTTTCCTCTCAGATGGCCTGTACCTGCCACCACATTCCTTATGCTTCTCTTTTGCCTTTGAGATCCACCAGGTCACTCAGCCTGCTCCACTTCCTGCACATTAGTGTGTACCGTTCTTGTGTTTTGAGGAGCTCCAACACCTATAAAACTCCTTTAAAATGTGTAGCCAGAGCTGTTTGTGTTTATGGGATTATGTGTCTATCTCTTCTCCAGAGAAAAGGAAACTCTTCTCGCACCTTGCCACAGGAAATAAGTGTGGTTTTGAGAGAATACATTTTTAGCCTAATTCATCTGTATGTCTTAAATGTGAGAAACAGAATATTTCAGTTATGGGGTCTAGCAAACTCCTCTTCTTCCATCTATTTCCCCACCTTTTTTTGTGTGTCTTTATGAATAGTTCACACCATTGTATTAGGAACTGATAGTCTCCAATGTACAAAAGCTCAGTAACAAACTTTTAATACAGAACATTAGAAAAGGAAATTGAGTGATTATTTACATAAGTAAGAAGTTTTACAGTTTTGTATCACTTTTTGCTGAATAGTCATCTTATGGTAGTGCTTATCTTTCCTAATATATCTTTGTTAGTTTGACCAGTTCTCCAAGACAGACACCTACCTTTGTATTTGTATTTGTAGCCCTCAGTGAGGTTAAGGTCTCTAGGCCCTAGTAGAATACCGATGCTAGTATTGCTAGACCACCAGATCCAGTCTTACTGAAATTCTCTATGAGCAAAATTAGTACAGCAGAGCAGCAGGAGAGTGAGATAATGGTATAATTACCATTTCACAGAGTAACTATGCACACAATGTACATCCTACTTGCCTTTCAAATACATTAGCTTTCAATGTATCTAACATACCACAGCCAATACTGTATAAAATAGAGCAACTTTTCTTCACCAAGCAGATCAGATGTACATCGTGTTCAGCTTTGTGTTATGTCAAGTGTACCCTCATGCCTCAATTTTAAGTTACAGCTGTTTTATAAACCCAGCTTTGCTGTGAATAAGAATCTTTGAAACTTTGGGTCCTCTTTTAATTACTTCCTTAATATCAGAAAAAATTAAGTGTAGTAGCAAGGAGAAAACATTTACTCCCCAATATGGGTTGAATATAACAGCATATGCAACTATTTTACTCATTCTGCTGCATTAAAATATAATATTCTGATCACATTTCAGTTCCTGGCTGGGACCAAAAATGGTTAAAATGTAAATATTTTTCACAGGTTTTCTCACATACTCATAGACGCAGATTTTATGTATTTATCAGAGCCACTAAGAGTGGGAAATAACTCTGTATCTTGACTGAGTTGCCAAATAGAGCAACTTATTAATACCAAAGGTAGGACAGAAGATGATGTCCATTTCACATGGATTCAAGGTAGCCCAGACAAGTTCATGAAACAGAAATAAATGCAGTTACATGAACACCCAGAAACTCCTTTCTAGATGAGCAAGACCTTGAACTCAATATCGTTAGATGTTGTGACTATGCTTGGAGGAAATATTTCTATGTTTGTCCTCATCTTATGCTCTTTTTCCTTGGAATCTGCTTTTGAATTCTGTTAGAGACAGGACACAGTGGGCTGGATGGATCTTTGATCCAAATTGGTAAGCCTTTTCTGTTATGTTCCCAGCTGGAAGCCAGAAAATGGAAATGGAATTCTAACTTTAATTTCCATTCTGGAAATATTTATCGTATTTTTTTTTAAAAGAAAGCTTGAAGAGTGGATTAAACCTCCTGAATGTTCTCTGATGTGTACTTCCTCATAATTTTCAACAGCAAATTTCTCATGCGGGCAAAATAAACTGTTCCTATGTTGTAAGTGTAGAAGTCTAGTGTTGAAGAGTGTGGCAGCCAGCATGGCTTAGGTCTAGTTAGCACAGCTCTTGGCATAAGCCAATGAACTTTACTTTTGTTGTAATAGATGAAATATGATCGACTACTTGTCCCAAATGGCAGGATAGTTCTAGTGTGCTCGAGGAAACAGATAGCTAAGCTATGCAGACAACCTGTTGATAATCAAGAAGTGCAAGTGTCAGAAGTGTCTGGAACAAGCAGGTTCTTAGTGCCAACAACACGGACAGGAAATCTGGAAGTGGAGACACCATTTGAAGAGTCTATCCTATAAATAAGGACACTTAAGAATAGTGGGATAGTCAGGAGTTTCTGGAAGAGACTTTGTGGAGGGAAACCCCATAATCCTGCACCAGAGCCCAGGTTCATCTCTGTAACCTCCGGGGAATACAGGGAACCGAAAAAAGCCCAGTGGATCCCATGGTCCTGCCCCATGACCATGTACAGTATGGCTGGTACTGCTACACTGACCTGTCTAACCTCTCTCCAGGACTGTGACATCTCTCCTGCAGAACAGGAAGAACATGTAAGAAAAGATTACACTAAACCACCTGACTTATTTCCCTCACTGCACCATTTCCCCCACAGCACAGGAAAGTAATGCTATTTGTAAAGTTATATGTAACTGTGATTAAAGTGCTTTGGTATCCAAGTCCGTTCAGCTTCCACAATGCCATTTGGTCTTAAAACATGACAAGGAGAAACAAACAACTCCCACAGATCCTCTATAGGAAAAAGAAAAAAAAAAAAGAAAAAAAAAAAGATCAAGATCAATGGAGCAGACTGTAGACTATAGTTATCAAGTAACAATGTGGAATGGACAGGAGGAGAAACCTAGCAGTACCAGCTCCAGCAGGGCTGGGTTTTTTACATCATACCAGGCTAAAAACCTTCCATATGTCTTCCCTGTATGCTATTTCCCTAACAGTTTTATGTATGTCCATTGCATTATTGGTCAAAACAAAAAATTCTTTATCAGGCTACAAATGGTTGGAACAAACTTTAGGAAAATTTTCTGTCCCCAAAGTATCACAAAAGTAGAACCACCTTCTAATTCTAAAATGGATGCCACTAGCAATTAAGACAAATCTAGTTCCATAGTTCTCATTTAGATAAAATCCTATTTAAACGCTCGATCTTTCTGTGTATTGATTATTCTTGAACACTTTGACATCTATCATAGTTAAATGAAATAGAAGGTAATCTGCAAGACTGGGTATTTACATCGTATTCAACCTTCTGGATCTACTGGTTAAGATATGGTTACTTCAAGAACTTCCTGATTATCTTACTCCTCATGGCTATATTAGAAATAAGAATTGTACATATAGCTTTTGGGGGCACTGAACTCAGTTTGCAGGCAATAAACAATGAAGAATTGTGGAAGGGGTATTCTTTGGTGTGCAAAATTACCACATTAGTTTGGTATTGAGGTACCTGTGCCTTTGCTAACTGCATGCACATTCAGTGCTTTGGCAACAGAAAGGCATTTATCAATACCTGGTTCTTGGGAGGGAAGGAATAAGGCTTAATTGATATCTTGTGGATAGCAGCAGTTTGGGCAGGGCAGGTCGTTTTCTGCCATTCTTGAGAGAAAAGGGAATAAAGAGATACAGTCTGCATTCTAAAGAGAAAATAATTTAATGTTTTCATATTTCTAGTTCATCTGTGTTTGCTTGTATATTTATTTTTGTTATTATTATTTCCAGTGACGGTTGGATATTTTATTTTGTTTTACTAATTTTGAAGATGTTTGGGGGAAAGCAGGAAGGATAAGAAAGAGGAATTGGAGTATGGGATTTCTGTAGGCTGTATCCACTACACTGGTTAACAGCATCATTCTGAAACCGTAATTCCTTCAGAATGATGAGATGGTTTCTGTCCTCTAGAAAGTCCACAAAATAATGTCACAGCAGCTACTGGACACTCAGTATAGCATAACAATCTTCCATTTCTCGTATGCTAGTCAAATTCCCTGTATAAGCATGTCCTTATTTTCTAGATCATGTTTTCATTTCAGTTTTCAGTTCTTCGGGTTACTTAAAAAACATTGAAAACATGAAGACACTGCAGCTAAGACATTTGCAGAATACAAAATAACTTTGGAGAAATGTTATTGTCCCATCCACTTCAGTGAACTCTGATACCTAGTGGGAAAAGCAAATAAACAAAAATGAAAGAATCAAACAAAAACCCCCACACTATAGCTCCCATGAAATAACCTGAACAAGAAGGATAAAGAGGGTATTACGAGTATCTGTGCTTGTGGTGAGTGTTATAGCTCACTTTAGCATTGCATTTGGAAACAATACATTACTTCAGCTGAGAAGGACCCAGAGCTATGGAATCCACCAGACTGGTCCATCCAAGGGACTACTAACTTTACCAAACATGAGCTTGCTCAGTTCATAAGCTGACAAACATAAAGACAAACAAAGCTCCTACAAAATCATAACTTGATGTGTAATACCTTAGGGGTGGAACATATTTTACAGTTGAAGATTATTGCTTTCCAGAGTCTCCTGATGCCTGAATAGCATGAATGAGTGAGACAGATACAATATCAGAAAAGGTTGTGTAAGTATTGAATTTCCTTTGCTGTGCTTTACCCTGACACTGCAGTAGATTTCTCCTTAAAGTTTGCTTCAGACTTGCTTGGTGTGAGAGATTTCAGTGCTTCTTTGTTTTCAAAAAAGTATAGAAAGATATGAGAGAAGGCAGTTATGTACTGAAAATCAGTTCTGTATATGCAGAAAAAAAATATGTATGTTTAACAGCCACTGCAGCTAATGCAAAGCAACAGATATTTACATAGTTTCCAGGAGAGGGACAAAGACATTCACAAAGGAGTTAATTTAACCAACTCTCCTGTGTTTCAGCCTTTCCTAGGACTGACACTAAAACTGTTCATTCAACATTTTTATTATGGAAGAAATAAATACAACAAGCCGGTAACATTTAATACGTAAACTTTAATTTTATTTTTTTTTTGGCATGAATAAAATATAGTGTTTTCAGAACTTTTTTCATAAGTTCTTGGCAGAAAATACAGATTCCAGTAGAGAATCTATTCAATTTGCTTTATCATTTAACCTATAAGAAGATAATACTTTAAAATAACTTTAGCTGTCTCCATTATTAGCATTTCAGCTTTGGTGGAGGGTTCTAAAATTTTACAACATTTGTAACCACCTAGCTTCATAGATGTTATTGCTGAATTCTTATATTATGTATAACATATAGACCCTTAAAAAGATAGCAAAAGGCTGTCTTTAAGCTGATTATTTGAAATTATGCTGGGAAAGAAAAAAAGCTTCTTGATTTAACCTTCAAAATCCTTTTAAAGAACTGTCAAAACACCAGAAATGTTAAAGGGTTTCTAATCTATTTTTAACCTCACAGAACTTCACTACTTAAATGCTTGGTGAGCACACTAAACCACACACCTTGTGTCACCTTGTAGCTCCCTTGTTAATTTCTCTTTTTCAGTTAAATTCTTTAATGGATTTTTTGGGGGGTCTTTTAAAAAAAAAAAAAACACCTCAGTAAAACCACTTCTATACTCAGAATGTATGTTTAAGTGCACCTTGATTCAGCTTTGTACATGATATATAAATGAAAGCACAGCCTATCCCTCACAATTACTTTTTCTCTAGATGGCTGACTGTATGCAGGTGTCTTCCTGGGGATGCTCTGGCGATGTAGGTTGTAATATAGACAACCAAACTTTAAATCCTAATCACGTGGACTGTTTTAAGGTGTTATTACCTTGCCAACACATTCATACACATTTCATTGTAGTGTTCTGCTTTTACACTACTTTAATGTCATGATAATAATTCTATTTCATCTGGGGTATTTAATAGGATAAAAGATAAAAGAAGCAGCAAATTATTAGAACTAGATAAAAACACTAGTGCCCTTTGCAGATGGGGTTATAAAATGTTCTCAGAGGATGTTGACTCAAAGCTACCATCTGCTTTTACTGAAGCTTAATATGAACATATTATACAGTCACTACACAAATAAAACACAAGACATCTTAAGTTTTCAGTGTTCAAAACAAAGTCACACAGCACAGTTCATCTGTACTTAAAATTCACAGAGAAAACCCAGAGTAGTCAATGTTTCTAAACTTGCCAATCATGAAGAAGACAACATTTTAAGGCCTTTTTTTGAAATTATGTGGGAAACATAGCCAGATCACTCCAGTTATAAATAATGTGACTTGTTATGATGGATGATAAAGCCCGAGGTTTGATTGGGTTGGATAAAACACAGAAAGCATGAACACTAAACCCCTCAATTTTAATAGTGTTGTTCTCTCTCTGCAATCAGCCTACCATAGATCAATTCTACTACCTGCTGCATTACATTGTTCATTAGGAACAGTTGCTAACATTCAGTGGTGTTGCTTAGAGAAAGTGATTTTTTTTTTTTTAGATCTACAACACTCTACCTTTTCTCAACAGAACGCTAACATTGAATGATCATTCTCGGATGTTTACTTTTCTGTTTTTGCTTACCTACTGGCAATGCTTTATTTCTCCTATATCCCCTTTCCAGAAAGTAACACGTATCTTACAGGTAGTTCCACACGTTACAGTGAGACTGCACATAAATTTTTACTCTGTATTAACAGAAAATGGTAGAAAATAACAAGACATTCTTAAATAGCAAGAGGAAGGCTTATTTAAAGCATACTAACTGTTCTTAAAAAGAATACTTTGTGAACTGACCATAGGACACTGTGATCAAGTGAAAAGTCTTAGAGTCATGTCTGGCACACCCCTGAACACCAAATTTACAAGCTCAGTCACAATAAAGGTGAATTAACCAGGGCATAGTCTCATATTTCTTTCAGACACCAAGCAAAAACTTATCTGGTGTCACACTGGTGCTGCAAATATGAGTTGTTAATAGGTTGGAAAACAGTTACAATATGAAGCTTTTTAAGTCAGAAAAAGGGAAAAGCTAAATAAAAACTAGAAAGGGCTATCACATGCAAGCAGAAGACGTAAGAGTGTAAAACAACCATACAGCCTATTGAATGTTACTTGAACTTCTCATAAATGGAGATTACTTCTTTTTATGTGTTGGTAGAAAGGAAGAAGGAAATCTCTTAGTTATGAGATAAATGAAGGTTACAGAACAAATGAAGCAAGGGGATTAATTATGTCACAGGTACCAGAAGAGCAGAAAACCAGGCTCAAAAGAAAATGAGTCTGAAAGCAACCTTGAAAGGTCACGTACTCTGTCTCTGCTTGAAATTACATTCCTGCATCAGCTATCTATATTCCTTACAAAAATTTGCAAAACTTAAAAAAATACCTTCGCTGCTGAAGATTTCATAACCTATCCAGACAACTTGCTCTTTGCCTTACTACTTTTAAAATTAGAAAATGCGTTAATTAATGCTTATTTTATGTATTTTGAGATCATTATTTTTTGTTCTATTCCAAATATTCATTAAATATGATTTATTCCCTTTCTTTCTGTAGTTCCCCCTAACTCCTTAAAATATCATTGGCAAGCCATTGGTATAATTTAAATCATTAAGGAAAATACTAAGTGATCTAGGCAATTAGCAACAGTAGGAAGTTTACTCTTCTTCTTAAAAACATTAAGATTTTCAAAAATCTTGAAAATGCAAGAAGTCTGAATGAGTAACTAGTGGAAAGAAAGGATTCATAAAGAAAGAAAAAGAAAGAAATAATCTAGGTCAGATGAGACTGGCAAGATGTATTTTGTTGGTCTGAGGCAGAATTGCAGGACTGAGGCTGACAACAAGCTTGGAGAAAAGTAAGTGACATGGAAGAGAACAGGTCCATAAAGAAAAGATGATTGAAAGAGGAGCTGCAGGAAAGGGAACAATAAATTAGTATTCAGTCAGTTCTGAACAAGTTAAGTTTAAGCTGATAACATGAACCAAGAAGAGATGACAGAAAGAGGCTGAAAGAGAGAGGCTACAAGCAGAAAAATCTGTGAGATATTACCATAACAGCTGATATTCAGAGACCTTTAAGAAGAATTAATCACCCTCAGAAAGCATTTAAAACAAGTGAAGGTGCCTAAGAACAGAACCTTCCATGTCCTTTCATTATCTAGTTACTATGTTGGAATGTACATTTTTACAGTTCAAATAGAGGAGCTGAAATTTTATCTTCCCCTGTAGTGTAATTAGTTTTATAATTTAGTACTTTTCCCTCCAAGTAAATCCAGTGAAACAACAGGTAGCTGTTTTATGAAAATAAACATATGATTATTCATGTAGTACCTACAATACATAAAATGAAAAATATTAAAGTTGTGGACTCCCAACATTTGCACTTTTTGCTTCAACAGGTTTTTCTGTCTAATTACCAGAACAAATGAATATTCACCTACACTGATCTTCAGCCCACTTACTGTTTCCTTTATACCTAGTTGCCAGTATTAAAAAGATGATTTTACAAGAGATATTTAACTTTTGTTAATAAAAACATGTCACTCTCTTGAGCAGCCCTCCAAATGGGCAATATAATAGTGAGTCTTAATTATTTTTAAGGTACTGCTGACTTTTTACAGACCCTACAAATGCCTTTAAAAGAAGGCAGATTTGTTCCTTGCCTTATAAATGGTCAACCTATCATATAAAAATACATCTGGTTTATTCTCATCGTATTTTGGCAGCAAGGGCTGTTGGTTCTTCTAGATTCTTGCTGCTTTTAATGCCAACCAAACTTTTCACTGCTAACAACATGAAATGCAAAATACTATTTCTGATTTACTGTTGGTGATTGCTTACTTTGGATAGTCTGATCACGATTTGGGGAATGGTATCTGAGAAAAGGCAGCAGGGTTTTTTCATTAGGAAAGAAATGAAAATTAACTTTTAATTGCAGAAACAGGACCTCTCGGAAAAGGTATTTTGCTTTCCTCGTATCAGCTTACTGCTGATATGATAAATGGTACAAATGTTGAGAGTTTTTTATTTATGTAACTAAATGCACCACATCAGCTAATTTTTGGAATAGGAGCTACTTTTGGAGTACAGTGTCAGCTCTATCCCATGCCCACTGCTCTGATCAACTGCACTAAACTCCTACAGTTCTGCAGTCAGGAGAGAAAAAAAGTCCTGGAAGTTAGTTGGACAAGAAACTATAGAACAATACCTATAACACAATCATTAAATCTGTTCCTTGAACGTATAAGAACTTACTTAATAGACAAATACCTTATAAAACTTGTCAGTCTGTATTAATCTGATGTAATATATGTATTCTGCTTATGTTCTTAGCTCAAAAGTAATGTTAAATTGTTCCATGTTCATCTTAGGAAACTGACACCCTAAAGATTTTGTTTTGTTATCAAAATAAAGTTCCATTACAAGGGCTCAAAGGAAGGAAAAAGAAACCCCAAAATCCATGTCCTGAACTTAGAAAATAACTATATATGTACATATGTGTATATATATAAAAATAATATTCATACCCACACATAAGTAGATATCATTCATAAGAACAAATCAACATGAAGTATAAACAAAACACAGTGTGTTGAGTAAACAGTGGCATGTTTTAATAATCAACTTCAGAAATTTACTTTTTCACCTTGTTTTTCATCAGTTCATTTGAAGTAGTTTTATCTATTACATCTTCCCTTCAGATTGATATTTACCTCAGCTGTACTCCAGAATGGCATTATTTACTGTTGAAGCTAGCGTGCTAGGAGACAGCTCCCTAAGTTTATTTCATCCTTGTCCATAGAGACAAGAACTCCTTTATTTTATGCTAATTCCCTGTCTCCCTGTCTTTGCATTATGTGGTCATGCAACAGCCCTAGAAGGAGGGAGTGTGGGAGGCAGAGGAACAACAGGAACATTTCTTGTAATGCAAGTGTTAAACATGTTATTCCCTGTTGAGATAAGAAAGATGCAGACGTTGCATAAAGTTGTGGCTATGTATTCCTTCCAGAAGTGAGTACTTCATCTTAGTGGTTTTCATCTTTCAGAATTTTCTGGTAGTAAACATGGTAAGTGTGGAATAAATTCTTTCCTCAAGTAATGAGGAAAAAACCACAGGACATTATATGCACAATTTTTACTTTTTTCTTGAAATTTGAAGTCTCCAAAAAGCACCTTATACTCTATCATAATTCTTGAGGTATTTTATTTACTCCAACACCCTCATATTATTCACATATCACACTGGAAAAAAATACACCCTAAAAACCCCCCATGTATGTAGTTATATATTTTCTTTCTTACCCCTGCTGCTTATATACAGGAGAAGGATGTTGCATGTTAACTACTGTCTTTAGTGACTTCAATAACTTAATAATTTATATTGGCTTTTTCATGAACAGATATATTTAGTTGAACTCTTTGACAAATTCTTATGGGAATGTGTTGGCCTTAATGGTAGAAAAAGAACAATTTCATCTTTAACTTCAGTGATGTTTGAATGTTCTCCTAATACAGTGCACTTCCCTCATATGTGCTGAATCTACCGGAACATTTTAGTTAGGTTGACTATCTGAGAGCCACACTGAGAATTCATAATTTGGGTTTACCACATCAAAGTACGCTAACTCAGTAGAGCATAAAAGCACAGATAACTGGCATATTCACAAGAAAATGACAGGTCCTAAAAACCTGCTTACAGACTTTGTAAGTGCATATTACTATCCAGGACAATCCACCTACAAGTTGCAGAAACTCAGACATTTTGTAACTTTGTTCCACAAGTTAACAAAACTATCACTTCCATAACATTCTATCTGTGGTGAAGAAGAGAATTGGATGTTTGAGTTTATCTTTTACCTATTTCTTTTCACAACTAAGTAGAGATATAAATACATAAATAAACAACTTTTTTTTTTTCAATTATGAGAAACTTTGGTCCTGTAGCTGGGAGAAGAAACCACACTTTCACACAATAAAGTGTGTCCTTCTTACTCAGCTTTTAATGCCACATTTCATTCCTTCATTCAGCAGGAAAGAAAAAAGAAAAAAAAAACCAAAACTAAACACAAAAAACCCATGAACCCCTTAATACGCAGTGACGGCTAACTTTACTTTAGAAGTTAAGTCACTGTAACTTAAGTGAATGTCATTATATAGAGGGTATTCAAGCTGAAACTGTCCTTGGCAGCACTGTACAGGGCAATCTTTCCATAAGAATAAACAATTCTTGAACAATTTCTCCAATCTATTAGGTACAAACATGTTTTTTGTCAGCATGAGCCATGCATGTTTCTCTTCCAATTATTTTTATTCCTCACACAAATGTTTATAAATGTTTATCAAGGACGAATCTGAAGAAATCTCATTCTGTGTCTGTATGAGTGCTCTCCCCTTTCTCTATTTTACACTGTTTCAGCACAGTCAGTTGTTATCAGTTCCTTTAATAACCTGAATTCAAATCAATTTTCTCCCCAAGCCTCCAATGACACACAAGCTGCTGTAAGGCCTGTGATATGGCCCCCCACAGCATCCTTGTCTCTAAATTGGAGAGTTATAGATTTGATGGGTGGACTGTCTGGTGCATACAGAATTGTTTGGATGGTCACATCCAGAGGGTAGTGGTCCATGACTCGATGTCCAGTTGGAGACTAGTGACAAGTGGTGTCCCTCGGGGGTCTATATTGGGACAAGTGATGTTTAATATCTTCATCAATGACATAGATGGTGGGATGGAGTGCACCCTCAGCAAATTTGTGGACAACACCAAGCTGAGTAGTGCGGTTGACATGCCTGAGGGATGGGATGCCATTCAAAGGGACCTGGACAAGCTTGAGAAGTGGGCCCATGTGAACCTCACGAGGTTCAACAAGGCCAAGTGCAAGGTCCTGCACCTAGGTCGGGGCAACCCCTGGTACCAATACAGGCTGGGTCGTGAAGAGATTGAAAGCAGCCCTGCCAAGAAGGACTTGAGGGTGCTGATGGATGCAATGCTGAAAACGAGCCAGCAATGTGTGCTTGCAGCCCAGAGGGCCAACTGTATCCTGGGCTACATCAAGGAAAGTGTGGCCAGCAGGTCAAGGGAGGTGATTGTCCCCCTCTGCTCTCGTGAGACCCCACCTGGAGTAGTGTGTTCAGCTTTGGAGTCCTCAGCACAAGAAAGACATGGATCTGTTGGAGCAGGTCCAGAGGAGGGCCACGAGAGTGATCAAAGGAATGAAACACCTCTACTGTAGAGACAGACTGGGAGAGTTGGGATTGTTCAGCCTGGAGAAGAGAAGGCTCCAGGAGGACCTTACAGTGGCCTTTCAGTACTTAATGGGGGCCTACAGGAAAGATGCGAACAATCTTTTAGCAGGGCCTGCTGCAATAGGACAAGGAGTAAAAGTGGGTAGATTTAGGCTAGATATGAGGAAGAAATTTTTTATGGTGGGGTAGGTAAAACATTGGAACAGGCTGTCCAGAGAGGTGGTAGAAACCGCATCCCTGGAAACATTCAAGGTCAAGTTGGATGGGGCTCTAAGCAACCTGATCTAGCTAAAGATGTCCCTGCTCACTGCAGGGGAATTGGACCTTTAAAGGTCCCTTCCAAACCAACCGATTCTATGATAATCTGAATACTTTACTACTCTCAGTGCTAAAATTTGATAAGTCCCTGTCATATGCAAAATTAGACCAACCTCATTCCCAAATGGAGAAATTGGGTAAGAGCCGCTCTTCAGATAATCAGTATGTTTTCCTTTGGCATAAGCACGGATGAAATGCATTCAGCAAACTTACCTTCCCTGCAATGTCATTTTCATTCCATGCACCTTGAATGAGACCAGTTGTTGCTAAATCCTGTACAGAGGATCTCTTAAGCACTTAGATCAAACATCAAGCTACACACACAAAGTTTCCACTAAGCAGACAGTGTGATTTCTTCTGATTACATGGAGCTTGATCTTTTGTTTTGTAGTGTGACCTGATTCCTACCCTTATTGCTAGAGCGCACCTTGGCTTCTGTCTGGACTGGGAGTCTACATTTCCTGTAGGTGGAAACCAGGATTTATAGGGCTGCTGTCCATCTCAGTGCTTACCCTAGAATACACCAGACACAGGAAATAAGTTGAACATGTACATAACCCTGATGTGTTTTAAATATATGTAAACAGAAAAGAAAATCCACTGTCTAAACAACCCACAACTTTAAAATGCTTTAAGTATATATGCATCAAATACCTTCTTGGAAAAAGTTGTGACATACTATTATTTTCTGTATATTTCTTCCGAATAGGGAATGGCCTGTTGCAGTTCGAAAGAGAACTATGTCGAATAGTCCTAAAATCCAAATATGAGAAGTTTTTGGTTCAAAAATGCTTTTTTAAAAGATCTTTATACTTCTTTGAAGTGCTTGGATTTTCACACCATAACTAACTAAACCTAAGTTAAGACAGGTCACAAATACTAGTGTAATCCAAACAAAAGTAAGAAATCAAGGAAATACTGATATATCATTTTCTTACCTCATAATAAAGCAATGTTATAAGAAGCAGTTCAAATATTCCAATAATGATAGAGATAGGGAAAAAGGCAAATTAAAATGACATTGTTATTCACTGCCTGAATAGGTGGTGTGTCTAAGAACATATAGACAGACATAACAACAAAGGGAGAAAAAATGAAAGAGCCTTGCTTCTAAGTCTTTTTGTTCACCCAGAGGCAAAGGCAACTATTTTAAATAAAGTGTTACTTAAACAGAATTGGGGAGAGTAAATAAAGGACATTTCAGTAAAATATCAGCAGCTTTTGAGTTCTTTGTTCAGATTTCTTTAATGAGACCCAGGTTAACTCCTTACCCAACTTAAGCTTTAATGCAGTGAATCAACTTCATGTAGTTAAAGAGCCAAATCAAAATTACTGTTTGCTGTCTTTAGCCTTTGCTCCCCTCACTATGTAATCTGCAATACATTTCCACTTTGTGAACAGCTGTTTTGGAAAACAAAAATTGCTTTTTACACATGGCAAAATCTGTGACACCACACTGAGCAAAAAAGGTTTGAGTCCTGCCCTTTCATGCATCTGTCAGAATGGCAAATTTTAAGAAGTATTCATTTTTAATATATATTTTATTTACACATGCATACACACCCATGCACACACTGCAATAAAGAAAAAATACTCATAGAACACAATATTGCAAACCTAAGCACTGATATTTATAAAATATCATTATGGAAGTTGCCTATGTTGTTTTTGTTTAATCTCCTTGTGCAAATATGTTATATGTTGTCTTTATTTCTGCAATCTACTTTGTGAGATTTATTCACATTCAGCAGAAAAGAAACAGTCAGTTCTCAGTTACTGAACAACTGCTCAGTACATTTGCTCTAGTTTATCTTTTTTTTTGTTCTTGTCTTACATGTAGTTCATAATTTTATTCATCAGAAACTATGAAACTAGTTCTGAATACAAAATAAAAAGGTCAGGACCAAAAAAAGGCATATTATAGATATAAATTCCTAACTGTAGTACTTCTGTGAAGTTCAAATTTTACAGCAAAGAACGGTTATATAGGAGATTAATATAAAACTTTTCTATTTATTTTAAGTGACCTGTCTAAGACATCTTAGACATTTTTTTTCAAGACTGTTTAGCATTTTGTATCAGTAAATAGTGGTATAATTTAATTTATATTATTTGTAAAAGGGAGTTTTCACCTGGTTAGAAAATCTGATCTTTATATCTCAGATCTGGCACCCATAAAATGATGAACAGACATTCAAAACCTATTTGTCATAAATACTGACAGTGATGTCTCACCATCGAACAAGAACTCTGTAGAAGAGGAAAAAGCAGAATTTGACTAACTAGAAAAATAAATTCCTTAATAAGGTATCTTTGTCCTTCTGTCTCCTGACTGATTTACTATATTCATAGCTACTATATGCAAGTTCTGAAGAAACAAAGTAAGTTCTATGGCACAAAATGACCTTAAAAGTTTAACCTTGATTCACATCAGAATGAATCCTAACCTAAGTAAGGCAAAGATCCTGTGAAAAATTGGACACTGATTTTACGTGAAAGCTTAGGCACAATGACAATATTGCTGTGTTAGGATTTCCGTCTCTTCTTAAGTTTTTGAAACATAAAACCTGAAAAAAACTAATCTGAATTTCATGGAGTCAGACAGAGACTCAGATTATTTTTGAGCAAGTTTTGCATTCCTCTTCCACGAATTTATTTAATTACTTTATCATTTGTGTAAGCTGCTTTCACAAGTTTCTACTGGCAATGTACTCCACAGTTCTTTCAATGCAAAGTAAAATTACGAAGGGGAAGGTATAGTCTGTTCCAAAACAATCTAAGAGAAGTTGTTACAAACCTTACGTTATTTTGGAACAAACTACATATTCCTCTTCCTAATTTTACTTCATGCACAATAGTTCTCATATTTTGGAGAATCAACGACTATCTCATAGTTCACTTTTCTATATTACACGTATTTTTATAAACTTTTACCATTTCCCTCCTGTATTTTCTAGATTTGAGTGTCCCCATCTATCAGTTGCTCCTTATACAGAATTTTTTTTTTTCATACTTTTGGGCATTTTTGTCACTTTTCTGAGGAGCTTATATAGTCATACTACATGTTCCTTGAGATGTAAGGACAGAAATACATGATTATTTAATATATAGCCATAGTAGCAACTTGTGAAGTGGTATAATGATATTTTCTGCTGTGTTTAATGTTATAATTCAATATTATAAGATGTTTAACTCTTCAGTCACTTTCATCTTTACTGCTTTGAATACCTTTCTATCTTTAGAAAGTTTTTGTCTTGACTTGAGGAGTCAGCTGAGAGGAACCCATGGAACTCTATTCTTGCCAGGCTATTTCTATCTTATTTCTGTCCTCACAATGAAGTTTCTCATTTCTCTTCATGTGATACCCAGTACTCATGGAATGATAAAAGTACAGAGTGAGCACAACTAGCATAGAGAATGATGTCATTTTCCTGAAAACATCTGTGATTTTTCTTGTCTTTAATACCCTTAGTTTTTCCACTAGTTCCAATAGATACTTGCAAAAACTTCTGAGGGCTGGTCTCATGGGGGTCTCTGCATATTCTGAAATAACAGTCATAAAGTACAATGTCTAATCCCATACCTTGTTTGTTTGTTTGTTTTTCTGCAAGAGCTATCAAATACTATTACACGAAGTTTAAGAATAACTTCAATGAGTACTGGAGAATGGGAAGAATAAGTCAGGGGCTCCTCATACATTTCCTTTACTGAAAGGCTTTGTTCCCTTCTGTGTCCCACAGCCAACAGTCTAAGTTTTTTTAGTATGATTGTGCTGAAGTTCTCTGAAGTACACTTAACTTATGATACACATAATGTTTGCTATGTAAAACAAAATGTATTTAAGCAAGTCATGTTCTTTTCTGGTCGTAAGATTTTTAAGCTAAAACACCATAAGACTACTAAATCTTATATGTAAATCAGAATTTCCCTTACCTGCCATTAAAAATGCTAGAGCACTATATGATTTAATTAAAGAAGATAAACATATAATATGGATGAATAAAATCATACAGGGGAGCAAAATTGAAAAGAAAACATTTCTAGAGCAAACAGCCTGTATGGCTAAAACAGTTAAATCTAATATAAACACAGAAACATTTAAGAGTGTGTTAGGGGGATATGATCTGAGTTTAGTGTAGTTTAATTTCAATCTGTGATAATTACACAAATGGTGTTTAACATACAGAAATCCAGCAAAACAGAAATGATGAAATTAAAATCAGTGACAAACATCCCCAAAATAGTGGAAGGCTTTTCAGCTGAAGGTAACTCTTTGGCTTTAGTTTTGCTCTTAATTTTAAGGTTTTACTCCTTTTATTTTCCAAAGTTAAAGATTTTTGTGTTCTTTGAAACAGACAAACTAAAAATTCTTATTAAACCTCAAGAACAGATTGACAAACCTGTAGAACTTTTAGCACAATGCCCAGTGTTGCACTCTTGAAGAAAACTTCCAAGTCCTTTTATTTACCAGGGCCCTGGTCTTTCTTGTAAGGTCAACAGGAAATTAATGTAGACACTTTCACTGTATTCAGATCTGGAATGTCTAGAGCGAAATCCTTCAGCATTTTTTAATTTCATGACGAATCGGAGATGAATAAAATTAGCCATAGACGGCCTACCCTGACCAGATCAGAGGAAGGATTTCCATGAAACACCCAACCAGACAAGGAGAAATGATGTTTCCAGTGTTTCTGCTGGACAGAAGTGTTTCGTTTCCCTGTTTGCATGGGCTGCACTCCATATTTCTGTTCTGAACTGCTTCTACTGGTTATAAAGGCAGTCTGCTAGGTCCCATTCTTCCTTGCATGGAAAAAGTAGAGAGTGATGGTGGTGACAAAGTACTGTAAATGGAATGCAGTGGGAAAAGTAATTTATTTTAAACTTGTAAAAGACAGAAGGATAACTTAAAGAACTGTGGAAAGATGACCACTACTCAGAGACTAAATGAAACTTATATAACCATTATTATGACAGCTGAGTCTCTGGATCAGGTAGGATTTCTCCATGGACTTCAATAGATATGCATGAGCTCTATTCAAGCTTTGAAATTTATGCTACTTTGTATCAACCTGCAAGTTTGGTGCTTCAGGGAGGTGTAAGTCATGAGATAGAAATGGATTTTCTTTTTGGAAATGGAGAAGACACATCAGTGATGGAGATCAAGGTCTACTGCCAAAATATTGTGGAAATTACTTTTTTTTTTAAACCTATATATGGGGACTTTTTCTGTGTTTGTTTCCCAAGATGATGCTCTATTTACTTTAAAATACCTTCTATACCCTCTTTTATTAATAGTCTTTATTACTTCACACAATTAAATTTGATAAGATTCACTGACTGGATAACATATTTTTAAGAATCCAAGAAAAATATTTAATATGCACCTGAACCTCAGAGATTCAGATAACTACATTTATATATCAACTATAAAAGTATGTATATAACAGCTAAGTGTCTAAACTCCCCCTAGTCAAAAAATATCCATTCAGAACAGTTAATGAATTCTAGACCGATTAAACACATCCTAGAGCAGACATCTACATTTGGTGAGCTGAACTGCCCTGTAGAGTAAGTGTATTGATGAGAAGTGGGTTTCAGTTGACTAAACATTAGACATTTACTGTCTTTTTATCTGTCATGGAATATCTCACCTGGCTAGAAGGTGGTGCATTCAATGATTCAAATGATGTTCTGCAGTGTTGTGTCAAAACTTGCCAGACATTTGCAATGTTTCAGGTGGCAAGAAGAGTCTAAAACGACAATATATGTTTATAACTGGGGTTTAAGTGTTTGAATCCCAGGCTGAATCTTATTACTATGTCTTATTTCTGGGTCTTAATTCAACTGTATATGCATAAAGGTCTAGTGTCCTTTGAGTTGTCCAGTGATGTCCCGGCTGCTCTTCAGCTGCCATTACAGAAAGGCCTGAGTTTCTTGTAGGTGCAGTGTAGTGGAGTAGAGCCTACCCAAAAGCACAGAGAAATGAGTCCTTGACTAATACAACTAGCTAGATTTGTGCAGAAGCTCAAAAAACAGAGAAGCAATAAACTAATTTAGTTTTGTTTTGTTATGTAGCAGTTGCTAATATTATCCTTCTGTAAGACATTTGAATCAATAGTCCTTGGGGATTTGGGAGGGACATGCATACAGGGACCTGTAGAAGGCTGATCTCTAGGTAGAGACACAACACACCCAAGCAAGGCTGGCAGCCACAATCTGAACTTTGCACAGTCAGAGTAAATGTCCTGTTCCCTTGGGTCAATGGTGCTGGTCTAAGCTGGAGTAGAGGGGCTGAGGTCTTGGTTGCTGTTAGTGTATTTTCTGTGTGTTGTATCACAGAAATTGCTATCCACCTGCTTAGCAAATAAGTTCTAAATTGTATGTCACTGAGTGGCATGATTCAGTTCTTGTGACAACCCCACCTAAATTCCCATGCCTGTATAATATGTTTCAGCCACATAAGGCTGAACATCCTAAATATCCTTGAACATCTTGAAGCATTTCAAATGGTGTTAAACACTTATATGTAGGCAACCAAACTGAGTCCTCAAACACTCTCAATATTGTTGACAGGATATGCACCTCACCGTGCTTGTTAACTTTTAATGAAACTTAGCTCAAAATTAATTTGACACTTTTGCCTGTCAATAATAGCACTTTGTAAATATGAAAGAGAACTGTATACCTACATTCACAAATATTTTTCTAGTAGTAAGCAGCATACACTACATTTGGCTTGCTTCCTGGCGCCTTATAATGTAAGATGTAATTTAAAGTAAGACATAAATCAAAGAGTGAACAAATCCATGTAATTCCTCTGCCTATGTGAGCTAGTCAGGAGGTAAGGGCTTTTGGAGGTGAAAGCATGGATTTCTATCACCAATGAATGTCAGTAAAAGATATTATTTTATTTTGATCTTCTAATTTTCTACAGCCAGCTTTAGCAGATATGGAACTGAAATCTTTTGTTTCCTGTTTCCATTCTTTATGAATGTGGTCGTTTGTTGTGACAAGCTAAAGAAAAACAACTCAGAGTACAGATTGAGGTACTTTAAAGAAGTTTCAAACATAATCAGAAGTTGATGTAATTCTTTCAAGTGCCAGGTTTCTCAGTTATCTGCAGTACTATTAATCCACTCACAATGTATCTAAGTTAAGGTTATTTTCTTAAATCATCTCTCTTGTTTCTTCATAGCCGATGAAGCAATCCAAACACTTGCCAACAAATCTATAGCAAAAATTAATCTGTGACTTTTTTTATGCCTCTCTTCAGCTAGAAGTTTAAGCTTTCTTTTTCACACCTTTCCATCATGTTGCAAATTTGAGGTATTGGTTTGTAGAAGTCAAATGAATACATACTGAATACAAACCCTGGAGATGTGTACCTTTCATTTTAACAAATTCATTTTTCTTCAGGGTTTCTAGGATCTGTAAATTAACTCAGAGAAACTGAAGTGAAATTCTTTATACATTTCTACATGGCTGTCCAACTCAAGGCCTTGCTCTAAAGTAATTTTAACATTTGTGAACACTGCAATAAAAGCTACCTTGAAAGTATAATTTTATTATGGATAAAACAATTCTTGGTTGACAGAGTGTTATCCAGTACAGATGTGGCATTTTGCATGAAGCTGAAGTGAAGAAATGCTTATGTCTAATAGAAACTGAAACTGCTATGCTGATCAGAAGAAAAGTGTTTCAGGAAATGGTAATGAAAATTAGAGTTATAGAAAAAAAAATGAGAAAACTGATTTCTTACCTCATTAAGAGATGAATAAGGGCAGATGTTGGCAAAAATATACACAACAGAGATAATATAGAGAAAATATCATGGATCAAGAGCTTCTATTCTTGGTTTTTTTGTTTTTGTTTTTGTTTTGTTTTTTTTTTTTAAGACAAGATCTATGGGACCATTAGGGAAATGAAAAACAACAAATTAAATACAGATTAAAGGCCATTTTTTCATCAAAATACATCATGGAATTTCCACTGAATGACCTTGAAGTAAAAATGTTGTTTAGGCTAAGAGAGGACTTAAACATGCAGAAGCATGACAAGAATATCCTAAGCATTTCTAATTAATGCAGAATTTGATGTTTGGACTGTGTATAAAATCTCATGTTTTCTAGTGAAAAACAATTTCTGGCAGGTAGAGACTTCAAATATGAACGCCAGCAAAAAGAGAGTGACAAGAAAGTAGATTATTCCCTATCAATTGAATACAGAGTTCCAAGTATTTAATTGGAAAATCTAATTCTTGTTACTTCACTAGACAATATCACGTGTTAGATCTGTATTTTATTACCGTAATTATTCACATGAGAAAACAGGAGATGAGGCTGGAAATAGAATTTTTTAGTATTAGCTAGGCTGCTATCAGATGTTTACCTGTTTAGTGCACAGCTATATTTTTGTAAAGCATGTTCTTACTTTCATTTTAAGAGAACATATTCAGCAGATCAGTTGCGTAGCTTCTGTGGACAGAAATCATAGGTCTATGAATAACTTCGGATAATTTAAAATGACATGTAATTAAGTCTTCAAAAGTACAGTCTTCTTTTGTTTACAATTTTTTTCTTTTCTGTTTTTTTAAACATAAATTGTAGATATTAACAATGTCAACAAACGGTATAGAAAGTCAAAAGTACAGTTAAACTCCTGGTTTAGCTGTAATGAAAATACATAAGAAAATGAAGTTCTGAAGTTTGAAAAAATATCTGAAACTATGTCAATTAACAGAGGAAGCAATTGAAGGGTACAAATATTCATTTTGAGAATCCTCAAGTAATACTAAGGCAAACATATACAGAGTAAAAGAATATTTATTTTTAGAATCACAGAATGTCTTGGGTTGGGACAGACCCGACAGTATCATCGAGTTTAACTCCTGACTCCACACAGAGCAGCCTAAACATTAAACCATATATCTGAAATCATTGTCCAAATGCTTCTTTAACATCGACAGGGTTAGGTCCATGACCAGTTCCCTGGGGAGCTTGTTCCAGTGCTTGACCACACCCTCAGTGAAGAACTGTTTCCTAATATCCAATCTGAAATTTCTTTAACACAACTTTAAGACATTCCCTTGCATCCTATCACTGGACATCAGAGAGAAGAGATCAGCACCTCCTTCTCTGCTTCCCCTTATGAGGAAGCTGTAGACAGCAATGAGATGACCCCTCTTTTCCTCTTCTCTAAGCTGAATAAGGATACAATGAATGAAGATATAAACCTTGTATCCTCAGCCGCTCCTCATAAGTCGTGCCCTCTGGTCCTTTCAATACCTCTGTTGCCTTCTTTTGGGCACATTCTAATATTTTTATATCCTTCCCAGATTGTGAAGCCCAAAACTGCACACAGTATTCAAGATGAGGCTGCATCAATGCTGCATATACGTGGGGCAATCACTTCTTTCAACCACTCAGCTCTACTGTGTGATTAACACACCCCAGGATACGGTTGGCCCTTTTGGTCATCAGGGCACATTGTTGACTCATATTGAGTTTACCATCAACCAAACCCCCCCAATCTCTTTCTGCAGGGCTACAGTCATGTCCCCCACTCTATACGTATATCCAGGATAATTACATCATCCCAGGTGCAGAATCCAGCGCTTGTTCTTGTTAAATTTTATATGGTTGGCAGTTACCCAGCTCTTTAATCTATCAAGATCTCTCTGTAAGGCCTCTCTACCTTCAAAAGCATCAACGGCTCCTCCTAACTTAGTCTTATTGGCCAACTTACTTAGTGTGCACTCAAATCCTGTGTCCAGGTCATTAATAAAAACATTAAAGTAGCCCTAAATTGAGCCCTAGGGGACACCACTGGTCACTGACCACAAGCCAGGTGTTACTTCATTTACCATGACTCTTTGAGCTCAACCGTTCAGCCAATTATTCAAGTTGTTTTAGGAAAAACAAATCCCTCTAAAACTTAATTACGTCTTCTGATCATCAGTGATACACTGACTTAGAGAATCACAAAATTATAGAATCAAACATAATTCTCAGCAACTTCTGAAAATCAAAATGTGCAATTTTTTTCTGCTTACATGTGTTTTTCTGGTAATATAGCTCCTCAGACACAGCTTTCAGTATAAAGGAAAAAAGAGATTTTTAATACCTTATTCACTATTACTTTTCACTGCGGAAAGTGAAATATAATTTGTTTTTTTCTTATCCGTTTTCCTTTTTGTTACATCGTCTGACTAATTGTCATGGTTTGAGGCTGGGCCAGCCACTAACAAATGACAGACGCTCTCTATTAACTCCTCTCCCCTCCCAAAAGGGAAAAGGAGGGAGAAAAAGGGAGAGAGAGACTTTACGGTTTGGAAAAGAAAACTAAAACAGCTTTAATGAAATAATAACAATAAAAGAAAAGTTAATAATAAGAATAAGGAAATAATGAAATATATACAATATGTACAAATATATACAAAACAAATACCAAACCCAACTCCCCTCACCCTGATGACAATATGTCACCACTGACGCTGCAGGGCTGGCCCTGGGGCAGTCCCAGGCTGGACTCAGCAGCAGACAGGGATGGGATGCAGGAGCTGGACTCAGGCACTGGATTCAGGGATGCACGGATCAGGATCAACGACAGAAGAACAGACAGAGTACTCCTTAGATGTCGGCCACCAAAGAAGAGAACGAGACCCTCGTGATCTCTCAGCTTTATACTGAATATGACGTCCACGGGATGGAATACTCTTGGTCAGGTTAGGCTCACCTATCCAGTTCACTCCTCTCTGTAGGTGCGGCTTTTTTCACTCCCAGCATCCCAACATGGAGTACAAGATTCAGCAGTGACCTTGGTCACTACAAGAACAAGTATAAGCAAGGGCCTCTCTGCACACCATTCTTTGGTACGAACTATAAACATCAGGCCTTATCACTGCTAGAAGCAGTCACTGTCTGGAAAAACATGCTGCTGTTTCAGAAAATGCTGTTAGTTAGAGAAGACTTAACTGAAAAGTTAAAGCACTAAAACAGAATTAGTTCTGATTTAGTCCAAACCAGGACACTAATAACGGTCTACTAATGAAGTCCATTTGGCTTATCTGGACTCTCTCCTTGTCATTTAAGAAATAACTTGGGAAGAATGAGTAAATGGAGAAGCCAGTCAATTGGCTAGATAAAAATCAGTTGAAATATTTTGAACAACATTGATATATTGATAGAAATAATTTGAAATAAGAATAAAAGTAATGCTTTTGTGAGGAATATCGAGAATTTTCCAGAAAGCATGTCTGCCATTCAACAGTTATAATATTCATAGAATAGAATCATAGAATCATGAAGGTGGAAAAGACCTCTAAGATCATCAAGTCCATCTGTGAACCCAACACCACCATGCCTACTAAACCATGTCCTGAAGTTCTACATCAACACATTTTTTGAATCCATCCAGGGATGGTGACTCCACCGCTTCCCTAGGCAGCCTCTTCCAGTGTTTGACCACTCTTTCAGTAAAGAAGTTTTTCCTAATGTCCAATCTAAACCTTCTCTGGCGCAACTTAAGGCTATTTCCTCTTGTCCTATCGCTTGTTACTTGGAGAAAAGACCAACCCCCGCCTCACTACAACCTCCTTTCAGGTAGTTGTAGAGAGCAATAAGGTCTCCCCTCAGCCTCCTCTTCTTCAGACTAAACAAACCAAGTTCCCTCAGCCACTCCTCGTAAGACCTGTTCTCCAGGCCCTTCACCAGCTTTGCTGCCCTTCTCTGGGTGTGCTCCAAAAACTCAATGTCTTACTTGTGATTAGGGGCCCAAACCTGCACCCAGTATTCAAGGTAATGTCTCACCAGTGCTGAGTACAGGGGCACAATCTCTTCCCTATTCAGTGTTGAGCTCTTGTATTGTTGAAACGAACTAACATTTTCTCCAAAAGGGAGATCTTTCAGTCAGCCCAAAAGTCTTAAGAGTGGTGTTGTGGTTTGAGCGAACCCAGCCAGCAACAAAGCCCCCCACAGCCACTCACTCACACCTACCCAATCCCCTGAGGGATGGGGAGGAGAAAATACAACAAAAAGGCTCCAGGTTCAAGACAAAGGACAGGGAGGGCTCACTCACCTGTTACGTTTGAGGGCAAAAAACAGACTCAACTTGGGGATAACAACATCAATTTGATGAAACCCTACCACCATCAAGGATAATGAGGAATACAACCAGGTCTTAAAAACAGCACACCTTCCCCCCACCCTCCGGTCTTCCTGGGCTCAGCTCTGCTAACTCCTGCCCCCTAGCAGAGCAGGAGTCAAGGAATGGGGATTACAGTCAGTTTGTCACAAGGTGTCTCTGCTTCTCCTTCCTCCTCAGGGAGAGAGGCCCTTGCAGCCCTCCCCTGATCCAGAGTAGAGTCCCTCTTGTGACACACAGCCCTCCACCAACTGCTCCAACGTGAGTCCTTTCCCTCAGGGCTGCAACTCCCCTCGAACCCCCCCAGTGCGGGTCCCTCCTGCCAGCAGCTGTCCTCCCAGCAACAGGCTGCTCCTGCACAGGCTACTTCAGGCCCAGTCCCTGCTCCAGCCTGGGGTCCTCTATGGGCTGCTGGCCAACCTCCAGGCCACCACTGATCTCCATGGGCTGCAGGGGCTCAGCCTGCCACCCCACCATGGGCCCAGGGGAACCTCTGCTCTGACACACCTCCCTCTCTCCTTCCTTACTGATCTGGGTGTCCACGGGGCTGTTTCTCTCCCCCTTCTATCCTCTGCTTATCGACAAAGAAACATGAACAAATAACTCACTTAAGATGTTTTTCCACTCTTAAATAGAGTTATTCACAGAGGCACAGACTGGTCCTGCCTTGGCCAGAGGCAGGTTCAAATTTGAGCTGAGCAGGGAGCAGGGGGCATGCTTCTCGAAGCCTCTAACAGGAGTCACCTCTGTAGCCCCCTCCCCGCTACTAAAACCCTACCAGACAACAAACCACCACAAGTGCAAATGTGTCTTGTTTCTGTCAATGACATGAAGTATGTGACACTGAGTTGAAGACAGAACATGGCCCCAGACTATTAGTTAATATACATGCAATAAATTGCTTCCGTAATGTTTTATTTATCTAAATACTACATTCTCCTTTTTCAACAAGACAGTAAAAAAAGTTATGCTTGAAGGCTACTATAGTTAATATATATATATATATAAAAAAAAATTTCATGCATCTGTCTTAAAGAATAGAAGGAATAAATTATAAGTCTTAGATCATTTTGATGACTGTTTTGTTAACCTCATTTTGTCTCTACTTCGCGTCTTGAGTACGTCAAAAATTTAATTTGAAGCTTCATAAACAGCTTGGGCACTGCCAGTGCTGCCTGCAAACTGCAAGAAACGTATTACACAGCATAATTGACTTAAAATAAATGAAACACAATTTGATTTGCCTTATTGAGTTTACATAAAGTAGTTAAATTTACCTAAATCTTTGTAATTACAATATGGCACATTTTGAAGTAGAGAAATTAAATCTTCTTCACAGATGCCATTTATTTTAGATTTTGCATATTTCTAGATCTTTTAATCTGTTCTTTTAAACTGCTTTTTTTTTTTTTTTTACAAAATTGATTACATGCAGTTGAAGTCAATTAATGAAAAATAACCCCCCAAACAAATGCAAACACAGAAATCCTTCTGTAAACTGGACATTTCATACTGAAATTAAATAAAGCAATCAAATAGCCTGACTCAGCCAGGTAGTAGGATGATTGTATTTGAAAGAGTAAGCAGATGCACATAAAAACTAACACTGAGTATCAACTTGCTAATTAAAATGTATTTGCTCATTGAGTACACTGCATTGATGGATATGTTTCAGACAGAATCAACTTGGTCCAAGAGTTAAAATTTGATATTTTTGTTATTTAGTTGTTGACTATAACCTTGTAATTGTACAAAGAGGATTCGTGTTAAATGTTGGTCATGTAAAATGTTCAAGGTCCCTTATTACTTTATACATTGTATATTCTGATTTTTAAGGAACATGTATTCCTCAGCAGCTCTGCTAAACTGAACTCATGTAAAATTTAACCCTCACCCACCCCCTGCCATTTTAAGCTTAATATCTCAAAATTTATTCACATACCCAGTAATATTTTATGTTCTGCTCAATGTTCTGCTTTTTTCTTTCCTTTTTTTTTTTTCCTTCTTTTTATGTATCTTTGATTTTGTGTCTTTTTCTTAAATTAAAAGCTATATTTACATTGTCTTCTGAAAGCAGGCAAAATCTAAATCCTTCTGAACCTGGTATTCTTGTAGATTCCAATTACTTAATCAAGGTTTACTTGTCCCTGAAAAAAATAAAATAAAATTCACCATTTTTTGAGCTTATGATCATGGGTTTTTTGGGAGGCTATAGTTGGAAACTATTCCATTTTGGAGAATTAAATTTTTCCTGAACTTGCAACATCATCTGGAAACAAATAGGAAGTAAACAAAGTACACTGAACTCTATAACAACATGCAGTTTGCACAGCCTTTGTAAGTGAAAAAGTTCGCTTGAATGAATCCTATAATGATTCACTTGAAGTTTTGGTTCTAACTTACGCTTGGATTACATTTTTCTCATTGCCTATGTTTGAGATCTAACCTTTACTATATTGTTTTTAATCATTTAATATTTATTCACCTGGAAACCCTGAGAAAATCGATTTATTATAAGTGAACACCTGTTTTTCTGTTGCAAAATACGTTTGGATTAACACTGGATCAGGTGCTATTTTACCAGCAGCTGGTTAATTATCTCACTCAAAAGCCTGGCTACTGTATCTCAAAACTGTTATTACTAATCAGCAGTTTTACCCAAAAGCTTATAGGAGATTTTCCATTGCTTTGAACAACTTGAATAGGTTGCTTTATATGAAATGTATTTATTGTTGACTCCCCGCATCCAAACAAAGCTGAAAATAAGAGCAGTAGAGACAGTTAGCTGTGGGAAAACATTCTGGTTTACTGAAACACCTAACATGAAGGTAAAAATATAGCTGATGTGGAATGTTTGAAAGATGAGATTTAAGAAGAAGTGTTAAGTCTTGGACCTGTTTCACACAGTGAGGACCTGGTTCACATTGCACTCAAAACGTAAAATCGGATCTTTCTCAGCCAAAATATTATATAAAATTAATTTGATTTTGAATTTTATTTTGCTTAGAAATGCACAACTATTATATTTTTATTGGTTTTGTCAACAGTGCCAAGACTTAAAAAACAGTTGTCAGTAAACCTGTCTTGTAGAGAGTACTACTGTGCAGCTGAAAGAAAGAAAAACAACTTTAGATCTTGCCAGCAAATCAGAATTGGCAAGTTCATCTATGTACGAAAAATTAATTTGAAAATAAAATACAGAGCATACTGTGATGCTCCAAAGACATTCCTAAATCATATTCAAGGAAACTTTTACACACATCAGCAGGAATTATAATGGCCTTACCCCAGCCTTATTCTTTCTCATTTAAAGTAGGATCCCAATGTAAAATCTCCCAGTAAGCTAGAATCATATTAGTCATTGCCACACACAAAGACTAGACAGGGGAAGACAGGATCCTCTCTTTGTGTAGCAAAAAAAGGAACACTGAAAGTTGTCTGTAGTCAAAGAGTATAAGTAATACTATTGTAATGCAGTTTTCATAGAACTTGGTGCAGGGTTGAGGAGACTCCATCATAGACAGGGGCAAGAAGGAAATTGGAGACTGAAGATCTGCTTTTATCTCTGTCTGTTGGCAGACAAACTTGCTGATATTGTAAGTATAAGTTGCAAAAAGGTGTTTGTGGATGTTGCTGAAGGCCAGTCTGAAAACACAACATAACAGTCCCTTTCTTCACATGTAATCTTGATTATAATGAAACAAAGGTAGATACATGTACTAAAATCACTCTAAAATTGGCTAATAAACTTGTATGGCATAGTGTATATGTTTAATCATGTTGCACAGTGCTTCATCTTTATTTAAAAAAAACTATTTAACATTTTCAAGTAGTTGTATGTTAAACTAAATATTTTAGCATTCATCAGAACCAACACATTTGTCTGTCCATTTCCTCAAAGAGAAGTTTGCTTTTCTTTCTTTATTTATTTATGAAAATTAGTTTCTGTTATTTAAAAAAACCCAACTACTACAGGGCCATATATGAACTCTGTGAATTAACCAGAAAGTTAAGACCCTTTTTCGTTGTTCTGATTACCACCAGCCTGCTTGATGCATATCCATCAGAAGCTTAACCGTACTTTTAAGTCCTAACCCTTGCTACTGCCCTTGTCTTAAGGGCTACATGCCCATAACTGTTATTGCTCAATTTGTATTATGAATTCACAATGTTTACGAATTCACAAACTTTGTAAATTCACTAGCATGCCACAATTCTGCTGCTGTAGGAATTATTCTCAAATTCTCTTTTTTTTAAAGAATTTGACTATTAAAGATGTACAATGACCTATTATGACAGTGAATGAAAACTGAAAGAAAAGTGTGCAGGACTAGGGACATTCATTATAAGGAATTCTTAAAATTATATCTGGAATTATTTTTACAGAAGAACGTTCACTATAGCTTTAAATTTTCAATACTGATAATACAGGCAAACCTAATGATTTTTATCCTTTTAGGTTTACAGTGTTAGAATAACATGAATTTCAAATAATCTTTGACAAAGAAATATGCTGTTAAATGATCTAACTGCCATCAGAATAAGAAAAGAAGTAAACATGTGGACAAGCTGATAGTGATTTCACACAGCTTGATCCTTTATGGATGAACTAGTTCTATTCCTGACTGATTACTCTGTCATTCACTGGAGCCTATCTTGTCTGTTGCTGTCACACTTGGTCTTTGACATTAACAATAAGATTAGCACCAGCTCTGACTGTCACAACACCAGCCACAGCCTAGAAAGATACCGGACAGCATACTTTGGTACAATTAAATTTAAAGACAGGCCTTTAAATCTGTGTCTCTAGGCAATGATTCTCAACCTAGGCCTAGGGTAGAATATTGAATACCCATTTGGAAAAGGGAACATCAGTGTTGTTTTGGTAGCTCCCAACTTAAATCCTTGAGATATGTATATAAATTGCACGTCTGATCTTATTATGTGATTATCTACTATGATTAACATGTGTAAAATGCATATTTTCTTTTAAATTAATTGTTGTCTTGCAATTTACCAGTGTGTAGTTCTCCCTTTTTATGATTCATATAAATAAAAATTATGAGAGTACTTTTACAATTGCAAATTTTCATTTACTTTGATGAGACTGTCAATAGATGCCCTCAGTTTCTTCAAACACACAGATGTCTCCTTTAGGAAAGAAAAGCAAAAATATACACAAGCAGCAAAGGTACAGGGCAGCATTGATGATTCCTTAGATGTCTTGAGAAAATGATGCAGTGTTGGAAATTAAATGCCTATAACAATTGGCTCTCAAGCAAAGAGGACAAATGAAAAACAAACTGATAAAATGATTTGTCATAATCTGATAATTTGTTTAATTATAGCTCGTATTTCAGATACTGTGAAATTTGATTTTCAAAATATTATACATTGACGTTTGGTGTATGGAGGATTTAATCTTTATCCAATGAGAAGGAATCAGGTTAAATGTTACTTTTTAAGTATTCTAACCTTTTTTAAAAAATACTTAGATTAGAAGCAACTATATGAATGACTAGTGTTTCAAGGTTCAGCTTAATATATTTACAATTTAGACCTCTTATGACAAAATTCTTCTTTTGTTTTGTTATATACTTCCCAATTCTACTCTACTTATAAAAAAAAAAAAAAAAACCACATTACAAGAAAAACGTTTAATACTAATAAACTGGTGATCATAGAAAGAGAAAAAAATCATTAAATGTGTCGGATTATAGACAGGTAAGTAGCCCACATTTTTCTTCTTTCACAAAGTGAAGTTTCTAATGATCCCTGTAAGCCTCCTTTTAAGTCCCTATGGCTGATTATCAATTATTTCTCAAGCAGCACTCAAAAGCTTAATATTACCTGCTACCTCACTTTCTAAAGAGATGTACCCGACTGAGTAAAGTGGCCCCTCATGACACAGAAAACTGATTTTTTAGAATACTTCATTTTGCCAGTGTTCCTTTAATTTTGGTTTATAAATGGCCAAAACCTACACAATTCTACCCCGTACCCCTGAATCTTCAAATGACAATTTTAAAAGCTGAAAACTTATCAATTTTTATAACCTAAAGATCAAAGAAATCTCTTTGACTCCTCAGAAAACCGTATCTTGTACAGGAGGCTAGTATCAAAATACAGCATCAATCTTCTAATTTTAAATATTGAGGGAGTGACGTTAGCTTGAATAAAGAAGATAGAATTTTTATCCCACCTTTGAAAACATTAAAAAGTTCAGGAAAATTCAGGAAGCATCTTTAATCTTCAAATAAATTGCCACCAGTGCCATTTCTGAATACAAACTTAATTATTTTTTCCTATGTAACTTCACTGGCAGTTTTACCCCTCTCAACCTAAAGGATTGTTACTCATTCAGGGATTCTACCTGTTAATCAGCTGCCCTTATATCTTCCTGGTATATCCATGTTGTCTTTTGCTGTTTCTAGAATAAAGATATAAAGAGCTAATCAGATTTCTTTTCAAAATAAAATAAAATAAAACAAAAGAAGACAGTAACATTGGAGAAGCTTCACATTGTAAGGTCTCTTCCTAGTTCTTTGAAATAAAAGTTTAGAGATTTTCAGAAACATTTCTTTTCAACAGGTTAAAATGCTTTTCTCGTTAACAAGAAAAATGTTATGATTAGGCTACAAAGTGAACCCTTGAACTTGGCTCAGTATGATGTGCTAACATATTGGAACAATTATACTTTACTGAGGGTTTTTTCTGAAAGCTACAGGCTTTCAAATCCCACAAGTGGTACCTCATTTACAATCCAATATCCTCTAATTATAGTATATCTTGCTTAAGAAACTTAACCTTCCTGAGGCACAGAAACTAGGTTTCAAAGGAAAAAAAGAAATCTAGTCTTTAAGCATGAAAAAAAATCAATACTGCAGGTTTTTCAAAACAAACAAAAGAAGTGAAACTATGTACTTTGCAAGAAACAAGATTGATAGAGGGCTTTTCAGTGAAAATATTCAGCTCCATTTGGCGTGTTTGCTGGTTATTGGTACCTAACAACTACTCATATTGCTAGCTACGGTAAACACACATGTCACCTGCATCATGTAATCATGCCTAGTTATCATGATGATTCATTCAGAGTAATTAGGTACCTTAAATCTGATGGCTGAATTCTAATGCATCACTCTATTGTGACAGAGTGTATTATATGCAATATGTAAATTCATATAGGAAACCAGGATTCAGACACTGTATCTCTGGCTTTGAGTGTCTAAAAAAAATCCCTTTAGTTTTGCCCTAAAGGTAGATCATTTGTACAATGTCTGAGAAATTGAGCATGTTTCCCAGACAGCTTCAGGAAAGTTAGTTCTGCGCCATTCCTTAGTAGACATTCTCATCACAAAAGTATGATTATGACCCTTTGACTTCTTCCTCTTCATTTTTTGCTATTGCTGGCTGCACAGTGAAACAACAAGAACAGACAGCCTCCTAGTTCCTTACCTAAAGACAGTCATTTCTCTTTGGTAGCAAAAGTTGTCATATATGTTTAATTCTAGGCTAAGTTCAATATTACTACTGTGTTACAAACATAGTCTGGTAATGAAGCAATTCTGTTGAGGAAATTTGGAACTGTGATACTCAGGTTTTTCACTATGTACACTGGTTTTGGCTGGGATAGAGTTAAATTTCTTTGTAGTAGCTCCCTATGGGTCTATGTTTTAGATTTATGATGAAAACAGTGTTGAGAACACAGGGATGTTTTCATTATTGCTTAGCAGTGCTTACACAGAGTCAAGGCCTTTTCTGCTTCTCACCCCACCTGACCAGCAAGTAGGCTGGGGGTGCACAAAAAGCTAGAAGGGGACATAGCTGGGACAGCTGACCCTCAACTGACCAAAGGAATACCTCATACCATACGATATCATGCTCAGCATATAAAGCTGGAGGAAGGAGGAAGAGGGGATATTCAGAGTGATGACGTTTGTCTTCCCAAATAACTGTTATGCCTGACAAAGCCCTGCTTTCCTGGAGATGGCTAAACATCTGCCTGTTGATGGGAAGTAGTGAAGGAATTTCAAATTTTGTTAGCTTGCACATGCAGCTTTTGCTTTACCTATTAAACTGTCTTTATCTCAACTTACAAGTTTTCTCACTTTTACCCTCTCAATTCTCTTCCCCATCCCACTGTGGGGAATGTTCTTTGTGTACACTAAGGTCCTAAATATACAGTCTATACTCAGTAGATTTAGTGATGAAAATTGACTTTCCCTCCTTACCTCTTAACCCCTGTTGTACTCCTTTCCTTTTATCCAAGTCCTTTCTGTAGAGCATATTTACTGTTTAGTTCAAAGCAGCTCATGGATAATAGAGCTATAAGAATACTCAGCAGGAGTTCATAAAGGATATTTGTCAAAAAGCTCCAGTTTCTTTTCTTACCAAAATATATATTTAGCAGATGGAAAAAATTCAGCAGATGTTTGCATATATATGTATGATGATTTTTGAAGGTTATAACTGTTTTTAGTTTGCTTCATGCAGTATGCTTTGAAAGCCAGCAGATCTGGAGTACTTTGAATCAAAAAAAGGAAACTTTTTCTATGGCTAGGACTGCCAATCAGAGAATGTCCTCAAAAGCCAGGTCCTAATTTGTTTTCAAGACTTCCCTCTTAGTGTGAATCATATTGTACCTAGGTGCTCTGTGAAGAAGGAATGGCAAATTTTGAAGCATATACTGAGCAAATAATTATTGAATAAAAGCATTTGATTAATTTTACAGAAAGTTACCAAGCTTTTGTCATATATTAACATATGTCATGTATATTAATTGAAAATCAGTTACTTTCAACAGTTGCCTAAACTGAGCACAGGCTTAGATCTAATATAGCCTATGTGATAATGGATGGGATAGTGTAAAAGAAAAGTCTCAGTACATGAACAGGTATATGTATTATTTTAATCAGTTGAAAAGTAGGGAAAAAAGGCTAAAGGAGAAAGAAAATAAAAATTAAATTATCATAGATTTAGAAGAAACAGCTTCTGAATGATCTCTCTAGTTTAGCATTCCAAACATTTTACAGTACTAGCAAATTTTCTGCACCAGTAGAAATATTAAATGTATCTACAACACATGAATGCATGTAAATCAGAAATCTTTCACTCCAGTGGAATTTATATACTGTGAGAATCACTGTAATTACTTTACGAATTGACCATTTGTAGTCAACATTTTCCATTCTTAAATATGCAATACGTGCTAATTTATGCTTCTAATGTACCATAGATAATATCATACTTTTGTTATCAAAGTACCACAGTCATGCAGTGTTAAATGTCAAACCAAAATTTTGTCATTTATTTTCAATTGCTGTGTATTAATATTTTGAAATATTAAATCTTCTATGTAGGATTGTATTTGCTGGTTACTTAAATATGCAGGATTCAGTGTGTTCAAAGGTTGGAAAATAAATTGAGTAAAACCCCAAGATTTTATGCAAAATATTTAGATTATTTTTCTAAATTCATAATGAATAATGCTACTTCTGGAAAAAAAA
The DNA here is from genome assembly GCF_034619465.1 of Leptosomus discolor. Lineage (NCBI taxonomy): Eukaryota > Metazoa > Chordata > Aves > Leptosomiformes > Leptosomidae > Leptosomus > Leptosomus discolor. Next base: position 42,989,056 of record NC_141391.1, on the reverse strand, counting down.
AATCCAATGGCAGAATTTGATCTGAAGAGTCAAGTTTTAAAAATAGCTTGCAGAGTGTGGTTGTATGAAATTGTAAGTACATCTGTAGAATTAATCAAGTCTAAATTTGAACAGAAAAGATTGGTATGGTGTTCACGGATGTGAAAGGTTGAATGATGTTTCCATAATTTTATGAATTTGCAAAATATTCTAAAAAAATAACAAAATATAGGTAAGTCCATGATCTTAACTTTTCCCACACTTAAGCTAGATCTCCCACAGAAACTTAAATATATTGTCAAAAAGCTTCTGTGGAAAAAGAAGTGCAAGGTTCTCTGGGCCAGATGGAGATGATTTTAAGTAGACGAGTGTATAATCTCTTATTCTTGAGTTAATGCTGGCAAAAATTATGAAAAGATAAAAAATAATCTTACATTAAGTATTATAATACAATTATTGTTTGTATCGTGATGCCACTACCTAGAACACCAGTCATAGACTTCATGAGTTTTAGTTCTTTAAAAACAGGGAATAAGAAACAAGTCTGTGCCTCAAAGACCATGCTATTTAAATAAAGAAGCACCTAAGATTATAGACAGATGGCACAATACCCATAAAATGCAATTAATTTCTTTACTGGTCATGAAATGACATTCTCCTAACACCACTATTTTGACTGGGTCTCAACATCTGTAGCAATAATAGAAGAGAGTTTGAAGGACAGTTGGAACGAATTTTTTCCATCTTTACATATCATTATTTCTGAGTGTGATGGGCACGTGATTTGTCTCATCTGAGATAACGAACACATTGCTTGCATGCTGAATACTAAGATTCAGCTTTACTACAATTTATGAATCAGATAGTTGTAATGATATTTACTGATAGATACCTAACAAATTTACAGACTTGCAAAAACTTTGTAAGCACCTATCTTTGTTTGGAATCTGAATACATTTAACTTTCCATCAAGATAACTCTCTGAAGCAATATAGATATCCTTTAGCAATGTTCTATTCTTGTCTTAACTAAGTAATAAAAAAGATATGCAGAGGTTTGACATCATGATTTTTCTAAATGCATAGGAAAGTGCCTATTATTAAATCTTAGAACAATTAAATTGCTTAAGCACATTTGCCTATGCTTTCACCCTTTCAAAGCCTGATGTTCAGCAATGCCAATGTAGGACTTGACATAATGATAGTCATGAAGAATTTATGTAACCTGTTTATACAGAAAGATACTCTAGTCCTGCCTGTTCTTTATTTTAACTCATACTATTCATGTGTACAAGGCCTTTCCAACAGACTAGAATTATGTTAGTATAATTACACTTTACAGAGGATCGAGGTCTGTTATGTGGAACTGCATCAAACTAAGCACATAGGTTTCTCTCTAGCCTATACTTTGCAAGAGTCCTTAAAGAATTCTAGTAGGCATAATTCACCTTTCAAAAGTCATTATTAGTTTCTCCCTAATGTATTAGGTTAGTCTAGGTGGTTTATGACTCCTTCATTAATGGATTTTTTGTTTTGTTTTGGTTTAGAGCATTTTCTCCTAACACCAGGATAAAGTATATCTGGCAATAACTTCTTGTATCATCTTTAGCACCTCTTTAAAAAGAAGTACAATGATGTCAGCATTCTCGCTCTCTGGTTTAATAGCTATTTAATGATGAAAGGTCTAATCCTGATTCCTTTGTCACTAGACTCATTAAACTTAGTGGGAGCAGAATCCAATTTTTATTGTGTAGTTTTCCTACAGCACTTTTCATTTGTTATTTGATTTCATTGGAATTCTTGGACAAAAACCATCGGTGATTGGTGACTTATTTTAACTTCGTTTCTCACATTGCAACATCTCCTCTGACTACCTATTTACACTTAGCTCCAGATAATATCTCATGTTTTCAATGCTACATGAATTAATTTGTGTGGGGTCATCTCTACTAGATTTAGTTACTTCTTGTCTGACAAGGACATCCTGTCAGAAAAACGTGCAAAATTTGGCCCAAATCATGATTTAGATGAATTCTCAGAGTAGATCAAATTCAGTTCTTAGGGAATACTGGTAGATTTCAAAACTTGAGAATTTCACCTTATGTATTGAAGTGCATTTTAAGAGCTATAATTAATCTTCTCATCATATGACAGATCTCACTGAGCCAAATATGAGTCACTAGGTACTGGTTGCACTGATATTGCTGAATATATGGACTCCAGACAATCACCTGTGCTTCCATAGGCAAGCAGAAAAGACTGTTCATACTGCATAGTACTTGATCAAATCTCCATTGGCCTTTCTGTGATCCTTTTTCTATTGTCAAGTTGTAACTGTCTTTCTGTTCTTAGTGCTTTTTGCATTTTACTTTTCAATTTGGTAAATAATATGAAGGCTGTGTTGCAGCAAACTCTATTATCACACCGTTGCAACCTGAAACTGAGGGTATATGTCATTTTTGTGGGACAGGAAAACATAAGGAACCTAAGCCAGTTGCTTGTTAGAAGTGAACTGTCACCTCAATAAAAGCCAGGCTTTGTTTTGAAGTCAAGGGATGGTGCACCCCAAAAGAAAACTTCAGATTGAACAAGAATTTATGCAATGTGGTCAACCAAAAAACGATCCTGGTAGTGACATGGAAACATGCTACTCAACAGTGTAGACATAGCCATTGTCTGGGAGTTGGATAACTCTTATGTCAGCAGATTTTAAAGTCTGATTTCATTAGAAATATGATAGATACAGACCTGTGGAAGTAAAAAAGAACAGATGTTTGATTTTGAAGGGAAAATGTCAAGTAATGCATTTGAGAGGATCAGTTGCTGAAAGCAAACCTGGATAGCAACAGTCAGTGTTATGTCACTGCAACAAAGATGACATTGTACTTGGCATTGGGTCGTGAGGTCATGCTGGAAGCCCTGTAAACACAGCCACCCTAGAGCCTTCCAGAACTTGTTCAGCTGCACCCGCAAGGAATTCTCTATTTAAATACCAGTTCCCCATTCATCTACTCACAAATTATTGAAATGATCACATACACATCAGCAGCGACAATAATAATAATAATAGTCACCAAGCAGGATCATTTGCATCTGACCAAATCCAGTATCAATATTTTCCAAGACCCAGTGAAAATTTTTAGGTACTAAAGAAACAATCTGCTGAAAAAATGAGGGAGAAGTAAAACAAAACAAAATAAAGAGCTACTGAGACCAGAATCTATCAAGATTACTAATATTTTTTATATATTTTATGCATAATTAAGATAAATGTGGGCATTCGATCTTATTGATATAATGTAGATAGACATATAGTTTAGTTAATTCTGTGTTCTGCTTTTGCATTAAAACTGTGGTAACTGTGGAAAATGCGATTACTTTAATAAAAATAAAGAGTTACTTTAGAATTAAACTACCTGAGTAGAATCTTCAGAGGTATAGATACTTTCCCAAGTCTGTCACAGATTTCCTTTACAACTTTGAGCAGTACACAGAGGCTAATACTATATAGTCCTTGCTGATAAGTGTACAAAACAGCTTTTCAGATGACTTTAATAGTGCTCCTCAGGCAAGTAGCTACTCCTGGGGGTTCATTGAGTATTCCTTTATCTGTCTTACTCTCATCTTTCCTTGGAAAAATGGAAGCAGTAATACTGTTGTGAATGATAAAATCCTTAAACATTTGGGAGTTTTCAGACACTATTTTAGAAGTCTATGTCTGCATTAAAGACGGAAGCTCATTTTGTTAGGTTTTGTGCACATTTAAGCAAAAAGATTGGCCTTATTCCCAACGTTCTTATGACTTAGATAGGCTACAAGTGGATACAACTGATGTATACATCTTACTGAAAAAGTAACAAATATTCTAATAAGCAGAGGACATTGTACTGTCCCTGTATAGCTGTTCATCCAGGCACCTGTAAGTATATGTGCAAGTTTTTTTAAACAACCTTACACTTAGCATTAAGGAAAAATACTAAGGAAGCTAATGAAAAAGATATATAATGGCCTTGTACATTTTTAAAGGGAGATGAGAGAGTGATACAGAAAGTACGAAGGCATGAAATAAAAGGTAAAACCTGTGTTATTGCTGCAACATCAGGAATTGTCAAGTTATAAGTTAAAAGGTAGAAAATGTGAGGAGCACAAGAGGTGATAATCTTGTAAATAATAGAATAAATGCTGTATTTGGTGCATTCTTGTGACAATTCTTGTTCACCTCTATTTATTAAGTAAATATTAATTTTAAATCAATGCTAGTTAATTGAAAATAATAATTCTTTATCTACTATACAAATATTTTTTTCTGCCAGGTTGGTTTCTGGGGCTATAGCTCAAAATAAAACTGGAACCAGAATAACTATTTCTGACAAATTTCTGTTAAAATAAATATCTCTACACATAAATTGTATGTTTTATGTCATTTTGAATTAATCTGATCCAAGTAAACATAAAAAATTCAGCTTGCCCTGACAGTAGCCTGATATATTTTTGTGATTTAGCAACTCTTTTTCCCTAGTAGTTTCTGAGTGAGGATAAGAAGTGAATAAAAGCTCAAATGAATTTAGTAACATGTTTCTGCTGTTTTCATGCCTACTGGAGAATTATTTATCCACTTACAAACAATAATATAAAATTGGCTTCTTTAGCCATTCTCTGCTAGACATCTTTAATTTCAGCTTCATCTAATTTGCATACATTATTTTTATCTTTTATACACAGCAGCCAAGCATCAGCACTGTGCAAGTCAATCTAAAAGCCTTTTATTACATTACAGTTTAATTTCTTATTTACTACGCTTGCTAAATTATATTTTTGAACAAAACTGGCAGCTACTCTCTCAATTGACCAGAATGTTGTATTTTTAATGATTGGAGCTGGAAACAGCTGGAAGCTATTGTTTTAAACATAACCTTAACTTTGTTTGCATGATAAGTAAATGGCTATGCTGACTGGTAACTGAAGAAGATTGAAGACAGTAGGTAATAACAAGATACTGACATGAACACCCTGAAGACATATAGTCAAGGAAGCCAAGTTAGAGTCCTTTTATCTTCAGAATTTGCTTCAGGAAAAAGTAGATCCAGAATATTTATTTAGTGAAGTGCTCTGTACTGACAGCTGAGATGATATGGAACAGTCAAAGTGATTCACTGTGTGGGGAGACAGTAACAATGTACCCCAAAGTGTTCATCATGTAGGCACATTGCACAAAGATATATTCTTTCCTCGTAATCTGTTATTATTATTGTATAATTTGATTATGACATTTTGGACTACTCAAGAAACAGAGTCTGATGAAGATCTCAGCATTACTTATGAACTGTGAAGTTAAGAATGCTGGAGGGTTTTTCACTTCACTCTGTCTCAATTAATTTCTCTGGATGACTGGCAAGTGGTAGATAGGTCCAAGGATGTATCTTGATTCTCTGCAATTACATCCCTCAATCAAGAAAAAAAATCTGTCTTGCTACCACTATGTTTAACTGTAAATATAAACCAAAAAATTAATTTGGTAATTTAATCCACTGAGAATTTGGTTGCCTTTAACCTACTGGATCTTGAATCTTGCTGATGGTTCATTCACTGACATAATTGTTAAAGCTGCACCAGGTTCTGGAATTATTAAACCCCTTCCACCAGGCACAGAGATGTAAGGTTGAGTCTCTTGCTGAAAAATATTGTAGTTGAAATAGTTCTCCAGGGCTCAGTATTGGGACCAATCTTGTTTAACATCTTTATCAATGATCTGGATGAGGGGATTAAGTGCTTCTTCAGTAAGTTTGCAGATGACACTAAATTGGGTGGGAGTGTTGATCTGCTTGAGGGTAGGAAGGCTCTGCAGAGGGACCTGGACAGGCTGGATCAATGGGCTGAGGCCAGTTGTATGAGGTTTAGCAAGGCCAAGTGTCAGGTCCTGAACTGGGGTCACAACAACCCCATGCAAAGCTACAGGCTCTGGAATGAGTGGCTGGAAAGCTGCCCGGCAGACAAGGACCTGGAGGTGCTGGTTGACAGCTGGCTGAACATGAGCCAGCAGTGTGCCCAGGTGGCCAAGAAGGCCAACAGCATCCTGGCCTGTATCAGAACAGTGTGGCCAGCAGGAGTAGGGAGGTGATCATGCCCCTGTACTCGGCACTGGTGAGGCCTCACCTTGAATACTGGGTGCAGGTTTGGGCCCCTCACTACAAGAAAGACATTAAGGTGCTGGATTGTGTCCAGAGAAGGGCAGCAAAGCTGGTGAAGGGCCTGGAGAACAGATCTTATGAGGAGCAGCTGAGGGAACTGGAATTGTTTAGTCTGGAGAAGAGGAGGCTGAGGGGAGACCTTATTGCTCTCTACAGCTACCTGAAAGTAGGTTGTAGTGAGGTGGAGAAATGGCCTCAAGTTGCACCAGGGGAGGTTTAGATTGGACATTAGGAAATATTTCTTTACCGAAAGAGTGGTCAAACATTGGAAGAGGCTGCCCAGGGAAGTGGTAGAGTCACCATCCCTGGAAGTGTTCAAAAAACGTGTTAATGTAGCACTTGTAGATATGGTTTAGTGGCATGGTGGTATTAGGTCAATGGTTGGACTTGATGATCTTAGAGGTCTATTCCAACCTAATGATTCTATGATTCTATTATTCTATGATTCTGTATCAAAGACAGACATAGTTAGCTGAGCTTTCTGTACAGAAAAACTGTTTACAGATGCCAAGTATGATCTTATTGAAATTTCCTTCTCTAAACAAACAATAAAAATTACCTAGCAAATATATCTGATTAATGTAGAGCGCTCTAACTGTAAGGAACTAACCATGCATTTAATCTCCCTTTTCGTTTCTGCTCACATTTGTATTCCTTTTTTCAATACCTGTTTCCATTGGCCTATATTTACCATGGAATTCCCTCCTTCTCCCTTTACTGAGCAGATATATTTACATAGAAGTATCCTGATTATTGATCAGCTTTTTTAAAGTAACATCTCAAATTAGATAATAGTCTCTACAAAGACCTGAGCTGACATTTGTGATTTCAATTGTGTCTGAAATCTGGGATGGAGATTGCTAGTTTTGCTGAATTTAGTCTGTCCAAATCTTTGGGTTTTGCCACTATCTAAAATCCATGTTCCTTTTACAACATTAATTCTTATTATGAACATTACCTTTAGCATGTACTTCTGTGTTAGCGTTGATTTTTTCCTCTCTTTGGGACATTTATAGCACTGAGTCTCTAGTACCACATTGTCCATTCAGTTTTTTAATATTAAATGAGAAATTACATAAACTTTTAGATTGACTTTTCTGGCACAAGAAAAACTTTAAAAGTCATGCAGCAGAAGTAAATTTTGTATGCAGCATGGAATATTCAGAATTTCTGAAAAAGAGAAAATACTGCGTACGCATATGCTGGCTGTATTTGAAAAACTGATCCACATGCAGATGTAGGAATAGCATCACAGGAGATAGCTATGAAAATTATCTTTAGTGTTTGAGGGTGTAAAATCTCTTGGATTTGTTCAATGACTAAATTCCCTGTGACATCTCTAACTCTGGCATTTTCCTATGTATCACATGTGAGAGGTACAAATTAAGGCAGGTGTTAACATCTCAAGAGTGGTTTTGTGTTTAATTCCTTAGATTTCAAATATAGATGATCTTTGTCCCAGGCTAGAGATAATTGATTTGGTGGTTGAGTACTACTAAGGTTATGCAGGTATAAAGGCCATCAGACTGTAATTCTCAGAGACTGAGGTGGCACAAGATGTATGTTCATGTAACTCAGGTTGACCACAATAATTCGGAAGTGATCCCTGGATTTGGTCCAAAAAGGGAATTAAAGGAAACAATCTTCTTGTCTGGTTTCTGTGAAAATATATGTCCACAAGAACTTTAACAAATCTGATTTAGTCATGGTTTGACTAGCTCATTATATTTGCTTCACTACCGACTTTTGATTTACATAAATGTTCACTACAGTTTTAATTGCATTTTCCTTCATGTTACATTTTACTGCTACAATCTATGGCTGTAATTGAAAAGGACTTAATTTTTAATCAGGGGTGTTTTATGTAGAAAAATATGCATCATTTTAATGTGACAAAAATTTACTGTGCTGGATAGGACTTCTGAGATGTAAATGCAGAGACTGCATCTATAAAGTATTAGCCTGGAAACCAGTGTGGCTATAGGTAAATGTACAGACAGACAGTCTTAGCTTGATGAAGAAATATTTGCTGAAAAGATTTTACCCCCACATTTAAAACTGAAATTTAAGTCATTGTTTTAACAGGCAAGCAATTATAGAAATACTTAAACGAGTTTGTGTAACTCAGCATATAGTCCATGTGAACAGCCCCAAGCCATTTTTCACAGGACTGCTGTCAATCCACTCATCCCCCACCCTGTATCTGTGCTTAGGATTGCCCCAACCCATGTGCAGGACCTTGCAGTTGGCCTTGTTGAACTTCATGAGGTTTGCATGGGCCTACTGCACTGGAGTAACCTAACACCAAAACTGTTAATAGGTTGACACTGGAATTTTTTTTTTTTTTTTTTTTTTCTGGCAATGACTCCCAAGGATTCAGCTGTCAGTGCATTCTGCCTGCATTCTGGACATTCCTAGTTGCATTACCTGAAAACATACTTGAATTTCTGACAATGCTCTGAATTACCTATCTTGGTATAGAGCTTTATAGTCAATGTTTTGCATATACTGTCTAGAATACACTTTCACAAAAAAATCTTTGGTTTTTCATTGGTGATCTTAACATTTCAACCTTACATCTACATTCAACATAATGTTACTGTGAATATTTTGCTTAAATAATCATTGAGTTTACTAATATTAAGTATTAGTGAGGATTAAGTCAACTGAACTTCCTTTTGTGCACTGGTTGTTTGTGTAATATAAACATTTATTTTGTAGCTTTGGAGTAGTTCATCCTTTGCATCAAACTAAACCATTCTAATCTAAACCATCTTCAGAGTACTTTCAAAGAAGCAGACATAAACTGAAGCAGAACGACCCAATACAGAATTTAGCTTTTTTACTGGTTAAAATTGTTCTGATCTACCGCATATGATCATTAAACTAGGGGAAAAAAAATCCTTTACAGTTCTCTGAAACCACTCCTTAAGAGGTTGTAGAGCAACTGCAGTGAAATAGAACTGCACAGAATACAGTTTCAGTACTGTGCACCATTTGGACTACTTTTTGGTTTCACAAAGTTATGTTTAATTTATCATGTTTGGAGGGGATTTCTTCCCACTTATGAAATGTATTCTGTACTCTTGAGGCCTTGTGAAGGGAATTCTACTTACTAGCCTGATATGTGGAACATACCAAGAGCAATAGCAACTAAATACATTCTTAAACAGACCAAATAGCTCAGACATAATAGAGTGTAGAATATTTCAATTTTTAGGTGAAAAGGAAAGGCTCAGCAGAATCTACTAGCATGCAGGTGCATCACTGTAGTCCTTCCACTACTTAGAGATCCCTGAGCAAAACCCAACTATTCATGTTTCATATCCAAAAAGAGGAGTTTCATTATAAAGACTGTATGGCAGGCAGAAGTGTTATATTCATCATTTAGAATGAGAAAATAAGAGGCAGAAAGATTGAGCAGTGACTGCCCTCAGCAAACTGAAGAAATTGATTGCATGTCGTGACCGCCCCCCCTCTACTTACGCCAAAGAGAAGAATAAGAAATCACCCTTATGTACAGTTTTATTCCGTATAAACAATCTGAAAGTCCTTCCCTTTCAGATAGAAGTAGCAAACGTTAGTCTTGCATATTAAACAGTTATCTTCCAGGTATTCCAATTTCAGATGACTACGTAACTCATGTAAGTGACAGGTACATTGACGGCTCCAACACCTTTGAGCAGCAAGGGGAGCTGAAGATTTTACTGAACAGATCTGAGGACAGAATATTGTAAAATTTAATTTCAGGTTGTTTCCTGATCTGCAGTACTGCAGGAAGTAATTTTCAACTTGTCTACAAAATATTAATCTTTATTGCTCTACCAGGTTGCAGAGTGTGTAATATCTTCTGTGCCCATTACTGATGTCCCTGAAATTTTGTATGTTGATAGACATCCATAGACCAACAATTTTGCAGAAGAGAATATAGCAGTAGAACCTAAGGAACACAAGGAAACAAATATGGAAAAAAACCCAAACCCAACAAAAGACAGGAAAAGGAAGATTAATGAACATGTTCCCCTCCTGATAAATATGACAGAAGTAGTGACAACCAACATGGAGCAGGCTGGTGTAATCAACCATTTTGTTGCCTCGGTTTTAAATTATAAGCTCTCTTCTCACATCTCTCAAGCCCTTGGGCCTCAAGGCAGGGACTGGGGGAATGAAATACCTCCCATCATAAGTGAAGATCAGGTTTGAGATCACATGAGGAACCTGAATATATATAGTCCTTGAGACTCAGTGAGATGCATCCCAGGGTCCTGAGGGAATTGGGTGATGCAGTTGCCAACACACCGTCTTATTTGAAAAGTCATGGCAGTCAAGTGAAGTCCCCAGTGACTGGAAAAAGGGAAACTTCATGTCCATTTTTATAAAGGGTAAAATAGGAGGACCCTGGGAACTAGCAACCCTTTAGCCTCACCTCTGTGCCTGGTAAGATCATGGAACAGATCCTTCTGGAAGGATCCTTCTGCAGTGACTGCATCAGTGGACAAGGAAGGAGTTATGGATGTCATTTACCTGGACTTCTGTAAGGTCTTTGGTGTAATCTCCTACAACATTCTTCCCTCTACATTGGAGAGATATGGGTTTGGTGGGTGGACTGTTCGATGGATGAGGAATTAACTGGATGTCTGTGTCCAAAGAGTTACAGTCAATGGCTCAGTGTCCAAGAGGAAATCAGTAACATGTGATGTCCCTCAAGGGTCTGTACTGGGACCAATACTGTTTAATATCAATGACATACGCAGTGGGACTGAGTGCATCCTCAGCAAGCTTTCAGATGATACCAAGCTGAATGGTGCCGCTGACACACCTGAGGGATGCAGTGCCATTCAGAGAGACCTGGACAAGCTTGAGAAGTGGGCCCGTATGAATCTCATGAAGTTCAACAAGGCCAAGTGTAAAGTCCTGCACCTGGATTAGGTGCACCTGGACAATCACCAGTATCAGTACAGACTGGGAGATGAGTGGATTGAGAGCAGCCTTGCAGAGAAGAACTTGGAGAATCTGGTGGATTAAAAACGACATGAACTGGCAATGTGCACACACAGTCAATAAAGCCAACTGTATCCTGGGCTGCATCAAAAGAAGTGTGGCCAGCAAGTCAAGGAAGGTAATTCTGCCCCTCCAGTGTGCCCTGTTGAGACCCCATCTGGATTACTCCATCTAGCTCTGGATGAGTTTAAGTCATCGGTGTTTATTTACCTGTGATTGTTTGTGGGGTTTTTTTTTCACATCTAACATTAATTCTGTATGAAGTTAGTGAGTGTATATTTGTTTATATACATATCAGCTGCAGAAAGGGTGATGCATTTGCTCATTACTACATAACCACACAAGTCATGGATTATCTTTATATTTTAGTCATAGAAGCTCAGTAAGATGTGCATGTTTTGGAGTACAGGAATCCTCATTTCACAGGAACTTTCCATATTTGGAGGAAAAAACAAACAAACAAACAAACAAACAAAAACCCAAGACCCAAGGAATAAAGCCAAATTTATCTCTCTAGGTCAAATGCAAAAAAATCTAATTTTTACTTCAATATGCGATCATTACCTACCATCTCCGTGTATACACTTATATGTCTTTGGTATAACTATGTAATTATATGTTATTAAATCAATGTTTTACTTTGCACCACATCTTTACATTCTTGAAGGTTAGAATTACTAAGCTAATCATAAGAAACCTAAATACCTTCAAAATAGAGCTATCAGAGTGATCCAAAAATGGAAAAACACATTTCCACAGATCATTTCCTTCTCACTTGTGAGAAGGAAAAAATAACCAACAGAATGATAAATCAAAGTTTTATATTCAACTTGATGAAAGTACTGGTAAGCTATTACTATTTGGGCAAAGAAAAACTAAACCTGAAAGGAGCTAGTTTTAGGCGTCACATCAGTTTCCGCAAAATGAACCTGTGCGCTTTCAGGCACAGGCAGGAGTAGCATCCCACACCTTGTGCCTGAAGAGGTTCTTTCCAAGCGTTATGCAAATCCCCTGACCCTCCAGCCACTGCACATTCTTCAAACGGACACCTACCTTCAAAAGTGACAGCAAGCAATAACGTGACAAACGAGCCTGCAGTCTGCACATGTGCAACGTAGTTTACTTAGAATATTTGGATGTGATAGAATTAAACTGACCTCTGTGACAAGGACATCTTAATCAAAAGAGCCAGAATCAAAGGGCAGATGAGGGGAGGGAAACAATCCTGATGGGTCTTGTGTTCTACCTTTGCTGCCTCTTGGGTTAGGACATTTCTTAATCATTCTGTCAATGTTTGCTGTATATATCTTTACTCTGATAATTCCATTTCCTTGACTGAAAGAATGCTAAAATATTTTCTATAATGCTTATATAAGGAAAGGAAAGGGAAAAAAAAAAAAAAAAGTTGAACAGTCATAATCTACCATGATTAGCCTTTAGGTAAGCCAAACAAAACTGTAACGAATATTGATGTTGGAATTAAAAATGTTTTGCTTAGTCTTTGTTTTTGCATGCCACAAAATTTAGTCTGGCTTGGGTTTTGTTCCTTCTTTTAAAATAAGAGATAAATTGTGCATCTCACATGTTTTTGTTAATGAGAGACTTACTGAGGAAAAGAATAATCAAATCTTTCCAACTGTCTGGTCATTACAGGTAACATACAAGTGAATTGTTTCCTGTTAACTTTTACATGAACGTGAAAGCTTTATGGTTTCTTAATTGCAGCCATAAAATTTTAGAAAGTACTATGGGGTACCCTTTAAATTTGTCTTGACAGACTTTTTGCAACATATATTTAAATTAAAGGGGGGAAAAAAAAGAAAAGCATAAGGAGAAAAAAATCAACAACTGGTGGAAATAAAAAATGCTTGCAAATATATGTTTAAGGGTTGGCCTTGGTGACTGAGGAGCTGTTGTTTGATTTTCAATGCTTTTTCCCAAATGATAAAGTAATTCAGTTAGCACACCTTTGACAATTTATTTATAATGAAAGTGTTCAAGATAAACTTTCACAATAAACATGATATGTAAGGTAAAATTACAAACAGTTTAATATGCAGCTCAATTAGTTCTAAGATTATGGTTCAGAGTCAGAAAGGGTAGTCAAGATATCAGAATTGTGCTTGATTCTGACTGCTATGTTGCTCTGAGACTTTCTGAAGTCCCTATGGGCTTCTGTCAACGCCATATTGATGAGGGAGACATAAAAAATTGCATATCTCCATTCAAAAAAATCTTCAGTTCTGTATCTAAATAAAGCACTATTCTGGCAGATAGAAACCATAAAGATTTAGCATTGAAACAAATAGTTTGTGTGATGCATGTATATACTGTATATACCATATAAGTTTGTGGGGTTTTGTTTCCTATTAAATATATTATATTTGATGAAAATCAAAGAGATATCATCAGTGAAACAAGTTTCACCACCTATGAAAAGAAATATCAGCTGTAATTCACGTGTCTCCTGTGAATATTGAAAATCATACAGTGAAACCAGGAAAGATATGCACATTTCGATGATGATACTAGGAATAGTTAACTGGTTGATAAGCAGCTACTGTGGTTGGTTAGTTAAAACACTGAAATAAATGTAATATTGATAAATAGTATGGTACTTCCGCTTTCTACCACATAAACAGTCTGTAGTTGAAAATCGTAACTTTAAATTATTAGAAACTGTTCCAAGACATTATTAGAAATGAACTATCTCTTTTATTTACACCCCCCTTTTACTTTCTAATTCTTTCATATCTCATATAATCTTAAAAACTGAAAGAAACTGTATCTTTCCTCTTAATTTTGTTCACCCACTAAGTGGGTGAAGCACTATCAGTTAAGGGCTCTAAATGACCACAAAAATGTCTGTTGTAGAAAGGTATCTCTCCTTGCAGCCAGATATTTATTAGGCAATTCCAAGCATTCGGAAACATTGTATTGCCCCTAAAAGAAAAAAAAAAAAATTCTTAAAATAATTTGTAAAATGTTTGTTCTTTTTGATTTTTAGGTTCTGAGTTATCACTACTCAGCTAGGTCCTGATACCTTGCTGTTCTTTACAATAATGCAAGACAAGTCTTTTTATTAGAAGATGAATTTGTCACAATTTCTATTGCGTTTTTATGTAGAAATATTATTGCAATAATACCATGAGAATTCTTAGTAGATAAAAATCTACTCACGATACAGAGATGTTATAAACACCAAGTGTTGTAAATAGCAAATGCAAGAGTACAGGTTTGCACGTGATTAACTTGTTGAATAAACATATTTTTTTCATTCTTCTGCTTGTGGAAAGGACATAAATGTGCCTAACAGTTCAAATACAAAATTAGGAATTTAGATTTCCTAGAGTTAATTATTATGATGTGATATAATGCATTTTTTTGAAATATGACTTGCTCAATTATGAAAACTGATTCTAAAGAAAAATAGCAATATGAGTAATAACAACACAGGAAAAAAACCCCACACATACTGGGAAATTCTGTGGATGGGTAAGATTGTGCCTCTGTCACAGGCATGAAAAATTAAATACTGCTACCTTGGAAGTTTTTCCCTTGAAGGAAAAGTAAAAGTAAGAGCAGAAGCATTAGGAAAAGCAATTTCATTTGGGGAAGATTTCTAAAACTCTTGTTTAGATTCAGTTCAATTTAGTGTTTCACATTAGCAGCTGCTAAATGCCCACCATGTGTCAAAGTATTTGGATCTAATTTAATTTGAATGTCTAACTCCCTGAAATAATTAAATGAATAGCAAGCCAACTTAAAGGAACATTGTGCAGTAGACAAAAATCACAGAAGAAGTTTAGTTGCATTAAATAAATTATAATATTGATCTACATAAAACAATATTAAATTTAGTATTGCACTCCATGATTCACTGGTTTAGCTTTCTTTATTAAGTCTGTAAATATGTTGCAAACGAATAGAGATATTAAAATTCCATTGAAGAATATAATATTTTAGCTTCAGAAACTTGTTTTTTGTTTATTTTGGGACCATAATCTTTACTCCAATATTATTCCATCAGCTCTTGAAATTATCTTCCTTTGGAAAACGTGTGTTAGTATCGTAGTGTATCTAGAAATGTGTCGGAATAGAAGTAAGGAGTCGCTTCTAGAAGTGGAATAGAAGTCTGTGAGTCAAGTGGACTTGATGAGTTTGTTGTGTTATTATATGGAATGGTGTCTACAAAACTGTGGTGGTGTCATGAACATTTGAAAGAGAATTCTTTAGTGCAGAAGTATTATTTCATTGTATCTCTAAGGCCTCATCCTGATGACAATTTCAGACTCTACTTCTAACTCCATCATAGAGAAAATACTGTAAATTGCTTACTTAAAATTACGTATTGAACTAAGGTACCTGTGGTAGTATTTCTCTTACTGGTACAGGACTGATTTGGTATATTGAACACTGTCCATTCTCTGAATTTTATCATGAGTATTGAATATCTATCGTTTTCCTAAAAGTTCAATCTCTGGAATAATTTGATCAATTAACAGTACCACCTTTATCTAAACCAAAAAAAACTAACACACACTCCCCTGCCCAAATCCCAACCACCCAACAAGCAAACAAATAAACAAAAACCTCAACTTTAAATTTCTAAAATTCTAGGGAGAATTTGTATAAGTGATCACAGATGTATATGTATATGTATATGTATATGTATATGTATATGTATATGTATATGCACATGAATGAGTGTGTGTGCACATCTGTGAAAACAGAGAAATATCATATGTAAATTGGTGCTATAATTTATGTTCACTTCTGGAACATGGAACAACTGGAAAAAATTTTCAAATTGAATAACACCAATGATCATGCACATCTAACAAGCACAACTTGCTTAAACACATCAGTGTTTAAGAGGCAGTTGGACAATGTCCTTAATAACATGTTTTAGCTTTTGGTCAACCCTGAAGCAGTCAGGCAGTTGGACTAGATGATCATTGTTGGTCCCTTCCAACTGAAATTCTATTCTATTCTATTCTATTCTATTCTATTCTATTCTATTCTATTCTATTCTATTCTATTCTATTCTATTCTTCTGAAGAAAAAACAAGATTGCTTAATAGATATGGGAAGGCTAAAGAGAACGAAAAAATACCTTCAAATAAGAAAACAAAAAAGACAAGGATAAAGTGAAAACCAAAAAGGTATCTTTTTTGTCTTTTATGAATAGACTGAGAAGTTTCAGGGTTAAAATGCACTGAAAGAAGCTTATGAAAATGACATTTTGATGATAAAGGCACTTAAGAGCTTACAGTTTCAGGAAAGTGAGATCTGCATTGATTACACTTTTTAACAGTAATTTAGAAAAATATCTTTCAGAAATGGTTAGATATAGCAGGTCTTACCTTTGGGTACTGGGCAGATTAGATCACCATTCTGAATTCCTTCCCAGCCCCACTCTACATCAATCTATAAACCAATAAATAAAAAGACCTTGAATAAACCAGAGTTTTGGGTGGATCTGACTAGCTCGTCTACAAAGCATTTCTCAAAAAAGACCAAAAGGTATTTAAACTGAAACTAAAAAACCCCCAATAACCCATCAAAAAAAAAAAAAACAAAGACAGATTTTATGATCATACATACTGAAAAATAACCCAAGATTTTTTTAAACAGAGAAAGCTTGAGGAGACTAGATCAGAAAAAAATGTAATTTTCTCTGCCCATTGTGTCCTTGCAAGATGGGTTGTACTTTCAGACTTCAGTATACTCTGTTGTTTCCAATGTGGTCTACTCTAGGTGGTCCTGCTTTGGTAAGGGGGTTGCACTAGATGATCTTTTGAGGTCCCTTCCAACCCCTAACATTCTGTGATTCTGTGATTCTGTGATTCTGTGATTCTGTGATTCTGTGATTCTGTGATTCTGTGATTCTAGCTTGGAGAAGACTGACAAGTGAAAATTCTGGTCTCCTTCATTACCTTCTCTTTCCATCTCCATGATAGCTGGACTGTGCCTTTTTCCTGTTACTGTCTTTCAGCCTCTGTGCTCTGCTGCTACTCCAGACTCCCTGGTGTTACTGAGTCATTTTCACAATTTCTAATCATTGTATTTTGCATAGTTGCCACCCTCCAGGCTCTGGAACATCCCTCTTGGAGCATGCCTACTTGTTCGCCAAGGCAGAAGAAATTTCTCTACATGTTTTTCCTATTCCAGCCACTCTCTTTTGAAGGAAACTAACACAGAAATCAAGAACAATAGTAAAAGAATATTTTTTTATTTAAAAACAAACAAACAAACAACAAAACCAAACAATTTCTAATTTCCATATTTTAAAATTTTTTGGGTGGGCACTGTTGGCAGCTTCTATGTAGCACTACTTCAAAAACTCCTCTTTTCTCCATCAAGTTTTAAAAGAAAACACCGCATGCAGTGGGTACCTGTCTGTATTAGCAAACTAAATATGCCAAGGTCTGTTCTCTATGTGGAAGCCAGCTGTCACGGCACAGACCACTTTCATGCTGTTAAAATCTTTTACCTTCAAAGGCTATATGACCCAATAAATTACCTATTGCGAAAAGAGAATGGAAACGACCAGTTTCCAAACCAAGCCCAGATGCTGACAACTGGCATGAGCCAAGGTTATGCCATGGACCATCCAGCAACAGATGAGTTCCTGCGACTGCAAATATTTGCTGGCACTTAGTAGTTTAACAGCCGTAATCAGTCTGTCTACATTCTGTATAAGTTGGGACTTAAGCATTAAAAATTCACAAATCTCGTCAAATAATTTCTTAATATTTACTTTCCAGGGGCCTAAACACGTTTTTCCTCACTTCCCTGCTTAGACTTGCCTTGGATTTCCCTAGATGTTGGATTTACACACAAAAAGAAGGTAAAAAAATCAGAATTTTTTTCTGAAATGTGTTGTAAGTCGTAAGAGTGGAACGTGTGAGAATAAGAACACAGAGGAATCTAGGAGAGAATATTCATTATATGCTCGTTGCAATCCTGATTTCCTGGATAAATTTGCCATGTTTTGCTATGGGTCTACACTGTATCCACTATTACATTTTGTTTGGTGTTGGTCTTCATGAAAGAAAGGGAGGCAGCCATAGTCATGAGTAGCTGGATCAGTCCTTCGTAAGCATTTAAATGTTTTTAGGGATCAATAAAAAGAAGGTACTAATTTAGATGCAGTAGTCCTCACTCTGTAGGTTTTAAAAAATGGTTACCTATATTCAAAAAAATCAAACCACTACCCCCCCCCCAAAAAAAAACAAAAAACCAACAACCCAGGGTGGTTTTGGGCAGACTGTTTCTCCTTCTGACTAACCCGAAGCTGAACATCTAAACTTTTTGTAGTGCTCTAAATAAGGCGGGCTTCATTCTTTTCTTCTGTTGCATTTTTGAACACAGATAGAAAACACTGTTTTCAGCTGGGATTTGTGAATGGGAGGTCAAGGTATGCAACCATGGTAAAATAATAACAGATAAAATAGTGCCACAGAAGTTAAAAAAGGTCCATGCGTGTTCATTCTGAAAGGAAAACCTTGTAGATGTTTCCAATTCACAACCCATCTTTATATCTGATTCATCAAGGGATCTGTATCAAACTGAAGTGTTAGTGGAAAAGATTATAGAACAAATACACAAAGTGTACAGTAAAAAACTGCCAATTAATTTGTAAACAAATTTGCAAGGTAACTATGAAGTAAGTGTTTAAAATTCTTTGTAATTTACATGTGAATGTTAAAAAAAATATCTTTGAGAAGGTTTAAGCCTAGGATTTAAATTGAGTGATTGTTAAAACTATGATAGAAATTATATGTGTGATTACTTTAGAATCTTCTTGGAAATTACTTGGTCCCTGTCCACTACTTTTGACTAGTTTAGTTAATTTAAATAAAACGTATGAGTTATCCCCAAATATAGTTTCTTTCGTAGTAGCAGTAATATGGACAGGGTATATGAACTGTCTTTGAAACTGTTCAATTTTACTAGTAATGGCACCAAAGAGAACAAAATATAAAAGCCTCTGATCATGGACAGAAAAAAGAGAAGAAAATCTTTAGGTTTTAGCACCAATTTGACACTTGTTCTGGAGAAATTATGTCTGCTAATTAAGAAGGAATCAAAAAATTTATTCCTTCATCTAGAATTGCAGTTAGGTTAATCCATTTTTCAGTAGTTTACTATTTCAAATAAATATTTCAGTAAACCAGTAGCCTCTTGTTAAAACACTGCAGATCTTCTGTCTGAATGACCTGCATGCAACAAGCTACTTGAAATACTAGAAGAAGCAGCAGCATCAAAAATATATGGTATATATAAAACAACATTTGTACTGTATTTTATTTGCTTTTTTTAAAATAAGCCAAACAAAAGGGACAGAATTTGAGATTTTGTTTTAATCTTCATAAATTTAAATTAAAAGTAAAAATGCACTGTATTGAAGTGCTAGAATAATACATTAACTTTGACACTAAGAACTACATGTCATCCAACTTCTTTATAACTAAAGTCTTTAAGTTAAAAGTTAAACTGGGACAAATGCACAAGTGTACTCCTTACCCCACTGTAAATAAGAGATGGTTTACCCTCAGTGGTGTCCTCTTCCTGTGGTCTCTTTTTCTGAAAGATAAGCTATTTTACTTTCATTGGGGAACATTATAGGAGAAATATGATTTTTGGTAATTGCTACCTTACAGAAGATTTTTGAATCAAATACGTCAGTTTTGCTAAGCTTATATAAGCATTAAATATAAGCATTATAAGTTCAAATATAAGCTTAAATATAAGCATTAAATATAAGCTTAAATATAAGCATTAAAAACAAAAAATTAAAAACCCACCAACCCAAGTTATTCATTATTTTAATATATTTAAAAGCCTAAAACAGTAAAACCTAGGTACACATCTATGTGGAGTCAACTATGTCTTTAAAACTGTATTATTAAATGAGCCCATTTATTTTAGGAGTCCTATAAAAAAATCATGTTATCTTTCAATGAGGCAGAACAAATGAAATACTTTAAAACATACTGGAAAACATTTGCCTGTTTTTAACAGTAGGAAGGCTAATATTTTGTATGAAAAAGTGAAGACTTGAAATTTTCCAGCTAGGTCTAATAAATTCCAGACTCTACAATCTGAAATGATTCAATGCTGGATACTTTAGAATAGAGTGGACAAAATTATGCCTTATTATAAAATTTCTTCTCCTATTATGCATGTTAGTCAAGTTTTTTCCAATCCCCAGAAAATACATACTGGTTTATAACTACAAACTTGAAAGTTAATTTCCTTCCAAAACTCATCTTTTTCTTGCCAATATTCACTAGTACCAAGTACCAATCAATAGGTATTTAAATTTACACAAACAAAATTTTCTTCTAGACTGCTTCAAGGCCCTACTCAACTGCCTGTGAGATCATTTACTTTAGAAGGATTTACTAAGTGCCTAAAATTTAGATGTAAATTAAACACCTCAAATAGACAGGCCGCATAGACTGTACCCTGCTCAGAATGACTATGTACCACTGTGGTAGCCAGTGGTGGCTGTGATAGCCCTGATTCGTCTTAAGTTCAACAGTGCTTTTCATGCAATTGTGTAACTGATCTACTACTGCTAAGTAAACAAGAGGTCACCTCCTGTTACTTGTATCTCAGAACTCAAATTTCAATGTGAAAATTCCATATTTTCAGTACACTTTTGGTAAGGACTTCCAAATTGAACAGTGGATTAAGGGTTTTAATTTAAATGAAAATGTTCCTTCATTAAAGTAGTAACACCTGTGTACAAATATAGATAACTTTAAATGCATTTTCTGTATTTGGGGTCTTCATCTCATCATTTAAAATTGTGTTCCTGAGTGGATGAGGTTATTTATATCTTTCAAAGACAGTGGTATTTGGCATAAAAACTTCCTTATGCATATAAATATCCACTACTGGTGGTCTAAAATTGACTGATGCTCTCAACAAAGCCTTTCTAGTCTTTCTGGATTGTTTGGCCAACATAATAAATCTCCAGGCAACCAAACTAGTGTTTAACCTTCCAGGGATGACAACAGACATGCACATATCCTTTACTTGCAACTCAGTTTTTTTTCTTTTATTACTTCCTTAACACAGCATCTTTGTGGAAAACTTGCCAATTATATAGTGAGATTTTGCAGTTTAATTAATCTACCTTCTTATGCAGTGATGACTAATCTAAGTACTAAGATGTGACTTATGACAACATAAAAATACATTTACTACTATCAAGGTGTTGGGACATATAGTCAAATAATTAGAAAAAAACTTTCTAAATTATATATATTCCTACACTGCTTGATTACTTTTTAATCCATAGATGCATTCTTCAGTACATCTTGATTTGGCATTAGTATATTCAAATTCTGTTTTTCTTTATAGGGCATGCCTGCAATTTATTTAGAACTAGGGCATGAATTTGAGCAAATTAGATTCTATGTTTGTTAATGTGAACTCTATATTTCTAATAAATGAACTCCAATGTTTCTAATATTAAATGGAGCATAAAAAACCCCCACAGAACAAAAATGGATGTTTATGAAATTTGCCACTACTTGTCTGTTACTAGAGTCTGTTACTGTGAAATGTCAGTTGTTTGAATGCTTTTTAAATAACCCTGGAATTAGCAAAATGCTTATCTTGATGTAATTGAACGGACATATGCAAAGGCTAGTTCATCCTGCTGAAAGACTGGAGAAGTGAGTTCATTTCCAGTCCAATGCATGTTGCAGTGTTGTGCAGTTGTTTCAGACAAGAGGACAGAGAAACACAGCTATACAAAATTCTGTTTGGAGCAATAGGAATATAAGAGAACATAGCTGAAACACATTAACTTTGAATTTGCTTCTGGGAAGGTTACATTCCCCTTTTAAAAGCAAAATTGAATATTCTCTACCTAACAATGAAGGGAACAAAGCTGAGATGTATAGCAAGACTTAAAAAAATAATAGAAAAATATGTAAAAATTTTGGCTTTGTGTTTGTTGGGTACGTGTACATATTCAATAAAATTTGCCACCATCTGGAAGATCTCTGCACAGTAATCCATGTGACAGTTAAGCTTATGCATGAAATTTAAGTGGTGCATAAATCCTTCAAAATCCTGAATGCGCTTCATCCATGCTAACTCAGTTAGCACGGCAGTGTTTCTATTTTCCATAGATCATCATTACTACATCATAGAGATTCATTGGTTAGATCCCAACACAGATTTGGAGAGTGGATGATGTTTGTTCTCTGAAGAGGTAATATAAACTTTATATTTTCTTATCATAAGGTGTTGGTGTCAAGCAATTCTTATTAAATATGTTAATACTGAATCGGCTGCTGTTTTACAAGCTAAGATCAACTCACACTACTGTATGCGGTATGGGGAATAAACAAGATGAATTAGAGATCTGTGTGCAGTTGCAGGGTTACGATCTTGTTGTGATCACGGAGACGTGGTGGGATGGTTCCCATGACTGGAATGCTGCAATGAAGGGAAAAAGGCTCTTTAGGAAGGACAGCTTGGGAAGGTGAGGAGGGGGAGTTGCTTTTTATGTGAGAGAGCAGCTGGAGTGCGTTGTAGGTCCAACTAATAGCTTATAGGTTAGGACTAAGGATTAAAGAGAAGACAAGTAAAGGTGACAGTATGGTGGGTGTCTGCTATAGGTCATCTGACCAGAAAGAACAAGTGGATCAGTCCCTTTACACACAGATAGGAGCAGCCTCACATTTGTGGGCTCTGGTCCTCATGGGGGACTTCCACCACCCTGATATCTGCTGGAGGGACAGCACAGCAGGATGTTAAAAATACAGAAGTTTCCCAGAGAGCATTCATGACTTCCTTCTCCAAGCGATAGAGGACCCAACAAGGGGAGGTGCTCTGCTGAATCTTATGCTTACCAAGAAGTATCACCAACAAGAGGTGATCCTTCCTCTTTACTCAACACTGGTGAGGCCACATCTGGAGTACTATGTCCAGTTCTGGACTCATCAGTATAACAGAGACATGGACATAGTGCAGAAAGTCCACGAAAGGGCTACACAGGTGATTAAAGGAATAGATCACCTCTCATGTGAGGAAAGGCTGAGAGAGCTGGGACTTTTCGGTGTAAAGAAGAGAAGGCTTGGAGAGGGTGGGGGGGTGGGTGTATCTTATCAATGTATATAAATACTTGAAGGGAAGGTGAAAAGATGATGGAGCCAGTCTTATTTCAGTGGTTCCCAATGACAGGGGCCAGAGGCAATGAGCACAAACTGAAACACAGGATGTTCTGCCTGAACATCAGGAAACACTTTTTCACTGTGAGGATGACTGAACCCTGGCACAGGTTGCCAGAGAGCTTGAAAAGTCTCCATCCTTGGATACATTCACAAGCTGTCTGGACATGGCACTGGGCAACCAGCTCCAGGTGGCCCTGCTTGAGCAGGGGGGTGGTTGGACCATATGATCTCCAGAGATCCCTTCCAACCTTACGTGATCTGTGATTCTGTGATTTGCAATATCACTTGAAAATTTCCTTTTGTGAGCTTTACTAATTTTCTTTGGGATTTTTTTCTTCATTTATAATATGCATATCTTGGTGTATTAATTTATTTTAACTGAAAGTGTGACAGATGTTCGTTGAGTTTTGTGGTTTGTTTTTTTTTTTTCCTTCTGTTGGCTTTTTCCCATGCCATAAAGATCCATATTTGAACATGTTTTACATGTATGTTAAATGTTCTGCCAGATGCAGAGGTAGTTTTTTAAAGTATTAAGTTCAATGGTCATAACATATAGCAACTCAGTCTGGGATTTTTAAAATAGGAATCATATTTTTCCCTTAGATTATGCAGCACTGAGGATATAGGTGAAGGAAAACCACGAGGGAGAGGACTTTAATTTACAGTAATAACATAACTTATTCCTTTTGGTTCAGGCTAAATCTACCTTTCAGAGTTTTCTTAACGTATTTGCATCAGGTCAGAGAATGACACCATATGATGACTGATCATTGTAGTTTTGGCGGGCACAGGCAGATTATTAATATTCCTCATTTGTCAATATTTCTTATTTTCGTAAGAACAGATGGAATAAGCTATTAAAGCAAAAATACAAACAGAAAGTTTGGTACTGCTTTTTTAAATTTTAAAGCAGCTTTCAAAAATACATTACGCTAAGATAGATTTTAAAAATTTCCAAGAGTATATCTTAATTATCCACAATAGAAACTATTGAGTTGGAAAACAGGTGAATGAAAGACCAAGTACAGATGAAAAAGTCAGTGAATCCAAATGAAATTATTAATACTTTGTATTCTTGTCGACTTCTTACATGTGCAATTCAAACTCCTTACTCAAAAGGGGTAAGCTTTATCTCTTTTTTGAAGATGTTACTGTTATTTTTTCTGTATGCAACATAAAGGGCTGAGATGACCTCCACAGACAGGACATATCTACAAGGAAAATAGATTTGTCAATGGCTACTTTATATGGATCGTGCTCAGGACTGATCACTGACTGCAGAGGTAGAATTTATCTCTATGCTTTATAGTCAATGCAGATGAACAGGCACCTTCAAGGGGGGCAATTCATTTGATTGACAAAAGACATCTAAGCTGAGTAACTGTGACTTACACACATCTAGCTGAAGGTGTCTAAAGTTAGCGTAGATGAATTTCAGCTCAAGTGTACATGATTGCCCACAATGAGCATGCTTAAAAAAAAAAATTTAAAAAAATTTCCTATGTACTAAAAAATCTCACACTGCCGAAAAAAACATGCCAAAAAGGGTATGATTTGATTCTTGAGTAACATAGACCCTGTGCTTACTCTTCTGAGTTTCGGAGTTTTTCATCTATGGATAGATAAGGCTATTGAGAGGGACTAGTTTGGCAGTTATATGACATCTAAACCAAGTTAAGTGTTTAAGCACCAACATTTTTAAAAAGTGCAAAGGATAGGTGTGTCTGTGTTCTGCACACCATGCCCCTAAAAAAAGAGTGTGATTCTAGTTAAACTACCAAAAAAACCTCTGCATATCTCAGCAGAAAGAGCAGTCATGCATAAAAGTGTCCTTCAGTTACACGCTGCAGAACATGATCCAGAAGACATAATGTTTAATCTTTAAAATGGTGCTGTATGTACAATCTGAGATTGGAATCCGGTAAGCACAAAATCAAAAATTTAACTTTGGTGATCATCATTCATCAAAGGAAGTCACATCTACAGTCCTATTTACTCTCTAAGGCTTCAGAAATGAACAAATAAATGTATTTACACTATTTATGTGATCACTCTAATGTGGCAAATTTTCCCCTAATTTCATGACAGTTGGAATTATTATCAGCCACTTCTTTTTGTCCAGTCTGGAATTCTAGTTCAACCTATAGTAGCACTCCTAATAGCAGATGCTTAATGACAGGACATACCAACTGTCTTAACTGTTCCTTGTTTAAGGACATATTGCGTAATTTATTCTGCCAGTTAGTGTAGTGTAAATTGCACTAAATGGTGTGACAGGAAGATTAAAACGGGTGTCCAGTGAGAGATACAGACATGAGGTCAAAACTTGCAATTGGGACATTCGGTGACCTGAATTTTGACTTACTTTTTTTTTTTTTTTTTAATCCCTAGGCTTGCACAAACACATACTTCATGTTGAGCTCAGTACATAAATTAGAGGTTTATGTTAAAAAAATGCTCAAGGTTTTTTGTTTTGTTTGTTTTTTTTTTTTTAATTCCATCTTCTTCCCCTGTATACACCTTCCCTACTTCATGTTCACCTGATTGATGCTTCTGCTTAACAAATGATTTTCAGGGAATTGTTTGAAGACTTGGGAATGAAGCTTAATCTGAAATTCCCTTGATCCCTCTAAACTTTATGTAATTGGGACACAAGCAGAAGGCCCATGTGTCCATTGTGTTGCTTCTTAGATTTTAAACTCCCCCAAAAGACTAATGCACTGTGTATGATGTTCACATATGAACCACCATCCCTTCAAAAAACAAAACTGAAACCAAAACCGTAATTTTCAGTAGAAGATTTTAAAATATTATGTTGGAACTGACACACCACTCTGAATCCAATAAGACTGCTATTAATTTCATAACTAGCAAGTATTTACATGGTGCAGTGGGGTACATTAGTACAGGACACAGCTCTGAAAGAGCTGACTAAATTGCTGGAAGCAGTGCAGCTGAATAAGCACCCTGCCTGCCTCAAGATAAAATATCCTGCTTCTCATCAGGGTCAATTAAGCCTGTGTTGAGTTCTGTGCTAATGCATTTATTCTTCTGTTGGGACCCAGACTAGCCTATTTAGAACCACCCAAGGTATCTCTTTGTAACAGCGCACTGGGCAAGCAGACACAGGCTTGACGCACCTAACACTCCTTGAGACAAAGAGCATTTTACTTAGCAGAGAACCACTTCCTTCTCCAAGAGCCTGATGCACACAGCTCATTGAAGCTGATGTTAAAACTCCCATTGACTTAAAGTGAGTGTGAACCAGACTTTGTAGTTTTCCAGCAGTGGGTATGAAGCTGCAGAAGGAAAATAAAATCAGAGCACAAGCGGTGCAATTGTAGGGAATGAAAATAGGCAAATACTGAATATTTTCTTTTTATCTTCTCTACAAAAAAAAAAAAAAAAAAGATGGCCCTAACATAGCTATTAGACTAGCAAATAGCAAACTCCAGCTTCCTCAAGCACTCATTGTTGTCACTAGGCATTTTAATGACTCCATTTAGCACTGCAGCATTTCTTTTTCTCAACACTGACTAATAACATGCTGAGATAGTTAAACTCTTTGCAAGTGGAGTTTTATTGAAGAATGGAAAGGTGACTGCCTGGGGATTTTGCTCTTAAAACTGTAGAGGACACATTTTGAATACAATGTTTAAAGAGGAAAAGAAAATTAAAAGTAAAGGTTAGTGAGGGAGATTAAGGGTAAAGGAGAGATGCAAGGGGAAGAACTAATGAAGGAAATTAAATGGATTGAGAACTGCTTTGCAGAAAAACTAGTAACAGATAAATCATGGTGCTGTAACCACACAAAAGCCGAACGATAAAAATAGCAAGGTAGTAGAAATGTCACAACACACGTCTGGTAAACGCAAAATGTGATTTCCTATATGCTGAATGCTGCAAGGATTCCACCGTTCTCAAGTAAATTGCCAAACTGTACCTTTCTTTCTGTTCTCTTTATTCTATCATGGTAAGCATGGTTCAGTGCCATTAGTGCATCTATTCAGCTCTGGCTGTGGCTTCTGCAAATTCAGGCCCTCAGCAGATATACTTCTTTCTAATCTATCAGATGCTGACTAGTTCCTTACACTTGCTAAATATATATGAATCTATCCCTAGTAATATAGAAATTATATTAACACACATCATATGTTACTAGTGTATAAGGTGTATAAGGGTGCCTTTATTACAGACTTAAACCATCTACAGATGATTTATTCACTTTTTTTTTTGTTTTTAATATTAATGCCTTAGAAAAAGAAAATTACCCAGGCACCTTAAAAAATATTTAGATTTTATCACAAATATGCATTTTTAAGAGTACATTAATATTTTAATATTTGTACTAGTGAGTCCTGAATAGTTTTTAAGTTTATTCATCTGTTTTTGATTCTCTGGCAGGATTTTTAAGCTTAATAGTTCAAACATGAAGAATAACTTTTTAAGAGGTGCATTTTAAAAAGTGTAGAAAATATGTTATGCTTTCATTTCTTAGCAAAATCAATTATTTTTCCCTGATAACAAACTCATATAAGTGTAAGTATTTTTATATACCATTACATGTGAAAGATTGGTATAGTAACGTTTGATTCACTCTTAATGTTCACACTAACTATGTAGGCATGACAACAATCTTGCAAATATACAGAATATTGTTAAACAACAGTCTACTCGTAGAATATTATTCTGGAATTTCTACATTTAAACTCTCTCTGTCTTTGTGTATATATACACTTATCTATATGTATAATGTGTACACATATATATGGCCATATATGTGTTTTATGTTCTGCATGTATGTTAACTGAAGCATTCCTTTTGTCTTAAGAGTGCATAGATTTAACTGGCCTATCCACAGACAAATAAAATCTGACTGTGTTCATATTCAATATTACTATAACCCGTTAAGCGGTTTCAATATTATTGATTGATCATTTCTTTCCTTCTTTGAAAATAATCTCAGCAATAAAGCAAGGGATGATGCCTTATTTTAAGGAGAAGAATTCTACCTTAACCATTAGCAGCTGAGCAATAAACACTATAATATCTATGAGTAACAATAGTTTTTTGTTTCAGGATATTTCTTTTTTTGTTTGTTTGTTCTCCCCTTTCAGTCACCTTTCTTCCAGATGCAGTGGTTACTGCTACAAACTGTGCAGCTGCAGATGGCAAAAACAGTGGACCTGAATCATATGTGTCCAGCATATTGCTCACAACAAGCAGTTTCTTTAGGAGCTACGGGACTGACTTTTCTCGGTTTGTAAATAAGGATCATGCTGCTCAGATCTATATATTCTGTTGGACTTTGCTCATAAATTTTAGGAAACAAAATTGACAGCACTTCCTTATTACAAGAGTTAAGAATATATCCAAACCTATTTAATGTCATCTTAGATTTGTCTCCACATTTTTTGGCATTATCTGAGATTTTCCCATGTAAAATGACATTTCCCTCTGATAAATGAAATCTCCAAAGATGAAGAGGGAGAATGTTTTATTTTTCAGAGTTTTATTAACACAAAGATATTAAATCCTTCTTCCATCCTGCCCATGATAACGTGTTGTACAAACAAGGAAACATGAATGACAGCATAAAACAATAAGATGTAGTTAATGAAAATTTATACTGTAAAGTTAATTGAAAACTGAAAAACCTGACAATACCGTGTGCGATAACTGATGCTCACAGATATTTGAAGCAGAAAATCCATTGATATTATTGGAGAATCTTACATCTTATTTACAAAGAAGTTTTCATTTGGCTTTTATTTCTGTGTGCAAAAACATGTGTTGAACTATTTGGTTGGATTCTGCAGTTGTACGAGCGAAGAGATGTATCTTGGAACTGCAAATCTATTTATGCTGTAAGCACCTGAAATAAGCACGCATGACATATGCATATGGAATTTTTTTTTGTTCTACTAGCCCAAATCAGCGATCAAGTCTTTTTAAAGCCAAACTGAAGACACATCTTTTCAGAAGTTGACACTAAAAGCACAATGGATTAAAGTGAATCAATGTTATGGATTCCAGTAAGTTAGTGTCAGATGGTTTGCTGAACAGAGAGCAAACAACTTTCAAGCTAAGAATTTTCTACAGACCTTAACTGAATGAAATTGTGATAAAAAACCAAAACAAACTCTCCAATTTCAGTACATTGCACAGATAGTAAGACACTTTCTGCTATAATTTCTGGTTGAATTTTTAGCTCTATTTTGAAAAAATGAATTTTTGGAGAAGACTTAATTTCAAGTTTATCATTATTATTAAAAAAAATACTTGCAAAATTTTTCACAACCTATTTATTTTCAGCTTTTTGTCTCCTAGATCAGAAATCTAGATTTTTCTTTTCTTTGAGCAAATGAATTTTTTTGTCCAGTAAAACAATAGAAAGTTAAAATATCTCTTAGAGTACTAACAATGTAAAACAGAAAAAAAAAAAATGCACTAGACACCAAAGTCCTAGGAATTTGGATAAAGTTTTTGGGAAGCATGCATTTATTCTTTATTAGAATAGACACAAGAGTTGGAGAGAATGACCTCTCTTTTATTACTACTATCTGAATAATAGTAGTTTGTTTTTCTGCAGCTTTTTGCATTGATGCCAGGTAAATGCCATGATCTGTTTAATAAAGTACTATTTTGTTAGTTATGGATTGATTTTAAGACTAATTGTGCTTTGAAGAAGTCAGATCCATCCAAGAAAGAATTAGGTTGATGAATAATGTTAAAGATTTGAATTATTTTTTACCACTTTCAAAAATGACATAATCTTTTTTAATAAAGGAAGTTTTCAAAATTTTATGTAACTTAATTTATTCATAAGGTCATATAGCTATTAAAAAGGTAATATATCTGATTCCTGGAGCATAGTTCTGAGGTCTCAGCAGTAGTACTGCTTTTAAGCCTTTCCAAAATATATTGTTCACTAGCACTTCCTTTTTGTGAAAACAGTTTTCAGTAAAGTTGTAGTAAAAAATCAAAAGTATATATCCTCACAACATCTCAATTTTCCCAGTTTTTATGATCTTGTAAACCAACATACTTCTACAATTTTCCTTACAAATACTATACTATATGATACTTGAACAACAATGGCCCAGGTAATTAAATAAATAAATATATAAAGGTGTAACAACCCTTAGAAATAAGGATAGTTTGGAAAACTTCACATTTTTTATATCTCTTTGTGTTTGGGTTTTCGGGGTTTTATCTCAACTTTGCTTCATTTGTGTCATTTCTTTGTGCAGGAATAAGTTAATTTTAGGGTGTAACTCTAGTCGAAACTCAGCATACCAAAATATCTTCTAATGTTGGTCAGCAGCACTTAATAATAGGTCATTATCAGAAAAAATATACCTTGCCAAAAAACTGATTTCCACCCTGCCATACCCTGAAGAAAAAATGGGGAGAAAGGAAGTGCCTCACTTCCATTTTCAGATATATATGAGCAGACTATTACAGCCACATTCAGCTTCCAGCAGAGATGTTGCTAGGTGACTGGAAGAGGCTACAGATGAACTACAGAAACTACATAAATATTGCTTTTCAGAACAGAAACATTTTTCATTACTTTTTTCATTCACTTAATGTTGTTAGTAGAAATGCTACTTTTGGAGATTTTAATGTGATTTGAGTCATCTGTACACGGATTAGTATTGCTATAGATGGTCACAACCATCTATAATGCATTCATATATTATGTATTCCTTCTAAGAAATGCACTATATTCTTGATAGTTAATGTGAACATCTTCCCGTCCCAGACTGCTCCATAAAGGACAGAGCTATGACTGAGTGTAACAAGACGGAAGTGAATAAAGTGTAGTATAGAGCACATACTTTTAATTCCACAATTTCTTAGCTCATAACATTTTTAGAGAGGGTTTGATTTGCGGTTCTTCTTGACATATTGGTAAGAAAGCTACTGCATTATTAATAGGTTTTGAAGTTCTGTACACTGCATTTTCACTACACTACTATTTATAGTTATGGACTTATTTATTTATGAAAGTATTGTTTTCTGATTTTTCTTGGCTTAGTGTACTAATATGTTTAAATATTTTTGCCTCCATGAATAGTTTAGTATGTGAACAATAGCTCGTTTTATTTTGTATAGCTGTGTTACTGTCTCACCTGGTAAAAACCACTAAAAATAAATGTCAATCCATCAGATAATTAATGTATTAATGTATTCATTATGAATAATTGATCTGGTGTGATTTCAGACAGTGTGTATCAGAGTCCTGAGGGCACTATATACCTTAGTGACCCTTACCATGCTAACCTGGAACCCACATCCACCCAAATGAACCCAGGGGCTCATTTAAGCTCAGGCCTGGGCACCCAGTCTTGCCCTAAGCTAGGCTGTAAGACTACCTGTGCACAGCCCTGCCTCTAGACCTGCCTCCTGGATGTATCTTTGTCCTTGCGCTGGTTTTGGCTGGGATAGAGTTAATTTTCTTCATAGTAGCTAGTATGGGGCTACATTTTGGATTGATGATGAAAACAGCGTTGATAACACAGGGATGTTTTAGTTACTGCTGAGCAGTTCTTACACAGAGTCAAGGCCTTTTCTGCTCCTCATCTCACTCCACCAGTGAGTACGTCGGGGGTGCACAAGAAGTTGGGAGGGGACAGAGCTGTGACAGCTGACCCCAAATGACCAAAGGGATATTCCACACCATATGATGTGATGCTCTGCATATAAAGCTGGGGAAAGAAGAAGGAAGGCAGGACATTCAGAGTGATGGTGTTTATCTTCTGAAGGAATCATTACGTGTGATGGAGTCCTGCATTCCTGGAGATGGCTGAACACCTGCCTGCTGATGGGAAGTGATGAATGTATTCCTTGTTTTGTTTTGCTTGCGTGTGCAGCTTTTGCCTCACTTATTAAACTGTCTTTTTCTCAACCCACAGGTTTTCTCACTTCTACTCTTTCTATTCACTCCCCCATCCCACCATGGGGGAGTGAGCAAGTGACTGTGTGGTGCTGAGCTGCCAGCTGCAGTTGAATCCAAACAGTCCTATGTTTCAGGTAGCTTATCTCCTAGATGTGTCCTTCGGACCTATGATGAACCTTGTCTTAGGTTTGGTCTCCTGAGTGGTCTTTGCACCCATGTTGCAGCCTTGTCTCCATTCCTGTCTCTTGCCCAGTCTCCTTTTGCTCCTGACCTCCTGGAAGGATCCTGACCTTGGCTTATGTCTTGCTGTGCTCCGGCTGACAGTAGCCCCCGTTACCAGCCCTGGGCTCCGCCTAGTGTGTTCAGACATGGCAGGACTGTGCCCTATCAATGAGGACACTCGTCATGATGGGGTCATTATTGGTTCCGGACTTGTTTGCTGTTAAGGAGCAGCCGTGCTCCTGCAGCTCCCTGATGTTATGCTACTGTAACCTGACAAACATGGTTTTGCATTATTATTAAGAACCCACAGTCCTGGCAGTTCAGGGCCTCTGGACTTGTTTGAAATTGTGGTAAGGTGTGTGGAATATGAAAGCATCTGCTTCATTAAGTTCTCTGGTTAAGATCTACTCAGCATAAGTGAAATAACAAGTTAAAAGGAAAGTGATAAATTAAACACACAGACATACAAACCTAACAAACAGGTGATGATGGAGACAATAATGAAGACCTGAACTCTTCAGCTGTGGACAGATAGGCCATTAGAAAAGATACTCAGGCATAGCCTAGCCTTGAAGAAGGTCAGCTTGAACTTTGTATATAAGTGTGAACCAAGATTAACATGAATATTATGAGGTACTTGAGGAAAGGCCTCTGGGCTGCTGAAAAACTTATTATAGGAAGTTTAAGGGAAAGGCAGAAAGGGGGAAAGTGGTGAGTCAGAGAAGAACAACTGTAGAAAAATGGAAAGGAGGATGAATAGAAGAGACCTGTAATGCATGAAGAATGCCAGTCAGTACATTTGCCTAGCTGATCCCTATGCCTCATCTTTGCAATCTATCCTATCTTCTTACTAAATGTTTTGGGGTTTTTTCACTTTTTATGTGTAACCTCTCTCTCTTTTCTGTATGTGAACGCTTCAAGGTACAAGTGCTGGCAACTGGAGAAAGAGCTGTGCTTCACAGGGTCTATGGGTCTTGATGTCAACAGCTGGAGGGAGTGTGTGCCATTGGGCCTGTATGCCCGATCTGCATGCCAGCAGCTAGTGAGATAAGCATGCAAGACAGGAGGGACAATGGGCTGTAGGCTTTGTCAACAACTAGAGAGGGACAGGCATGTGTTTATGTATGTACATATATATTGAAAGGTTTAAGTACCAGCAACTGGAGAAGAGACTGTGGGTCACAGGGCTCTCAGATCTAGGTGCCAGCAAGCAGAGTGATGGACCTGCAATAGAGGTTTGGAGGGTGACCAAATGGGTAAAGACCATAAGCCTCAGGGCTGATAGGTCCAGGTGCCAGCATGGCAATTAGAGGAACTTAGGGCCATGTCTAAGTGCTAACAACTGGAGAAAAAGCCATGGGTCACAGGGTTGTAGGTCTCTGTGTCAGCTACAGGAAGAACCCACATGGAAGAAAGGTGTGCATGCCAGCAATTTGAGAAGAGATTGCAGTCCACTCGGTCCTTAGGTCTATGTCAGCAACGGGAAAGTTCAAGGTTTGTATGTGAAATTACAGCAACTGGAAAGATCTAGGTGTGTTTATTTTTCCCCCGTGAACTTTATCCTCTGTGTGTGCACGTGCAATTAGCTAGTGAGTTTCAGACTGGACTAGCTGGCAAGGAGAAGAACTGCATGCTGGGCAAGTGGCTCAGGGGTCTGGGCATGGATATTAGATAAGCTGAAGGACCATGCTGATATTCAAGGGATTTGTGTGAGTATGAGTGTGCTTGTGAATCTAGATAGTGTGGGGAAGTGGTTTTGCGCTGACGAACTTCAACCCCGATCAGTCAGAGATGAGGAACAAGACTTGGCCATTTGTACTTAGGCTTTGCGAGCTCCGGTAGTGCTACATGTGGGTGCTGCTAAATACAGTGCCCTGTCTGCAGCAGTCTGTGTGGCTGTTGGTATTAGTGTCCTGTGTGCATAAGCTTCTCTGGGGTACACACTCAGCCTTGATACTGGATGAACTTGCACATGGGAAAGCAGCATCTAACAGCCTGGAATTGAGACCTCTGCACCTCAGGGTGCACCAGGCTAGGCTCCAGCTGCCAGGAAGAAGGAGTCCCTGGGCTCCAGAGTCTGCTGATCTCAGTGACTTTTCTAACATCCTTAACACTTGTCCTATATGGAAGTTATTTTAGCTTGTCTTTTTGCAGTCACAGAAACTGTCTAGTACTTGGGTAACTACTCCATAAATTTATTTTATCTTTAATTTAACTCTGCGTAATCATGTGCTGCACTGCCCACTGTTAGTAGATAGTAATTACAGGTAGCTATTCTGTGTGACATAACTGTCTACTATTGCAGAAGAAAATATTGCAGCCTTATCTGATTGTATCAAGCTTAGGTAGAAGGATTTTTGTAGGAACACTAAAAGAATAGAAGCAATTCAGAACGAGAATGGAGACAAACTAATGGCAAAAATATACCTTTCTTACCCTCCAGAAACATGGTGTTTAAAGACAATTCCTGTGACTTCTTGAGTTCCCTCCTAACCTGAATTATCCTATGAACCAATGGACATATTCATAACTAATTAAATAGTACGTACTGATGTAAAAGTGGTATGGAGTAATTTAGGGTGTGTAACTTATTCTCTAGATTGTTTTGTTAATTGGTTGAAGCAAAACAGTAACTCGAGGCTGTAAACCATCACAGTAAAATGAGTTAAAATCAGGTTCTCAAGTATCTGAGTAACTCTGCAGTTTTGCTTCACTGAAAGCATGACTCCTTTGATTCTGGTCATGTTTATACCTATTGGAGACATTTTCCAAGATCCTTTTTTTTTTTACCTTCTACATTTACAGACTCATGAATTGTCCTTTCTGTTTGAGGTGAAGAAGATTTAGGCATACATTGTTTGTCCAGGGTTGAAGGGGAATCACCTGAAGTGTATGCGCATAAATCAGAAAGTATCTGCAGGACAGCATTATGGAAAAAGCTCTTACATCCTCTCCAGGAAATTAATATGAGTAGTTGTCTCTCTGAAATGTATGCCAACGTGCACACGATGAGGAACAAACAAAGAGAGCTAGAGATCTGCCTGCAGACCAAGGGTTGCAATCTTGCTGAGTTCACAGAGACATGGTGGAATAGCTCACATTGTTGGAGTGCTGCCGCTGATGCATCACAGGCTGTTCAGGAAGAACAGATCAGAGGAGGAGGGAAGTTGCCCTTTATGTGAACAGATGGGACAGAAGGAGTACATGGAGCTTTGCCAAGTTCAGGCAAAGAGCCTCATGTCTAGAGGCCCTAGTCCTCATGAAGCCCTTCAACCATTCTGCTTGAAGGGCACTACGACAGGGCCCAAGCAATCCAGGATATTTCTAATATTCACTGATGAAAACTTCCTAACACAGGTGATGAAGGAACTGATGTGGGGATATACTCTGCTGGACCTTATATGTAGAAACAAAGAAGATACTTGGATAGAGATATGGAGCCACTGGAGAGAGTCCAGCGAAGGGCCACTAAGAAGATTAAGGGACTGAAGCATCTCATGTATGAAGAAACACTAGAAAGCTGGGACTGTGCAGCCTGGAGAAGAGAAAGCTGGGAGGCATGGTGTCAACATCTATAAGCAGGGGAATGGAGAAGATAGAGCCAGATTCTTATCAATGAACGGACAAGAGGCAATGGGCACAAACCAAAGTACTTAAAATTCCATTTAAACCTAAAACTGCTTTTTTTTTTTTTTCCCCTCCCATTTTTCTGCCTTTCTGTCTGTCCCTCTCTCCTGTGAAGGCTATTAGTTTGCACAGAGATGTTGTAGAATCTCCCTTTTTAGAGATATACAAACCTGACTGAACAATATTCTGGACAACCTGGTCTATCTGACCACACTTTGAGCAGTAGGGCTGGACTAAACAGTCTGCACAGATCTTTATGATCTCCTCATACGTTCTACAATCACTCCAGTAGAGCACTCCCAGCCTGAGCCTGTTCGAAGACATAGCTGTCTACAGCCTAAGCACATCCTCTCTGAAGAAATGAAGACCCTTATGACTTGAAGGCACTCCTCAAAATTACAGTTCTGACAGTTTCATGATTTTCTGGTAAGGAAACTTTAAAGATAAATGCTTATTTCTTCTTTTGTGAAGAAATTGACAACACAATTTCTCATTCATGCATGGCTCACAGCAAGTGCGCTAAGTAGAAGCTATACAAGTTGCATTCTTATGTCTCCAGTTAATGAGACATTTTATACAGTAAATCTTAAATAATTTTCCCCTTTTTTGTGGTTTTGTTTTCTTTTCCCACAATACTTAAGGCTTCAAATTGGTGTGTTTCTTGCAATAAATTCTGTGGGGTAGGCCAGGAAAATACATTTAATTTGAAGTTTTTGAAAATTGTTCTCTCAACTTGTTTCAGAGTGCTATGCGACTTTTTCTTCAAAGGAAGTTTTTTGCTACAATATTAGGACTGCTTACACACATGTCCACACCCGCCCACACACCCCCTAGGAACATTAATTTAAAAATAGAATCAACGGGTTGTTTCAAAGATTGTGTAACTGAAGACTTCTAAAAGTTATTTAAAATTATTCATACACTGAAGTTACTTTAAGAAAGCAATTTTTTTATGACATTCTAAAAATATCGTTGTTTTCCTGTCCAACCTGATAATCAGCATAACAGATTCCAGAGAACACAGCAGAGAGTGCTGTACATCCTGAACATGAACTGAAGACAGGGTACAAAGATAAGTAATTATGGGCAAATTTGGTGACCGTATGTCATGGTTTGAGCCGACCCAGCTCGCAACAAAAGCACCTCGCAGCCACTTGCTATCCAGTCCCCTGGAGGATGGACCCCTATCCAGTCCCCCGAGGGATGGGGAGGAGAAAATGCAACCAAAAGGGCTTGAGGATCAAGACAAAGGACAGAGAGGGCTCACTCACCAGTTATGATCATGGGCAAAAGACAGACTCAACTCGGGGATACCAACATACATTTAATAAAAAGCAACAACCACCATCAAGGATAATGACAGATACAATCAGGTCTTAGAAACTCACCTTCCACCCCCGCCCCGCCCCTGGTCTTCCCGGGCTCAGCTCTGCTCCCTCTTCGCCCCCCTCAGCAGCGCAGGGGGCAGGGAATGGGGGTTACAGTCCATCCGGCACAATGTGTCTCTGCTGCTCCTTCCTCCTCAGGGAGAGGGGCCCTCGCAGCCCTCCCCTGCCCCGCCGTGGGGTCCCTCTCCCGGCAGACAGCCCTCCACCCACTGCTCCAACGCGAGTCCTTCCCGCGGGGCCGCAGCTCCCCAGAACCGCCCCAGCGCGGGTCCCTCCCGGGGCTGCCGCCCTCCCACCGACGGGCGGCTCCAGCGCGGGCTGCCTCGGAGTCACGGCTGCTTCGGGCCCGGTCCCTGCTCCTCCGGCCCGGGGCCCTCCGCGGGCTGCAGGCCAACCTCTGGGCCACCGCTGATCTCCAGGGGCTGCAGGGGCTCAGCCGCCACCCCACCGTGGGCCGCAGGGGAACCTTTGCTGGGTGTCCGCATGGTTGTCTCTCTCCCATCCCCCTTCTCTCTCCCACTCACCAACACAGAGACAAAATGAAGCACTCAATCAGCACTCTTAAATAGAGTTATTCTCAGAGGCACCATTGGTCTGGCTTTGGTCAGAGGTGGGTCCGAAATTGGAGCCAGGGGAGCTTCTTGAAGCCTCTTACAGGAGCCATCTCTGTAGCCCCCTTCCCCGCTACCAAAACCCCTACCAAAACCCCACCAGACACCAAACAATCACACCATATTATTATATTAGTACAATTATTATAATAGTACTTAGATTTACACCTCAGAAAGTACTTTGACTGAACATGTTTGCAAAGCAACAAAACCAATATATCCACTACAATAGTGACTAATAACAAAAGGGAGTTATAGAAAAATGAGAAAGAAATGAAGAAGGGTCACTGAAAGGGTAAAATCTATCAGATACTACAGAGATAGTTTTAAAAAGTCACAGCAGAGACTCAAATTAAATGTAGACCACCTTGTAAAAACATTTAGAAATAGAAGAAATGTTTAAATTCTAGGGTAAGGAGGTTATCGGAGGTTGACTGTTAAGTGTATCATCTTGTCCAAATGTGGAAAAAAAGAAAATTATGATTTGAATACAAACCACTTAGAATAAAGTAGAATTTGAGGCAGGCTTGAAAACAAGACCGAAAAAATGCATCCTTCTCCAAACATAAATGGATGAGAAACTTTGCTAAAAAGGCTCATGGCTTAAGATACAGCCAAGGAATAAAATGAAGTTTCAGAGAAAACATATATTCCTCCTAGGAGCTTCTCCATTCCAAATCCCCTTTTTTAACTAGAGGCATCAGAGTTTCTCTGGAGAATATGTTATACGCTTTGTTTTAATGCAATGCAGCAAGGTAAGTGTAAGAAATCTCTTGGAACCCAGTGTTATTTACCCAAGAATTTTAGTGAGATTCAGCTTTGAAACAGACAAAATATCAATGGAAGAACCTAGCCTCTTCATTAAATCCATTTCACTCTGAGAGGAACAGAAAAAGGCATGTGTTTTGTTTTGCTTTGCTTTGTTTTGTTTTGTTTTAAAAAAAGAGGTTGTAGCAGATTCCAGGAAATCATTGATAAAGAAGGTGAACATCTACGATAAATCTTACTAAACTATAATAAAACTAGAATTCGTGAATATAGAGACAAATACAATCTCTCATCATAGACTTTTCAGTAAGCTAAGCAAACATAAGATCGAGTTTATTAAGTCTATACATAGATATATAGTAGACAGGAAACAAGTGCTTTAAATGGCTTGGAGAATCTATTTTACAAGAATCTGTGCTGGGATCTGTATGATATAGAAAAAGGCAGGAATTGTGGTGTGATGAGGTTGCAGATAATACCAAGCTATTCTGAGTACTAAATAGAAGGGCCTACTCTGAAGTATTAGACAGAGCCCTTGAAACTGAACAATTAGTCAATAAAATATCAGATTAATTTTCAAGTAGATAAACACGAAGTGATGATTGATGTCCATTAGAAATAACAATCTTAACCTTACATATAAAACAATGGGGTTAGTGCTGGCTGTTGAGTTTAAGAATAAGAAGTTTCAATTCATACTAGGAAATTTTAATAAAACTCTTATTGATATTTAGTAGCATCCAAGAAATTAAAAGACAATTTTCATAATGTTTTAGAACCAGAGAAAAAGAATTATTCACTTCAATAAATAGGATATAGTCACAGGATAATTCAGATTGCAAGGGACCTCAGGAGGTCTTTAGTCAACCCTCCTGCTCAAAGAAGAGACAGCTATGAGATTAGACTGGATTATTTAGTGTTCTATCCAGACAAGTCTTGAAAACTTCTAACAACAGAGAATGCACAGCTTCCCTGGGCAACCTACTTCAGCGCTTCACTGTCTTCATAGTGACAAAGTTTGTCCTTAAATTGAATCTGAATTTACTTGGTTTCAAATCCATATAAAACCTGCATTACTGTAAGCAGTTCAAATCTTTCAACAAAAAAGTATGTAGCAGAAGCAGAAAAGAGGATGATTAGGGCTACAGCATAATTTCCATATATGAGGAACAACTAGACGAAGATCAGAATTTTGAGAAGAGCCAGATGAAGTCTACCAAATTGTGAGTGGCATGGAAAGGATGAATATGCAGTGATGGTTCTTTGCATTTCCAAAATAAGAGCTAGCCGAAGCTGAACCTAGCAGATGTGGATTCCAAACTTCACCAAAATAACTTTGTGCATTATGCAAAGTCTTTCAGCATGAAGAAGCTTGTCCACAAAATCCTCAGCTGAGGTCCATGGTACAATGAGCAGGCATGTTTCATCATGGCAAAAGGCATATATGCCAAGTGTGATGGTTAATGGGTGGACTGTGGATGGAAGAAGTGAGATTTCTGAAAGAATAGCTTCAAAATACCTTTAGACATAAAAAGTTTATTACAACTTGGGGACCAGCCATCTGAGCGCTTAGCCACTAACAGCAACTGAACAGCAAGGTGAGGAAGCGGACAAATATATCTGAACAACAAACACCATGTACTCTTTGGCAGGAAAAGTAGGCAGAGAAAAAGAGGCATCAAAATCTGTGCCTACAGCAATAAACAGGTTTACACACTGAGTGGTGATGTGAAGACTGTGATAGAATTCTAGCGTGCAAAGACCTGTATGGTCTGCATGCTGACTATGTGTAACTAATCACCTTCCAGTATGCTGTAGTCATGCTCAGATACTACAGACCTCATAATGCTATACCTTCATACAGAATTTTAAATTATCATCCTTAGGTTTGAGTACATAACAACTATTAAAAGGTATAATTAGTTGCACAGTTCAAATTTCATCCATCAGCAGTCAGACTTCTTTTAAAATTATTTTTTCCTTAGGATTATAGACTTATCTTTCTCTTGTAATCATTTGGATGACACAGCAGCCTTTCTGTTCAACTTAATATCAGGTTTTAAATGAGGGTCAGTTTTCAGACATCTTGATTGGCTTTTTGCCTGCAACAGATATATTTGTGATGGTGGGTAAGTCTTTCAACACCACAGTGTAATATATTTTAAAAAGTAGTCAAAATGTGAGAGACAGTTACCTAAGCTGTGAAAAGATATCATCAGGATATGTTGTCACCACTTTGAGAAACTGCAATCAGTAAAGCAAGGTTTATGGGGTAGCTTAAATAACTCATTTTTAAGGATTTTTTTTTTTCAAGCACACAGGCTCTGACTTAGATACTTGAATTTCCATGTTTCTCTCTGATTTTTCCATCTGCTCTTTCAGAGAATTACAGAAATTATCGCCAGGGTAGAGCATTCTCAAGGAAGAAAGCAGCAAAGAAAGAACATTTCCTAGCATAATGGTAAAACTGTTCATTTCTTAAGAAAACTAAGTTGTAAAACTAAGTTTGACCATTCAACATTTCAGGTTTTATGAAAAAAAAAAAAAAAAAGCCTTTTTAAATTACTGGTTTGCACACTGAATTGCTCTGTATTTTTGAGCCTCAAATTCTCTTTCCTTTTCACTTTCCTACAGGGATGTTTAGACTAATACTGTAGTCCTCAATGCCTCACTTTACCGTTGTGGGTGGTGGGGAGAAATAAAAGACTTTCTATGGCAGCACTTTCTAAACACTTCTATGGCTTCTGTGAAACTCACTTCAAAAAAATAAGCTACATAGATCCTTTTCTATAATCTTAATTTAGAACTATTCACAGTAATGACTGACAGCTAAGAGCTTTAATGTATCCATAATTTTCTGATAATGTCAATGTAATTCAGCCAATCACAGCAGCTTTTTACTAACTTTTTTTAGTCTTTTCCTTGACATTCCCTCAAATACACACATGTGCACACACACACACACACATGCACACATATAGCAGGCTGGGACATTAATAGGCAAACTCTTATGTTAGCTATAGGATCTCACTCTAACTTTGTAATGAATCCACTTAAATTCTTTTCTATCCCAACTTTCATGCTCATTTACCACAGTTAAAAATTCTAATCAATTGATTTTAAATCTTCACATGAAAATACATCCTCTGAGAGTTTCATTCAGGAAACTTAAATTATTGCAATTTAACCAGTTGCAAGGGACACAAATCATATTTTTTTTTTGTAAGTACAGAATGTATTCACTTT
Organism: Leptosomus discolor; assembly: GCF_034619465.1. Lineage (NCBI taxonomy): Eukaryota > Metazoa > Chordata > Aves > Leptosomiformes > Leptosomidae > Leptosomus > Leptosomus discolor. The sequence goes on along the minus strand of NC_141391.1, from coordinate 42,946,916 downwards.
CAGTAGGTTTTATTAAGTAGCAATTTAAGAGAGAAATTTCAATAACCAGCAACCATAAGAAAGCATGGCTTTTAGGTACCCTTCTGCTGGAATGGTGCAAAATTGATTTATTATGAATTGATTCTTTAGTTTTAATCAATATTTTCCTTTTACATTGTATTTTACAATTGCTACAGTAGATTCACATCCAGATTACTGAAGAATATTTTCATTAACACTATCTATATTTCATTAGCTTGCTTAATTCCATTGCAGGTCAAACTCCAGTTTTAATCCTTCACTTTCTCTACCTTGACCAATATCTTTTCTCATTACAATTAACCCTGATCATCTGTTGTATGCTATGGAGGAAAGCAAAGCATCTTCTAAGCATGTATTGAAAGTTAGATTACAACTGATTTCTGAAATCTGTTATCAACTTCTTCAGTTGATGTATACAATCTAGATACCCTCTTCAGTTATATTGCTTATAATTGGAATGGCACATGTTTCTGATAACTAGAAAAGTATTATCGCCTTTATCTTCTGAGAAGATACTATACTGTAATAGATAATGCTTATTAAAATATTAAATAAATATATGGTCAAGATTCTTTGTAAGACTTACGGTAAATAAAATATACCTTGCGTGACAGTGTAATTCAAAAGTTATATCACCACACTTTGATAATTTCATGATGGTAGCAATAAGAAAACATTTTCTTAGTTTTGTAACTATTTTTTTTACTGAAATTAGGTTGTCCATTAGCAGAAGCTGAATTTCTCTTTGCTTTAGAGACAGAACTCTGTCTCTAAAGCAAAGAGAAGGTTCAGAGTTAATAAATCTTTTATGTGTTTTATATATAAAAAGGACTCATGTCCAAATATTACCTGAAGTAACACATATCCCAGTTGAGTTTCAAGCTGATTAATGACTTCCAAGAATTCTAGCCAGAAAAGCCCACTGTTCCCTAAGAATTGCTCTCCACAATGAGAGTGATATCAAGCAGGTGTAGGCTCAAGTACTCTTCACTGTGCACTCCATCAACACTGAAGAAGCGTACTCATGCTAAACTATAAACAGCAGAGGTAATACCACACTGCAGCCTCCATTAGTAAGGGCCTACCTAACTGATTTAAATGAGTTACACAGGAGAAATATTACAGTTTCACCTACTTTTTTTCCTCTTGTCCATGTGCAAAATTATACATGCTAGCTTAGGATGCTTCTAAATAGGTTTTGTCTAGGCTGGGTCCATGCACATTTTCTAACTGAGATATTTAGTAAGTTTGTTAATATGTATTTTTAAGAATGCTCAGTTCAAATCATTTGGGGTAGAAAAACTATTACCTTCATCAGTAAAGACAGAGCACGATGTCTTTTCAGAAAAGCAAGTTGCTTTGTTCTACTTGTTATTATGCATTTTTTTTTCAGTTTTGTGCAGTTTACAAGATAGAAGCTTGATGAAATATTTTGGTTTGTTCCTTTTGGTTAAAGGCAACCTTAATAAAACTGTGGTTTTGATAATATAATTTGATCTAAATTCACAGAATATTGCTAGTTAGGGAGAAAAAATAGACAGCTATATTTTCACAAAAGTACATATGGTAGCATACATCCTTTTCCTCTAATCACTCATTGCTTAAAGTGACAAACAAAGGGATATTATTTTTTAATTAAAAAAAAAAAAAGCATTATGGTTTCTCTGTATTTGCCTTCCAATTTACGAAACAATCTATACAGAAAATTCTATCTGAGAATAATTCTACCTTTTGAGATTCTTGCTTTGCAATAGCAGTTGTAAATTACATTTTAAGAAGTAATTAGTTAAGAAGCCTAAAGAAACATAGGCACAGTTGCCTGCTTGCATATTCATACATGTGCAAATATTTCATACATAGGGCCATGAAGATATTTTTTAAAAATATAGTAGTGTTACAGAATTATTTTGTTTATATTATGTACTTTTCATAATTGCATTAATAATATAACTTCAAAAGATTGTGATAAATTCTTTGGTACCATTAAACCGTTGTGATGATAAGTTGTGTCAGCTATATCACAAATCTTGAATCCCAGAATCATGTGCAAATGAAGGGTCACTTATCCCAACTTCTCACACTACACTAAATGATGTAATCTGCTGTCTCAGGTTTCTCTTGAAGAACAAAAACTATAGGATTCCAATGGTAACATTTTTTTTTTTCTGTCTTGAAAAAGATTTTTATTTGAGAACTTAGAGTATGTCTTGTAATCAATAGAGCGAGACTAAGAAATCCAAGTGTGCATTGACTCAGAATCCACAATCAGTGTAGATTTTAAAACAATTGTCTTATTTTTGTCACATAACTTGTCTAAATGTCCTTTCTTCTATGTAACAGTTTTGTAGATCTTCCTGCCTATGATAATGAGGCATTAAATCCATGTAAAAATCTATGTAGAGCTGACATTGTTTTCATTTATTATATATGTGCAAATATATACACTCACATATATATGAAATTGAAGATTTGTTTTTATTATTTCAAATTACTATGCATTTTCAACATGTCACATGTATACTAACTAGAAAAGAGATATGAAAGTTCAGAGATCTCATTAATCTATTAATGTCTTTACACAGTTTCTAGTGAATACAAAAACTGTTAATGTAATATTAATTTAAATAGAGAAAAATATTTACTAAGGACAAAAAAAAGATATTATTGTACTAAACAGACTCAGTTAGCTAAACCAGAAAAGAAATATACTCAAAAGAGTAGAAGTAGGAGGAACTAAACCATATGGATGAAATCCCTTTGTAAAGAATACTTTTAACTAAAAAACCAACAGAGATTATATTTATTGCTCTTACTACTGTCTAGATGCAGGGTCTATGTGCTCTGGAGCAGTGTGATAAGTGTACATATATTTCTGAAAGATCTTCTTAAAAAAAAATTCAACATAAACCCCCCAAAAATCCCCAACCTTCAAAAGTGGCATAAAACAAGACATAACTCACAATTTTCCAGATTCTCATTCCAAACATGTTTTGCTCTTTGCTTCATTGAAGCATTCTGCGAGTTAAAATAAACGTTTTTCACTCTTTTTTAGCTGCATAATATGGGAACATTTGGATGGTCTGTGGCTTGCTTAACCTTGAAAGATCCATGACTCATTTTAATTTCAGACACTCTGATCCTTTGCTAATTCTCAGACAGATAGATACATAGATAGGCAGAGAGATCACCAGTTATAAAACTCACAATCTGTTCTTGAAAAAATTAACAAAAAAAAGGAAACCTGGTCTTATTCCAGTACACTAAAAAAAAATCTCAGCTGGAACAATCACAAAGACTCTTTAAACTACAAATACGCAATAATTTTCTATTGAGTAGCTGGCAGTGGTACACAGGAAAAGAGTTACTATGAAAGAAATCTACATTTAAGCCATATACCATTCTTAGGCCTGGCAGTAGATCAGCTAGATCAGAAATGATCTACTTGTGTCGGTATGTAGATAACATTACTGTCAGCCAAAGAAGAACAACTTACCAGATTTTATGAGCTTATATACTTGGACACATATTTGCAGACATGAACACACAAAAAAAGGGTAATAATGAGAAGTCAAGCCAATATTTGACTGACCGTTTATCTTTAGTCACTGAGAAGAAAAGAGAATTCAGTCAAACTGGAGGGGAAAAACTGGTGAAATAAGTGAGGTAATTTTTTTTTTTAACTTATCACCAAGATATCACTCAAATTAATTTTGCCAAGCAATGTCAAGACATTTGCTTTCTTTTGCCCAGACGGGTTGTGAAGTCTCACTCTTTGGAGATTTTCAAAAGTCATTTGGGTGTGTTCCTGGGCAACTGGCTCTGAGTGACCGTGCATGAGTATGGGATTTGGACAGGATGACCTCCAGAGGTCCCTTCCCACCTCAATCGTTCTGTGATTCTGTGATACCTCTAAATATTACGAAAAAGAAGTAGATGAATGTTGATTCAGAGCTGATACCAACTTTTGTAGGGAATGCTTTGTAAAAATTACTCTTCATTAAAAGACAATACATCTTTATATCTGTTGCTCTCCCATGGATCAACAATGGCAAGAAAGGAGTAAAATCATACAATCATGGAATGTATTGAGTTGGAAGCAACTTCTAAAGGTCATTTAGTCCAACCTCCTTACAATGAGCAGGGATATCTCTAACTAGGTCAGGTTTCTCAGAGCCCCATCAAGCCTGACTTCAAATGTCTGCAGGGATAGGGCTTCCACTACCTCTCTGGGCAAGCTGTTACAGTGATCCACCACCCTCTCATTAAAGAACTTTTTCCTAATGTCCAACCTAAATCTACGCTTTTCTAGCTTAAAACCATTACTCGTTGTACTTTTGCTACAAGCCCTTGTGAACAGTTTTTCCCCTGCCTTCTTATAGGCCCCTTTCATGTATTGGAAGGTTGCTATAAGGTCCCACCAGAGCCTTCTCTTCTCCAGGCTGAGCAATCTGAACTCTCTCAGCTTGTCTTGATAGCAGAGGTGCTCCAGCCCTCTGATCATTTTTGTGTCACTCCACTGGACACGCTCCAACAGGTCCACATATTTCTTGCTGGGGACTCTAGAGCTGGATGCAGTACTCCAGGTGAGGTTACACCAGGGAAGAGTAGAGGGGCAGCATCAACTCTCTCGATCTGCTGCCCACATTTATTTTGATGCAGCCCAGGATGCGATCTGCATTCTGGGCTACAATTGCCCACTGGTGGCTCATGTCCAGCTTTTCATCCACCAGTACCCCAAAGTCTTTTTCCACAGGGCTGCTCTCTAGCGTGTCTTCTCCCAGCCTGTATTGATACCGGCAGTTGCCCCAGCCCAGGTGCAGGACCCTGCACTTGGCCTTGTTGAACCTCATGAGATTCACCTGGGCACACCTCTCCAGCCTGTCCATGTCCCTCTGGATGGCATCCCGTCCCTCTGGTATATTGACGGCACCACTCAGCTTGGTGTCATCGGCAAACTTGCTGAGGGTGCACTCAATGCCACTGTCAATATCATTAATGAAGATATTAAACAACGCTGTTCCCAAAATGACGGTACAGACATGCATTTCTCGCCTTTGAATCCTGTAAAGATAATATACTATACATTATCCTTATTAATTCTAAACATGGCCTAGAAGATTATTTTTGGACTCTAATTTTTCTTTGCTGGAATTTCTGGAGTTTGGTAATAAGAACTTGTAAATACGTAACAGCACACCAACACACATGCAGACATTGAGATTGTCTGTAGAATTAATTATATTTCAGAAATTGCCTTCAAGTGCACAGATAAATAGTGAGTCATATCCAAAGTTTTCTATATTCTTGACTATTCAGTTCTACAAAGCAAAATGCATAATTGATTCTTCTTCTCTCCACTATTGCAAGGAAAGAATGTTTTCAATAATATATATCACAAAAATAAATATGAAATCGTAAGTTTTCAGTAACATATATCATAAGAGTAAATATGAGGAAAATAAATATGAGGAAAATAATATTTTAATGTATTTATATAAAATATTTCACATTACCCTTTCTGAGAAGAATGCATAAAATATAGACAAGCTTGTATAATGAAGCTGAAATTTTGACATGGAGACAATGTGTCTCCTGTGTTTTCCTCTGGAATTACAATAATATAATCAACAAAAAGTATTGAATTTCAAAATGTATTTCATAATCCATCATACTATTTTTATGTATTTCAGATATGTATTGTGTTCCAGATAAAATGCAGTTTAAGAAAACTCATCCATTTCGTTACATTTCTCAAAAAGGTGGATTTCCCTTTAATATATATTTCAATCTGAAGAGCGACATACCGGAGAAATGAAAACAAATGACAGTGCTATCTCCAAAGAGAGAATGTATTATTTCAAAATGCATGAAAAGACCCTTCCTCTGCCCTTATGACAGTTAAATGCTCAAAGTGAGACAGGCAAAAAACGTAGTTAACTCATTCAAGCAGACACGAAATGTGACCCTCCTTTCTTTTTTCAGTGCAGGGAGAAAGAGAGATAGAGGATGATGGCGAGTGAAGAAAGACATTTGTGTGTGTGTGTCTGTCTGTGTGTGTTTTATTGAGGCCTCACTGTGGTGTATGCAAAATGAAACCAGCAGATCTGAATCAGAAAAGACAGTTCTGATTTACACGATGTCCAAATTTCAATTAAAAAAAAAAAAAAAAAGAAAGATTGACATTTAACACCACTCACCTCACAAGAAGATGGGAATATAGCTAAAATTAAATAAGATATAAAATAATCAGGATAGGTGATGGTCACATCAATGACAAGGTCTGAGAATAGATGCCTTGTTGTCCAATATGTTATCTTATTTCAGGATTGAAATCTTACCTGAAGGTATAGTTTTGCACTAGAATTAAGCAGAAACTTTGTTTCATTTTCAGTTTGGGATTGTGTAATGTTTTTCTCTGTTGTAATTTTTTTCAATATTTAAATCTCTCTCTTTTGAGTTGTTCTGAATAATCATGCGTTAACCTTTGAATATGTTTTGAGATCTTTGATTAGAAAGTGCTATGAAAACACAAACACATGCTCTCCTACAAAACGTGGAAAGTAGAACTGATTTAATAGCTTGAATACAAGATGCAGCTTGTCCTGCTTCTGACAGTGATCTTATATCACATGTTTCAGGGGAAGTAAAAATCCCACAGAAGACATTTATGTTTTAGCATCATAGAATCACAGAATCATAGAATCATTTAGATTGGAAAAGACTCTTAAGATCTTTGAATACAACCGTAAACCTAACACTGCCAAGTCCACCACTAAACCATGTCACTAAGCACAATGTCTACACATCTTTTGAGTACCTCCAGGGACAGTCCCTCAACTGTTTCTCTGGGCAGCCTGTTCCAATGCTTGACCACTCTTTCGGTAAAGAATTTTTTCCTAATGTCCAACCTATACCTCCCCTGGTGCAACTTGAGGCCACTTCCTCCTGTCCTATCACATGTCACTTGGAAGAAGAGACCGACACCCACCTCGCTACCACCTCCTTTCAGGTAGTTATAGAGAGCCATAAGGTCTCCCCTCAGCCTCCTTTTCTCCAGGCTAAACCCAGTTCTCTCAGCCACTTCTCCTAAGACTTGTACTCTAGTCCGTTCCCCACCTACAGTCCTTCTTGTAGTGAGGGGCCCAAAACTGAACACAGTATTTGAGGTGTGGCCTCGCCAGTGCTGAGTACAGGGAGACAGTCACTTCCCTAGTCCTGCTGGTCACACTGTTTCTGGCACAAGCCAGGATGCTATTTGGTGCCATCCAGAGTCAAAAAGCACAAGATTGCTTTAACAATTGAAGCATAAACCCCATTACTACCCCACTACTCTAATTGCATCACAAAAAGGAATTCCTGTTAATTTTTTTGAACATTCATATTTGTTAATGTTAACATTTGTAATACCTTGTCTAGATTCCACTTCTTCAGAAATAAAGGGCAAAGTTTTTCTTGATTTTGTTAGTAGAAATAATATATTCAAGCATTTCCTTTGCACTACAAATATAAGTCATTATCTGAAACTATTTTTTTAATAAAATATTATGAACATGTATGTTACCTCAGGTTCTAGAGGTATGTTACACATGTATGGAATAAAGCCCTTGTTTCAAAATTATAGAACACCAGCCTCATTTGGATATGTTTGCTAGAGGTCTGATAAAAATTAAGCACTAAAATGGATGGAATTACACCATATTCTGTAGAGAGGATTATACCTACTTGATGCACAGAATATCCAACACCGTAAGTAGTCTATCAATCTCTTAAAGTAAATCCCTACAGTCTTATAAATTATTATTTATTATATACAACTGATACTTGCTGGGGAAAAAAAAAATCTGAAAACACAGGTGTTAATATCACAAACACTATAAATGAGATCAAGTTTAATGATCAGTATAGTGAAGAGGAAAATAAACATTCAAGAATAGGCAAAAAATGTTGAAAGATAAGAAATTAAACTCTGCTCTCCATCTGCTAGTTCAATAACATGTGTTAGGGTAAGAATCATTACTCCAAATTGGTAGCAGAATATTTTAACCATCTCCTGTCATTTCGTATTTCTAACTGACCTAAAGTTTATCACAGTTTCTGGTGACCTTAGTTTAAGTTGAATCAAAGGAGACAGCTGGCATTGTGCAAAAACCTACTGTATATTCTTTGAAGGTTCATGAAATGTAACTTTGTGTCTGGGGTTGGACTAAATAAGAGAACAAGTGATAGTATGCAAAAGCGAAGGCATGGAGACGTATATCTGTTCACTTACGTAGCTCAGATACCATTAAAATAATGGGAAGGAAGAAATAGGGAGAAAATAGAAAGAGTAGTTTTGTAGACTTTCATGTTCAGTTGTAAAATGAACGGCTTATACAAATATTCCAGCTTCACCCCAGCTCTATATTAAAGCAAGATCTATAAATGCACCACACTGTTCTGTGCCTTGGTTTCTAGGAAAGAAAGAAGGAAAGACAGAAATCTGCAGTCGTAAACAAAATAAAGTCATTGAGTGCAACCACCCCAGTACAGATAACGATTATATTGTATGTATATTTATAATGTAAGTAAGTAAATGTAAAAGAAAGTATAATGTATCTCTTTTGGATAGATGGAACAATTTGGAGGCAGAGAAATTACTCTCCATGAAGAGTCAATGGTACAGAATTAGTCTGCATTCTTTGAAAGATTGTAACAAAATCTTCCTCATTTCCCCCAGTGTGAATGGACTATTAGAAACTCTGTCCTTGAAACAGAGCGACCTTTGATGTCCATTTCCCATGAAGAGTTGTGGTTGTTTTCTTTCTTTTTTAAAAACCTAATCTAACAAGACACCTGTATGTTGCAGACATACAAGTCAGTACGTAAGTAGTGCTTTGTGAAATAAAACATCAGTAAGTCAAACATATTAACACAAGAATACATTCAGCTGATTTGACAATTTATACAGATCTCCTGCATTCAGCAAAAAACATGGAATTCCTTTGACAGTAGTCTTGTGTTTTTAAAACTGCTTTCAATATTCCTGTGTGCACATAGCCTCAGTAAAAGTACAACATTTGAAAACTTTCTTGGTTTATGATATTTTGTAAGAAATAGATTATAATGATTAATTTCAGTGTTACACAGAATGCATTTAAACCTATTTCAAGAGCTAAGCACTTGTAGGTTGTTTGGACATTATTTCAATTTAAACCTCAACAAGAAACACTGCAAATAGTAATCTTTTTCTGTGCAGACTGAAAGCATGAGGTGATTGTTTATAGTGTGTGGAATGTATGTGACACATAATATGTGGATGTGTATCTTTTCAAGAGCTGAGAAATGGTTGTCAGTAGTGATGTCTGCACTTCTAGCCCAGACGACAAGTCTGTGGGTATTTCCCTGGAGGGCAGTATGAAATTGAGAATTACAGCAGTGACTAGAGCTAGCTAAAGAAGAGTACTTCTATTACCTATTTTATGAAAACCATGCTTTCTGTGTAATCTGGAAACAGAAACTTAAACTTTAGATTCATTGCATTTATTTTTTACAACGATCAAGAGACAATACTGGCATATCAAAACAGAAGTTATTCTGCAACGATGCTTACGTCCTTTTCTTTGTCACTGTGCTTCTCTCTATGAAAAAGATTTGCATTGTGCACAGTCTTTTGTGGCACAGATGCACTAAAGTTCTGATAGCTGATCAAAAAATCACTGATTATTTTAAGGCTAACATCTTTACATTTATACATACACAATTTTTCTGCATCAAATTCTCATTTCATGATGAAACAGAGCACCCCATATTTACTTATTCAATACATTAATCGGTCTTGCAAACATTCCTTTCAAGTTAGTGAAGATTTCTTTACAAGTCATCAACATGGCCATGTAAAAATTTTCAAATATCACCATTCCAAATATTCCAAAGTATGTGTTTTGATCTTAAAAATGTATTATTTACACATATTATGTCAAACATAGATGTGCAAATGGACTCCTGTAGTTTCTCCATGATAAGGATATACTGAGGAATTCCCATATATACTGACACAAGTTCCACGAGCAGCAGTTCTTTTTTTATTTCCCTCCTCCTTGTCCATGTTCCCTTACATCCACCTGTACCATAAAGGTGATATTGCTGTGTGTGTAATTTTTTCATCCTTCCATTTGCCTACCATTAACACAGGATCACAGAGTAACTTAAGTTGGAAGGGACTAGCTCCAAAATGCCTTGCAGGACACCGTGAGAATGTAAGGAGTGAAAATGACCTGTGAAATCAAGGGTGAGAGTGCGGGGATGATGTTTAAATTTTTTATCTTTTTTTCTCACTACTCAAGTCTATCTTAATTGGCAATAAATTAATTTTTCTGAGTTTGTTTGCCAATGATGGATGGTAATTCGTGAGTGACCTCCCCACCTTCATCTGGAGCCGTAAGTGGTTGTGTCATATTTTCTCCCCCAGCATGGGCATTTCACAACTGGCCAAGGTTAACCCACCACAAGTCCACTGCTCCAGGCTGGGTCAGTTCTATCAAGCTGTTGTAGATTTGCTTATCACCAGGGATGGAAATTCCACACCTCTCTCAGAAACCCTTTCCAATACTTGACAATCCTCGTGGTACCTTTTTTTCCTGCATCAAATGAGAATATCCTCTGTTGTAACATTGTCTGTTGCTTCTTACCCTATCATTGTGCACCTCTAAGAAGATTCTAGGTCCACCTCTCTAAGTTCTGCTTTTCAACAAGTATCAACATTAATATCTCCTTTTTTTTTTTTTTTTAAGTTTGAACAAAAAACAATCCACTTAGCCTTTCCCTGTTTTCCAGTCCCCTGAACATTTGGTGTCTCTTACAGGATGCGCTCCAGTACATCAGTGTCTTTTTTTTCTTGTGCAAGGAAGTTCAAAATTAGATGTGACACTCCAGATGTAGCCTCACAAGTGGTAAATAGAAGGAAAAAAATTCCGTCAGCTCACAGGTTGCAATCTCACTAATGTAACCCAAGATGATGGTAACCATCTTTGATACAAAGATGCATTGCTGGATTATGTTTCAGTTTATCTACCAAGGCCACAATATCTCCTTCTGCAAAGTTGCTTTATATGCAATCAGTCTCTAACCTGTTCTATTGCATGAGATTATTCCTGCCCAGATGAATGACCTTTCATTTGCTGTTGCTGAACTCCATGAGATTTCTATCAGCCCTTTTTCCAGCCTATTGCAGTCCATCTGAATAGCAGCCCTACCCTCCAGCATACTAACTGCTCCCCCATATTTGATGTTGTCTGCAAAGTTGCTCAGAGTGCATTCTATGGTATCATTCAAGTTTTTTTGGAAAGTCATTAGTTAGTGGTGGCTCAAATATTCATCCTTGAGTGGAACCCCTAGTTATAAGCTAGACTTCTGTTAGTTACAGTCTTGGTTTGAAAGACAGGTGTCTGCAGAGGAAGGCAGGAGCCTCCCTTGAAATGGAAAGTGCAACCCCCTTCCCTCCAAATTATTATAATTTTGAAATTAAGGGGTCTTCAGGCAAAGATATGGGGAATAGGAATAACAGTTCTTTACTAATATATATATATATATAACACAAGGCAGGGAAAAAAACAAACAACCCACTGGTTTACACTGACAGAGTCAGAAATACAACCTGACACCCTGTTAGGGTGGCAGTAGCAGTCCGATAAGATGGTGGCTGCAGTCCTCCTGAAGTGATGGATGTAGTTCTGTGGAAGCAGCAATCAGGTAAAAGAGTCTGGTCTTCCTCCGAAGGTCCAGTGGTAGGTAGGTAGCTCCTGTCCTCTGGAACTCCAGTGGGGGGAAAAACTCCTCTGGGAATCCAGTGGAAAAAGGCTGCTAGGGTGTTCGAGATCTCAGTTTATATTTAGCATGGACTGCTTGGCTCCTTCCCCCCCCCGCCCCGGGCGGAGCATCTCACAATGGGATGGGGAGTCCTGAGGCAGTTCCTTGATGGGCCATTAACAGGAGATAGTCCAGGAGCGAGTTATCGACGGGTCAGGCGATAAGGCATTGTTGTGCCCATTAACAGAAGATAGTCCAGAGAGGGGGAGGCAGGGAGCACCGCCCCACCTGGTCTCAACAGCTCCTGAAAATGGTAATAAAATACTTTTTTTTTTTTTATTTTTGGCAAATTTTACACTGTAACCCAGGACATACACGTTGTAGTAGTGATCACCACACTTTGAGCACAATGGTCTAGACAGTTTTCTGATCATCATATTTTCCATTTATCCAGTCTGTGCTTTGTCATTTTTGCCACGAGGATAATATGAGATATTATGTAAGTTCCTTGCTGAAGTCAAGTTATGTGACATCGTACATGATATCATTTCTCTTCTACATTATGTTCTGCATCATCCTGTCATGCAGTATTTTTCTTATTTCCTCTTGTCTTATAACTGTTTTATTCCCTATATATCCTTTATTAGGTCTGTTTTTCTATTTCTCCTAATTTCCAGTTCTCTTTTGTAATGTTGTTCTTCTCCTTGTTTCTTCTGCAATTTCAGTGCTTGTCAAGTTTACATTTTTATTCTTTTGTTCTGCCTTTTAAGTAACAAAAGGGCTAGAACAGGTTCAAAGTCACAGCTTTATCAAAATAATATTACTTTTACTTACAGAAAATGCAGAAACGTGTGTTCACATTTCTCAAGGCACCCTTCACCTTTGAACTCAACAGCATGTGTAGAAGACAGCCATTTCTGATGTAAACTCATAATCACTTCTAAAGATTAAACAGGCTTCCCAACTGGTCTATTGAGTGCAACCATTTAATCTATTGACAATAGCATGGCACTACACTTTTGAGCCAGGGCAATCTGTAGCAAATTAAAATTGCAAAAAACCTTTTAAAGATTGAGATGCACGATCAAAGGGCAAGAACTGCAGCAAGTGGATTCATCAATCTGAAAGCCTTTAGGAGGTTTGAAATATTTTTGTTTATCTGCTTCTAGCTAGCCATGATAAATAAAATGAGAATTGGCTTAGTGTGGTTTATTGACTAAGTGGTAAAGGAACAATAAGGTTATAAACATCTGAAAGAGAGTCCTTTTATTACAAAATTATTTCCAACACATTTGCCTACAGTCCCTAAAAAACTGGTTATGTGAGATACATGGAAGTTTGGGAAGGCCAAGTTGTGCCCTTGGTTTTGGAGGAGAGATTCAAACTGATTTTGCTTCAAAATTTGTTGAATAGTTAACATACGGCATGGTCTTTAACATGTTAACTTGCATGTGTTTCATTTCTCAGCTATACTTTTCTAGTTGAAAACAGTATACTCATTTAATTTGCAAGTAGAAAAGATGTATTTTTGCATGTGTGTATATAATTCCTTACAGTAAATTCATTACCTGTGCCTGAGAAGATAATTCTGTGTGTGAGGAGATTTTGAACTAAACTAAACTGCAATAACATCACTTAAAGGAATGAGTAAATATGTATGACCAGAAAAAAAAAAAAAAAAAGTATAGTTGTAAAGCGCAATGCCATGGAATGAGGTTTAATGTACCTTTGCTCCAATTTTCAGGTGAAATAGGCTATCGCAATTCAAAATATCTTCAGTAGCAGCCAGTTCACTCTGGAAAAGTGCTAGAGGCAGAAAAGCAAGATAATTGCAAGAGTAATGGCAAGCAAGATGAACAAGATAATTGTCACTGAGATTAAGGATTTCTCGGTTTCCGTCTATGGTCAATATTGTTGCTATGGTTACAGACAGACATTGATAAAAAGTTATACATTTATATTAGATTTTCCAAACAGAGAAAAAATTGAATTATATTACTCTTGTTTTCTCTTTGTTGTATCTGTGACATCACCAAATCAAGGCAAAGAAACATAAAATACATAGTTTCTTATATTTGCAGGATGTATTAATTTTGTCAAGGAAAAGTAATGAATTAATTTTAACAAAACAATTATCAACCAGAAATTATTTCTGAATTTTTGTTCTTGCTAAGATAAAAAATACTTTTCTTGAGAAAACAATTTTTTTTTTAATTTTTTTTTTTTCCTAATTACAGAGCCAAAGCTAACAATTACACAGACAGCTATTGGTTGTAAAAGAGAATATTATATCTACACTATGTAAATGCTGGAAATATTTGCACTACAATTTAATATCAGGATTTAAAGTCCATCCAATTCTATGTCTAAATTTTTGGATAAAGACTATATAATATACATACTTGTATTTATATATAGTAGGTATATATGTATGCAAATTCTATATTTAGACTTCTTTTCAGATACAGGCTTTTTTTTTATTTAATATTTCAAATATAAAATAAAAAATTAGTTTCCATTTCCTTGGGAAACGTGGAAACATGGGAAAGGGTAAATTTCCACAAACCAAGGATCTGTTTTTCACTATGAGACAGAGGAACAAATCTGATTAACAGATTTTCTGTGATTTTATCAAGGAAACTTGAGTCACAGATTCAATCACAGACATGTTTGAAGTCACGTATTTTCCTTAAAACATCTACAGTTGAAAATGCACCTCCAGTCCCATTTTAGAGATATCTCATAATCAGCCAATATAATGTTATGAAAACTTTCAAGGACCATAAATAAGCTAATGAAAACTGTCTACAATTTGTCAATACGTTTGGACCAATTAGGAAAAAAACCCCAACATTCTGTAATACCTCATTCTCTTGTCTGTAGTGGAAAGGAAAACTGATTGGCTAGTATAGCAGCTAGCTCTGTAGGAGACTATGACTGTGTATTAGCCAAAGGTTAAATCTATAAAAACCTTTTATTAAGGGCTTGTGATTCTATATACTTGTATTTACTGTATCTTACCTTATAAAAACCATGAATCTGAAATTCATGACCACAAATGTCTCTCCAGCTCATATGTTCCTCTCTAACTGAACAAGTTTTACACAATTATGTTTCTTAAATAAGTATGTCAAATGCAATAACAGTCATTGATCATCTAAGGAAACTTTCCACATATCTAATGCTTAACCTTTTTTGGTTTCAGAGACTGAAAGTTCCTCTCTCTCTCTGCTTAGCCCACTAGAGCAGACTGACACCTAGTCTTTAAGACCATGGTTCAGATTTCTTCTCTTCCTGACACGGTTTGGATCCAGGTATGGGTGAGAAAGACACTTTCTTGAAGCTGTCACTTCAAAGAGAATTTTTCAGATGAGAATAAGGAAATAAGGATAAGAAATGCCCTGAGACATTTCAGACTTTGGGTCAACTTTTCCTGTCCTATGGAAGGAAGGAGGGATTTCCACTCCTCTTTTTCAGCTTTTTAAGACAGAAATTTACTTTGGTGTTTCTTACTGATGTATTATTTCATATGCAGATTATTGTGAACTCCTTTCTGAAGTGCCCAGCTCTCCTGAAAAGCATAAGCATATTTATTTACAAAACTACCAAGATTACAGTAATTTACAAGACTACCAAGAAACAGATGAAAATGCTAGGGAAAAATGAAAAAAATTCTTAGCCAACATACTTTAAATTCAGATGCGTAAGATCTCTCTTCTTCTTCATATTCAGATCACAAGACAATAGGTTCATGGTCATTGTCAGTCTTTTTGTGTCACATAAAACCTCATAAGGCCTAGGTTTGGGCAAGCAGTCTGCTGTTGGGTTTGTTTTTTTTTTTCTTTATGGCTCAACTGCATCTTGAGAGTTCTTTGGGGCCTAGAAAGTTGTCAACAAGATGTTAATTGATCGTATATTAAAACATTCCTTTCTGCCTCAGTGGACATCATTCACATTTCATATTCATCTTTTTTCAAATGCTGAGCTGTGCCTTACATTCAAAATATAAAAACTTCACATTCATATACGATTATATTAATGACATTAATACAAGCTATTTGTTACTGGCTTTAATTTCAGCCATCACATCTGAGCCATCAGGCATCATACTAATGATTTTTTTTTTTGTGATGAACTGAAATCCATACCTGTCAATGAGAAGAAAATGAGAGAACATTTTAGGAAAAAAGATCCTCTCACTGGAGAAAGCAAATACTTCCAGTTTTCAGCAAGTTTATTCTAAATTTTAAATTCCTCACTTTAAAAATAAAAACTATCTGAAAAAAAATAGGTAGTGTTTAGATGTCTTCAAGCTAAACAGAATTCCCTGAACATTCTAAGTTATACATGGTGTATTTTATAGCTTAACTATGATTTACTTTGGATAAATTAGAATATTCTAAAAATGTCTTCTTGCCAGTTATTTCTACAGAAGTAATTCTCTATAGGGTTAAGACATATTTTCATCCTTAAATACATCTTATGCACCCAATGAATGCTAAAAATGGTTTTATTTGCATAATTCTAGAGTTGGGAATAGAGTTTCTTTAATCACTCTCCAACTGCCTATTCAGCTTTTCCTTTGAAGTGAAATGACTCTATACCCTGTTATACCAGCATTTGTTCAAAAAGTTGAATGCAAATACCACTGCTAAAACTAGATTACCCTGATTTTTGAGGCATTTGGGCCTGATATTCTTAATTCTGGGATCATTGGCAAGTTATGAGGGTCTAGAACAATACTCTAGTGTTCAGTATCATCACACTGTGAAGTAGCCAGACGGTCTGCCCTTTTTCCTGCCTTCTGTGCTTGCGTTCAACTACAGCAAGACCCTACAGAGACTAATAATTTCTTGGACAGACTGCTATTCTCCATCTGACCGACATGGAGAGTGGCATGATTGAACACAATTTGCTTTAAAGAAGTGGTACAAACTAACCTTTGCCAAAGATAACATTAAGTTCTGTATCAGCAATCTATTTACATGGTTTTGTCTGGTTTTTAATTTGTATATAATTGAGAGGCATCTGACTTGTGTCTCAGCCAAGTGCTAGCTGGTAAAGGTGATGTCCATGTTTTTAATGGCAGCTTAGAATTAAGATCAGCTACGACAAAGCAGATGTACTTTTCTTGTATTTTTTGGAAAACTACTAGAGAAGAATCCAGCAATATTTCGAAGAATAAAATGTTCTTTTGCCTGTTTTCAGCCCCTGTTTTCCATCCTAGCTAAGTAAGCCGTCAGAACTGGATTGCAGTTACTTTACAACTTACATATTGTTCTGTGGGATCTATTTCTGACAGTCCAGTGGTTTAGCTTCCAAAGGAATTATGAGGAATAATTTTATGCACAGCATTCTAAAGACTGAGACTTAGAGTACTTTTGCAAAATCGAAATAATCTTAGGGTGAGAAAGACTTAAACCCTTCACTTCCTGAACAGTGCTCTGCTTACTATCTTGTTACTGTCTTATTATCTTCTCCAATATCCTGAGTGAGTGAAGCATGTTCTATGTTTGCCTAGATATTTGGACTTTTCCTGTGTGAACAGAAGACTGTTTTATGCCTTTTCACGGGAGGTGGCTGCTGGGGATTACTACAGTATTATTTTATATGCCAGAAAAGATGTAATTTGAGACGTAATGCATGATGGGGGTCAGATTTACCTTAGATGAGAAGCCTGCATGGCGTTCTTGAACTTCTACATCTATGGAGCATTTTAAAACTAAGTGTTTTACTGGATTGCACTCTCATTTTTGAAATGCCTACCAACTTAGCCATATACTGTTCATTGTTTTGCATACCGTCTTACCTGTAATTCAGCTTAAATTTAATTTATGTCAGTATTGTACAAAACAAGCTGGAACCAAAAACATAAGTTGCAACTAAACCTGTTCTCCGTTCAACACTGATCAGAAGAAGATTTTCCCCAGGGTGGCTTAGATAACCTAGTTCAGCACTGACGCTTTTAACTTTAAGTAGATTCAATCTGGTCTTTGCTCTCAGCTTGGTGAAAAAGAATGAAAAAGAGTGAAATCTGCAATTTCACTGCACTTCTCTCTTCCTCCTCTATGTACTTAGCACTATCACAGAGCCGCTTATATCACACACAGTAGTCACAGCAGGAATAAACCCTTTTTCCCCATGTTTATTGTATAGAGCTAAACATTAATCAGTTTATGTCCTGAGATTGCCTAGAATTCTCCAAGTTGTTGAAGACACTTGAGACTTAGAGTTTATCCCCTGGTTTGAATTTTCACAGCTATGAACTTGGAGCAGTTTTTCAACTCAGTGAAATGCATTTTTAAAAAGTTCTGAATAAGTAATGCATATTTTAAAAGGATGGTGTGGGAGAGCCAAAATAAAAAAGAAAACTCACACAAGCTGACAACCTCAGGAAATGCAAAGAAAATTACAAAGCCCCACATCTGTTTCACACTGCAGTGCAGAGCTATTTTAGGGACAGTTCGTCAGTCTTCCAATAATTAGATTTGTAAACAAAGTTCAGAAAAAGAATAGAAAACCTCCAAACTTCTGGTTATTTATTCAGATGATTTTTTAACCATATTTACACTATTTTGAATATATGTACTATCTAGGTGTGATTTTTAGCTATTCTATGTTGTTTGTGTATGGTTTTCTGAGAAATTTTACTTTTTTACCTGACTGTATTATACAATATATTTTAGGGCAATAGCCTGGTTCTAAACTCTTATTCTCCTGAATATCTAATTTCAAGTGGAGAAATACCAACAGAGACAAAATTTGAGTTTTTCTGCCTTTAGGATATTTTAATGTTTTTGTGAAAAACACAGTAACTTGATAAGCAAAATACTCTTTGCAGAAGAATTGTGCCATGGATGTCAACTGTGTTGAGAGAACACTGAAATTCTGAGTCCTGGGTGAATAGGCTAACCATAACATGTTAGTTAGCAGCTGGACTGTCCCTTTTTTTCCAAGTGATTTTGTATAGGGTCTGCTTTTCAAGATGTGATCTAATTAATGATAACCAGATTGAGCTTCAGGGCCACACAGGTGAAGAAATACTTTTTCTGTTGATCTCACTGTAGCTGTAGATATGAGCAGAAACTGAACTGCTTTGTGTAGATATAAATAAAACACTTCTGAACATGCCTATAAATAAAAATTTTGATCCCTAAAGAACTCCAGTGCTAAAATAGATTTTAGCCACCTTCAAAAATAAACTGAAATTCCTAGAATAACAATTTTGGTTGTAGACACTGAAAGTGAGAGCTGGTCAACTCTTGAATGTTGAAATAAGTTGTAGGGACTGATACTTTTTAACAGCTCAGGCCAGGTTCTTTTCCCTTGTGCTGCTATAACTCAAGCATAATTCTAATGGTATTTTCAGTACTCTAAGCATGACACAACTTTGTCCTCAGCTATGTAATTACTTATTTGCACAGTAGTTTAATGGAAACATATTCCTAAATCAGATAGCTGTGCATTTTTGCGAACTAAAAATACGCAGGGCTCATAATTACACTGATTAAATCATTCTCACAAAATGTTTATATGATTTAGAAAATCAGAGTCTCCTTAGTTTTGTTTTTCTTAAGTCAGGGAAGTGGTTAAGTAAAAGAGAAATCCTAAGGAAAGGTTGCTAATATTTTATGTATTGTGTTCCCTGTATCTTGACAAACCTTCACTAAGGCAGGTAGCTCTGATGTGTTTAAACAGGTCGGATATTTTAACCTCAGGAAACTCAAAACAAGGAAACTTCTTTTTTTGGGGGCGGGAGGTAGTTATTTCACTGAAGAGAGGTTTTAAAACTGGACTTATATATATATTTTATGAGTTCTCTAGAAATGTCTGCATACTCAATATTGATTGCTCTGTGGTTGGGTTGTAAAGAATTTGCCGTATCATGTGTCCTTGGGACAGTAATTCAGAAATCCATTTGCTCTATGCGTCACCTTTCACTCAGCTGCTAATTTTAGTTATTGCACATATGGGCTTGGGAAACAAGTATTTCCCCATGGGAATAATGGAAATTAAAGAGAAACAGGTACTGCAGCAAGCTTACAAAAGCAATGTCACCTGCCACACGTTGTATAAAGTTCAAAGTTGCATCTTTGTTAAAACTCCTAACTTTTGTAATACACTTCAGCTTTCACTAGTGAGTTCAAATAATATTATCTATTTGGCTTTCTAAAATCACAAGTGCATTGGCTGAGTTCCCATGATACCATGAGTACGCATACTTATGTATCAGTTTGGTAGCCCTGCAGCAACCTGACATGTTTGTTTTAATTCTTGTGTTTAGAGCTAGACAAGACTTCCCACACACTCAGATCTGCAGCAGCAGCACTAGGATAGGCTTCACCATGAGCAAAAGGGTGCAGCCCAACAGGCTGGCAAAGGAATCAGCCATATACTGGATGCTGACAAGCAAGAGACTGCTGGGAAGTATTTGACAGCATGACAGAACAGCAAATAAATAAGTCCCAAGGCTCAAATTCATCTAAACAAACATTCAGCCCTTGATATCTAGTCAGTTTTCATCATTTTTTGGGTTAAAAAGTTTTGATACCTGTATCTAACACACATGCATTTGACTACTGTTGAGGTCATATATTTACAAGTTTTTAAAAACCTCAGTCTTAGAATAATCTTGTAATGAAAAATTTTTTATGTTTACTAGCACAATTTGAAGTTGTCAGCACAATATTAAGAGTAGTTGAGTAGGTTAGTAATTGCTACAGAGTATGAAGAAAGTGTGCAATGTATTTATATGTATGCACATGTACTTATATATATTTGTTCAGGTTTTACCATGTCTCTATCTATATATGATGCAAGAGAAACAGAATTGGATATTTCTGTTTTAAAATTATTTTCAATATAAACAAAATACTTGAAAGGTATTTTGACCATCTTTTGGAAAGGGGATTGTCCACAGAATCTCTTGGGCATCTTTCAAGTTTTATTTATGTTGTTCTATAATCTCTTAGACAAATAGTGGATGAAAGAAAACAAAACCTGAGGAAGACTAGCTGGATGAAAAAAAAGGGGCGTAAAATCACAATTCAGGCTTTCATCTTTTGACCTTCTAATAGCAACCTAACTTGTGTCTATAAAACACCTCCTGCATGAAAATGTCTCATTTGCAGCTGTAATCATTCACTAGTAGTTCTTCCACATGCTGCTATAGCTATCATAAGCCAATGTTATGAGGAATAGTTGTCAACTTTTTCCCTGCCGTTGTAGGATTTGCATCGTTGTCATGCATTCCAGAGCAGCTGTGACTTTATCTTTTCAAAGGCCTTTTAGTCTATATCTTTTGTCCAGTTTATGTGAGTGAAATACCCTCAGATCTGTTTCTGTACAAGAATAACATGTAGCCATATAACAGACTTCAATATATTTCTGTCAGTTCACAGTCAGAAAGAAATTTTATTAGTGGTAAAGGAGCTTCATCCCCAAAAGTGAGCTTTATGCATTATGAGAACTTCCAATTTCTCACAGACACAGAAAAATAACATAATGTTTATGAAGAGGAGACGGAAATGGAATCTGTGTACGCATTTTTTTTTCAGTGGCTGAACAATTTTTGAAGCACAACAGATGGTGGATGTAGCAAAAATCTGGAGTCAGACAACGGGATTAATTTCACCTAACTTTGCATGCTGTGCTGTATTATTACCTATATCTGAGCTGACTACTATAAATTCCTTTTAAATTAAGTGGGGAAAAATTACACTTTTGGAGTAACATTTATCTGACCTATTTAAATTTCCACTTTAAGATGAAAAATGTGCGTACTGAAATATCATGGGTTTTCTTTCTACTGATTCTAAAGGTAACCGGTCCTGATATATACCTCCTGCCATGGAGGTGGACAAGTAAATGCTTAGGCTTCAGTCCTTCCATAAAGTCCTATTAACTAAGTCAGAAGGTTTGCTTCACCTCTCACCTTCTATATTCTATAAAGTGAAGGCAGAAAGGACTGATATATTAGTAAATTATTCTAATAATAATTCCACCATTTTCATCTTTGAAACTATGCTGTTGAAACTGTGTCTGTTTGCAACTATACAGAAAACTCGCTACTAAATTCTTAAATGTTTTTAATTAATACCAGATTAAAACTTTCCATTTCTCTATACATGTGATGATAGTAAAATGTCCCTGATTATTATATTATTAATGGTTACAGAAACTTTCATGGAATAAACAGCAAATATAGCGGAACATCCTTGGAATGATTTTATGATTTTTTTGGATATCTCATTACTAATTTTCAAACACAAGTAGCAGCCCTGAACCTATTAAATAACTACAGGTTTTAGATTTTAAATGAATCAGTTATCTGGTGAAGAATGAATGTTAAATGCTATCGTAGACGATTAGATAAAAGGTGTCATTCTATTACACATTCAGTGCTAGTCTAATTTTTGCTCCCATCAAAGTCAGCCATCAAACATGCCACCACAATGACTCGAGTAAAACCAGCCACATGTAGAGCCTGATGTGGTAGACAGGGAGTTATCACCAGAACTTTTATTTGAAGTAAAGCAGGACCACCTGGTTGCAATGAACAAGGGCTAGGCATTCTCTTGACAGTAACTAGTAGGCAGTGTGAATATTTTGCCTTGCCATGGGAAGTCACTACCTTAAAAATCCATCCAGGAAGACGATCGGAAGACTTTATTCTGTTTGCATTAAGTGTAATTAATTCAAGGGGAGTTAAACTGCTGGGGACATACTTAATCACTTCTGAATCATAAATTATTCAAAATAATCTCACTTTTAGATAGGGGTTGAAAACTTAAAAAGTAATTTAAGTCATACTTTTTTATGAATTACTGAATGCCTGGTGAGATGGGGTGCTTAAGAGTCCCCTGATTCCATTCACCTCAAATTTTGAAAGAAAACTCTTATCTCCTTTTTCAAGTCTTCATACAAACCCCTGAGCCGAAAGTAGTGAGATGTTTATTTTTCTACAGAGTTCACAGGAGAAAACTTCCTCTCACAGGAGAAACTTTCATCTGTATGGTTTCAGAAAGACTGAATTTGTCAATTAAACACTAGCGCAGAGTGGAATGTGACATAAAAATAAATAGTTAAACAGATATATATACTATATATGAAACATATGTGAAAGCAGCCCAAAAATTTTTTGAAAACTCTAGCCTAATTACAAATAAATAATTATAAATAATTTTAAATTTAAATACTTACTATCACTGGTTTTGAGAGCTTCTACATTTATCTATTCTGTGTACAATACCCTTTAAAATGCCTAAGTAAAAGTATACAAATGCAAAATATTGATCTATTTTCAACGGGAAAACAACAGCACTTTTCAGTTTGGCCTAGGAGCGGATAAGTCTGTCTTTCAAATTCAAAAAACCCATGTGATTAACACCTTTTTTTTTTAAAGATGAGTTTTAGGCAGCAGCAAGTAAAAAAGTGCAGTTGTCATCAGACATGTTCAGGATGATCATATCACAGTAGCAGTAGATAAGTAATTAACATTGCAATAACAGAAAGAAGCAGTAGAGCAAGAAAGGAAATTCAAAACAAGACATATTTATTCTTTTCTAAGTCTATGAAGACAAAATAACCATGATAAATGGTGTTGTGGTTGAGGCTTACAGATGCGTGTTTAAAATAAGAAGGAACAGAAGTGTACTTCAAACAGCCTGGAATATTCTGTCTTATTTATATCTTTCCTTATCAATTCACTAGTTATTAGGTTATTTTAGTAAGTGAAAAAGATATCTCTGTCCAAGAGGGTATTTTTTAATGGTTTTTTTTTTTTTTTTTCCTAAATTTAAGTTAGAAATTGAAACCATTGCATTTTATAAGCATGATTCCTTCCCTATACAGCACCACATTTCTTTCTTATGTGAATATTAATAATTAATGAAAAAGCAAGGGAAGCATCTGTATGATATCTAGTATATCTTGAAAAAAGCTGTTTAGTAATAATCATGTTCTTTTATGTTTTTGAAAGCAGAATTTGTCTCGGAATCCATATTTGTCAACGTTTATGACCGATACATTTTTTCATTGCTTTTAAAGGATCAATTTTGGTTCCATAAAATACGTCTACCTGAACCAAGTCAAGAAAATAAAAAACTCCGAAAAACTCTAGGCTTCCTATAACTTGTTTGCTGAGTAAACATTATATATATATTTATCTGTAGACAAATTAATCTTAATGTATATACATGCTGCAGCCTTGAGGAACAAAGTTAACAAATATGCACACATATACACACACACATCTATATATTTATTACACATGAAATGAAGAAAAAAGTGCTAAAACAGATTTTCATTTTGCCTGAATGAAAAGCCTGTGTGACTGACAGAACAGGACACATACTCAGTTGTTCAGTTTAGTTTGATAAAAATCTGAATTTGTAGGATAAAGGTTTTGCTATTTGAGTCTTTAGCATATCTTAAAACATATTTCTATTGCTAACATTCTCTGTTCGGTATATCATGATTCAATTCTGATGTTCATAAAAGCACAAAGACCCGGTTTTGATCTCAGTCTAGATTTTCACCTCAGTCTACTCCTATTTTATCTAGTTTGATTTAAGTCTCGTATAGATCCTCTGCTTTCCTAAGTGATTTTGACTGTGACAAACACTGTATAAATATTTTGCCACAGAAATAATATTACAATATTGTTTTTAATTATGTAAAAAATCTTTGTGAGGAAAAAAAAAGAATAGTGGAGAGGAATCTAGTGGTATTATTTAACAATGAAAATTCATAAAATAATTATACAAGAACAGGAACTGAGAATACACTCCAAGAATTATCAGCATAAGAGTTTTATCTACCATCAGAAATGTTGGTTTAGAAACTGACTTGTTTCTATGGTATAATGTCTGTATAAGGATTTTCTTTTTTTATTTGCTTGCATATACTGCTTTTACTTTACCTATTAAACTGTCTTTATCTCAATCCATGAGTTATAGCACTTTTCTGTTTCTCTACCCCATCCCACTGTGGGGGAGTGAGTGAGTGGCTGTGTCAGGCTGAGGTGCCTACTGGGGTTAAATCACCACAAAAAAAAAATAGCCTTTAAAGACTAAAACAGTATAAGAGATCATTTGGAAGACATAACTTACAGAAAACAGAGAAAATTGATGGATTATCATATTCTCTAAGTCAGGTAACAATAATCACTCAGCAACATGAGTCTAATTTACATATCAGAGAGAGGATAATCAGTTCTAGATTTTTGTTTCACCTTAATTCAGGCTTATGCTTTGATAGTGGATGCAACAAAAGAGAAACATAAATGTTCATTGATGTCATAGAATGTAAACAAATCTTCAAAGATAGACATGGTTTGGAAAGTAAATTGAAACATCTGGGACACTGAGGTTAACAAAAAAGAACACAGTAAGCACTCTGTTATATATAAGATGGATGAAGAAAAAGGAAATTTGCAAGCAGCTGTTGCATTAGCAGGCCCCATTCACCGCCTTGAATAAAAGTCAATGATCTAACCATGTGTAATGCAAATGAGTGGTGTATGTAGGTGTTTGTAGGTGTACGAGCTGTAGAAAGAAAATCAAAGAAAAAACACTTCAGTGTGTAGAAGAGCGAGGAGAGGTCTTGTGTATGTGTGTGGATTTCTAAGTGATATGGAAGTTTATATCAATGCAGAATGATTTCAGCAATAATCAGAACAAAATTACTTGCTAGTGATTCATCCAGAAAGATCACCTTCTTGGGAAATAGAAATATGAAACAGGATACCTAGTAACAGAGGCTGATTAAAATAACTTGAAAGAGATTAACTGGAAAATATGTTGTAGAGAGCTGTTTTGAAGGCAAGGTAGATAAGAAGTTCCTAGGCCTTCTAAAAATTGTTTAGGAAAAGACAAGGCCTGAAGTTCTGGTCAATAGATTAAGGTAATGGTAGTAGAGGATAATCTATCATACAGCTCTGAGAAAGAGGACAAAAGTTACATAAATGGAATCAAAATGCCAATATATGTCATCTTATCAAACACCTATATGACAGAATTAAAAAAAATAAGGTCTTGCCACAAGTTTTTGGACATGGAAAATAAGGGCCGACTTCATCATCTTTCACCATACTCTTTCATCTTATCCTCTAAGAAAAACATGTCCTAAAACCTATTATATTAAATTATCAGCCTCTAAGCCATTCTCATGACAGAAACAGGCGTCAGCAGGACATACCAGCTACCTCTAAATTTCTGATGCCATCAAATCACAATTCACAGACTCTGGGTGGAGTTAGATTTAATGGCTAAAAAAATCCCCCTTTAACCATGTGTGTCGTACAAACATGACTGACTTGTGGTGAAGGCTGTTATTACTGCTGATTTTGTTTTCTTTATTATATTGACAAATTGAAGTGTCTCTGCTTTTTCTTCACAAAGTTTTTGAGAAAATGTTACTGTTGCACTGTTGGACATAGCTCCTTATAAGACTAGGCTGCACTACAGATGTAGTACAAAAGGTACTCTCCTCATACAATTGAATTCTTCCTATTGCGCCACTCTGTCTTCCTAACATCTGCCTTGCCCATGTTACCAGGTTAAGGCTGGTGAAACTCAGTTCAGTAATCTTAACAGCAGCATAATGCTTAAACTTGCTCTCCTACAATATGTATATATAAAAGAACTAGGTTAAAATAAACTATGGTAGGGAAACAGTATAAGCTTTTATATCCTGTCCTTAATTTATAGGACAAATGTTTCATTGTATAAATCAATGGAGGCCTTGTGGTTTCTGTTGGTGGGTAGAACTAATGGTGCAGCTTCAGCTTTTTGCAGATGAAACTATGTCATGTCTTAATGATACCAGTAGCCAATCTGGTCAGTTCAAACGTGTTTGGGAAGCTCTATGGAACATGACAGCAATTCCAACTTACCTAACTTAAATATCAACATGTTAAAAGTTGGCCCTTTTCTAACACATGTTCAAGGAAAACCACTTTTTTAATTCCAAAATGTAACCCAAAATATACTGCTGTAAATTTTAATGTACACTTGTTTTGAGAATTACGCGTTTCATTCTGTTTGTATCTCAAAAAAATCACAGAAATAGAAAAGAAACACAGAACACAGATGAACGGGATCAGTTCCTAAAGAATAATTCACTTCCAGTTCATCCTATGGCATACAGTGAAAGGGACCCACAAACATGAGAATGGGAATAGGGAATGTTTGTTCTCTGCTTTCTTAGTAGCTGACAAAACGATACTAGTGGGTGGCTGGGTCAAAACCAACAAAAGATGGTTGTGTTCTCATAATACCTCATTACAGTGGAGATCATTGCCTAAGAACATCATGTATGATAGTATGATACAGTGATTTAGAAAGTAACTATCATATCAAACCAAGGAGAAGACTACTGTGAATATAAGAAAAAGATACTCCCTAAAATAGCGTTAGACAAAAAAAAACCCTTTTAATTACTTACCTGTAATCAATACATAATCAATTTCCTGCAGTTAGTCTGTTTTCTTCTCTTGAGCTCTTCAAGATTTTCATCATTGCCATTTTTTCTTCACCACCTTCACATTCTTCCTCATTTCTAAAATCTTCACTGTTTTCAACTTTTCAAACTGTTTTTTTCAACTTTAACCACACTTTCTGGATTTATCCAGTGCCATGCTTTCTAAATCCCACAATAAACGTTTGCTTTCCTTGTGTGGGTGTCTTGGTTTGAAAGACAGATGTCTGTGGAGGAAGGCAGGAGCTTCCCTTGAAATGCAAAGTGCAACCCCCTTCCCTCCAAATTATTATAATTTTGAAATTAAGGGGCCTTCAGGCAAAGATATGGGGAATAGGAATAACAGTTCTTTACTTATATATATATATATATATATAAATAACACAAGGCAGGGAAAAAACAAACAACCCACTGGTTTACACTGACAGAGTCAGAAATACAACCTGACACCCTGTTAGGGTGACAGTAGCAGTCCGATAAGATGGTGGCTGCAGTCCGCCTGAAGCGATGGATGTAGTTCTGTGGAAGCAGCGATCTTGTAAAAGAGTCTGGTCTTCCTCCGAAGGTCCAGTGGTAGGTAGGTAGCTCCTGTCCTCTGGAACTCCAGTGGGGGGGGGGAAAAACTCTGGGAATCCAGTGGAAGAAGGCTGCTAGGAGGTTCAAAATCTCAGTTTTTATTTGGCATGGACTGCTTGGCTCCTTCCCCCCGCCCCGGGCGGAGCATCTCACAATGGGTTGGGGAGTCGTGAGGCAATTCCTTGATGGGCCATTAACAGGAGATAGTCCAGGAGCGAGTTATCGATGGGTCAGGCGATAAGGCATTGTTGTGCCCTTTAACAGAAGATAGTCCAGAGGGGGGGAAGCAGGGAGCACCGCCCCACCTGGTCTCAACAGCTCCTGAAGATGGTAATAGAATACTTTTTTTTTTCCTTTTGGCACATTTTACACTGTAACCTAGGACAGTGGTCTAGAGCCATGGTGTTCTACCAACAGCCATTCTGTTTTGCAGTAGTCTTGGAACAGAGCTTATTCACTACTATTTCAAATGCCTGCCAAGTTGTGCCAGCTTTCCTCCAGGTAAGAACTCAAGATCATATTCATTTTTTTAATGGTTTTCTTCACCCATATTAAATATCCTTTGGCTGCATCTAGGGCAAACATTTATATTTATTCTTATTAAAGAAAGCGATTTTTTATGCAAAGCAAAGTTCAGACAATTCTTTGTTAAGCAGCTACACATTCATTCTTGGTTTTGATATCTAGCAGTTATCACAGTAGACAGCTTTTCCTTTAGCTTTATTTTACACTAAAGATCGCATATGGCTGTAATTTTATAGTAAGTGTAATCACTGCCAACATTACCGCAGTATGCAGTTTTTCACTCCCTGAAGTTTTTATAGTGATGAGTTTGCAGCTACTTCTTCAACAGTGTAACTGGAAGGCATGTCAACCTAAACTGGTATCTCATTTGCATCACCCATTTAGCTCAGTAGATAATTGTGATCTTTATGTAATCCAATCACACACCACTGGAATGCAGGGAGTATGCAAACAGAATCAGAAGGTAGATGATGGCAAAGCAATTTCTTCACTGGGGAGAGAAAACATTATGATGCATGATATGTATGAGTTAACCAATATTGACTTTGAATTCTCGCTGGAGAATGTTTTGTACTCATACTGCTTTTTGGACTTTCAGTTCAGAAACTTCCCTTAGTAACTGTTTTACCAATTCTTCTTTCAGTACACATAGAATCCATAACTTGCTCTAATTCTTGAAAATATCCCCTTTGGGGTGCACTGAATTGTTTATCTGTCCATTTAATATGTAATTCCTTTCATTGTGTTTATTTTTGTCATCATACATTTGCCCCCATCATGATTTGATTCCTCTCATGTCATAACTGTTGGCTTTTTTTTGTTTGTTTGTTTGTTTATTGCAGTCCCTCCAACTCCCTGCATAGAGCACAAATATATACCTAAAATATGCAGTGTAACTTATCCTTGTATTTGGTGGTAATTCCTAATTCACTTTGATTCACTTTTGCATTCCTACCTCTCATCTCTAAATGATCTGCCATTTCATAATTCATTTATAAGATTCAGGGAGCTCACACATCTGCCAAAATCACAACAGTTCTCTCTGAAATTGAAACCATCTCATAACTTTGCAAGTGAGTAGTAAACGCAGAAGTAATAAACTTCGGGCATATTTTCCTCCATCCTCCCTAGAGGACCTTCCACATCACATGAAATAAGGCAGTCCCAGATTTAAGATGACCTCCAAATATCCAGTTCAACTACCCCAAGGAAAAAACCTCATCCTCCTCTTAAATAGAGTAAATAAATTCCTAAGGAAAACTCCATCTTTACTCTGTTTGGTTTTGTGTTCATGTATCTATGTGCAAATGAAAATGCAAAAAAAATGTGAAAAAAAAAAAATTAATGTACAAAAAGAATACTATTTTTTACCAAGCTCTGCTATTCATATTTATTGTACATCATTATTTTGTTAAATGTTGGGGAGTGCAAAACCATGAACATAAGTGAAACCAAAATTACTAATTGCCTATGTTTTAGAAGAAGATTTTCATTATCTGTCATAATTTTATAGCATATTAAAGTTGGGTTTTTTTCTGGATACTGTAGTCATTTTCACCATTAGAGTGTATAAGAAGTTCATTAATTACCTTGAACTGCCAAGTTACTTTCTTCCTAAATTACATGTCTGTTTTTTGTTTTATGTGTAAGACTTTCCTTTTCAAGATAAAATCTATTCTTTTTTTTTTTTTATCTTTAAAAGATTTACTAAAGCAACATGATCAACCTTATAATTAAATGTTTTGACATGAAAAAACTTATCTGCTTTACTGAAGAGACTTGGTATAGATCATACAGTTATACAAGAAGTCTTTCTCATCAAGTACAAGAATATGAATGCAGGATAGGTTATAAATACTGAAATAGTCTTTTAGCATAATTAACAAATTAAATGCTTTTATAGAGATTTGAAAGGATGGTGGACAAGAAAATTTAATATTTCATTTTCACTAAATCGCAAAACTGACCTATCTCCCACCAGATAACAATAAGTACTACTACCATTATTACTTGATTTCTCTGAGCAGTCAAATAGAACATAACAGCAGGGTAAGCTCAACAAAAGCATTTCTAGTTTTGAATTTACACTTTTATCTGTTCTAAACGTATACATAGCGTCTGCCTTTTGACTGAATGATAGTAATCCTATAATCTGAGTAAAATGAACAGTGTTCTCACAGCTGGGCTTAGTAGAACTTTAACTCCAGACGTTCTTCTAATCTTGCAGCTGATTTATGACTTATGAAGTCATACTTCAGACATGAGTGGTTTGCAGCCTCATATCATTGGGTCCTTCTGGCCCACACTTCAGCATTTCCTAATTAGGTCACTATACAAGACAGCAATGCCTTTGGGTTGCTCTAATACCTCCTTGTGGAAATGGACTTTTCTGTTGCAGCTTTGTACCAGTAATTTTCAGACCATAAAATGTTACTGAAACCCCTTCTAGCGTTATTGCTGTATGAGGGATCAGGAATGAAGTGACTGCTTATGCCAAAGTAGCTTTCAGTTGCCAGATTTGAGAATAGTTCTGTTCTCTGGTATTCTGTCTAGCAAACATGTGTGGTGGAAAATAAATCTGACTTTCTTGTTTCCTTCAGAAAGATCTTTTGCTTTTTTAAAACTTGTATGCAACTCTGCATGATATAGATATTCATAACTTTTAAAGCACCTTCTGTATTTTATATTTAATGTTTTATGTTTTATTTTGTGTAACCATATCACATTCCGTACTTCCTAATAAGTGTTCAAATGCCATTCTGAAGTAACTTATTGTGCCACAAATTGTATTCTTCAGCAAGGAAGGAGCAGTTTGGAAATCAAGTTGGTAGACAAAGCATAGTGTCCCAGAATGACAAAAATAGGGTTTTTTTCGACATAATAAGACTGTCTTGATTACAAGCTTGAAGCTCTTCAGTTATCCTTTGACTGACTGTATTCTTATGTAGTTAGGAGGGTCAGCCGTATATTGAAGAAAAAGGATGTCTGCTTAGCATTTTCTGCACAGAATTAAAAAAAAAAACAACAACAACACACACACACAAAAGAAAAACGTACTTTTCATTATCATACATGAACTCACACCCTGAGATATTCAGCCATGGAATCTACAGACTGGGAGATTTGAATTACTGGTTAAAACCCCCTTCATTACTGTATATAAAGAAATTCACAGGAAGTGAAATCTAAATGCTTTTTACTTTAACAGGGAAATTATCCATAGAATCATAGAATGATCTGGGTTTAAAGGGACCTTAAAGATCATCTAGTTCCAAACCCCCTGCCATGAGCAGGGACACTTCCCACCAGATCAGGTTGCTCAAAGTCCCATTGAAACCTGCCTTGAACACTTACAGGGATGAGGTATCCACAATGTCTCTCGGAAACCTATTCCAGTGTCTCACTACCCCCACAGTAAAGAAGATTTTCCTTACATTAAATTTAACTCTAGCTTCTTTCAGTTTAAAGCTATTATCCCTTGTCCTACCACTACATGCCCTTGTAAAACGTCCCTCCCCATCTTTCTTGTTAGGCCCTCTTTAAGTACTGGAAGGCTGCTATAAGGTCTTTTCAGTCTTCTGTTTTCCAGGCTGAACAACCCCAACTCTCTCAGCCATTCTTCATAGGAGACTTTATCTCTGATTATCTTCATGGCCCTCCTCTGGACTTGCTCAAGCAGGTCCATGTCCTTCTCACGCTGGGGGCCCCAAAGCTGAATGCAGTACTGCAGCTGGGGTCTCATGGGAGTGGAGTAGAACTGGAGAACCACCTCCCTCGACCTGCCGGCCACTCTTCTCTTGATGCAGCCCAGGATGCAATTGACTTTCTGAGTTGTGAGTGTACATTGCCAGGTCATAGTGAGCTGACTACTTCATAACAAAAGTGAAATTAAAAATTTCAGGTTTTATGTAAGCGACAAGATAGAAAAGGGGCAAAAAGTGCCAAGGAAAGTGAAGGAGTCTTTAAATTCTGATTGTTTTAAAAAAATATATTGGATACATTTCTAGAGAGATATGCCTTAGGCAAATTCTACAAGCTAACCCAATATTGTCGTATGGGTTTGAGATACTCAGGAGAACAGATGAGATGATCTAATCTGTCCTGGTCTTCAAATATAAAAATTTGTGAAAACTGTAACTGACTTTTGAACTCAAAATGTAACTTGTGAAATAGCTGTTTATAGAAATGCATGATCAGCTAATAGAAAGCCAGCATGTTTTATGAAATTCACATGTCAAAATTAACTGAACAGACATTGTACTTTCTATCATTAGGTGCTTCAAATTAGTCTCAAATACAGTTTATTATAAAGAAATTTCAACAATTCAGCCTGCGAACTTAAAGCTACTGGTGTCTAGATAGAAGATCTATACAGCACGCAACATATGAGCTATGAAGAACAGATACCCTTTTGGACTGTCAGCTCAGGGTCAGAAACGATATCTAAATGCATCTAAAATGTCTCCAAGAGTCCAAATGGAGTCTGAACTCAGCCCTAATATCCCAAACCAGCAAAGTATGTAGACACATTGACTTCCAGTGTATATAACTGGTAAACGTTTGAGATCCCTGTATTGCTCACGAAGGATAAACTTATTCCCCATTGAATCACCTTGTCTGAGTTTAATCTTACCTTATTTTAACCATCTAAAGGTTAGTTTAACAATGGTGCAGTTACCTACAAATGGCAATTATTGTCAGTGTAGATTCACCAGGGTATCCCAGTCAACTAACCACAAAGGGCTGACAGATAAGTTGTAGGACTTAAAGGAAATCTGTGCCCTTCAGGAGCAGGCATTGGAAGCCAGACATGGTAACCCAGGTCAAATAAAATAGCTGTAAGTACCTGCTGTTAGGTAACTGAATTGCACTTCTAGGTTAAGATTTATCTCCAGATTGTAGACATGTAAATGTAACGATATGCATTTTTGGTGTTTACACATATATTGTGTGAAAATTTCCATGACAGTCAAAGGAGATCTATTAAATCCAGTCATAGAATCTATAGAGCTACTGAACTCACAAAATATTAATGTCCACACTAGAATAAACTGCTTAGTTTTGCACTTTCTATGTAAGGCATTCACAGTGGGGATAGCAGATGTAACAAAAGACCAGTGTAGAAGACTGAAGACCTGCGAACTAACAGTTGGCATCCAGGCAGGATATCCTATGACAATCTCAAATGTCATTAGCTGCTTAGGTATGAAAAGTTGTATAGAATGCTGTATTTCCTTTGACTGTAACAGGCACTTAGACACCAGCTTTCAATACAACCCCTAAATACAGATGTCTGACTGTATTCATTTAGATTTACAATACAGCTCTAAATACTACATATAGTTTAAGTCTCTTATATATACTTACCTAGTCACTGGAGAGGCATATATGTCAAGAGAACCATTCACAGTACAGGTGCGACACATCATTTCCTAGGAGCACCATTAGATGTCTACCCCTCTCAATTGATTAAAAGCAAGTAGAAATAACAGGACAAATCAGACATGTAACTATTTTGTTAGAAGGCGGCTTAGTGAATCCTACCCTACTAAAACAGCAACTAACTGAAGTTTAAGAAAAATCTCAAATTTGCCAGGAAACACCCGAAATAATTTTCTATAATTATAGCAGAACTTGTCATTCTTTTATGTCATTATTAGTACTATAGGACCATCCAGAAGCATTAAATGTAGCAAGTATTCTGCAAACATGAATAAAAAAACCATTTCGTCCTATGGAGCCTAAAATCTAATCTACAGAAGACTATCTTCCTGAAACAATAGAGCTGCAGCCCACTAAGAACCTGACTGACTGAACTGAAATTTTCCTGAGTTCTTTTTTATGCAGTATCCCTTCCACTACTCAAACACCAATGGTAAATTTCAGCAGCAAAAGAGAAAGGAATGATTTCAACAGATTTTGTAGTATTTTCACATCTCTTTAGTATGTATTCTGGCTATGGATTCTATTTCATTGGGGGGGGGGCTTATAATTCTCTAGCCGTATCATCATATATCTTAAACAGCCTAGTTTGAATGATTCAGCACAAGAAAGCACTTATACCTCTAAGATTTAAAAAAAAAAAAAAAAAATACAAAAAGATCTTTTAAAGAAAGAAGTTCAACTGACATAGACTTGCTGTTATTTTCAAATACTGAAGCAGATTTTATATATGATTTAATAGGTTTCAGTGATAGGATAGTAAAAGCTATTTTGGCATACCATAGTCATTTGGACTTAAAGTGCTTTGGACTTGAAGGTGGATTGAAAACTGAAATGCTGGACTTGGAGGCTCATGATCAGCATCACAAAATCCATCTTGATCCCAGACGCTAGCAATGTACTCCACGGGCTGTTGCTGGGCCCAGTATATTTCAGCTTCATCATTAATGACCCAGATGATGGGACAGAGTGCTCCCTCAGGAAGTTTGCAGATGATGCTGAACTGGGAGTATTGGCACCACCAGACAGGTGTGATACCATTCAGAGTGACCTTGACAAGATGAAGAAATGGGCCGACAGGAATCTCATGAAGTTCAACAAAGGGAAATACCTTAGCCGGAATAATCCAAAGCACTAGGACAGCCTGTGAGGCCAACTGACTGGAAAGCAGCTTGACAGAAAATGACCTGGAGTCTTCCTGGACAAAAAGTTGGCCATGATGTACAAAAGAAAATGAAAAAAATTGGTTAAGATCAAGATGACAACTTGGTAACTAGTTATCTGGATTACGCATTTTGACTCCCCATGTACTGTCCTAACAGTGCTCACATCTGATTGTAAACAACAATAATGATATTGACATTTATTAAGGAAAAAGCAATTTGTGCAGAAGCTTAGCTTACAAAGTTACTCTTTTTTAATAGACATAAAATTCTAAAATACATATGAAGACCAGAAATTCTTTCTAAATATGAGAAGCCTGTGAAATCCAAGAATGCAAGCTAAACAGTCATGGCTTAAATCAGATACAGACTAGCAGACTCTAGTTTATTACTAAGAAGCAGAAAAAAACATATTTTAGATCTCTCCTGTGTGAAAGGAAAAATTCTTCACAGGAATAATCTTTTATACTCACCTTTCTTTAAGAGTACTAAGTAGTAAAGTCTGTAAGTAGGCTTTGAACAACTTCAGTCACTGCAGTACATAGTTTATCAGCTACGTTGCAAACACATGAATTCTAGTAATGCTGGTGAGCACAGCATGATAGTTTCTTGTGCTCTATGCCAAACCAATATTATCAGTACTGCTCCTCAGAAATTTGACCTTGTAGAAGAAAATGTGACTTCATCTTTGT
This sequence comes from Leptosomus discolor, assembly GCF_034619465.1. Classification (NCBI taxonomy): domain Eukaryota; kingdom Metazoa; phylum Chordata; class Aves; order Leptosomiformes; family Leptosomidae; genus Leptosomus; species Leptosomus discolor. The sequence continues at coordinate 42,911,233 of NC_141391.1, read as the reverse complement.
AATAGAAATAAGATGTCATACGGCTGAGAAAATGCAGTTTGTTCTGAGTAACCACTGAAATTAAGTCAAGCTATCAAGTGCAAACCGTCACGCAGCTTAATGTTAATTAAAATTCTCTTTTCCCATACCTCCAGAATGGATTTTTTTTTTTTTTTGCAAGAGAAATATCTCAAGAGATACTTCCTATTTTATGAGGAAATGCACCTGCTATACCACATTGTGTTAAAATTTATGTATAAGGTTTTTTTTTTTCAGACTTTTTTAAGAAGAGAAACAAATTACTTGAGAATGCATCTCCAAAAATATCTTCCTATATTTCCAAATTAGTACTAATGAATCTGCCTTTTATGTTAGACAACAATTTGATTAACTTTTGACATTTCTTTGTATTTTCTTCTGGGAGATGTTTAGGAATAATTCACCTTTCCTAACTTTAGTCATCAAAAATATGCATTGTCTAGGCTAGTTCTTGACAGACTGTCTGCAGTAGTGGAGGTAAACAGGCATTTCCAGAAGGAAGTGATCTCATTTTGCAAAAAATGTACAAGATGAATCTCATCCAGAGTGTTCAAGGTTGGAGCAAAAATTACAAAATAATGATAGCTATAGCAATTACAATAATATTAATAATCTAATCAATAGATTACCTAAACTTTAATAATCAGGGGCATTTTCAACAAAAATACTAAAATGTGTGTAAGTTAGCCATCTTCTTTAATACTGTGTGTACAGATAGATATATATATACACACATATACATTGCAAAATTGACTAAGACCACTCATTAAGGGCCAAAGATCTCTGGTGGAAGCTATAACAGAATTACAGAATGGCTGAGGTTGGCAGGGACCTCTGGATATCATTTAGTCCCATCCCCTTGCTTGAAGCAGGATCAGCTGCAGCAGGTTGGTCAGGGCTGTGTACAGTCAGGTTTTGAGTATCTCCAAGGATGGAGATTCTATAACCAATTTGAGCAACCTGCTCTAGTATTTGACCTCCCTCACAGTAAAAAAAAAAAAAGTTTGTTCTTATGTTTAAGTGGAGTTTCTGTCTTTCAGTCTGTATTTCACTGGGCACTACTGACAAGAGTCTGTCTTACTGAATCCCCCTCTGATCATGTATTTATACATAATGAGAAAATGCACCTGAGCCTTCTCTTTTTGAAGTTAAAATGTCCCAGCTCTCTCAGCATCTCCTTACATGTCAGATATTTCAATGCCTTAATCATTTTACTCTAACTCTAATGCAAAATACAGACACAGAAAAAGGCAGTTACTGCTCAAAGCTTTCAGGAGGAATATCTACCAGAAAGATACATTAAACTAAAAGGATGGACAAATAACTGGATTAGATAAATAGAAATACATGGGACAAAAAGGGGAGCAGAGATGATGTCAGTGAAGCAAATTGAACCAAGATATCATTTTACTCAGTGTTTAGCCATTGTTTGCAGACATCTGATACAATACAGTGTAAGGACAACGAAGAAAGTCTTTCTCACTCATAAGAATCTGAATGGTAAGTAAAGTTGTAAGCATTTAAACTGTGAAGACAGAAAATTCGAAAGAATTTGGAAGCTGGAATATAGTCTATTTTAGAGTTAGCTGAAAATTGTCAAACTTTTCCCACAGCTGACTGCTGGCCTATAAACAGGAAAAGTTTGAGTATTGTGAAGTCTTCCTGAAGATCCTAGTCATACATGTTCAGATAAACTGAGAACAACTGGTAAATATGGGTGTCATGGGTCTTGCCTATTCATTAATGTATCAATGTGCGTTGTCACAGATCAGCCCCTATGCACACATGCAAAGTCTCCGGTAAACAAAGGAAAAAAGCATTTAAACGTAATTCAGTGTAGAAATCTAGCAGAAAGATACTTCTTGCTCTGAATTAATGCTAGACATCATGTGAGGAGACTTAAGATTTTCTGTTTTCAATTTAATCTTTTTACATCAGTTTATCCTTTACCTGTTTGTATCCTGAAACTGCAGTTAACAGGTCCTGTGTATTAATTCTGTTAGACATCCTTTAGTAAATCTAAGTTAATAGAAAACAGTTAAAAGTGAATCTATTCCCCAAAATAGTTTGCTTACAGATTGTAATACCCTGAGTATTGTAAAAAATGCTTTCATTCTGTCATATTCAGAAGTCTCATGAGAAAATATGTTTTACTGCTTTACTAACATGCTCTATAGTGTATTTGTTTAATATTCTACTTACTGTAGTAATCGGAAATAGTTTCGAAATTTTACTTATAAAAAAGCAAGTGGTCTTCCAACCACTTTTAGAAGGAAAACAAATACACGTTAGACATGATTATAGAATAACAAGAATCAAATCATTTTATAGCAAAATATGTTTCCCAAAATAGTAAAATAAAAGTATGGATTTCACCTTCAAGAGATTCTAAACTTCGGTTAATCTAACTAATATATCACTGCAGTGTTCCCATTGTGTTATGGCAGTCTTCCAAGGTTTCAGCTCCTCTCCTTCAGATGAGAAAGAAGTATTGATTTTTTTTCCATCTTGGTTTATCAGGGATATATTATCAGGCACTCTCTTATTGTTTTTTGTGCTCTCTTCTGTTGCAGCACCTGTATCTCTTGAACCTTCGAGAAAGCATAAGGAAATATATGGTTTATATTGACTAAATTGGGCAACATGTTCAACACTCACTTCATTTAACATTGTTTATCTATAAATTAAGCATGTGGATTAAGATAGTTGTTTGGATTCTATATGTCTATGATAGAAATGCTCTTCTATGGGACAGATGACAGGCTGAGTGACGTCCAGTAAGAGGTTTTGCAGAGTCCATCCTTGCAGTTGGGATCAACATTTAGCTGGCTAATGTCAGGTTGAGCAGAACCTAGTCACTGTGCCTAAGCTGATGACACTTTCTAAATAGAATCATCCTTTGCACCATTTTAAACATTGCATAATTTTTTCCTATATTCTATCTTTATTTTCTTTATCAGTCATTTTAAACTGATGCAATTTTATTTCGATGTTAATGTTATACAACTCAATTTTTTAGTAACCACTTTATTGGTTTTATTAATTAAGCTTCCTTTCAAAATAGTTTATTGTATTTTTGCACTATGGCTTCTCAGCTAAGAAACACAGATTCATAAAATAATTTAGTTTGAAAGGGACTTCTGGAGTTTACCTGCTTCACAGATCTAGATAGAGACATAGAGATACATAGGCATGCAATGGAAATCACATCACGTGAGGACCAAACAAAAATTCAAAAGGTATTTTGCTCTTGCTGCCCAAGTGGTACAAAAGGGGAAAACAGAAAGTTTATATCTTTGATTTACTGATCTAGCCTGTCATAAAACATAGTACTCATCTTCAGAGAAGTAGACATATGAATCTCATGTTCCACTTCTCCAGAGCTCCCAAATGTGTAGTGAGCATATTGCATTGAGCAGTGTCATGGTCTATGCCTTCAATGCCTCAAAATGTTCATTTAGTAATTTATTCTAACACAAACAGAATCATGTTTCAATCATAGCAGGAAAATTTATTTATTTAAATGAACAGAGTTTTTGCCTTTCAGTTTATAAACACTATAAATGTTATACATAAAACATGTTTTAGAAACAGACCTTGTCTGCATACCTAAAACACATTTTATTGTTACTAGGAGCCTGGCTAGGGAATTTAAAACTTGGAATTTATTATCTGTGGTGTTTTTTTTGTTTTGTTTTGTTTTGTTTTTTCTAACAAGCTAGCTGGAAACAGATTCAAACCAAATAATTTGAAATTACATTCAGTCTATGCCTCTGCTTTTTGTCAGATACCCCACAGCTGTGAATGAAGCAATTGGCTGAAGGTGATTTAATGGTATATATTTCAGTAAGAATCCCAAAAGAGATCATAGTGTATGAAGTAATAAATATCTTCTACAGCTCCGATGAACATGACTTCTTGCTGGGTACACCACAAACTGCCCTGAGATCTCTGCCATTGGAATTATCAGATGAAGCTCTAAAAGAGAAAATAATTTCTTGGCTCAGGAAATGTTTATTTTAAGAGCTTGTCATTTATAAAGACAATAAAATTTGGTCATTTGAGACAGAAAAATTTTCAGCATTTGTAAATCAAAAACTTCACTGTCCAAGATGGATTTTTGCATGTTAGAAGTTCTGAAAGTTCAGGTCTATATTCTTGTTTGAAAAATGGAAGATTTGTCTGACCTTTAAATTATGCAGTTCAAATAAATGATGTAGTTCAGACTAAAAAGATTAGACAATGTTAATGAGGATTCCATTTCTTAGTATTTGCACCTATAAAACAATTTTATCCCCCATCAATACTTGAACTGTGAGTTATTGCTTGAAATTGATTAATATGCTCACCACTCCCATTATCTATTTGATTCTTCCCCAGAGTGAAAATTACTTTTATCATAATGTATGCACATCATTGCAGGATCATTTATGTGCCTCAGGCAGAAGGGTTATATAATTTTAGCCAATTCAGATTATTATTCAACTGCCAATTGATACAATTGGGAATGCTATACCTTTCATACGTGATCAAGTGGATCATGAATAGAACGAACTGTTCCCTTCATTACGCTGAAATAATCAAATGGATAGTTCAAAAACAAACAAACCAACCCCAAAACAAATAAACAAACAAAAAAAGCTATGCCAAAGAGTTAAATCTGTTGCTTCAAGAAACATGAGTTCACAGAAATGAACACATTCAGAGAAATTAACAAAAATTAGTCTGTGGTCTGGGAACCTGGGATTTCCTAGTTTTCAGGACCTGCAGTTTTGCCAAGCACAGCACAAGATGTTTTACTCTGAGTTAAGAATCTGCTTTTGTAATTAAACATTTTATTTATTTAAATTGTTTTTCTCTTTGTAGAACTTAAAAGTCACATATACTCCTCGCCTTATCAGCTGTCTTTGTAGTTGACTTGTTCCGGTTCTATGCTATGATTCTTTTCCTTTGTGTGCACTTTTTTATGAAATAGCTTTGGAGCCATAGTGAATAGACATTAATGTAATTTATGTGTGCTAGTAGGATATAGATGTTAACATAGCTAGTGATAGCAAGGGCAAATATGGCTTCATGACTGATTTAGTAAATGGCAATTATAGTCATTCTAAGAACTTGAGAGCAATGGTATGAATTTACCATTTACTACACATACACTGTTCCTTTTTTATATCCCACTACACAAACAGCTCTCCCTGTCACTATTTCCAACTCACTTTCTTCTTTCTAAAAATGTCATTAACATTTTAGAAGCTACAACCATGTAGAGAAGCTGCAGCTTTCTGTCTGATAACTTTCCTGGAATCTGCTTATCAGGAAGCAGTACATTTCCAATATTAAATACCTTGAATTTACTGTAAATGGAACTCTACTTACATGGTTTTTCTAAGACATCCAGTTTCACCTCCTGACTTAAACATTTCACACTTCCAGTCAGCCACTCAAAGCCACTTTTGAATTCTGTCTAGTTGCTTCATAAATCTAAGTAATCTTAATTTTGTGCTCTTGACTTTCAAAGTGTTTCTATATTCACCTACAGGGTAACTGAATTTCCAGATGAGATACAGGCAGAGCAATTCAGGTACTTTCCTATACTAGTGGATACCCAACATGATAAGCCCACCTAATCCTTCTCCCAATGCTGTAGGTCCCCAACTCCTGACTTCTTTCTAATTATCGATACTCATATTCCTGTACCATCTCCTTTCTTAATAGTTCAATCTCTATCAGTTGCCACTCATTTATTCATTTTAAATAATGTTTGAGAGTCTGTTGAACACCCTGCAATACTTAATGGTAAACAAGTTGGTTACAGTTGGAATTTAATCTGCACAGTTTCAGTAGAAGCCCAATGATGTGAATTATTTTTCTCAGTCTTGAGGTCCTTGCTGTTGTGTTTTCTGTGCTATTATTATTATTATGTCTAGCAAGAATAAAGTCAACCCTCAATTTTGCCTCTAGTTCCAGCATTCAAAGTTTAGGATATAATATTAGAAAATTAGTTTCAAGATTAAATTGTAGCTTAATTCTGGCTGTGATTTTCCATGGCTTTGGGTCTTGTTTATACCTTCTTTAGATGCTGGGTAATGTGATGAATTTGCCAGCCTGAATTTCAGTAAATAACTTTTTAACACAGTCATCTTCAATAACAAGAGGCAGCACAAAGGAAGATTTTTCAGTGTTCCTTTGTACAAAATGGTCATAATACACCCTTTTCAGATCAGATCACCAGATACAAATAGATTTGTATATTCTGTTGCTTTCCCTGGTAAGCTAAAGTTTTCAAGCGAATTGTATTCTTAGGGTAAGTATAAATGACAATGAAGTCCTAATAGATTAATAAATTATATTATGTTTTAACCAATTATGCAAAAAATTATTCTACAAGGAACAAATATATCGCTCATTCCAGCTCTGGAAAGGCTTAAGGAAATTGTTATGTCTCACTTTGTTCAATTCACGGTACCTTTTCTTTCATTTCACCTTCTCTCAACTAATATTAACTGATATTTACCTGTTTTACCCAAAATCACAAAAAGTTAGTTTTAACCCAGCCAATTCAAAACTGAAGCCTTAGTATGCCTCAGAAAAATTAGGCTGAAGAAGGCACTTGAACATAGGACTGCATGAGTTGCCACCAAACTTAATAGTTATTCTTACAAATCCATAAAAGTGTCAAATGGACAGTTATAGGTAGAAAATGACCCTTGTGCTTGAAATAGATTGTGGCACAGAAAAAGAGAGGGGAAAAAAAAAAAAGGCAAAAAAACCCCAAACCCACAAGACTTGAGGGTTTTTTTTAAGGTAATTTAAGGTATAAACCTTATTTCAAATTGTTTTTATGAATAAAAGAAGGCAAGATAAAGATTGTATGATCTATTTCTGGAAAAAAAAATAAAAAGAAGGTTGATTAATTAGGGAATAGGCATTTTTCTCTTAATTAGTTTAGTAATTTATGTTAAGAAGGGCTGTCACTTTTTTGAATTGCATTAGTAACTGAGCAACATTTTCAGAGCACACATTATAAAATACCTAATATTTTCTTAAGTTCGTTAATGTAGATCATATTGAGTTAGCGAGCTGAATTAAGGCTGAGGATTTGCCTATGAAGGATGAGTGTCATTGGTTGTACTTGAATTTCTAGTGCAGGTGAGTGAAAATCCATCCTTTAGACAGTACAAGTGGCTAGTAACTGATGATGTCTTCTCCAGTATGTTTATGAACATACAAAGGAACTAGATATAGAGCAAAGGTTTCTACACAAAATCTAGGAACCTTAAACCAAAGTATCGCTTCCTTAAGCAACCAACTTTCTCCAAGAGAGGGAAAGAAGTTAAGAGCTAAATAAACAATGCTTCAATCTTTTGTTCATCTCAAAAGAAAGAAATGCCTTAGATTCAGGAAAGAAATATTTATGTCTTAATATCTATATCAATTCACAAATAGCCCCTTCTTTTCCTTTCACTTAGCTCTGATGACAGGTGAAAAACTAATCAGGTAAGCAAAGATCTGGAACAAGCCTCTGTCTCTTGTGACAATCATGTGATTAATCAATGTAAAAAAGTAGGCTTGTAGGAGGGGAAGAACTTTAAATATGTAGCACAAAAAAAAAAAGAAAAGTTATACATTAGCATTTTTTTTGTTAATCTGCTTTCCTTTCTTCTGCCCTAACAATGAAAATCTCTGACTTGGCAAAAATTTTAATTCCGAAGGCACCATATTTAACCAGAGAGAATTTTGGTGGGCAAGAAGGTAGATGCTATATATATGGTAACTTCATTGTTGTACTGAATCTGGCTAGGATGGAGTCAAATTTCTTCATAGAAGCCCATCCGTCACTGTGTTTTAGACTTGTGACTAAAGCAGTGTTGATAAAACACCAATGTTCTGGGTATTGCTGAGCAGTAATTGCACAGTGTTGAGTCTTTTTCTTTTTCCCACTTTGAACATCCAGAAAGTAGGCTGTGGATGATCAAGAAGCTTGGAGGGGACACAGACCGGAGAACTGACTTGACCAAAGGGATATTCTATGCTTAGCAACAAAACACAGTGGAAGGGGGATGGGACTAGTCTTGCAGGTAGCTACTGCTCAGAGCCTGGGCATCAGTCTGCTTGTGGGAGGTGGTAAGTGATTTCCTTTGTATCAATTGTTTTTTCCCCTCTTTCCTTCACTTAATAAAATATCTTTACTTTGACCCACAAGTTTTCTGTCTTTTTCTTTCCCTATTTTCCCCTCATTCTGGTTCTGAGCAGTGGTATCAGGCAGGTGGAGTCTATGCTGGCATATAGGGGGACCCATGAGACAGGTGTGCCCATAGGACGAGTGCTGCATGTTTGCAGTGAGTACCCAGCTGGACCAGCTAGTGAGTCAGGGATGCCTGAGGCAAGTCAGGGATGCCTGAGGCAAGTAAGGGAAGCCAGGATCCAGGCAGGGGTGCTGGGCAGGCAGAGGGTCTGTGACAGCGCTAAGGGAATCCACAAATATGTGATTGTGAACCTGGAGAGTGTGGTGTGTGTGCTGCACTAGTGATCTTCTGCCTCCTCCAGCCCAAGAAGAGGAGGGGACATAGCTGTCTGTGCCTGTGTTGGTGTGAGCCCCAAGCGTGGGCGCTGCTGCGGGCAGCACCTTGTCTATGGCTGTCTACGTGACCAGCCATGTCCATGTCCTGTGTGTATCTGTGTGTGTCTCTGCCTGTCTCAGGGACACATGCTTAACTTTGCTACTGTTTGTCCACGCTAATGGGAAAATGGTAGAGGCATCCCTCAGCCTAGGCAGAGACCTCAGGTCCCCGGGGGCATCATGATGGACTCCAGCAACTGGGAAAGAGAAATATCTGGGCCTGGAGCTGCTGGAGGTGTCAGCCACTCACGATACCCTCTAACAATGAGCATTATAAAAAGCTATTATTTTGTTACAAGAAAAAATCAGCAGATTTCTTAAAGGACTAAGAATTGATAAAACAGGTTTGCATTAGTCAAGCCCAAACAATTGTATTGCTAATTGCTATCTTGCTGGAATATTAAAGACAAACTAATAAAAATCACTAGGTATTGTGTAGTATATGTAACTGTATCTGATTTTACTACTTAGAGGGTGATTTGATCTTTTCTGACGACAAAATACAAATAAGCAATGTGTCTAGGAGGAAGAGGTTAGCTATCCTCATGAATTATGTAGCAATACATCACAGATTTTTAACTACTTGTTTATCATTAATTGCAAAAAAGTGCTGTGGTTCATTTTACAGAAGTCACAGAGTGATAGGGTTTCCTAACATGCACATAGAATCAGTCACGGAATCATAGAATCATAGAATCATAGAATGGTTTGGGTTGGAAGGCATCTTGAAGATCACCTAGTTCCAACCCCACTGACATGGGCAGGGACACCTTCCACTACACCACATTGCTCAAAGCCCCACCCAATCTGGCCTTGAACACTTCCAGGGATGAGGTAATCACAACCTCTTTGGGCAACCTGTTCTAGTGTCTCACCACTCTCACAGTGAAGAACTTCTTCCTCATATCTAATCTAAATCTACCCTCTTTGAGCTTGAAACCGTTACCCCTCATCCTATCACTGAACTCTTTGATAGAGTCCCTCCTCGTCCTTCCCATAGGCCCCCTTGAAGTACTGGAAGGCCTCTGTAAGATCTCCCCAAAACCTTCCCTTCTCCAGGCTGAAGAACCCCAGCTTTCTCAGCCTATCTTCATAGGTGAGTTGCTCCACCCCTCTGATTATCTCCATGGTCCTCCTCTGGACCTGCTTGAGCAGGTCCATGTCCTTCTCATGGTGAGGGCCCCAGAGCTGGATACAGTAATCCAGGTGGGGTCTCACGAGAGCAGAGTAGAGGGGGAGAATCACATTACTTGACCTGCTGGTCACACTTTTCTTAATGCAACCCAGAATATGATTTGCTTTCTGGGCTGTGAGAGTACACGTTGCTGGCCCATATTCAGTTTTTCACCCAGTGGCACTCCCAGGTCCTCCACAGGGCTGCTTTCATGTATCAATTTAAGGGCAATTTGGTATATTTCCTTCTCTATACATTGATACTGATTTGTTGTTCCTACTATTATTTAGTTTTTCATCACCCACTTTTATTCCTGAAATTCTCCATTGTGGCAGACACTTTACCAGAGTATTTGATTAACTCGGAAACCATCACTTAGCATGGGATGGAGAAGGGTAGAACTATGTTTTTCACAAAAGAGAATGAAATAAAAAAAGTTAAAAATGCACAAAACACCCACCTAAATGCTTTCCCCTTTTTATCCTTGCAAGCCTAAGTTAGGTCAAGAGCTTAGACTTGATCATGTTTTCATAATTCTAATCTTCTGCTGCTTCCTATTTTTAAAAGAGGCAGGAAAAAACAGGGATGATCATCAGAAAAAGAGAACCTCTACAAACAAGGTTCTAAAAGTACAACTGTTTTTTCTTGTACAGCCTTTTACCTCTTTAATGAGACTTAGCATCTTTTAGAAAGTGTACTTCAGGCTGTAGTGTACATTGATTATTTTAATTACCCAGACTATTAAGAATGTGGTTGCTATTTTTTGCTAGAGTTTGGCCTCCAGACTAGATTCTACAACAGATGTGTTATTATTTAATTGAATCTAAGTCATGACAGTGAGACAGAATTATTGTTAATATATTTTATTTTTAGTTGTTTTTACAAGCTAAGTTCGAACTACAATGCTTACAAGATCTAGCAAAAAAAGAGAAGCAATAGAAAGAAATAGTGACTCTGTAATTTACACCAATTCTTATGGGTGACACAAGCAAGCAAAGCAAGATGATAGTCGATATTATAGCAATTCCAAACTTTGTCAACATTCCCTTTTTTATGTATAGTTAGTATTTAACAACTATTTGACCTGGTTTACCTTTCTAGATTGGTATTAACCCCATGTGAATTATAAGGTGATGGAAAATACTATAAATAGCTATGGTCATTTTTAGGATATTATTGTCTGTCCTTGCTATCGTGGTGAAAACTACTTCTATTTATAGCTCCTCATTTTTGACACATTCATCTGACTTTCTACAAATATCTATTACTTGTAATACCAGTAGGAATAATAAAACTTTGGAACGAGGTGACAATCCATTTCGGTCAGACGAATAAATGATCTTCTTACACATTAAACAATTTATTTTTAAGTTTTGTTTGACTTAGAGCAGAGCAAAGCTATATTCCCGTGGTTAACTCTCAACAGAAGATACTCAACTTTGACTTAAAACTTTCTAATTTTCTTCCACATCGCTTGGTAAATAGCTGCACTTGTTACCTTATTCTTACTCTTACAAAAGTGTACCATATTCCTGAATTTGTTCATAATGTCTACTAACTTTTGATAAACTTTATTTGTCCAAGAACAAATAACTAACCATATAGAATGATGATAAAAATGCTATCAAGAAAAATCGAGTTATCACTTTCACGGAGAATTTGTCTACACTTAAACCATAAGGCTTCTTAGACACAACCAATTATATTTTTCTTATTGAACAGACTTGTAAATAAAGTGCAAAACTGTTTGAATGGTTTGCTATAATGTCCTCCACAACACAGGAGGAAACTAAAGAAGTAATCTACCCTACCCTCTGCTCTGACACGAGATTGAAAATTGAAAGTACTAAAAGTCTAGAATACATATTTCTGATATTTCCTCTACTAGCCTTTCTTTCTACATTCCTATTCCTTTGTTTAGTTGTCCTTATACCTGTTTTTTTTCCCTAATGCCTATTTTTTTCCTCATGAGTAAATTAAACTGTATTATCCGTATTCAACATGATGAACAATTCATCAGTCTATTTTAAGATATTTTTAATGAATTGAGATTCTTTTTTTTAGAAGTTATAGAAAACTTTACAGTTCTGCTGAAATCCCTTATAAAATGTCTGTGAGTTATCAGTATATATTCTGAGCATAATTATGAATACAAATATATCTTTTCTTTAATATAGTTTTCAGGGATCACAACTGAGGAGCTCACCAAGGTTATCAATTAAAAAGTGATACCTACTCTTTGAGTAAAAAGTTTTCATCCCCCTAAGTACTGTGGTTACACTAATTTACTGTACACCATTTCTTTGTAATTTGCTTACGAGATTTCATGTGGATATATGTCTTACCAAGGTAAAAACCCACAAAACTTCAGTCCCTCTTCTGCTTCCTTGATCAGTTATCTAGAGCAAAGACGAAATTAGATCTGTTTGATACTGTTTGGTCTTGATAAACCTCTTAGTTGTTTCTTACAATCTTATTATCCTCTTGCTGTTTACAAATGGATTGTTTAATAATCTGTCTTCTAGTATTCTTTCATGTACCAAAAATGGCTGTAATTTCCAGCAGTAAAACTCCCACATACACTTTATCTTTTTAAAAAACTAGTTTATTTGCTTTATTATTGTCTCTTGAGATTCCGTTCTTCCTTCCTGAATTTTCCATAATACTTGTCAATGTCTCAGAAATGATTTGTTTGCCTTCTTTACATATAGCAAATTTCATCAGAACCTACTATCTCAAATGCTTTTATCTACATAACCTTTAACTTTTCTTCATTCAGGCCCATGTTTTTACAGGAATTTTACTTGTTAAACATTTCATCACAGTCAAACTCTTCTTTCAAGAACAATGTTAACAAGAAATTGACCTTTTCAGTCTTTCTTTTTTCATATGCTACTTGTTTATATTTTCCATTAAATAGTCACAATAGCCTTTCTTCACAACAATTGAGAAACACTTTTACTGTTGTATCTGGTACTCATTCGCTAGCTTTAAGTCTTTTTTTTTCCTTTGCATATCCGACGTTTTTCCCTTTTAAAATCATGGTCTGCTTTTAATCTTATCCTCATTTATAAATTCTTTTTTCCACTTTTGATGGTATAATTTCTTTTTAACATCAGGTCGCCGAAGATTTTTCATGTAGTCATGTGTGTATGCACTTGTCCATATATAGTTCCTTTCTTCCACATCCATTCTTGCTATTGTGCATCCTGGAAATTGCCAGCTGCCCTGAAATTCCATTTTTTATTTTTTATTTTTGCTTAAAAACCTTTCCCTTAGGACTGTATCAACCTGTTCCCAGAGTTTCCTGAACTGTTTATTTTTTGATATCCATCATCACATTTTTGCTGCTGTCACTCCTTTCTTACCTCACGATCATGGACTCTATAATTTCATTTTCACTTTCATCCTAATTGCCTTACACCTTCAGATTCTGAACCAGTTTCTCTTATTACTCAGATTCAAATCTATTGTCAACCCCAAAATGCTAAAAATGCAGGAGTCAGGCCCATAAAACTTGTGAGATTATTATGGAAAAGAAAGTTTTAGTTTCTTTACATTTGCTTTCTGTCTTTTGAGCCCCTAGGGTGCTCTTGGGTTAATTTTTCATGCATTTCTCTGCAGTCAAGAGGGCTAGCAACCTGCTCTTTTAGAAAGTGAACTGAGATTTTCATGTACTCTTATTCTTAAACTGCAGGGCTTTAGTACTGATCAAGAGAATGTTCACAAAATTAGGTCCATTGACCACTTGCGGAAAAGCAATATTATATGAGTATTTTCAATCACCTGCTGCTGGGTTTGCAATATTTGGTTACTGAAAACCTCCCATTCTTCAGCTGTTTTGCATCTCTTATGCTGAAAGAAGTTGAATGTCCTCTTCCCTCACAAGTACTTTTTACTAAATTATGTGTCCTAAGGCTTTCAATAAACCCAGACAGTGAAGGCAGTAATAGTGGTATTAACCTTTAACATAGCATAAAAGTCAATATAATGAGATGAAATAAAATACACAGAATAATGGTAGTGTCTAATTTGCTGTTGTGTATAATTTCATAAAAATCTGTTTTGTGGAGTATTGAATAAAAATATCTCATTTTATAGTATGACGTTATAAAAGTAATTGTCCTCTAATTGCTCTTAGAGGACTTTATATTTTTAGTTGTAAGCTGTAGTTGTAATGGTTTGTGAAAAGTGAATTTTTCCTACTCTATAAAAATTTTAGCCAACAATTTCTGTTGAGTTTGATATTCACTTTACGTAACGGATTTTTGCTTGGTTTTGAGTTAGAAGTCAAGCATTTGAAGGCTTACATCCAAAAATAAATTTATCAGTTGGAACCAAATTTCATTGAAAACGGATTACTTTGTAAAGGTCACAAAAATACATCTAGCCTGCAATTTTTGTGTGAACATTTACTACAGTTTCAGTTGCAATTAACACACTAAGTGCTAAGCAGCTTGACATAGAGACTCTATCTTTACTTCTTTCCTTCCAAGTAAATATACCTACTTCCATTGTTTTGTTCTCGGTCAGGGGGTTAAAATGTAATATACAACTTCATATCATTCTTCAATGTAAATCCAAACTGATGCCTGTGGTTTGATTGGTTATGTTTTACCAGTCGGTTTTACTCTCCATTTGTCCTATGTGTTGCATCAGTATTATGCCATTTCAACACTACACTACTGGTGCTTTTTAGTGCACCTTTTTTATTAGCAAAAGTCACAAATTTGGATTGGATTTGTATGCGGCCTATGATTAAGATGCTTGCAGAACAGTGAGGACAACAGCCATCAAACTATCAACATTCGCCATAGGCCAAGATGGATGTTTTCAGCCAGTGTAAGGCAGCTCACTGGAGACAGAGACCCCTTTCTGGCTCAGAACTTTGTGGTCAATTGTCTTGGTTTGGCTGGGACATAATCATAGCCCAGCCATGCTAGGCAGGCTGTTAGCAGATTCAAGTGAGTCCGGGCAGCTGACCCGAGTTAATTGCAGGTGTAGCCCATAGCACAATGTCGTGCTTATTGTAAAGGGAGGAAGGTTTGCTGAGGAAGAGGGACTTCTGACTGGAGTCCCTGCTTGGATTCTTCCTGCTTTCAAGGACTGTGAGGGTAGATGTTCTAGGCTGAGTGTAACTTTGTATACTTTATTTGGTTTGCTGTTTCATTGAATCAGTTTTTGCTTCAGCCTTTGTACCTCCTTTCCTTCTCCTGATTACTTTTCTCAACTGGAAAGGAGTCAATGGGTGATAGGGTAGCTGCTATAGTTTAGCCCTGGTACAGGCTAAATGTAGAGATCAATATACATGTGATGAACAAAGGTTCATCAGTCTGGTAATGCAGTCTTAATTTAATAATATTAAATTAATTGTATTATTTTGATTTTTTTTTAAATTATTTTTGGATTTTTATGCCCAAATTCAGAGAATTTTTCCATGTAAAAATGTAACAAAAAAGAAAAATAACAAGGAATCAGTTATCTTATTAATAAAGCATAGAATGCTAAGAGGAGTATTTTGTTCCTCCAAAATTCAAAGTACAAAACCGTCACTAAGTGATACGTACAGTATAATTTCAAGTAGTAGAAAAATAGAATATGTATTTTTATAAGACTGTCAAGTGAAAGCATATTCCACAAACAGATTTATTCTATAGGGATAAAGGTTTGTAAGAAGTTTAAGAGTACAATTCAAGTAGAAAATTTGGAAGTTAAAACTTTATCTCTCTCCTGACTTCTCATTCAGGAAGAGCTTTAAGTTACAGATTTAACTTACAATATATAACTTAAAAAAGGTTTTTTCTTTCACACAGCAGTGGAGAACAGAGGGTCCTGATTGACACTTCCTTGGGTCTTGCTTATCTCCTGGCAGCTCTTTCTACAAGTGTTGCTTCCCTGCTGGGTCTATCCTCTCCTAGTGAGAATCAAAGCCCCATCAAGCTGAGTTACAGGATACCTCCTGTTTTGAAAAGCCAGGGCAGGCAAACAGAATCAGAAAGGAATGATGTGATTCATATGACTACTTTGGGGTCTGAATGATAATTCTAGGGACTTTGTATACTATGGAGCAATAATAGCTCATTTGTCTACCAAAAATAACTCAAAAATAATTTATGTAAACCTAGTTTAGTTATTAGAGTCTGTTAAGATTAAAATGAGAAGGGTAGGTTGTTTTGAATTCTGTGTATTTTTTCAGTCATGTCTGTTAAAGCAATTATTTAACATTGCTACTTGATACCCTGTAAGCTTAACTGTGAAGATGTTGAAGAACCTTCACTTAATGAGGGAAATTTTTGGATTTTTCACCAGAAACCAAGATATCTTTTAAAAAATGCTGAATCAGAACAATCATACTCTTTCATAGTATGGTTGTTACACGAAAATACAGGATCTTTGCTTTCACTTTTCCCATTGAAACATTGGAAAGTGTAACTCTCCACTAATCTCTGAATTGTTCTGAACAGTAGGCAAATACAGCCTTGAACTTTTTTGCGATGTGTACTGTAAGTTTACTCCTAGACCCAGAAGTAATTTGAGAGAAGTCTTAGTACACAGTGACTGTGCACAAGGACAAGTTATACCACGGGTCTGTAACTCTTTAAGCAGCCTTGGAATGAAAATACATGAATATCTTTGTCATGCAATGGATCACCATTAAGGTGGTCACTAAGTGTTAAAGATGGTTTAGCTTGTATTTTAATGAGCCTAACTACCCAGTATGGCACTGAATATAGACCTGAATTGCTTAAGAGTTTAACAGAAAATCTAAGATGCTCAGTGACATTAAAACTTACATGCATAAAGTAGGCATTAAAGTTTGCATGTGCAGCTTGGAATTACTTCTGAAATTAGAACCCAGTATTGTTGAAGGTATGACCACGTAGTTGCAGACTTCTGCACAGCTTTAGACTTCACATTCAAAAACAAAACCAAAAAATTATTATAAGGCATTCCATGATCCTGGGGTTTTGTCTTGGAAAATAACATTGCATGTCTAGTATTCCAGGTATAGGCTCTATAATGGCAGAACAATGTATTTTACAGAAAGAACTATCCACTTGACTACAGCAAGTGGACCAATAAAATGAAAATGCCTGTTGTGTTAGTCTTTACTGATTTGGGATCGCAGTACTTCATGTGCAATAAGAGGCCCTTTAGATTATCAATATAGTATTAATAACCACACTTACAAACAAGGATGGCTTGGTGGCTAATGATAACCCAAAGCAAAGCATTTATGGGGACATTCAGATGAGTAGCTTTTCTGGAGCACATATTTTTGTATACACATTTATGAACTGAAGATGTACTACAAAGTTTTTAAATTTGCCTAGTAGAACAACATTTGGCACAAATGTTTGTGTCCTTCAGTAATGTGAGGTTTTGAGAATTGTCTTTGAAAAAGTACTACAGATCCAGATGTACATTTAAACTCTTAGGAGAACCATTAGTGCTGTTGGTAAAAGCAAGGGCTCTTGCAAATGCTCCTGCAAAAAAGCATCTCTCAAAATTAGCACATGTAGAATGAAATAAATTCTTCCCACAGTGACTGATACAACTGATAAACCTCTAGATGAGGTAAACAGTCATGTAAAGAGAAGCTAGAGTAAAAGAAATTTGCGAAACTGAGATTAGTCTGAAACAGATTGCACGTGGTATACATTCTATCTGTCTGAGAAAAAAAAAAAAACAACAAATCAACAAACCCATATTGATATAGAAGTACACATACCAGCTAACTGTTGAGGGGTTTCTTGGATGTTTTTGGACCAGAAGAGATAACTTTCATATTTTTTTTGAAATGCAGAAAATACAACAAAAGCAGTCTAGCCCCGAGTATGGGGATTGTTTGCAATTATATCAACATGAAGCACTGTCATTATATCAAATTGAACAAGTGTCAGTATCATACCGACACCACACAGGCTCTGTGAGTCAAAAAACGGTATGGGATAATTCTTTTCAAAGGCAGCAAGCTCAGTGATCGGATACAATGGCCTATGAATTTTCAGTAAACAATGTGTCCCAGGAGAAAAAAACTGAGCAATTCATGAAAATTTGTAATTTAGAAATGCTCTAATTTCCTGTCCAGAGACACAAAATCTTAGCCACTCTACCATGACAACGGAGTTATTGCTGTTCAGATTATGTCGTATAAGTTATAAGCTAAAATTTTGTTAATTTTTTACAGTTGTTGCCACTCACAATCCATGTGCTTTAACAAAGGAAGATTATATGAGTTTAGAAATGTATGTGGAGTTAGCAATGAACTTCAGGTTGAAACAAGTCATGCCTGTACCAGGCCCAGCTATGGTGTAAGGACAGAGTCTGTTTTGTTCAAAGTAAAATAAAGAATCCACAAAGTAAAAGTTAGAATCCACAGTAACTGGATTCATGACATTATTTCTGTGTGGCAGATCTACCGACAGTATCCTTCTGCTATGCAAGGTGTCTCTGTTGACATTTGGTCAGAGTGCTAGCTATCTTCCTAAGCAGATTTAGTAGTCTGACATTTCTTTTTCTGACTCTTGGTCACAGCCATCTGAAGCTCAGAACTGCAGATAGGACAGGAGTTAGGGGAAAAAAAAAATAAAAATACAATCCCGTAACAGGTAAAAATAACTGCAGATAATGTTGCTGTTGAAATATGATTCTTGCTGTGTGTGACAAGAAGAAAGAGGGTTAAGCGTTATTTTCATCAGGTGTTTTTGATGAGATGTTGCAGACTTAGTAAAAGGTGGTGCCACATTCTACTTTTTCATGCCAGTCATGCTGGCTATCATAGATTTTTCTTCTCTAGTTTAACGGATATTTAAATATTATCTTTCCATCTTACTCGAACAGTACCTGTCACTGAAGGAGACTAGCCACTCTTGAAAATCTTGGCCAAAATCAACTTCTGCAGCTTCATTCTTATATTTCATAAGACCAGATGTTCTACTCAAACTATAGCAGTGCACCAACAATAATAGCAGTTATCAATTTGAATTATGAAATTAACATGCCTTTCCACATTAACTTTTATTTTCATCCTTTCTTATAATTTTTAACAATGTAGTTCTACTGTTTACAATGAGCACAGCTTCAGTACATCTGGGCACATTAATATAATGTATTTATTATTATTTTCACACCATGTAACATTTTTTTTCCCATGTGATATATTTTTGTTGTTGTTGTTGTTATAGAGAGAGCAAATGTAGAATTACTATGCAATGTAAATTGTGCATTACGTTATAGGGTCCTAGTTACAGCATGTAGATCTTTATAAAAAATAGACTCAAAGAGTTAACTCATACTGATATGATTTTTAGGTCACACGGGCAGTATGACACATTTGTACAGACAATAGTACACCACTTCTTCTTTGCTCTGTAATATGTCCATGCTGATTTTAAAAAATCCAATTTATGCTGAGTTCTTGAAAGAAGTTCAGTCAGTGTCATTATTTCATGGAGCTCCTTGTGAGCTTAGACACAATATTGAATGAGCAATCATCTGGCTTCCTAGGAACAATGAAGTCTGAGTTCACTCACAGTTTCTATTGTATTTCTAATTAAAAGCACTGAGTTTTAATCCAGTTTTGAAGATGATCATCATCCAGAGCCCTCCCTCACCAACCTCTTTTTCCCTTCTTCCAGCCAGTAGAGTCCTTCTAGCTTCTGAACAATTCCTTCAGCAGCTGCTGTCACCTGTTGTCCTAGTTGATGCATCAGCAAGTTATTGCACTGACCATATTTGTCTCCAGAGTTGTTTTTCCAGCTTTAGAGCAGTCTGAATACTTCCGTTCTTTAGGTGATTACTGCAGCAATTGACTGGATCATCACTGTGAATTATTTCCCTGAAACACTGAGGAGTTTAGCTCCCTCCTTCAAGAGACCTGAGATTTTTATTAACACTGTAATGTATTGACATGCCTCAGCAGAAGGTGGTCACAAGGCTGTGACATATCCTACACATTACTCCTTTTCCCATTAGCTCACCTGGAAAACAGACAATGTGTAGCAAGATTTGGTCTAAAATTTGTGGATGAAACAGTAAGATTCTGATGCAAAGGACCACCGCATAACAGGAATCATGCGTCCTAAAGGGATATAAAAGATTTACCTGAAAATTAGTTTGCTGTGACAGTGCAGAATCCCAGAAAGGCAATGAGGATTGAACAGCTGGCATCCCTTCTTTTCTGTGGCACAACGGAGTCCTGGCCAGACCATTAGATGCATAGGTCTTTACATGGGTGATGTCTTGGTCTGAAAGACAGGTGCCTGCTGAGGAAGGCAGGAGCCTCTCTTGAAATGGAAAATGCAACCCCCTTCCCTCCAAATTATTATAATTTTGAAATTAAGGGGCCTTCAGGCAAAGATATGGGGAACAGGAATAACAGTTCTTTACTTAGATAGATAGATAGATAGATAGATAGATAGATAGATAGATAGATAGATAGATATACAACACAAGGCAGAAAAAAAACCCAACCCACTGGTTTACACTGATAGAGTCAGAGATACAACCTGACACCCTGTTAGGGTGGCAGTAGCAGTTCGATAAGATGGTGGCTGCAGTCCTCCTGAAGCGATGGATGTAGTTCTGTTGAAGCAGCGATCTTGTAAAAGGGTCTGGTCTTCCTCCGAAGGTCCAGTGGTAGGTAGGTAGCTCTCATCCTCTGGAACTCCAGTGGGGTAAAAACTCCTCTGGGAATCCAGTGGAAGAAGGCTGCTAGGGTGTTTGAGATCTCAATTTTTATTTAGCATGGAATGCTTGGCTCCTTCCCCCCGGGCGGAGCATCTCACAATGGGTTGGGGAGTCGTGAGGCAATTCCTTGATGGGCCATTAACAGGAGATAGTCCAGGAGCGAGTTATCGATGGGTCAGGCGATAAGGCATTGTTGTGCCCATTAACAGAAGATAGTCCAGAGGGGGGAGGCAGGGAGCACCGTCCCACCTGGTCTCAACAGCTCCTGGAGATGGTAATAGAATACTTTTTTTGGCCACATCTTACACTGTAACACAGGACATGTGAGTATGTGGTTACAAGAGAATGAATGCATGAAATTTGTGAGGATAAGCACCAGTAGAAACAAATTGCTTATAGTTTTGGTAAGTAAATATCGCCTTCCCCTTTCATAAGGATTCATATTAGATTTTGTTATCCTAGTTTCCCAAATTGGGACATCTAGAGATCTATAAGGAAAGTGTTCATATGAATTAGGTTTCTAAGCAGCTATGACAGTCAGTTTGGGATTGCTCATTATAAAGCTAGAGAGGTATTTAGCTCATTCTAAATTAGGAACTTATTTGAATAACTCTCTAGACTCCATTCATTATATTGACTAATACTGCATTGGCTTAATTCAGTTCCCAAAAGTGAATGTTTAATATGATCTGAGATCTTAAATTGTCAGACAAATATGACAGATATGACATTGGAAGATACACACTGCTGTAGATTGACACCTGGAAAACAAAGAAATATCTAGACCATATCAAATGGTACAAGATGTGTATGTTTATGAAAATGAGTCAAGTTGATCTTTAACTATAATAGAAATTGGTATAGCTCTGTCCTGGTTTGAGCTAAAATGGAACTAATTCTGTTCAATGTTTTTACTTTTCATTTAAGTCTCTTCTAAGTAACTTCACATTCTGAAATCAACAGTATGTTTTTCCAGACAGCGTCTGCTTCTAGTTCTGATAGTGCTTGAAGTTTATAGTTACCACCAAGAAATAGTATGCAGAAAGGCTCTTGCTTAAGCCCTCTTTTTCGATGGTAGACATCTGAGAAGGACTCCATCCGTTCTTCTGTCTTTGATCCCAATCTGTGCATTCTTGAATCCAGTTCCTGAATCCAGCTCCTGTATTCAGTTCCTGTCTACTGCTGAGTCCAGCCTGGGACTGCCCCAGTGCCAGTCCCACAGCATCAGTGGTGATGTGTCATCATCAGGGGAGTTGAATTTGGTATTGGGTTTGTATTTGTTTGTATATATTTCATTATTTTCTTATTTTTATTATTTTCTTTTATTGTTATTCTTTCATTTCAAAGTTGTTTTAGTTTTCTTTTTCAGCCTGTAAGTGTGTCTCTCTTATTCTCTCTCCCTTCCCATTCTGGGAGGGGAGAAGGGTTAATAGAGAATATCTGTCCTTCAGTAGTGGTCAGCCCAGCCTTAACCCATGATAAACTCCCTTCTAGATACCTACCTATATCCACATACTTAATTTTTTAGAGATTAATATAATCTCAGATCATTGATCCTAAAGTAAACAGGAGCACATCTTTCAATAATATGCATTTGAAAACAGTATTAAAAAACAAACATAAAAATTGATAGGAAATTTTAATGTGGTACAGGTTTATTTTGGTTTTACATGTATTATCACAATCCATCCTAGCCAAATGAGAAGACAATTTATAATTATTAGAGAAACTAACAGATTAAAGATTAGCAACATACATTTCTTCTGTTACTTTTAAAAGCTCTGAAAAGCTAGATTAGTGCCTGTACTTTAAAATTTAGATTCTTTTGGGGAAAAAAAGAATCCTCTAGAAAAGAATCCTCTTCATGTCTAGAATGACATAAAAAATTTTGGTCCTGCAGCAAAAGTTAAGACCAATGGCTATAGCTCAAAATACTTTGAGATAAAAGTGCAGAAAACTAGGGTTTTCCTTATGTGTCCATTTCTGATTTACCATTTGAATGTAATCCCAGGCAACCCTTTTTAATGGATAAAACCACCTTGTTGATACAACTCTGCAGTATATAATTTATTTCAGTATGCCAAGTGATCTGATAGGAAGAAGTCACCACAGATTATATTACATCACTATGGTCATTCAGAGGTAGAAGGTCTCTTCTGTTCTGGTTATGACCCTAGTGACCAGAAGCATAAATATGGGACTTTTTGTCTTATATCTTGCTACCATATGTGGAAGCAGATAGAATTTCAGAAAGTGAGATGAATATCTTGGCTGTCTATCTGTGTGATCAACTAGACACATAGATGATTTGAAGGAATTTGTTAAAAAAAGCAGCTTAATTTATGGTTCCTTTTGAACACTTTCACCAACATGTAATAAAAGCTGGAAAGATTAAATTCTGAATGCAATTAATGAATTAAAGTAAAGAGGTTATTTTCCAGATCGGACACTGTCTTGGCTATTCCCAAGTAGGTACTTCCAGGTCTGACTGAGGAGAAGGAGAAAAAGCCAGTCAAGAAATATATTTGTGGCTAGTGTAGCTCTGAGAGAAGGTGAAGCAGTGCTGTGGGCAAGCATGTAACAAGCATTTCAAAGGTTTGTAACTTTGATTGAATGAAATTGAGAAAAACTTCACTGCAGCATGAAACTGGTAAACTTGTTCCCAAAATCTGTGTTATTGTACAAATCTCTTTGCCTTTGGGAAAGATCAATCCACCTTGGAGAGACAAGAGTTAATTCTAAGAAGGAACAGCAGTGCTACAGCAATGTAGTCTTAGCACTGAAGCTGCTTCTAGGAGGAAACCTCTTACAGGAGTTAAATACAGACCTCCTCAGCAATGTATGTATAATATACCTAAATAGACAAAGCAGATCTTCGTGGTCCAATTAGGATCTCAAACAGCAGGGTTTCCCTTCGTTATTTCAATCTGGCTGGTCTTCATTATTGTGATACTGCTGTTCTCATCTCTGCTATTCTCTGCCCTCTCTGTTCTTTTTCTTTCAGTACAAAGTGAAACAGCATTCAGCTGTAGTAATGGTTCGATTAGATTCTAGGGCAAGAAGACCCTACTGTGACTATCTACTTTCACACCCTGAGTTAATTCCTGCTTAAATGGGAGCAAATTTTTAATATTTATTTTTTAACAAACACATTGAACAAACGCAACACATTACTTTGGTTCCAATACTTCCCACAGTGATTTCTCCTTGGAAATTCCCAAGTGATTACGAACAGTTACAGTGATTGATCATTCTCGTTGTCTTATTTTCAAACTTGTTTCCAGTTGAATTTGTCTGTCTTCAAATTACATATATTAGATCTTGTTACTTTCTGAGCTTCTTTCCAGCTTCTATACCAGTAAGGTAGCTGGCCTACAACCAGACTGATAGTCTAGGCATAGCTCTCTGTCATGGAGTGACAACCCTTCCTCTATGAAAGACTAAGACTGTTCATTGTCACTCTGTGGTCTGAACAGTAAGAAAGTCTGACAACATATCATAATAAAAAACCTTATTGACACAGTAAGATGAGCAATAACACACCCATGAGGTGACTCACCCAATCACTGGTAGCAAACACAGGATCATAAGTGAAGCCATGCCGCCAGTGGACTATCAGGGACGCTTAGTGTGCTGGTCATCTGGCAGCAACAGTCAATCATGCCATAGCCTTCTGAATGCAGGCAAGAGTCATGACATCTCTTGATCTTCCACATTATGGAATCATGCTTTATGTGAATAATGTGGGTGGCACCCTGCCTATGCTACTGATATTGGCCAAGGGGCAGGGTGTTAGGAAGCATTGTGATCTGCTAGGAGTCTGAACTTAAAAGGATAATTATTTGCTTTTTCAAAGTTACAATACTCTAATAAGAAAGAATGGGATGAGTCTTCACATGCTGAAGCTTGATCTTGAAATGCTTCAAGTGGACTAAGATATTTCATCATTGAAAATACTAAAAAGATATCTTCTTGAATGACTTTCATGATAATGATAGTAAGTTGGATATTATTTTTCACCTTCAAGAGATATTTTCAACTTTCTTTAAGAAACAGTAATCTAATTTATTATCTTCAGGGCTCTTAAGTAGTTTGTTGGGTTTTTTTTTAATATAAACTCAAATTATCTACACATTCTAGTCGCATTCTGAATCATCATGAATGCAACTACTAAAGTTCAGAAGGAGGTTCGATGCCTGAGCACATGCAAAACCCTCCAAATATCATAGCCAACAAGACAAAATTTTTTTTTGTAGAACTCTTAATCTAAAATGTAATTCAGGAAAAAAATGACAACCAAGTGAAAATAAAAGCATTTTCATCTCTTTATGCCCCAGGACACCATGTCTTATTTGAACTTAATTAAAACTAAAATGTATTTTATGTTTTGTTGTCTCCATCCCAAAAGTTGTTGCTTTTGCTTAAGCCATGCCAAGTCTCAGGTTTGAATCTGAAGTTCTATCTCTAAGTGATCATTAGCCAAGGCTTATTTTTCATAAAAGATACTAAAAAGCAGAAACATCTGTACAAAAGTGTAATATGTACTTGATTATGTGCAAGTAAAGAATGATTTCAGGGGCAAAATTGCTCACAAGCTTTCCACACAAAATGGACAACATTCGCAAATTACAATAGGAAAATTTAAGTCTCAAGCATGTGTCTGCACTTTTCACTCTGTGGGCAGCATAAAAGAAAATGTTTGAAAGTGTAGTGCAAGTTGTGTCACCTTTAATCCATAAGGTCTAAACAATATTTTACAGGTACAAAGTTCTAAATGTGATCTCCTATGTCTTTTTGCACCTTGTGATGTCAACTATCATGCTTTCATTAATAGAATCTACCTCAAAGCTTTTTAACACCATAGGAATTCTTTCTGCCCTACTAGGACTTTTCTCTGATCTTGGATAGCCTTTGGATCACAGTAGGGATGAAAGATCTTGAAACGGAATGAATTAACAAACAAGAAAGCTTTAAAGAATTCAAGCCTTTGTGTCTTAATGTGACAGAAACTACTTGTGCTAAAATTGCCCCCTGACAAGAATAACTTTTGTGTCATTTCCCTGCCCTACAACCCAAGGATCTACACAAACTCGAGGCTTTATGCTGATAAATTACTGCTTTCAGTTCTCATAAGAAAATGTAGCTGTCTTCAGAACTTCATAATGCCTCACGAAATCTGCTGAGGCTTTACATTTCACAGAATTACAGAATGGTAAGGGTTGGAAAAGACCTCTAGAGATCATCTAGTTCAACCCCCCTGCTAAAGCAGGTTCACTTAGAGCAGGTTGTACAGGATCATGTCCAGGCAGACTTTGAATACCTCCCGAGCAGGAGAATGGACACCCTCTCTGGGCAGCCTGTTCCAGCGCTCTGTCAAAATTTCCATTTTCTGAAGCCCCAGAGGAGTTTGCTGTTATCATTAACTATTTCTCCCCTTTGCTTTTAATATTTTTGACTTAAAAATACAGACTTCTTTGGCACTTGAACTGTACAGTTTGAAACTGGCCTGTAAAAACATCATTTATTGTTGTCCAGAAGTCATTGTCAACAAAGTATCCAATACTCATGAAACCACAGTTCCTATAAAATGACTCTCTAATAGATGGCTTGAGGATTTATAGCTCTCCTGTGACTCTTGTTTGAGATCCTTTCCTAATAACCACTTATACATAATCAGATGGACTTTATGCAACCTCATCCAGTAAATGGGCCGTGTGAATATTTCTCTATTATTGCCTGCATAGCTCACAGACTACACAACAGTTGATAGTAATTTTGCTGAAAAACAAATTACTGTTCTAACAATAGAAATCTCAATGGCTTTGACATAAGCCATTTCAAAATACAGTGGAGCCTAGATCTAAAGGAGTGCTTTAGGGACACAAAATTTGTTTGTTAGACTGATTTCCCACTAAATCGGTCATTACACTCTTTGTTCTGGTAGAAAAAAAAAAAAAAAAAAAAAAGAGGAAGAAAATTAGTTTGATAAGATGGTTAGGTTCTTAAATTTGTTCTCTTCGGATAAATCCTTTACTATGTTGCTTTCACAGCTGCCTAGAAAGAATATTTTTAATTTGCATCTCAAT
Organism: Leptosomus discolor; assembly: GCF_034619465.1. Lineage (NCBI taxonomy): Eukaryota > Metazoa > Chordata > Aves > Leptosomiformes > Leptosomidae > Leptosomus > Leptosomus discolor. The sequence goes on along the minus strand of NC_141391.1, from coordinate 42,884,643 downwards.
ATTAAGTGAAAAATGTTCTGTCACACTGTTTATAAAGGGCAGCCAAATATATCATATTGCTTTGAATTACTTTAGGAAATTAAAACCTGTCTTGTACTTATGAGAGTAATACAGATATGTGTAGTCTTAATTTTTTTTAATCTAATTTTAGTGCAAGGTATTTAGTAATGATTAAGTAGATTTTTTTTTCTGCAAATCTTGTGTCCATCCTACTTAATGGCTGAGATATTAAACAACAACAACAGCACACAAATCAAACAATATGCAGGAATAAACATAGGTTTTGTAAAAAGACAAAATGAGCTGTCACCCTATCACACTATTTATTCTATTCATTGCTGTTAAACAGACAAGAGTTGAATATGTGCTTTCTGATTCCGAATTGTCTGCAATTTTAGGACTGCACTTGTTTATGATTCTGTACTCAGAAGCAATTCGCTATATTCACCTCTTTTGTGATTCTGTATTCCCTCAGTTTGTCCTGAACTTTAATTTTTGCTATAATATGATTTTTATCTGTAGATACAGATTACTGAAGTTTAGAATGTTTGTTTTCATATAGTGACTGAAAAAGCATATATGGTATCATGTATTTTCAATAGCACAAGGCAGGCTATTGACAGGAATTACTACTCTTCAATATTAAACTCTACCCAACTTCATTGAGACAAAGGAAGGATTTTTGTCTGTTCACTCAGCTACCACATTATTGCAGTTACAATCCTGTATATTTCCTAAGCTTGTGAAGAACAGCATGGGACCAAAGCCAGCTAACCAATATTAAATTTGAGAAAGATTAGTCAGTGAGGTTTGTCCAATAAGTGATTGCTATCTGCTACATGCAATTTTAATTTTTTGTCAGTAGCCAGTTTATTGAATTTGTGTGTGCATAATTATTTTTAAGAGTTATATATTAATATTGACACACATTTAAATTTTGACAATCATATTACATGAACTTTCCCAGGTTACACACTATCACGTAAAAAGATACCCATACCCTTAGATGATTTATGATGTTTGGGTTGCATAGATTAAATTTCAGCCAGTCTCTTGCTATTTACATTATGTAAAATTATATAAACTCACATAAATTTTATCATGTAAGCTTGCCAGAAATTTCAAGAAGCCATGCCGTTTTTATAGAAAAGACCATGCTTTATGGTCTATTAACCTTGAACTTAAGAAAACACTAAGAATAAAGAAATGCAAAGAAACTAAACATAATACGTCACAGCAGTGCAGATAACACCTACAGCAAAATATGGTGCTCTGTCTACACTACATATTACATGATTGCTTGCTTTAACCCTATTACGTTGTTTTGGAGAAGACAGAAACTGAAGTAAGCTCCGCTGTACTTAATCAGTGCTAGAGTTGTCACTTGCAGTATTGAGATACTTTACATATTACTGTAATGGGTCTGTGTGGCAAGGTTTTAGTAGCGGGGGGGTTACAGGGGTGGCTTCTGTATGAAGTTGCTAGAAGTTTCCCCTATGTCAGATATAGCCAATGACAGCTGGCTTTAAGACGGACCCGCCACTGGCCAAGGCCGAGCCAATCCGCAACAGCATTTTTCGCCTCTGTGATAACGTATTTAAGAGAGTGAAAAAGTTGTTGTGCAGCAGTAATTGCAGCGAGTGAGAGGAGTGAGAATATGTGAGAGAAACATTCTGCAGACACCGAGGTCAGTGAAGAAGGAGGGGGAGGAGATGCTCCAGGTGCCGGAGTAGCGATTCCCCTGCGGCCTGTGGTGAAGACCATGGTGAGGCAGGCTGGCCCCCTGCAGCCCATGGGCAGTGGAGCAGATGACTGCCTACACCCCGTGGAGGGCCCCCACGCTGGAGTAAGTGGATACCTGAAGGAAGCTGTGAACCCATGGGAAGTCTGCACTGGAGGAGGCTCCTGGCAGGACCTGTGGCCTGTGCAGAGAGAGAAGCCCACGCTGGAGCAGGTTTGCTGCTAGTGACCCCATGAAAGGGGCTCATGCTGGAGCAGTCGATTCCTGAAGGACTGCACCCTATGAAAGAGACCCATGCTGGAGCAGTTCATGAAGAACCGAACCCATGGGAAGACTCATGCTGGAGAAGTCACGGAGGACTTTCTCCCATGAGGGGGACCCCACATTGGAGCAGGGAAAACGTGTGAGGAGTCCTCCCCCTGAGGAGGAAGGAGCAGCAGAAAACAACAGAGTGATGTACTGACCCCAACCCCCATGCCCTGTTTCCCCCCCTGTGCCGCTCAGGGGGAGGAGGGAGAAAAAATCGGGATCAAAGTTAAGCCCGGGAAGGAGGGAGGGGTGGGGGGAAGGTGTTCTAAGATTTGGTTTTATTTGTCATTACTCCTCTCTGAGTTAATTGGTAATAAATTACATTTCCCTTCAGTCGAGTCTGTTTTGCCCGTGAACAGTAAATGTTGAGTGATCTCTCTGTCCTTATCTCAACCCCACAAGCCTGTTGTTTCTTTTATCTCTCTTCTGTCCAGTTAAGGAGGGGAGTGATAGAGTGGCTTTGGTGGGCACCTGGCATTTTGGCCAGGGTTAACCCACCACAATTACAAATGAGTAGTACAGCACCAGTTATGCATTTAGTTCTTGCTCCCTATCTACATCATAGCGGGCCTTTAGTTTTCTTCATTTATCTCTGATAATAGGTTTTATTTTAGTTTTGAAATACAGGTAGCACTTTGCTTCAGTTGAATGAAACAAGTTAGTTCTGATACTTGTACCTATAACTTACTTGCAATAAGGCATGTGGTCAGGTGTTTCACTCAGTAGTCAGGAGCCTCATGTTCATGTGTCTGAGTGACTAGTAAAAATTCTGTCACAGAAGGAGAGAGAGAAACCAGTTTCCTCTCTTAATTTCACTACCCTACCTAACATCATTTTCTGGGAAATTGTGTTTACAGTTACACTTCTCAGGATACAAGAGGGATACATACTGACAATGCTACCACTTCGATTAAGCAAATATAAATATGTGTCGGATAGCGTGGCAGCATCACCTTTTGCTGTGAATGATGAAAGAATCAAATGCAACATTTTATGTCCTATGATGTAAAATGGTAAAATTAGTCCTTGTAAAAGTAGATTTTAGGATTATGGTCATTATATAACAGTTTGCCTCTGCATCTCCTTCCTCACACTTTTTCTTTGCTCTGACATTGTCTCCTCCATGGGCTGCAGGGGGAGAACCTGCCCTACCATGGCCTTCATCACAAGCTACAGCACCTGGAGCACCTGCCCCCTCCCTTTTCTCTTATCTTGGTGTCTGCAGGGTTATTTCTCTCACAATTTTTGCCTCACTCCCCCCTCTGCCATACAGTGTTTGTCCCTGAGGCACCACCACCTCCTTGGCTGTGGTGTTCAGCCGTGCCCTGCGGTGGGTCTGCTAGAGCCAGCTGGACCTGGCTGTGCCTGGCATGGGGCAGCCCCAGCCTCTCCTCACAGAAGTCGCCATGCTGCCCCCTTCTGCCCGCACCTGGGCACCCACACTCAATATAGTATGTCATATTACAGAAAAAATATGCAACTTCTAATTTTAAAATGTATGACTCTCAAATTTAAAGTTCTAACAAATGAATTTTTAAATTAAGCTAAAGGAAAACTACATGTATTTTAATACTATTATGAACCAAAAATCAACTTTTTTCTTTTATTTTTTCTTTTTTTTCTGATATGGTAACATCTTCATCCAATTGCTTTTACTTATCCTATTGTGTTACTTTTAATTAGTAAGTTATAATAAAATATTTTTCTAAATATACAAAAACATTAATGAAAATATTTTAAAACTCCAGAATAGTCAAAGGACAAAATATTAAACAGTAACATCATCAGTCAAAATATCAGCTATACGTCTTTACGCTATACTTCTCTGTATGTGTGTGTGTCTTTATTTACAGTTACTTTCTGAACAAGTAGGTTGTAAATATTATTGAGGAAAATAACTAGAGGACAATGGCTGTAACTGAAAAAAAAAAAAAAAGAGAGAAAAATAAACTCTCAGAGGCTGCGACCTGAAACATGGAGAGTTCAGGTAGTATTATGAGATCTGTAAATAGTTAAGTAGCTCACAGGATATTTGATTGCATCTTTTGATCTGGCCCACCTGTGCTAAACATAGAGTTTAGCGAACAGAGTCACCGTGCACCGAACTTACACTTCTTGGGGTTCTTTGGGACAAACCAGACTCTTGGCATGATTTAAGTTATCCTCTCAAATTTTGTAGTTGTTTACAACTGTAAAAAACCACAAAAACCTTTGAAGTTACAGTACACCATCTGATTCCAGCTACATGTTCTTTCTCCCAGGAGGTTATTAAGTGCCTGAAGTAACAAGATTTGCCTAAACATATCCTGGGTTCCCTGTGAGGCTTTCCACTGAGTACAAAAATGTTAAGGCACCAAGGTTTGCAAGACCGGAGTGGTTTTTCTTCCATTGTTGACACAATGCAAAGCAGCCGGGAAGAGAAACCACAACATGGTTGTCTGTATTTTGAAATGGAAGATCAGTCATTTATCATAATCTCAGAGCTGTGAAGATGCATCATTTAGGATAATTTTGTCTGTCATCTTCACTTCATTTGTTAAGTATTCATTGTTACGTCCAAAAGCTGATGATACCTTCTTTTCTCCCATTGCTTATTTTTTTAAGCTTTTCACACATGAAACATAGAATATAATGATAAAAAAGCTGTTATGTATTTGAGGATAAATTGCATATTTATGATAAGAAGAAATATCTCTCATGTAGACTGATTCAAAGAAATTAATTACGGAAACGTGAAATAAAAATTATGTACTGAAGTAGTTTTGACTCAGAATAAGGGGGATAATACAGGCCCTATGGTCAGGATTGTGTGATAAAGGCACTCTCCATTATCACTACTGACACAAGTGTTCATATTTTAATAAGGGTCCACTAAGTAAAATAAAATGTTTCTTCCTTTTTTTCATCAGATGCTACTTCACATCCTAGACATGGAATAATTTACACTATATTATACTTACACTAAATTATTTAATTCAGTCAATGCAGCTAATAACAGATTTGATTGCATTAATTGGATTTTTTTTTCATATTGCTACAACTGGGATTTGTATCCCAATTGTAAAGGCATCCCAGCAGACATGAGCCCTAATTACCTTAAAGTTTTACACAACATTTTGAAAGAAATCCTTGTTTACAGGGAAATTATGCATTAACCATATCTAAAATGTACATAGGTCGGTAATATTTTTTAACAGCAAGAATTACATATTTCCTCTCCAGACTTTACAAGCCTACCTACAGCCAAATAAACTGATTTAATACACCATACTCAGGGTCTACTTTGCATTTGAATAGTCTAGTTTGTTACAAAGGAATGGCAAAAGCAAAAGACCTTTTAACAGATTCACCTCAATTGTGGAAAACTATAAATAATTAATAACTGGTTCCATAATGTGAAATTTCCAACTGAATTAAACAACATATTTAAAGGATATAAAAGAATATTTACTTCGATATTTCAGTGTTAGTCTGTGCACAGACAATGTCAACAGATTGTCAGGATAAAAGAACTGTATTTCTTGTGGGTTAGTAGTAGGTTTTTTTATCTGAAGGATAGTTTATGGGACTCCATCCAACACATAAGGAAATAACTTGCAAGGAAAAAAAAAACATATCAGAAGTTATACACTGTATTTCTAATAAGTCAAGCAATTTGTTTTGTGTTTGTGTATACATGCATATATATATATATACACTTTTTTTTTTTTTTTAGATAATGCCATCTGGCAATATTAAAAGACAATTTTTTCAAGGTAAAAACAAACTTATTTTGGAGAAAAAAAAAGTGGAGAATTCTCTAACATTATAAATATCACTAATCTGCTTCATCTGATTTTCTTCTCCAAAATAGGAATGAACTAAACAGCTTTAGAGAAAAAACAACTAAAGTAAGCTGTTAAAGTTGATTTATTTATTTCTATTTTAAGCCACACCTATACTGTGCTCGGAGCATATTAAAACTCTGATAAAATTTCAAATGAAGATGATTTATCTTTCTAGATTTTTAAAGCTATAACTCACACTTAAATGCCACTTGATAAATGCTAGCCAGAAGATGCTCAATATTTTTCTAAACTTAGCTATCCCAATAGTGTTTGGTTTTGAATAACTTTAGTCCAGGATTTGATTTCTTCAGTTTTTTCCTTTCTTAAATTCTATTGATTCCTACACCTTTTTTTTTGTTTTTTTTTTTTTTTTTGGAAGCATGCACACTGTAATTATTTAATAAACTCAGACAAAATAAATAGGGATAAATCACTAGTAGTCAACCTGGTCAAAGTTCAAGTAAAGTATATTCTTATAAAAACAAACTGTCCATCTTGCTATTCCTTTCATGCAAATAGATCATCAAAATACTATCTGATTCTTCAGCATACACTAACTAACATATTCTATCTTTTTAAACTTCCTTATGTTTACATTCATTATTTTTCCAAAACTTGATTTTAGTAATGAAGTTTTCCTCTATCATGGGCTATTGCTCACCTAGTTACGAAGTATCTGGACTCCTCTGTCAAATATATATTGAACAATAAACACCACTTTAACTACTATTCATTATTCTTAGATCTATGAAGAAATATTAGCTGTGACAGAACCTTTCAGTCCAAGAATTCAGTTGAAAAGGAGATTTAGGGTGATAAGAGACAAGCGACGTGTTTGAAAGACCATAGAAAGTAATAGCAATTGTATGTGGGGAGAACAAAAAAATGAGTTGTTGACACAAAGTAAGTTGATAAGAACATTACTGGGAAATATTGACAGTGTAGGCACAGATTGAAACGAGTGTAAGGACTTTTCTAAGGTGGTGTTTTGTAAGAATAGCAGTGGACAGCCTGGAGAACTGAAAATGAAAAAAAGAATCATGATAACCTGAAAGACTGATTAGTTGAATAGACAGAATTAGAAAGCGAGGACTGGGAAGAAATACTGAAATCACATGACTGTCTAAGTTCGAATATAGGAAGACCTGAAGGATGCAGGGAGATGATGCTTTGCAGATGGTTGCAAAGAAAAGCATTCTCAATATTGATGAAAAAAGAATGGGAATAGTGGTTGCACACTAGTTTTATCATTATGTCAGCGTGTTAGTAAAATAGCTTGAATAAAATGACTGCAACAAAGAAATCCTCTCATAGATAACAATATCTTTTTTAGCAATTAATGCTAGTTTGTTGGTGAAAATGTTATCTACAGTAATATTCCTGCTAAAATATAAAGCTTATTAATTAAATAAATTAATTAAAGTAATGCCTATGTGTATAGTATATTAAGGTAGTTTTACATTCTTATCTGTCATGTTTTATTTTCATTCAGCACCTATTAATAGAGGAGAGTTTCTGCACAGTATAAAATGAGAGATATTATTGGCTTTATTTCTGAGACGGTAATCCTGTTTCTAAACTTGGCATTGGAGAAGACATAAAGATGAGAAAAAACTTTTGAAAGGCAAGAAGAATGGCAACACTATTATCAAAAAGTTTGCATTTTTATCCAAAAGAAAAATATAGTCTTCATTGTCTAAGATTTTATAATTTTCATGATGCAGTTTTTCTTCAGTACTTTAGTTGTACTTGATGTGATGATGAATAAACTGCAGCTCCTAATTCTTAATTCCCATAAATCTGCTGATAATTGATGAAACCAGTAATGCACTATTTTCTTCAGAGACAAATAAATAGTGGTACCAACAAAGTGATTATTTGTCAGCTTGCCAGAATAATAATGTGTTATTTGCTTTGAGCATATCAAAAATGTGAATGTATTTCATAGAATCATAGAATGGTTTAGGTTGGAATGGACCTTAAAGATCACCTAGTTCCAAACCGCCCTGCCATGGGCAGAGACACCTTCCACTAGACCAGGTCACTCAAAGCACCATCCAACCTCGCCTTGAACACTGCCAGTGAGGGAGCAGCCACAGCTTCTCTGGACAACCTGTTCCAGTGTCTTACCACCCTCACAGTGAAGAACTTCTTCCTTACAGCAAATCTAACTCTACCTTCTTTCAGTTTAAAGCCATTACCCCTCATCCTATCACTACATGTCCTTGTAAAATGTCCCTCTCCAGCTTGCCTGTAAACCCCCTTTAAGTACTGGAAGGCCACTGTAAGGTCTTCCCAGAGCCTTCTCTTCTCCAGGCTGAACAACCACAACTTTTTCAAGCCTGCCTTCATAAGGCAAGTGCTCCATCCTTCTGATCTGCTGGCCACACTTGTTTTGATGCAGCCCAGGATGCGATTGGCTTTTGGGGCTGCAAGTGCACATTGCTGGCTCATATTCAGTCTTTCATCCACCCGCACCCCCAGGTCCTTCTCTGTAGGGCTGCTCTCCATCCACTCATCACCCAGCTGTATCTGTGCTTGGGGTTGCCCTGACCCAGGTGCAGGACCTTGCACTTGTTTGTTGAACTTCATGAGGTTTGCAGGGCCCCATCTCTCAAGCCTTTCAAGGTCCCTCTGGATGACATCCCTTCCCTCCAGCATGTCAACCGCACCACACATCTTGGTAAGGCCAGCAAACTTGCTGAGGGTGGACTCAACCCCACTGTCCATGTCACCAACAAAGATGTTGAACAGCACCGGTCCCAGTACCGACTCGTGAGGAACACCACTCATCGCTGATCTCCATTCATACCTCAAGTCATTGAACATAACTCTTAGAGTGAGACCGTCCAGCCAATCATCCATTAAATTCATGTCTCTCCAATTTAGAGACAAGGATGTCATGTGAGATAGTGTCAAATGCATTGCACAAGACCAAATAGATGATGTCAGTTCCTCTTCCCTTATCTACCAACGCAGTAACTCCATTGTAGAAGGCCATCAAATTTGTCAGGCAGGATTTATCCTTAGTAAAGCCCTGTTGCTTGTCACCAGTCACCTCCTTATTTTCCATTTGCCCTAGCATATTTTCCAGAAGGATCTGCTCCATGATCTTGCAGGGCACAGAAGGGAGACTGAGTGGCCTGTAGTTCCCTGGCTCTTCCTTTTTACCCCTTTAAAATGAGGGCTATCTTTCTTTTTTTTCAGTCATCAGGAACTTCACTGGGCTGATCAAATATGATGGATAGTGGCTTAGCCATTTCATCCTCCAGTTCCGTCAGGACCCATAGATCACATCAGGTCCCATGGACTTGCGCACCTTCAGGTTCCTTAGATGGTCTCAAACCTGATCTTCTCCTACAGTGGGCGGTTCTTCATTCACCCAGTTCTTGCCTTTGCCTTCTGCAACTTGGGTGGTTTGTCTGGAGCATGTGCTGGTGAAGACTGAGGCAAAAATGTCATTGAGTACCTCAGCCTTCTCCACATTCTGGGTAACTAGGTCTCCATTTCCTGCCCACATTATGTCTTGTCTTCCTTTTGTCACTAACTTTCCTACAGAAGTTTTTCTTGTTGCCCTTGATGTCCCTGGCCAGATTCAATTCTGTCAGGGCTTTGGCTTTCCTATCCTGATCCCTGGCTGCTTGGACAATTTCTCTGTATTCCTCCCAGGCTACCTGTCCTTGCTTCCACCCTCTGTAGACTTCGTTTTTGTGTTTGAGTTTGTCCAAGAGCTCCTTGTTCATCCACACAGGCCTCCTGGCATTTTTGCCTGACTTTCTCTTTGTTGGGATGCATCGCTCCTGAGCTTGGAGGAGCTGATCCTTGAATATTGACCAGCTATCTTGGGCCTCTCTTCCCTCCAGAGCTTTATTCTATGGTACTCTATCAAGCAGATCCCTGAAGAGGCCAAAGTCTGCTCTCCTGAATTCCAGGATAGGGAGCTTGCTATTTTAATAGTTAGATAAATGTATTTCAGTTCACAAAGATTTACTACTTTTCAGGTCCATTTCTTATACAGCTGCTGATTTATCAGACATCTCAAAAATGCTTTCTGTGTGCGATTCCTTTGCAGTTATATTTTCTTGTAACTATCTTTTTTTTTCCTCAGCTATTTAATGAATGTGCACATTATACTGAACAGTCTTACTTATAGGCTTGTCATTTGCTCTTCATTTTTTTCATTTTTGTGTCTCTGTCAAAGTTTGTTTTATCCTTTGAGATGACTACTTTGAAGTACTGTTCATGCTGACATTCTGCAGATCGTATTTATGCTAAACAATACCATCTTCCTCGAATCGCATTATACTGAATAGTTTAGTAGGTTATTATTTTTCTCAGCATAAGTACAAAAAGCAGATTCTTGACTTAATTTGAAAATACTATGAAATGCTGGAAAATACTGAGTTTTTGCAATAGTGAGTTCTACTTTCTCTTCTTCAACACTGAAGAATACCAGTTATCAATCTTTCTCATGATCTATGTATTCTTTAAAGATTTTAGAATTCTTTTGTATACTTTCACATTATTGAGGTAAATAAAGTACTTAACGCATGTGAAGTATCTGACACCTGGAGATGCTAAGGTGGAAATTTGTCTATATGCTTATATAGACATACAATACTTATAATACATACTATATAGTAAAAATATAAATAAATTATAAAGCATAATATTATAATAGTATAGTGTTATGTCTTTTTTGTCTAATAGTATGCTCATATAGGCATATGATATATAAAATATTTAATATGTAATATATTAAGTATTATAAATATATATAATATATTTACAGAATATATAAATATTATGGCTAGAATGGAATATTACAGCTGACTGGACAAAGTGAAACATAATCCCTATTTTCAGAAAAAGTAAATAGGAAGACCTTGGGAACTACCAGACAATCAGCTTCACCTTGTGCCCAGAAAGATCATGGAACAGATTGTTCTGGAATATACGTCAAAACATATGGAAGACAGGGAGGTGATTAGAGACAGCCAACATGTCTTCACCAAGGGCAAATAGTGCCTGACTTATCTAGTGGCCTTCTACGATGGAGTAACTGCATCAGTGGACAAAGGAAGATCTACAGATGTCATCTACTTAGACTTCTGTAAGGCCTTTGATACTGTTCCCCACAACATTCTTACCTCTACAATAGTAAAAGCATTGGTATATTACCAACACTGGTTTTGTCACAGATACAAAACATAAGGGGTGATGTCACAGATACAAAACCCTAGGAGCTAATATGAAGAAAATTAACTCTATCCAAGACAAAATCAGTACACAAACACAGCCCATAGAGATCAAGGTCTGGATCTATCTCTTTTCTGAATTGACTAACCTTCGGAATACAGAAGCAGGTTAACTCTTGTACACAGAGAGTTGATTGGAGGTATCATGTGTATACAAAAGTCAGTGGCCTCCATTTTTTGCTGTGTTGTGAACCTAGCAGGATGTGAGAGACTGGAATGGAACTCCTGCAGAAGCATGAGATTTGTGAGCTGTGAGGGAAGAACCTCCCAGCTCCTACTGAGCTCCTGTCAGATGTTTAACTTTTATTTTTCAGGGGAAAAAAAAAAAAAAGAAAACCAAAACAACCTAAAACCAACAATACAAAACACATCATCTAACATCTTTACCCTTTTAAAAGTGTGAAAGCCTATTATGGAAACTTATGAAAGCCCAAGAGGTACAATGAAGTAAAAAGAAATCTTGTTGTGAAAAATTTTAAGATAACAATTGATGTTCTCAACCATAATATTACAGTCATGTTTGTAGACAGGTAGAATATTCTAAATATAAAGAATTTCACATTTAACAAGCTATTTCCCTAGTTCCCCTTTTCTCTCACCGCACTAAATTGTAGTGAACATCTTTGCAAGAATATTGAAATCTCAATTTGTTACTTTGAGAGTCCTTGTAGCAAAAGGCTGAGACACTTCAAATAAAACATAACCACATGGAGGAGTTTCTTAGGCCATAGCATAGTTGTTCACTATCAGAGACTGGTGAGAAATCGAATTACTTGAAGAAAACAGAGCAAAACTAAAAAGTCACCAAACAAACAGCTATAAACTGACCTCTTTCCTCCATGGAGTGTAATTGCATTGCACAGGTAGTTCTCTGGCTTTCAATAGCCTACAGTACTGAAGAAGATCTGAAGAGTCATTTAATACCATAAATGAGAGGGAGAGAAGCATTCCTATTTCACTTAGAGCTGGACAGACTACTCTAATTAAATTTTCAGTTGCCATCAGGTTCTTCTTACAGACCTGTGACTCCCTTCTTGTGTACATTTATTATATAAGCTCAGTCATATTGTTCTTTGATAGTTTTCTTCCTAAAGTGACTTACGTATTTAGGGTTACCAAAGCAGGGCATACATACTTTTCCTTCAGGAAACTGCAGGAACACCTTTCTGCCTTTCCTATCTCCAGAGATGTAAACTGAAATGCTAGAGTGGTCTCATTCATCGTACTATACTTCAAATAGGAAAAATGTGTAAAAGTATTGGACTGTAAACAAAATAGCAAAAACCCTTCAGCATTTTGCAGGTGTTTCTTCTCATTTTATAAAGTGTGAGTGAAGAAACTGAGGACTAGGCTGTGTCTTTAGTTTCCACTGTCAGTAAAAGGCAGTCTATGACTATGGGTGCAGAATGATGTAAATACTTAACTATAGATGATATGGGTTGCCTGGCTATAAACCAACTTCAAAGGCTGAAGAACATCACAGACATAGAAACATAGAATCATTTAGGTTGGAAAAGACCTTTAAGATCATCAAGTCCAACTTAACCTAACACAGTAACCAAGTCAACCAAAAAACCATGTCACTAAGTACCTCATCTATGCATTTTTTAAACATTTCCAGGGATGGTAATTCAACCACTTCCCTGGGCAGCCTGTTCCAATACTAATGCTTGACAAACCTTTCGGTGAAGAAATTTTTCCTAATGTCCAATCTAAACCTCCCCTGGCACAACATGAGGCCATTTCCTCTTGTCCTATTGCTTTTTACTTGGGAGAAGAGTCCAACAGCCACTTCACTACAACCTCCTTTCAGGTACTTATAGAGAGTGATAAGGTCTTCCTCAGCCTCCTTTTCTCGAGACTAAATAACCTCAGTTCCAGCAGCTACTACTCTTATAAGTAAGTCTCTGTGCTTCAGACTCCTCACCAGCTTTGTTGCCCTTCTTTGGACATGCTCCAGCACCTCAAGGTATTTATTGCAGTGAGGGGCCCAAAACTGCACACAGTCTTCGAGATGTGGCCTTACAAGTGCTGAGTACAAGGGGATGATCACTTCTCTACTCCTGCTGGCCACACTATTTCTGATACAGGCCAGGACGCCGTTGGCCTTCTTGGCCACCTGGGCACACTGCTGGCTCATGTTCAGCTGATTGCCACCCCCCCCCCCCCTCCGCCCAGGTCCTTTTCCATTGGGTAGATTTCCAGCCACTCTTTTCTAAGCCTGTAGCTCTGCATGGGGTTGTTGTGACTGAAGTGTGGGACCCAGCAATTCGTCTTGTTGAATGTCATACAATTGACCTTGGCCCATTGATCCAACCTGTCCAGATCCCTCTGCAGAGCCTTCCTACCTCAAGCAGATCAACATTCCCACCCAGCTTGGTATTGTCTGCAAACTTGGTGAGGGTGCACTCGATCCCTTCATCAAGGGATCATTGAAAAAGATATTAAAGAAGACTGGTCCCAATACTGAGCCCTGGGGTACATCACTTGTGACGAGCTACTAACTAGATTGAACTCCATTCACCACTACTCTTTGGATCAGGCCATCTGGCCAATTTTTAAGTCAGCGAAGACTATACCATACCCATCCAAGCCATGAGCAGCCAGTTTCTCCAGGAAAATGCAGCAGCAAACAGTGTCAAAGGCTTTACTAAAGTCCAGGTAGACAACTCCACAGCCTTTCCCTTCTCCACTAAGCGGGTCACATTGTCATAGATCTTGTTAGCCAAGTACAACCCGCCTTTCACAAACCCATGCCGACTGGGCCTGACCATCTACTTGTCCTGTAAACACCATGTGATGACACTAAAGATGATCTCCTCCATAACTGTCACCAGCACTGAGGTCAGACTGACAGGCCCATAGTTATCCAGATCCTCCTTCTGTCCCTTCCTGTAGATGGGCATCAAGTTTGCTAACCTCTAACAAGCTGGGACCTCCTTAGTTAGCCAGGGCTGATGATAAATGATGGAAAGCAGCTTGGTGAACACTTCTGCCAGTTCCCTTAGCTCCCTTGTGGATCCCATCTGGCCCCATAGAGTTATGTATGTCTAGGTGGTGTAGCAGGCTGCTAACCTCTTCCCCTTGGATGGGGAAAAATGGTCTGGTCTAGGAAGATATCCACACAGATTGTCAGAAAGAATAAAGGTCTTCCCAGTCACATAACTTCTTGTCATCAGAAGATAATTATGAAGTTGTTGTTCACCCAAAAAAAAGAAAGGTGAGAAGTGCCCTTTAACACTCCCTCCCTTCAGCTCTAGTGCCCAATATTTCTTGTGGATCTTGAAGGACTGTCTTGTGCTTGTCATCTTTAGGACAATAATAAACCATTGCCCAGTATCAGTCGGCACTTCTGAAAATCATTCTGAATACTCTCAGTATTTCTCCCATAGTAGTATATTCTTTATTGACCTCAACATAAAGCAACATTCAGTAACTAATAGATAGTTTTAATTAGATTTATTTTGATACAGTATTTCATGCTAGGTGGCCTACTGCAAATAGATGTCACAGAAATTAGCCCATCACTGAGTAAGATTGTTTTCATATGTATGTTCTGAATTTGGCCCATTATCATTTGAATTTTTAAACTTCATAAAAATGGTAATTTATTTACTTACGTGAATTCATTAGAACAAAAAATCGGCATTTCAGTCATTCTGTCCTTTTTCAAGGTTAGTGGGAGCTGGTGAATTCATATACTAATAGATTCCTGCAAGTAATTAAAATACTGTTTTTTATGAAGATCAAGTTTTAAAAAGAAAATTGTTTGAGTAATTACTTTTCCTGATGAGCGCAGTCTGTGTTTTTCCATTGTTAGGAATGAATAGAGTTGATACCACAGGAATATACAGGATACCTCATATGTTGACAGCTGCTATGCTTCCATGAAACAGAACTTTAAACTTTTAAAGAATATTGCACTGTTTTTTAATCCCCTTTTTGGGGAATATTAAATAGTGTATAGGTTAACTATATTTTAATGAGTTAGCACAGATCTTGATTTTAACTAAAGCAGCTGCAGAGAGAAGGAAGTCCCACATCCTTTTATTTCTGTGCCTATCCAGTCTTGCAGCCTGATCCCTTTGGGGAATAACCCTAGATGTTCTGTGCAGACAGCACAGAATAAAGAGAGGCAAAATTGGGATTGGGCCTTGGCTGCTTATCCCCTAAGCCCTTAACAATCATAAAGAAGTTGTTAAACTCTACCTTTTAAAGAGAAAACTGAACAAAATTTCCTTTCTGGTCCTCTAGGACAGAAAGATGATTTTACCACTATGTATACTCATGAGAAAGTGAACTCAGTACATGGTGGACAACATCATGTCTGTTTGAGCCCAGCAATGAGCACTGAAGATGTGTAGGGAAAACAGAGGTAAAATTGAGAACCTGTTGGGCTATGAGACCTCTGTGAAATTGAATCGTGTGGATATAGCATGAAGCAAAGCCAGAAGAGACCTTCGTATTTGCTACCAATTTAACAACCTTTTTGTCTTAGAGCATGCAAAGAATATGATTACACCTGATCTGTATATCTTTGTCACGTCTCTTGTGTCTACCTAACATCCTTTTTAGCATTGAGATTGTGCCAAACTACAGCTGACCCCTTAATATTTGCATTCAGTATTTTTTGTCAATTATTTTTATAAAAATAATTATAAAATAAAAATAATAATCCTAGATTAAATACTGGTGGCAAGAAAGCAGATTTTTTTATATGTGAAATCTACTTTGTTTTCTTGTATAATAAACTGACACTTGCACATTTCCAACATTTGAAGCTCAAAAACGCAGATACTACTCTGTTGAGTCATAATTCAGCAAAATACACACATTTAGAATTTGTTTATGGTAATGTTTAAAAATATATTTAACAAATGGCAGTCACTTATTGACTTCCTCTCCCTGGCGAATTCTTAGGCTGGGATTTGTTGATCATAGCAGTAAAGCTCTGAAATAAAGGAAATGTAAACAATCCCAAATTAAGAATACAATATAAAATGTAACATCCTTGAATATTTACAATATCTAGCAAGAAAAATCCCATTAATTTTCCAATAAATTTTATTTTATCAAAAATATCTACTAAATCTACTAAAAATACCTACTAAAAAAAGATGGCTAGGAATTTTAAAAAGTCTTTTTTTTTTTACATATATGAAGTTCTGAGAGCAGCTAACACACGTCCTCCTTTTCATCACCTTTTACATGCTTCTGTTCCTCATGGAAATTCCAAGACCTAGTTTGTTTTGTTTCTGACTGCTGAAAAATAAATGAAGAGTTGATATGTCTCTTTTTATGTCTGGAGGTTTTTTTAGCTTGAAGAAAAGGGTCATTCAGCTTTAATTATGACATTTCATGTTTGGTGGTTGATTTGTTCTGGGTTTTTTTGCTTGTTTGTATTTGACTTTTGTTTTGTTTTTAACAGTTTTCTATGTAATCTTATTCTTCACAGACAGATAAGAGTGAGCATTTATATGAAGTAGAGTGTGTTTTTGACACACAACTGGAAATACATTCAGTGGACATGTTTATTAAAACCCTTAAAATGTTTCCATCTTTTCTGATCAGCAAAAATAGTGTTAAGGGACCAAGTGAGGAAATCACTTAATTCTTCACTGACATTTTTAAAGTTCATACCACTCAGGAGAGATTCCTAAGGATTGAAAAGCATCAGAGATAACTTCATTATATTCCCTTAAATGGTCATGAGGGAAAATAGTGAGTCTATAATTTGCTGAGAGAAAATACAGAAAGTCTCATAAGAAATGTCCCAAGTAAAGTAAACCCACATAGTTTGACTGAGGATAGCCAACATGGATTCAGGCAGGAGAGGTCACGCTTAACTAAATTGCTAGAGTTCTTTGAAAATATTACTGCCACAATAGATAAGGAAAATCTAGTAGACGGTAGTATATTTAGATTTTTCAAAAGCATTTAATGAGATTCCACATCAGAGATT
The DNA here is from genome assembly GCF_034619465.1 of Leptosomus discolor. Taxonomy (NCBI): domain Eukaryota; kingdom Metazoa; phylum Chordata; class Aves; order Leptosomiformes; family Leptosomidae; genus Leptosomus; species Leptosomus discolor. Next base: position 42,867,546 of record NC_141391.1, on the reverse strand, counting down.
AATGACTAAGGAAAAGGAGTCATAAAATGGGAGGTAAAATGAAAGAGTAATGTAAATGTTTCCTTTGACACGAACTGTTTTTCAACTTGGAAGTGTCTTAGATTGGGGCAGCCCAATAAGTAATTTTTTGATATTTCTTTTCATAGATTCTCTTGATTTCTTTTGACTTTTTTTTTATTTTTTCCTTCTTTCATTTATAACTTATTGGGTAGTAGCTCAGTTCACAAAAAGTATAACCTAAGTATTCAAACTCATCTCCTATACCTAACTGCTTATTGTTTGCAATCAAAGATGAAATTAGAGTTGCAATACTTTTTGTGGTATTATAGAATATCGTAAACAGAAAATATTTTTCAGTTTTGCAGTTCTGCCAGTAGGTGGTACTAGCAGTTTCTACATTTGATAATAAAAGTTTTTAGCTTGAGTATTACACATCCTTGTCAAAGCAAATAATGTGTTTCTACTCCACTGAAAATAACATATTTATATTTGATGCACTTGCACTCAAGGGCAGATTTTAATTCAGTTATTATTTCTTTCAGTGGTGATGTCTGTAAAATATCCTTTACAATATACAGTTTAGAACCCATGTGACAAATGATGACATCTATTAGTCAGCTTTCAATATGAAGATAATATTTAAAATATATATTATATTTCCTCAGTATTACAGAAGCTGAATCTTCACAATACAGATCATAATTCACGTTAAAAATTGTTTTTAGCAATATTCGCTGTCAAGAATCACTGAGGTGAGTCATTCAAGTAGTCTTACTACTTCTGTTTAACTCACTATATAGGCTGTTAGATCTTGTAAAATTACATGTTGTTTTGCTGTGCAGGTCTTTTTAGCATATGGGTATAACAGAAGTAAAATGCTTTTTTTTTTTTTTCTTCTATTTGAGGGACAGTCGGACTCAACTAACTGCACGGACATAAAAATAATGCCTACAGAAAGTATACATGCAAGGCAAGGAAATATCTACATAAGTCCAAAATACTTGAAATGTGGCAATACTAGTACTTTCGGCCTTGCTAGCAGGTGACAATAGATGAAAGAAAAAAAGGTATTTTGCTCCAGGCTAGTTGATCTTAATGAGCTGAGATAAATACCTCTATGAAACAAAATAAATTAAAGCTGAATGTGAAGTTTCTTATGAAAGGTTCTCTGATTTCCAAAAAATGAGGGAACAATGCTGATTTGGGTACGAGTAAAAGATATTTTCCCTTGGAAATGTCAGATAAAGAGTTAAAAAAACCAAACCAAACCAAAACAAAAAAACCCTAATCCCCAGAAATTACATAAACAATGACATATTACAATAACCTTAATAAAGGCATCATCTTCAAAGGTTGATTTGACTCATAGATTTTTGGCCACCATGAAAAGCTGTTTATCAGTTTTTCTTTCACTGTCATATTCACACGTACAAAAATAAGTTAAATGAGAGAAACTGATCTTATTAACATGTACCCATAGTTGTATGGTCAGAATTCACTGCCACGTTGTGAAGATGTCATGGACTCAAATGGAAAGACCGAGAAAAGCTTATGCATTTGTCACAATATTTTTAATGTCTTGATCAGGAGATTTACTTCCAATGTCAGATAGCTTCTCTTAATGGTTGGTATCAGTTCTTGCTTATATTCATTATGGCTTTTTATAGATAAAATCAAACAGATTGTGTTCAAGATGTTAGTTTCTACAGGTGTTTGACAAAATTTGGAAAGGGTATGTACTAAATTTTGTGTATTCTTGTGAATTGCATGTAAAACAACTGATCTATGACGGGCTGCTTACTTGTCTGTAAACCATTGTCTGTAAACTAAGAGGGTTTTTGGGTTTTTTTGGGTTTTTTTGTGTGTGGGTTTTTTTTTTTTTTGTTTTGTTTTGTTTTTTTTTTTAATTTCCATTATTGCTGGTTATTCAAAGAAAGAAATACCCTGTCCTATCAAGGAACCTCATGGGACTACCTTCTCACCTGTTCACTGATCACTTGTAGGTATTTGACAGGAGTAATTGCAAGGATTGTCTTACATTCATAGATGGTAACCAGTTTTTACTTCTTATTTTGACATGTATGGTTTGTGGCCTAAGTTACAAACTTGGAGGATCCTGAGGTGCGAATGAACTCTAGCTGGCTGATAAACAAAGTAATCCATGTAAGAGTTGAGATGAGCCTGGCTATCACACCTTTCTTCTTGTCAGACTGAGTATGTTACAGAATTGCAGTTTGTAGGGGTTCTTATGTTAATAGTGAAAATATACTTGGTTGTAGCAGATGGGAGAATGTTTCATTATAATATGCATATATATATTATGTATTTGGTTTCCAAACTTGTCAATTGATTGTCATCAAGTTGTGTAATAAGTAATAAGGCTGTTAGAGGCAGAAGTCTCTCATTGTTAATTTCAGAGGAATAGCTCTTTCTGTGATTAACTGAGTCAATACTGAAAGGGTAGTGCTAATATTGTGATGGTACAAGGATTTAAGCATGACAAGACACCTTTAAACAATGAGCTCTGTCATTTCTATGACAAGATTTCAAATGATCAATGTGATATGGAAACATGGAAAATGGAACATCTGAAGGAACATGGAGACAGATCCTTCCCTAGATAACTGCCTAACAGGGGTATTCAGTGAACAAGGATTAGTAGCCCTCCAAAAGCCTCTGTGCTTCACAGCTAGAAAAAGAACAAAAAACTTGAATATTGTCAGGGCACTGAGGGCACCACCAGCCCTGACCAACCTTGCCCAGCCTCCTCAGGGCTCCCTCCACTCTATCCACAGCCCAGAACCCCATGTCAGTCCCCCAGGGCGGTCAGTCCCTGCCCCAGTGATGCCACAGCAGGGCTGGTCTCCAGCTCCCAACAACCATGCCCTGCCCGGCCATGGGCCTCTCTGAGCTGGGCCCACCCATAGGGCCTCGTCCCAGTCCAGCCTTGGCCTGTCCCCATCCCCATGGAGCTGCATGATACCTGGGGCTGTGGCTACCCTGGTGCCCCCTAGCTGCCCTACTCCTGGCTGGGGAGTGGGAGAGGCCCTGGCTGCCAGGCCCTGCCCTGACAGACTGAGGGGGATCTTCCAGTTCCAGACCCCCAGGGAGCCCTCAGCCCCTACAGATCCCCAAGAAGTGCTGAAAGACAGCTCCAGAGTCTCCAGCCTTGGACTAAGCAGAACTGTTTCAAAGATGAAACTGGATTTCTCAGCATATGATTTCACTCCAAGTTTTTAATATCCAGTAAAATATAATTTATTAAAACTGTAATTTGTGGTGGAAAAATAACTCATTCTTTGCTTTCATGGCTAAATCTCCAGAATGCTTTTTTTTTGAGGCATTGAGGGTGATGTGATATCTGGATCCTATTTCCCAAGTCTCATGCTATTCCATAGTTGTGCCAAAGCTAAATGAATCACCACTTAAAGATAGGAGGCAGAAACAGAATTTCAGGCAGCAAGATTAATTTAACACATTGATCCATAATAGTGATGCAGACTGAGTCATGCTGACTATCACATTATAATAGAAAATTCCATTATCTATTTGGTTACTTGCTGGTTTTCCACCAAAATCTGATATATCTGTATCTATACACACATATGTATAAATGTATATGTATACATGTATGCCTGCATACGTACATAAATTTGCATTTATACTTGTTTATACACTGATATACAATAGCCTAATATATCTATTGATACATAGTAGCCTATACCTTTAGAATATAACTATAAACTAAATTCATTTTATTCTAAATATGTAGGAGATTGTGTTTTTACGTAAATATATACATCTGCAGACATACGTCATTAAAAATATTGTGTATGGACTACTATTAATTTAAGAAGGTACTTGGTGCACCTGAATCTGCTGCAAAAAGGCTGTTATTTCATGCAGTCTTTAGGGGAGAATTTAGCATCATTAAACGTTGATGTCTGTTTTAGAAGGGGGTAATGCTTGGATGTGGTTTCATTTTGATTAGATACGTTCTTTGGTTAAACGGTAAGGAAGATTCACAAACTTAATTTCTAAATTGATTTTTTTGTTTGTTTTTACTTCAGGCAGTGTACTAGAAAATCAGAACGCTAGCAAATTTATGATAAATAGGAATGCTTTAAAAATCTAGAACTGTCATTTTCTAGAGGCTAGTCACAAGTATGTAAAAACGAACCTGCTATGTTATAGAAAATAACTCATAGGAATACACCCATATAATCTAAGATATCAAGAAAGTCACTGAGTGTCAAGGGTTGAGGCTGGGCTGGCCATTAATGAATGATAGACGCTCTCTATTAACCCTTCTCTCCTCCTAGAAGAGGAAGGAAGAGAGAACAAGGGAGAGAGACTTAAGGTTTTTAAAAGAATACTAAAACAGTTTTAATGAAAAAATAACAATAAAAGAAAATATAATAATAATAATAAATAATAAAATAATGAAATATACAAATATTTAAAAAAACAATACCGAACCCAACTCCCCTCATGCTGATGATGCTGCAGGGCTGGCACTGGGGCATTCCCAGGCTGGACTCAGCAGCAGACAGGAACAGGATGCATGAGCTGGACTCAGACACTGGATTCAGGGATGCACGGATCAGGATTGAAGACAGAACAGAGTCCTCCTCAGATGTCAGCCATCAAAGAAGAGAGCTTGACCTTTGTGATCCCTGAGCTTTATACTGAATATGATGTATATGGGATGGAATACATTGTTGGTCAGTTTTGGGTCACCTGTCTGGTTTACTCCTCCCCGCAGGTGTGACTTTTTATGTGCTTGCGACCCTTTTCACTTACGGCACCCCAACATGGAGTACAAGAATTATCAGTGACCTTGGTTGCTACAGGTGCAAGTATAAGCAAAGGCCTCTCTGCATATCATTCCTTGGTACAAACTGTAAACATCAAGCGTTATCACTGCTAGAAGCTGTCACTGAAGAAATTGCTGTTGATTTCAGAAAGTGCAGTTACTTGGAAGAGACTTAACTGAAATGTAAAAACACTAAACCAAAATTATTTCTGTTTTAGCCCAAACCAGGGCACTGAGAATGAGATCCCACTCTGAAGAGCAAGATTTCTGCACAATTCCTTGCTCAGTCTTTTAGGAATACTTCTGCTGGATTCTAAAGCCTACAGTTTCTGAAAATATTTGCAAAAATCCAGCTTGAGTATTTAAACAGCATTTTGCATGAAGAAACTAAAAGGCATTTATACCTAAGATGTTTTTAGTAGAAAGACTTTATGTGTCATTTATACTTTCTATTGTTCTGGCCTATGAATTTCTTCTCTGAGGACTCCTATTATAAAATTTTATGTTCACTTATTTTCTTTTATCACCGTGTTTTCTCTTTCTTACCCTCTCTAAAAAAGAAGAAACATCAAACTCTTACCTTTTTTTCTGTTAATGTATACCTTGTTTGTCCTTTTCACCTCAACAGGGATACTGTTTCAGTTGTTTAAGGTTAGAGTTTAGAAAGATATAGTATATATATTTGAGATAGAATGTAAGATAGTAAAAAACTTTAGGCCGATAAGGCCACGCTGGTTTTCAAAAGAAAATGAGTGGCATTCTTCAGGGGTCAGTATTTGGACTGGTGTTGTTTAACATCTTTGTTGGTGACATGGACAGTGGGGTTGAGTTCACCCTCAGCAAGTTTGCTGACCATACCAAGATGTGTGGTGCGGTTGACACACTGGAGGGAAGGGAGGCCATCCAGAGGGATTTTGACAGGCTTGAGAGATGGGCCCCTGCAAATCTCATGAAGTTCAACAAGGCCAAGTGCAAGGTCCTGCACTTGGGTCGGGGCAACCCCAAGCACAGATACAGCTGGGTGATAAGTGGATGGAGAGCAGCCCTACAGAGAAGGATCTGGGGGTGCGGGTGGATGAAAGACTGAATATGAGCCAGCAATGTGCACTTGCAGCCCAGAAACCAAATCGCATCCTGGGCTGCATCAAAACAAGTGTGACCAGCAGGTTGAAGTAGGTGAAACTGCCCCTCTACTCTGCTTACTTGAGACCCCACATGGAGTACTGTGTTCAGCTCTGTGGCCCCCAACATAAGAAGAACATGGACCTGCCTGAGCAGGTCCAGAGGAGGGCCGTGAACATGATCAGAGGGATGGAGCACTTGCCCTATGAAGACAGGCTTGAGAAAGTTGAGGTTGTTCAGCCTGGAGAAGAGAAGGCTCTGGGAAGACCTTACAGTGGCCTTCCAGTACTTAAAGGGGGTTTACAGGCAAGCTGGAGAGGACATTTTACAAGGGCATGTAGTGATAGGATGAGGGGTAATGGCTTTAAACTGAAAGAAGGTAGAGTTAGATTTGCTGTAAGGAAGAAGTTCTTCACTGTGAGGGTGGTGAGACACTGGAACAGGTTGCCCAGAGACGCTGTGGCTGCCCCCTCCCTGACAGTGTTCAAGGCCAGGTTGGATGGTGCTTTGAGCGACCTGGTCTAGTGGAAGGTGTCTCTGCCCATGGCAGGGCGGTTGGAACTAGAAGATCTTTAAGGTCCTTTCCAACCCAAACCATTCTATGATTCTATGATTCTATGAATCTGTGATTCTATGATTCTATGAGTCTATGAAAAGAATATTTAGTTTGAAAATGACACAATTAATCTCTTTTTCCTCAAAAAGAAAATAAATATGGAATAGTGCAGCCAAGCTTTGCAGTAGTTGTTTACATGTTGGACATACTTATGTAAGTGATATCTTTTGATAAATGATAACTGATTACAAAAAACTGCAGGATGAATTTAATGTCTAAATGCATGTCCATTACTTTAGGTGGTGTTATTAAAAAAAAAAAAAAAAAAGGTTTAAAATTTCTTTTTATTTCGGTTAGTGTAAATTGCATTATTTATTAAAGTTTCTCACAATATCATTTAGCATCATTATTTTTACTATCCTATAAATGGTTTTCTGATGGTGTAATATCATATTATAGAGCACATTTAAAGCCAGCAAAGCATGTAAGCATGCATTTTATTTTTAATCATAGAAGGAGGTCCCTATTTTTGGATTACTCAACTCAAGAATTCCAGTAACGTTTAAATTCTAAATATGTTTGCTACATTGGTAGTTTGTTTGTAGTTCTGATATTATGAGAGGATCAAAATATCTTTTGATCATTTTTTCATAGCATTTATTTATTACTTTTTACTATATGGAACTTTATTTTTGTTTTTTTTTTTTATGGAATAATTTTTTTCCTAGTAATTTTAACAAAGAGGACATTCATTATAAGAAAATCTTCTTATATTCAATAATTACTTAATAGAACCATTTTTCCCTTTCTTATATAAATATACTCTTGAAAATCCTGAACATAGTACTAAGTTATGAAAAATGGTTTTATTTCAGTTTAAAGTTTACTTAACCCACCTAAGTGTCCAGTTCTGGGGCCACCAGTTCAAGAGGGACAGGGATCTATTGGATGAAGTTCAGCAGAGGGCTACAAAGATGATTAGGGGACTGGAGCATCTCTTCTATGAAGAAAGGCTGAGATACCTGGGGCTCCTTAGCCTGGAGAAGAGAAGACTGAAAGGGGACTTTATCAAGGCTTATAAATATCTAAAGGATGGGTGTCAAGAGGATGGGGCGAGGCTCTTTTCAGTGGTGCCCAGTGACAGGACAAGGGGCAATGGGTGCAAACTGGAACACAGGAAGTTTCACCTGAACATGAAGAAAGACAGAGCACTGGAACAGGCTACCCAGAGAGGTTGTGGAGTCTCCTTCCCTGGAGATATTCAAGATCCACCTGGACGCAGTCCTGTGCAACCTGCTGTAGGTGAACCTGCTTGAGCAGAGGGATTGGACCAGGTGATCTCCAGAGGTCCCTTCCAACCCCTATCATTCTGTGATTCCGTGATTCTGAAACTGTTTGGTGCTAAAGTTCATTTTTTTTCTACCTAACTGTAGGCAGGGCATTAATGTGTGATTGTGAATCATGAAGAATGAACAGTGTACATTCACTGTTGAGCACAATTATAAATATTTCCATTTTTTATTGGATTTTGGTCAATAACTAGAAAATTCTTCCTGCTAAAATAACAGAAAATGTTTTTGTCTTATGTCTTTGAAAAAAGTAAGAGAGGGCATGGCAAGCAGATCTGACAAACAGCTCTGGCAGCTCTAGGGCTTAGGAAAGCAGTTATGTTTAAATCGTCACTATAAATATTTAAACAACATTAGCATCCTTTACCATTCTTAAAAAGTCACCAAAGATTAACGGACTGAAAGAGCAAAAAACACTCAGAAAAATAAGAGCATGCTTTATTTTGGACCTGTGCTACAGAAATTTTATGAGGTAAACATATTTCATAGTCTTGGCTTTGGCAGCAGACAGACAGTCTATTGCTGTCAATGACTACTAACTTGAAGAGGATAGAATGAAAATCTAATTATAGATCAAACAGAATTTTTTTAATTTTTGCTCTCTAACAGCAGAACTGCCACTTTGGGTGTTTTCATCTTAACAGCACATACATCCTAAAGCCAAAATCCACGTTGAACAGTCAACACTTCTGAAACATCTTACATTCTGCTTCTCTGTTTGGTCAAGTCAAATCTAAGGATTTTGGGAGATTTGCTTTGGTTTTTTATTTTATTTTTTCCTGAGCATGATCACATCCAAATCCAGATATTTTGACAATTATAATAATTGTTAGATGTTTCTACTGAAATAATTAATTGACATAGGTTTTACTAGAAAACATATGTAAGTACAACTGTGGTTTTATTTATTTTAAGAAAGATCCTCTCTACCCACAGTCTCAATGTGCAGTAATAAAAAGTGTCCTTCAGTAGGTGCCGTAAACACTTGAACATTATTTAAAAGTCTGTAAGTGTAGTGGTCCATGTGTAGTCAAAGTTATTGTTAAATTTATGCAGCCACAGAGAAAACTTTCTCAAAAACACGAGTAACAAATTAAGTAAAATCATGTATAAAATAAGAAATTAAGAATGACAGGTAGTCCAATTATTATACATGAAATGTTAAGCTTTTTAGGGTATACATACTTGTGCTGTTTATGGTGGTGAGGGAGGAAGAAAAAGTAAAGAAACCTGCATTTTTCTTTCTGGGAGGTATTACAGAAGAACAAGTGAAGCATAAAGTATTCATGCTGTAGGAGCCACATACTGTGGCAAGGCACAGAGAATTCTTAATTGATTGAAGTAAGGAGCAGGTTAAAACAGTTAAAAAGCACAGCTCTATCCATTTAGCTCATGTTTTTCTGCTTTTTTTAAGGCATTTGAATTTCCTTTAGTACTTAACAAAAAACTGGCAACACCTTATTTCATGCTGCATTTGTAAACGACTCCTTTAAGGCCAGAAGTAAGTAGTTACTTGTTAGCAGAAGTCTCATTTAGCTGTCAGAGGAAAGGTATCCTAAGAGCATCTAATAAAGTAATAAAATTGAATACAGTGTTTAGAGCTTCTACGTGTAAAATAAGATTGAATTAGGAACAATGGTTAGTAATCAAGCACTCAGTACCTATTCAGAAGTTTAAAAATGAGTTTAGAAGAAAAAAATATAAGTATTCTATAAGCCAAAGAAAAAATATGTAGACTATTATGAAACTATGCAGATTAAAGATTTTCTCATAAGTTATTTCTATTTTTGTCTTATTTATTAAAGACATGTCCTTAAAGAATGAAGTTGTCTAATGTAATTACAATATTGTATGTTATTCAAAACCACTGTATCATCTGCATTATTTTAGGTATCAGGTTTGTGTTATTTATTTATTTTCATTATTATTTTAGGTATCAAAATAAGATTTCTAGCACAACAATTTTGAAAAAGGTGATGTTACAACTTTTTTGTCCAGTTAGGATTCACCTTATTTAGTGTTAGATGCCTTTAGGGTAGAGATAAGCATCTGTCACCCTCCTTTATGGTCAATAAACAGAATTATCTATGGGCAGCTATTTGAAGATGACCAGTATCATGCTTTAAGATTTCCTTAGGGATCTCAGAATCACCACCTCATCATATACAAATTTCTATATTGTAGGTGTATGCATCTAGCCAGATGAATCTTGTAGCTAATATTTTGTGACCCTTTTCTGATGTTTTCTTCTTGCAAAGGTGTTTTAAGTTGATGCATGCTGAGGAAATATTTCCATGTGTCTTGGCATATGATAATAGTGATCCCTGTGTTGACCTTTGTAGCACAGTGGAAATTCACTCCAGTCTCCCAGATTCTCAAATCTAATCAATGAAGCAAGCCAATTTACATTTTCTTTGAATTACTTTTTATGTATTTTTTGTATGAGGTAGAGTACCTCACGTTTGTCACATTTACCTCAGATCATTTTGAGCAGCTGGTTACTCTTAAAAAGAAGACAAATACACACACATATATATGTATACAAACAGAAATTAAATGGCTAAATTATAGATTATAAAATTGGAAACAAAGTTACAAAGTAGAAATTAAACAATGTTACAAATCTCCATAAAGTATAAACTTGGTTTACTTGACATGAATCTCTTTTCTCGTTATTCCTTGATATTTTTCTCTGTCATGGAAAACAAAGAGTCAATTCAGTAATGCTTTGTCTCCTGAGATTTAACTTGAATGCCTAAATCATTTCCTTTTATATGTTTCTATTACATTTCAAGAAGAGAGGGGCTTTCCAGCTACTGCTAAGTGTGAATGAAAAAAATCAAACAATAAGGGAGAGGGAATAAATCTCCAGCCCAAAATATATAATTGTTAAGTTTGAATAGAATGAGAGCTTAATGCATCTTTCATAACAGTCCCTAGTTACATTAAAAAATTGTAAAAATCTATATGTTTCAAAACAAATAATTTCAGCTCAAATGGAATCAATCTAAAACTAAGCTGAAAATTAGCAAAAACAAAAAATGCTTTTATTTTGTTGAATTTTCCAGCCCCTTTGGTTTAACATTTTTTTTTAATTTGAGTATCATTTGAATTTCAAATGGTAAATGCTGATTTGGGGCAAAATATAAATCTTGGAATATAGCATTTCTATATTCAATTTTTGAAATGAAACATATCAACATTTATTTCAGTCCTTTTCTTCAAAATCATTAATAGTTTCATTCTTGCAACATAGCAGGGTTCAGACTATTTGTTATTCCTAAGGATAATTTTACCCAGCAGCATGTTGGTGGTTATTCAGGACAGAACAGGAACACAGTTGAAACTTCAAGATTTCATGGCACAAGAAGATGATTTTATATCCAGCTTTATCATTTACTTGCAGAGTATATTATTCCTCTCTGCACATTTCCCCTTATCTCTTTTGTGATGTTTAATAAAAACATGCTTTCAGTTTCATAGCTCTTCAAAATTATTCTTATACCACATACCATGTATGATTGAGATTTCACCTCCTGCTCTCAGTTGGTTGATCATGGCCAGTGTTCATCATCTACTAGTCAAATTATAAAATAAGGATCTATTAGATTTCTCTTTTGTTATTTACTTAAATTTGGGAGGAACTATCTCATTATCCTCCTTCAAATTTCTACCTAAAGCTTTCCTTTTGCCTTGATGCTTATAATAAACTTGACAATATTCAGATTTCTAGCAAGCTGATAACATTGAGTTTCATAATGCTTTCTTTTACTATTTACTCCCTTCCTATCTGTTTCTATCTCTGACACAGTCCTAGGTCAGTGAGTTAACAGCATTTTTTTCGTTCTTCTAAAGGATTTTTCATAAGAGGGTTTTTCTTTTTGTAGAACGATATTTGTTTCAAGGAAAGCAAGTCTAATCCATAATAACAGTTTTCAACTCTATTCTTTCTCCTCTCTACTCCATTTTCCCCTTCTCCACAACCCTGCTAAAATGTTATCATTTGACGATAAGACATTACATATAAAAGTTTATCCATATAGCAAGTCTGCAATACCAAAAACCTCTTTGAAAAATATGACTTTTCGTCTAGAAAACATTATGTGTGTCACTAACTCATTTTATGTAAGGAAAAAAAAAAATAAAAGGAAGGATTAGTGTTTAATGTACTGTATGTAAAATGCCACTTATATGTGTTCCATTATCATGTTATCCTCTAAGCGGTAAGATGAGCTGAAGCATTAAATATGTTTATAAACTACTTGAATAAATGTGGATATGACTGCTTTCACCATATTTTGAGGTCTTTACCTTTCATATTCACAGGAATATCTGTGATTTTCTATACCATTTTATCATCCCTTTTCCTACTATTTTCTGAACCTGAAAACCTCCAAACAAAATTTTCATGTAGTTACAGCATTAAGTATGGGTCTGGATTTCTTTCAAGTTCAGATAGGAGGTGCCTTCTGTTCTTTCTGAACCTTAGTTTTTGTTCTTCTTAGACAGCATTATACAGCAAAAGTTCAGGGAACATGGGAAGAGACTGTGGATCTTCTCTGATTCTGTTATCAGACATAAATCCTTGTACAGAGAAATCCCAAGCAATCCTGAGAAGTGGGAAAAGAGGAAGATATACAAATTTTGTATAGGTAGCTGAACCTTCAGGTTGTTTGGCAGACCATAATATCTCTTGGAACATTAGCTGAATTTGCTTGTTCAATCCAACCTGTAAGCTAACCACAGAATCATAGAATCACAGGTTGGAAGGGACCTCAGAATATCATTTGGTCCAAATTTTCTTGGGAAAGGGAGCTTAGTTGAGATTACCTAGCATCCTGTCCAATCACACTCTGAAAACCTACAGTGATGGGGACTCTACAATGTCCCTGGGGAGGTTGTTCCAGTGAATGGTTGTTCTCACTATAAAAGCTTCTTTCTTATTTAAAGACAAAATCTCTCCTGGTGCAACTTGTACCAGTTGCCCCTTGAGTTCTCTGTGACTCATTGTGAAGAGATAGCTTCTCTCCCTTTTGTAGTCACCTCTTAAGTACTGGAATACTGTAATGAGGTCCCCCCTGAGCCTTCTCCAGGGAGAGAAGACCTAACTTCTTCAGTCTTTTCTGGTACAGCAGGTTTTCCAGGCCTTTGATTATCTTAGTCGAAACATACAAAATTATTCACACTACCAAAACATGGACACTTACATACTTGCTGATGTCCCTAGGATTTCCATTTAGTCACCAAAAAAAGAGAGAAGGATATAGCCCTTGAGAGCAGTTCAGAGGCTAATGAGGCTCACAACCTGAATTGCCTTTTGCAACTGCTGCTTTCTTGCTATATGAAAGTATAAGGGAGTTTCACGCTAAATTACCATGACCCCCCAGATTCTCTCTTGCTCCTTTCCAAGTTTTTTTATTTAATGCCTGTTTGTGTTTTAACTCCTTGCTGTTATGCTGAAGACCCATGATAAAACTAATCTATGACTCAAGTGCATCAAAAATTGCTGCCTCAGGAGCGACAAAGGCACAGGAAATTCATTTACAAGCAGAAGAGAAAAAAAGTAAAAACTGAAAAGCATAGTGCTGCCAAAATGACCACTTAGCCAGAGCTCTCTAGAAATGAAAAAGATATTGGCAAGAGATTTAAGAAAATATATTTCTTTTTGTAAAGGTAACTGAAATTGCTGATGAACAGAAAGTTGACTGAAAGATAGGTATTTGTAGACATATACATATAAATACTTATGTATATGTGTAGATAAATACATACCTATATATAGAGAGAGTGAGGAGCTATCAGATTGTACTAAAGAAAATTTGAAAGTATTGCACTTGAAGAAATAAATCAATTTCATATATATATTTTTTAAAAGAAAGGGAAAAATGACTGAAGCTTAGAACAAATAAAACTCTTAATTCGAGCTCACAGTTTTGGAGGACTTGTGGAATTCATGGCCCAGTTCACCTCAGCACATCTACCTTGAGTGTCTAAATAGTGATTGTCCAGTCTAAACTAGCTGCCTAGGATATTCTAGTAAATCGAGACAGGTACTTTAAGACAGATGGCATGACTCGCATTTTAGAAACCTATATGAATGCCATCCCAAATTCAAAATTTTGTTTGCAGAGCACTGTGAATTTAAAAGCATCATTTCAAGTCCAAGCTAATCATAATCTACATGATATAATAGAAAATACTAAAAATGTTAAATGAGGAGCCCAATTCAGTACTCAATTAAAATATTTAGTACCAGAAACTTGTACTACTAAATTACAGGAGCACATTACAGTTAAATTGCTACCAGTTGAAGGCCCTATCAACACCAAGTCTAGACCCAGGCAAATAAACTATGCTAACAATGAAAATCGAACAATTTGTGAGTTCCAAAGAACATAATGAAACAAAGATATGAAGAGATATTCTGAAGCACTTAAAATATATTACAAAGATTAAAACAGTTAAAGTTTTGTGGGTACAATACTGTTATTTATGCATAATGGTGAAGTGTGGTTGCAAAAGGCAGTCTTTCACGGAGTTACTCCTACCTATGAGATGATTATGTCTCTGAACAGATGCAGAAAGTAAGGGACAAATACAGCTTCTCCCAAAAAGGATAAAGAAAGATGGCATAGAAAATAATCCTCTAAATGCTTAAACAGAGAACACAATGAAACTTCCAAAGGACAAGACAAAACTCAGGGAAAGACTAAAACTGAGATGTTTGGAAGATCTGGAATACAAAGACTTAGTTGAACTACTTTTAATTGCAGGATAAGAAAGCTTGACTGGTATTGTCCTCAGTTCTGCTGTCATGATTATGTAGACCATGGGACCTAGTTGAATATACCATCATTTACTTAATTTTCTGTCTTTTGTGCTTCTGCACTTAATTTTCCTTCATATCAGAATACAGAGGTGAGGGTGGACAGTAAACAAGTTTCCCGTTTACATATAAAAAGGAAATAACCAATGTTGTGAATGTGGGACATAAGGAGTACTCATGTCTTAAAATTTAGATGTAATCTTTGATTTTCCAGGAGATGGTTGGCTTCTACAGACAATAAACCTCGTCACTGATACTTTAAATCTATTATCTTCTTAGGGTTTTTCTTTCACAGACAAATAATTCATGGAAACTTGGACAGTTTTTCTAATGTTCAACTAAAATTCAGGAAATTCAGATAAATTTCCTGACTAAAATTAAACTATTTCAACACTCCAAAGGTACCTAAGCCTGGTGTTTAAGCACCATTTTCCGATCTGAGATACCTAAATTCACCCTGATGATGAACTGTGGCTACCACAAATACTGAGACTTTCAATGATTCAATTGTATATAATCTCAACAAGATGCAGAAATCGATAAAGGTCTATTCCAAGGTTGTTAGAGTGAAATTCAACTTACCTCTGTATGAGAAAAAAAAAGTAACTTATCTTTTATCAAAATGTGTGTAACCCATAAGGGCATAGCCATATGGATTGCACGTTTACTTCTATATTAACACTAACTATATACAAAAAAAGAGGAATGAGACCATAAAACACATCCTGGTGAGTACAGTAACAAAAATGTCCTGCAAATAAATTGGGGCACAGCAGGAAGGATTCTGTGTGTAAGCAGCAGGCAGTTAAAATTGATCATCTGTCTTGCTGAAAGTTAATGGAGCTCTCTCAATATAGAAACAATATAGTCAATCATGCTTCGTAGTGTAATTAACTACTGGCTAAAGTTGGAATGAGTTGAAAATATTTCATGGGTACAGCAGAAAGACCAGCAGAGTTGATGATCTTCCTGGTTTTGTAATATCAGTGGGAGATGTTGAGTGTCTGTATTGAGATACTTTGTACCCAAGCAGGATACAGTGTTAAATTATTTTTATACTGTTATGGAATTTGGAAATGTAACTCTGTCTTCTACATATGTTGATACTACTGGAATTTCAAATCATATATTATATCATGGAGGTTTGTAAAATCCAGATCTGAATTTCAGTTGTGTTACTTAGTCAGGATGAGCAAACATAATCCTTCGGAGGTCCACAGTGGAGCAGATGTCTGCCTGTAGCCTATGGAGGACCCCATGCCGGAGCAGGTGGAGGCCCGAAGGAGGCTGTGACCCCATGGGAAGCCTGTGCTGGAGCAGGCTCCTGGCAGGACCTGTGGACACCTGCAGACAGAGGAACCCACGCTGGAGCAGGTTTGCTGGCAGGTCTTTTGACCCCATGGGAGACCTGTGTGGGAGTAGTCTGTTCCTGAAGGACTGCACCTGGTAGAAAGTACCCACACTGGAAAAGTTCATGAAGAACTGTAGCCCATGGGAAGGACTCATGCTGGAGAAGTTTGTGGAGGACTGTCTCCTGTGAGATGGACCCCATGCTGGAGCAGGGGAAGAGTGTGAGGAGTCCTCCCCCTGAGGAGGAAGTGGTGGGAGAAACAATGTGTGATGGACAGACCTCAACTCCCATTCCCTGTCCTGAGAGGGGGAGGAGGTAGAGAAATCGGGAGTAAAGTTAGGCCTGGGAAGAAGCGGGGGAGGGGGGAGGGGGAGGTGTTTTTTAAGATTTGGGTTTATTTCTCATTACCCTTCTCTGATTTGGTTGGTAATATATTAAGCTAATTTCCACAAGCTGAGTCTGTTTTGCCTGTGACAGTAATTACTGTGTGATCTCCCTGTCCTCACCTTGACCCAGGAGCCTTTCATTATATCTTCTTTCCCCTGTCCAGCCAAGGAGGGGAGTGACAGAGTGGCTTTAGTGGGCTCCTGGCATCCAGCCAGGTTCAGCCCACCACAGTCTGAAGTTTACTGAATTAGTTTAATGTATTTTCTAAGATACTATTTCTTGTTACAGAAATAGTGACTGATCTGATCTTTTCACTGCATACCCCTGTGACTGAAGCAGGCAAAGATATTTATTTTGTAACATTGACTAATTATAGATATGCACCATAGCTTACAATAAGAAGGAAACAATGACAGGGAAGAAACCTTATCAGCTAGCAGATTTCACTGTAGGAGATATGAAGAAATCAAAAGCAAATACAGGTTAAATCTGTACAAGATACGATACAGGAGTGTGTTTCTGACATATTATGTAGTATGCAGTCTTCATTTTGAGAACCAAATAGCTGAGACTGAGTATCTAAGTAAGTATGAAAAAAAAAGCTATCTGAAGGCATAACAATATCTACAAAAGTGATCACAGCATTACAGATTATTTTATCTATACTTTTTTTTTTTTTAGTATTCTTTAAGCTGTTTTCATTATCAAAACTTACAAAGTTGCCAATCGAAGGGCAAATTTAAGACTTTTGAAAATATAATTTTTAGTTTAGTTATAGACACTTACAGATACATAAAAGATGGCACAGACCCTCAAAATTTCACATCTCATATATTGACTACCACTGCATGAAGCTTTTATTTTTGTATTACTTCAGAAAAACGTACATTAGATGAGTAAAAAAGATGTCTAATGTGATATTTGGAATCTTAGAGAAAGCTTCTAATTTTCATCATTAAAATGGATTTTATTCTTGGAGAAATTTCCTTTTTTATGAATGGTAATAGAAATTTTATTATTGACAAGGAAGAAGTGCTTGATAAAGTATGTAAACAATTTTTTCAAGACATGGTATGAGTTTAATTCTGTAGGGTTAAGGAGAAGTAAATATATTTTAGTTTTTGGCAGTTTCCTTGTTCATTCACTCCTTTTGATGATCTTGATACACATATACTTGCAAGGACTTGGATATGTAGTCCCTCTACCACCATGAAAGTGTAATTCAGAGCCTCAGAAGTATCCAAAGCATGTAAGGAAGGCATAGCTCTCTGACAGGGTACATGGAAGAGACTTCCTAACTTTTAAATTTACTTTTCTTGACTTCAAAGAGAAAAGGAGAAAAAAGTTCAACAACCTTACGTATCATTGCCATTAATAAATGGCATGTTGTAAAATAAAATCTGTAAAATCTGGAGGAGCCTTTGGCTTTTTAAGACTGTCACAGAGAATTGTTAAAGTTTCAAATAAAAAAAAAAAATGGTGTCTGAAATTTAGAAAAACTTTTTCTTTCACATTTCTCTGATTTTCTTCATTTTTAAAGCAAGAATTTTAGGTTACAAGCCAGCAAGGTCAAAGCACGAAACCAAAGAGTTTATTTTTTTCCCTTTAATGACTCGTGTTTCATGTTTAAATGGCCTTGTGTAGTACTTGCTGAAATCACAGAAGGTTTTTTCCATTGACTTCACTGAACATTGTTTGGGCCTTGAATTAGAATAAAAAGGAAAAGTGACAGTATCTTCTAGAAACAATCATTGTAGGGGAAAAAAATAAAAAGATTTTTCTGTCAAGGTAGAGCAGAGAAAATTATAAAGGTTTTTCTTGAAAAAAAATCAGTGCTATATTTACCTTTCTCTTTCATTTCTTCCTGTCAGTACAAGTATATTGTATATGTTCTCTAAGTCTGCATAGGTGTACTATGAGACTAATTATGTCCTTGCATTAAATAACCTAAAAATCAGTATGATGACCTTAAACGTATAAATACCAATACATATCTTATTATGAATGCTGTTTATGTAATAGTTTGCCCTGAATTATGGAGCTTTAGTTATACAGATTTCTAGGTCATTTAAAATATGTAATTCTGTCAATAATTATAAGTTGTTTCACCATGCTTGAAGCAGTGATTTCTTTCAATTCAACACCAACTCTTTTTTTGCATTTTAAGGTATTGAATTTGAATTAGAATTGTTAAAAGGGATTAGAAAATAATTCAGAAGCATATTAAGGACATCTTTAAAAGATACTACCTCAAATGAATCATGTAAACCCACAGTTAGCACATAAAGGTAGCTTTGTACTTAAGTGGATTCAAGCATCCATAACTTCTTCCGGAGCGCATTAATGCTTTTTCTGCAAGGTGAAAAAAGTAGTTCCCCAAGAACTCCCTGTGCTGGTTTTGGCTAGGATAGAGTTAATTTTCTTCATAATAGCTAGTGTGGGCTATGTTTTGGGTTTGTGCTGAAAAAAAGGGATGTTTTCATTATTGCTGAGCAGTGCTTACACTGCCTTTTTCTGCCACTCACACAACCCCACCAGCGAGCAGGCTGCAGGTGCACAAGAAGTTGGGAGTGGACACAGAAGGGACAGTTGACCCCAACTGACCAAAGGATATTCCTTAGCATATGACAGCATGACAGACAAACTAGTTTTACTCAGAGCAGCTGTCGTTACATGGCAAATCTGGACACAATAGTCTTCGTGAAGTCAAATTAGTTGATTAATGACTATTCATTCATAAGGTCATGATTACAGCATACAAAGTGCATGGTTACAGTATGAAACTTCTGTCAAATGCCTAACTATAACCATCTTCTTAATCATAAGCACCTGTTCATGGAATTATCATACACTTCCTCCAAAATTTACACTGGTTGTGCAAACTACTCATGTATCTTGGCAGGAAGAATGAATTTGGTCTTTGGTCTTCACTTTTGGAGAACTGGAACAGGCTACCCAGGGAGGTTGTGGAGTCTCCTTCCTTGGAGATATTCAAGACCTGCCTGGACGCAGTCCTGTGCAACCTGCTCTAGGCAAACCTGCTTTAGCAGAGGGGTTGGACTAAATGATCTCCAGAGGTCTCTTCTAACCCCTACCATTCTGTGATTCTGTGATTCTAAGATTTATTGTTCAGAGTACACCTAATACACCATAACAAATACATCCCTCACCATGCCCTGCCTTCAAATGTAAAAATCATTAATCTGGGAAAAAAAAAAAGTCAATTAACACAAATGAAATTCAGACAAAACAGACTGTAGCCTATAGGTGGCAAATCACTGCAACTGTGAGGGAAATGAGAAAAGAAAAGTGATATACATCTGCTCAAGACAGGTCATTTGGTAAACAGATAAGGCCAGAACTCAGCATCTTCTCTCAATTGCAACAGATGTTCTAATGTTAGAAAAAGGCATTTGAGTGTAACAAGCTGTATTGTCTCACAGTTGACTAGAAGAAGAGAGTTATAAAGGTTTGCATTAGTTTTCAGACACGAGTCTCTGATGCCAGCTGAGACATCCTACAGTATCCAAAATTTCTGTATGACTTACTGTAATGATGCAGGATTGGAGGAAATCTGACACTTTCCAAAGTAGCAGCTAGAGGATATCCTGTAGCATCTACAGTTTCATTAGATGCCTAAGCTTAAGTGACTGAATCACACTATAGTATCCAATCATATCTGTGGCAAGAGATGCTGTTTTTTCCTAGTAGAGGGTGAGATGAGAGAATGTCTCTCCATGTGGTGTGGAACAGGTTTCATATTCCAGGAAAAGAAGAAACTGAACCCACATGTGCGACTATTCACTCCTTGGAACAAACCTTGCCTGTTCTAAGAATTTTGAAAGAGATAGGTTTGTTTACCTAAGGTGTAACCAGGGCCTCTGCAATGTTGTATACTGTGATGTGAAGGAGAGAGAGAGGACAGGTACATAGGAACTCCATACGGAGAGACACCAGAGCCTTGGTGGACTCTCCGGCATAGGCAAACTATCCTATATACTTCATCATCCATAAAATTAGTTGAAAGCTCTTTTACGGGACAGAATGTTTCTATGCAATGATATTCTTATTCCTCTGTGGTGAAGAAATCAATTAAACCAGCCTTGACACCTAGTGACCTAGTCATTCCTCTTTAACATAAATTGAGTATACTAACATGAAGGAGAACAGTGTGATTGTGTTTTAGTTCATGCGTGTATATATATATATATATATATATATATATATATGACAATTTGCTTAATTTGAAACCCTTTTTTTTTCAGGAAATTCTACAATGTAAAATATTAATAATTCAAAAATATTATCCAGGTAAGTAAGAATGTGATGTAGAATGTCTGGCAGTAAAATGTTATTGACATCTATAGAAAAATGAAACACCCAAACCTACTGTATTTAAGATCATAAGTGTAATATATTTCTTTGCTTCCTCCTACCCTACTTCCAAATGAAGTTGTTACTTTTTGTCATTTTATTCTGTCTGTGTTTGAAATCTCTTCACTCCAGTTCTGTACATTTGCTTCATTTCCCTTTTGTCATCCATATACAGCGCTCTCATCAAAAAACAGGACAATAGCATGTCTGTGCCATGTTGCTGCCAGCTGGCTGGGAAGGTTCAAAAGATAGCTTCAAAGGACTAGGGAGATTTTTTTGTTTTGTTTTGTTTTGAAGCACCTCCAGGCTGCTTTATTGGAACAGAAACACAGTAGAGTTCCTCTGCTTACAAACCAGCCAGATACTGAATATACAAAATTGTGTCTGCAGACACAGTGGGCCTTATAAAATTTTCTTATATACGTAGCTGTTTGCTTCAGCAGAATTTTTCCTGACTTAGCTAAGTGTAGTTGAAAGTGTATTCCAGTCCAGTGAGCTTACAAAGCACCTAAGGAAAGAAATGCAGTTGTCTTACATTCTCACAGTTGATAATTTCTTTCTTCTTGCTCTTCATTTTCTCTCTGTTTCCCCTTTGTTCTCTTCTTCCATCTCCATGATCACTGTGATTAAGCAAAATTTTATTTAGGCTTTTCATTGTTGTAGCTTAACAACAGCATCTCCTTCCAATAAGAACTTAGTCTGGATTTGGCCTTCAATCTCATAATACTGTGACAATAAGGATTATTAACGACATTTCTTCAGCAAGTCTTGATCTAAGGCTGCCACCTTGAACAATCAATCATGAAAGACATATATGTTAGTAGGAAATAAGTTTTGAATATACACTAATTTCAAAAGATTACTTTGATCAATATTCAATTTAGATGTTTCACACCAAAATTATTTTATGGAAAAAACAGATTTTGATATTTTTCTCCCAGGGAACTTCCGTAAAGCTGATACTTTAATATAGTTGGTCGTACAAAACCAAATTATTTGAACTGATAACTGATCTCTGCTAATAGCTATAAGCAGATGCTAAGAGTATTCGAAATAGCATAGAGAATATCCCATTACTTCCAGCCTCCATCAGTTACAGATGGTTTTCCAACCCATAAGTTTCATCTAAACCATTGTACTTAACTGCAATCAATTTCTGTGTCTTACATGGATTTCCTAATCACTTCCTGAAACATTTTATATTTCTCAAATCAAAAACATCCTGTGACAGTGAATTATACAGTTTAATTACGCATCGTGAGAAATAAATTTTTGTGTTTGTTCACTCTCTTGCTTTAAAATTGTCTGATCATTCTGTTTGATTTCATGGTCTTCTTGCACTATGAAAAATAAGATAGTCATGCTTTATTCAGCTTTTCCATATAATTCTATATCTGATATATATGTCTGTTGTACATAGGACCACTTGCATCTTTTTCCAGGTAAATATGTTCTAAAATAACAAAAAATTGAGTCATGATTCATTATCTTGTAAAGCAACACAAAGCCCTTTTCCTCTGTGATGGAAGAACTGTAGACCTATTTCTGTTTCCAGAATTAGATCTGGACAGAAATATATCTCAACAATCTTACATGACAGTACTTATGAACCCTGAACAACATTGGGTGGAAGGATTATTCAGGAATCAAATTAAGCCTAAACATAAGAGTGGTGTAAGTCAAGGAATGGATCTGAGCACTTAGGGAAAGATGAGAAAGATCTATTCATTTCATGGTAAAGCTGAGAGATAGTATTAACACTTCAAATATCAGATTCAATTTCAAATATCAGTATTTTTCTCAACTTTAATTTATTAACATAAGCTTTGTAGGTATTTAGTTAGTTTTCATTTTTAAGACTAAGATCCTTCGGTAAATTTCTTTAGAACAGACTGGTTAGTACTCTTGTGGACAGACACTGACATTGTAGAGGCTCACTGACTTCATTGCTGCAGTAAAGCATCAGTGCTTTACTCCAGTATCATATTTCATAACAGTATCATATTTCATACGTCTGACTTCAGGCAAAGTGTTGCTGTTGTGGTTTGGTTTGGTAATTTTTTCTAGAAGTTTTGTGGTTTTTTTCTTAAAAAAATGATTGTGAAATGGGTAATGTATGGCATAACATGACATTTCTCAGCGAAAGTAGATTTTGAAAATGAAAACTAATCAAAGCCAACACACTCTGAAGTTACTTTGGTCATTCTGTATTTTTTGCAGTAGTCACAGTGAAAAATAATGCACTAACTCTTGATGGGAATTATAGAGAACTGATATGTTTTTAATTCAACATATTTTATTCCCATATATTTTTATTCCTTCTTTAATGAAGTCTGGTACTAACCATTTAAACTACATGTCAACTCCATAAACCTGGACACCACTTCAGGACTACTCTGCACTGTGTTTAATTAAATACAGTCCCACAAAACCGTATCATTAGCCAGGCATTGTGTGACATTATGGCTTCGTAATCAAACACCTTATGAGCTACAAATAGGGTTGGATGAATCACCATAACTGTAACTCAGGTCAAATGCTGTCTTGCAGAACCCTCACCTGTGGATATTTACCAGCCATATGATCTATATACTCATTCCTGTATTGCAAATACAATACAACAAAGCCCTTCAGCAGGACTCAGGACTGTGTTTTGAAGTGCTATTACAGATTTACTGCTCCTGATCATTGACTTAGACAAGCAGTAAATGGCTTCTACTTATACATCATTCTTTCTCCGTGTGTAAGTAACTTGACATTCAGATTACACTGGCAGATTCATATGTGACTCTAATGGGCTTGCATGGCAAGGTCTTGGTAGTGGGGGACAGCTACAGGGGTGACTTCTGTGAGAAGATGCTAGAAGCTTCTCCTATGTCTGATAGAGCCAATGCCAGCTGGCTCCAAGACAGACTCACCTCCCTGCTGTCCAAGGCTGAGCCCATCAGTGACAGTGGTAGCGCCTCTGGGATAACATATTCAAGAAAAGGAAAAAGTTGCTGTGCAGGAACAATTGCAGCTAGAGAGATAAGTGAGAATATGTGAGAGAAACAACTCTGAAAACTCCAAGATCAATGAAGAAGGAGGGGGAGGAGGAGGTTCCCCAGGTGCCAAGGCAGTGATTCCGCTGCAACCTGTGGTGAAGAACATGGTGAGGCACGTTGTCCTCCTGCAGCCAACGGAGGTTCACAGTGGGGCAGATATCCACCTGCAGCCCATGGAGGACCCCACGCCAGAGAAGGTGGACACCTGAAGAAGGCTGTGACCCTGTGGGAAGCCTGTAACCCTGTCGGAAGCCTGCACTGGAGCAGGCTCCTGGCAGGATCTGTGGAGACAGAGGAGCCCACGCTGAAACACATTTGCTGACAGGACTTGTGACCCCACAGGCAACCCACGCTGGAGTAGTCTGATCCTGAAGGACTGCACCTGGTGAAAAGGACACACACTGGAGCAGTTCATGAAGAAATGCAGCCCATGAGAGGGACTCCACACTGGAGCAGGGGAAGAGCGTGAGAAGTCTTCTCCCTGAGAAGGAAGGAGCAGCAGAAACAACATGTGATGAACTGACCACAACCCCCATTCTCTGCCCCCCTGTGTTGCTGGGAGGGAAGAGGTAGAGAACTAGGGAGCAAAGTTAAGCCCAGCAAGAAGGTATTAGTGGGGGGAAGGTGTTTTTAAGATTTAGTTTTTATTTCTCATTATCCTACTCTGATTTGATTCGTAATGAATTAAACTAATTTCCCTGAGTCTGTTTTACCTGTGTCAGTAACTGGTGAGTGATCTCCTTGTCCTTATCTTGATCTATGAGCCTTTCACTATATTTTCTCTCCCCTGTCCAGCTGAGGAGGGAAGAGATAGAGTGGCTGGTGCCCAGCCAGGATCAACACACCACAGCCACCATATTAAAAATTGGTGACAGTTAGCTTTGGTGAAAGTAAATGTAATGAGACATCAGCTCCAACAGCTGTAATACACAGTTCAGCTGCATTCCAGAAGCTATAGACATACCCTTTTTATTACAGATCCTCTGAATCAGTCTGTTGTAGTAATTTTATTATGACACACCCATGCACATGAAATAGGGTTTCCATGGCAAGGTTTTTGCTAGCAGAGGGTCTGCAGGGGTGGATTCCATGAAAAGACACCAGAAGCTCCTCCCACATCAGACAGAGTCAGTTCCAGCTGGCTCCAAGACAGACTCATCACTAACCAAAGCTGAGACAATCAGAGACATTGGTAGTGCCTCTGTGGTAACATACTTAAAAAGTATAAAAACTGCTGCACAACAGAAGCTGGAGAGAGAAGTGAGACTATCTGGGAGAAACAACTCTGCAGACAAGGTCAGTGAAGAAGGGGGGGGAGAAGGTGCTTCAGGCACTGGAGAAGAAATTCCCCTGCAGTCTGTGGTGACAGCCATGGTGAAGCAGGTTGTCCTCCTGCAGACCATAGACATCCATGGTGGAGCAGATATCCACCTGCAGTCTATGCAGTAACCCACACCGGAGCTGGTGGATGTACCTGAGAGGCTGTGACCCCGTGGGAAACCCACACTGGAGCAGGCTCCTAGCAGGACCTATGAATCCGTGGAGAGGAGCTCATGTTGGACAAGGTTTTTGGTAGGACCTGTGATCCTATGAGGGACCCACACTGAAGCACTCTGTTCCTGAAGGACTGCACTCTGTAGAAAGGACCCACACTGGAGCAGTTTGTTCAGGACTATATCCTGTAGGAGGAACTCCACACTGGATCACGGGAAGAGTGAGGAGGAAGGAGCAGTGGAGACAAACTGTTACGAACTGGCCACAAGCCCCATTCCCCATCTCCTGGCACTGCTAATGGGGAGGAGGCAGAAGCGTTGGGAGCCTGGGAAGAAGGGAGTGATGGGGGGAAGGTGCTTTTAGATTTCTTCTTATTTTTCATTATCCTACTTTGATTAATTTGCATTGATTTAAATTATTTTCCCCAAGTTGAATCTGATTGTTGCTAAGTGATCTCCCTGTTCCTTGTCTCAACTCACGAATTTTTCATCGCATCTTTCTCCCCCTGTTCTGTTGAGTAGGGGGAGTAATAGGGCTTGGTGGGCACCTAGTGGCTAGCCAAGGTCAACCCTCCACAACCCCCCAAAAAACAACCAAAACCCCACTTTTTGGTGCAATATCTGTTGGTTCATTTTTATGTGCATGTATACATACATATACACACATAAAACAAAACTGCAGTCTTACTGTTTACTTGTAGAATTAAGCAGGCTTGCTATTTGCTTGCACTGTCGTATCAGACACAAACAAATATTATATTCACTCAAACAAAAAACCAGACTTTGGTATACATGAACAAACCACCATTACTTTAGAATAAAAGAAATTGCTTTCATTGTGGGAGTGTACATGTGTGAAGTATTGAGAAGGTGCATAAGTTTTGAATTTCATTCCTCTTATTATTATAATTTAATTTATTATTGTTACTGTTGTGTTTGCTGCTGCTGCTGTTACTATTAATTTTATTCAAAATTTGACTGTCCTCTGGACTTTGAAAACAATAAAATTAATGAAATCTTTGAATCCATGCTCAGATATAGAAAAGTTAAAGCCTCGGAGAGTTATTAAATATCGTGTTGTTACCTTCTTATGTTGCCTTCGTTTCAGCTATGTAGCTTCTGAGGGAACCAGCTCACTTTAAAGGTAATGTCAGTTTAAAGATGAGAAATTGTTGTCACCACCAATATAAAGGAATTTCTTTTGAGCTGGTCATGAAGAGATCCAAAAAAGAACAAAATACTGTCATTTTCCTTCCCTATCTTTTCACCAGGATTTATATATATGAAAATATTCAACTTTATCTGAATACCACAGTTCATACTGTCATTCCTCAGGAAGTTTCAAACTGAAACTCTTGATTGATTTTCAAAACAATAGGTTTTCATCTCAAAAGGCAAAGTGTTCTATTGGCACTCCTCAAAGATGCAAATAGCAGACTGTGGTGGTTTGGTGTCTGGCAGTGATTTGGTAGCGGGGGAGGGGGCTACAGAGGTGGCTCCTGTAAGGGGCTTGAAGAAGCTCCCCCTGCTCAAATTCAGACCTGCCTCTGGCCAAGGCCAGGCCAATTAAAGCCTCTGCGAATAACTCTATTTAAGAGTGAAAGAACCTGCTAAGGGAGTTCTTCGTTTGTGTTTCTTTGTTGGTGGTCAGAAGAGAGGAGTGGGATATGAGAGAAACAGCCCTGCGGACACCCACGTCAGTGAGGAAGGAGAGGGGGAGGTGTGCCGGAGCAGAGGTTCCCCTGCGGCCCATGGTGGGGTGGCGGCTGAGCCCCTGCAGCCCCTGGAGATCAGCGGTGGCCCAGAGGTTGGCCTGCAGCCCGCGGAGGGCCCCGGGCCGGAGGAGCAGGGACCGGGCCCGGAGCAGCCGTGACTCCGAGGCAGCCCGCGCTGGAGCCGCCCGTCGGTGGGAGGGCGGCAGCCCCGGGAGGGACCCGCGCTGGGGCGGTTCTGGGGAGCTGCGGCCCCGCGGGAAGGACTCGCGTTGGGGCAGTGGGCGGAGGGCTGTCTGCCGGGAGAGGGACCCCGCAGTGGGGCAGGGGAGGGCTGCGAGGGCCCCTCTCCCTGAGGAGGAAGGAGCAGCAGAGACACCTTGTGCCGGACGGACTGTGACCCCCATTCCCTGCCCCCTGCGCTGCTGGGGGGGAAGAGGAAGCAGAGCTGAGCCCGGGAAGAGGGGAGGGGTGGGGGGAGGTGTGTTTTTAAGATCTGGTTGTATTTCTCATTATCCTTGATGGTGGTGGTTGTTTAGTAAACTGAGTCTGTCTTTTGTCCATGACCATAACTGTTGGGTGAGCCCTCCCTGTCCTTTGTCTTGATCCTCAAGCCTTTTGGTTGTGTTTTCTCATCCCCATTCCCTGAGACGGGGTAGGGCTGAGCGAGTGGCTGTGTGGTGCTTTGTTGCCAGCTGAGTGGGCTCAAACCATGACTCAAAGTTATCAAGAAAACTGATTTTCTCTAAATTGTCTGTATGCTTTAATTCATTGTAGAACTATTTCTGATTTTTTTCCTAATTTTTTGAGATTTATTTTTCTTCCATTTCTTTTATTTTTCTTACATTTCACTCTTATTTTTTCATTCTGCTGTTCTTACTTCCTTGTGTAATAGAAATGGCAATGTCTTGGAATTTTTTTCCTTGCCATTACTAACAAATTTTCTAATGTTCATTCTATATATTTTGCAAGATTTTTTATTAGCAAAGGTACAGTGCTGTTGTTGCTTTCATTTGCTTGTTCTCCTAAGCTGAATAGTTTTGAAAAGTCAGTGTTAAATGAGAGAGGAAAAAAGAAAAAAAAAAAACAACAAAAAACTCTTAAACAAGTCTTAAGGTGTATTGTGAAATTGGCCAAAAGGAAACTATAAGATTAAATACATAAATTATGATTAACAACAAAATGTAGTGGGAGGAATAAGACAATGAATTTTTAGGTTTTAATGAAATATTCTGAAATAAAAAATATTTTGAATGAAGCATTTTCAACATGGAAAAACTCAAGAATATATAAACCAATCACAGTATGTTTGAATGTAAAATATCATTACATCACAGAAAGAGAAATATCTTGCATTTATTAATATCAAATGCAGATTTAGTGACTACATCAGTGGGCAAAGGGAGAGCTATGGATATTATGTATCTGGACTTCTGCAAGGCCTTAGACACGGTCCCCCACAACATCCTTCTCTCTAAGTTGGAGAGATGTGGATTAGATGGGTACTGTTTGGTGGATAAGGAATTGGCTGGATGGTCACATCCAAAGGGTAGTGGTCAATAGCTTGATGTCCAGATGAAAATGGGTGATGGGTGGTGTCCGTCAGGGGTCTGTGCTGGGACCAGTGCTGTTTAATACCCTCATCAATGATATAGACAGTGGGATTGAGTGCATTCTCAGCAAGTTTGCAGATGACACCAAGCTGAGTGGTGCAGTCGACATGCCTGAGGGATGGGATGCCATCCAAAGGGACCTGGACAAGCTGGAGAGGTAGGCCCATGTGAATCTCATGAGGTTCAACAAAGCCAAGTGCAAGGTCCTGCACCTGGGCTTGGGTAATCCTTGTAAACAATACAAGCTGGGGGATGATGTGATAGAGAGCAGGGTACTGGTGACCAATTGGGGGTATCGGTGGATGAAAAGCTGGGTATGAGCCAAGAATATGCGCTTGCAGCCCAGAAGGCCAATCACATCCTGGGCTGTATCAAGAGAAGCGTGGCCACCAGATCAAGAGAGGTGATTCTCCCCCTCTACTCTGCTCTGGTGAGACCCCACCTGGAGTATTGAGTCCAGCTCTGGAGCTCTCAATACAAGAATGACATGGATCTGCTCAAGTGGGTCCAGAGAAGAGCCACAAAAATGATGAGGGGGCTGGAGCACCTCCCCTATGAGGACAGGCTGAGAGAGTTGGGGTTGTTCAGCCTGGAGAAGAGAAGACTCTGGGGAGACCATATAGCGGCCTACTAATACCTGAGGGGGGCATACAGGAAAGCTGCCGAGGGACTGTTTACAGGGGCACATAGAGATAAGACGAGGGGCAATGGTTTCAAGCTAGAAATGGGTTGGTTTAGATTGGATATTAGGAAGAAGTTCTTTACCATAAAAAGCAGTAAAGCACTGGAACAGTTTGCCCAGAGAGGTGGTGGAGGCCCCATCCCTGGAGACATTCAGGATTAGGCTTGATGGGACTCTGGGCAACCCGATCTAGCTAAAGATATCCCTGTTCAATGCTGAGGGATTGGACTAGATGACCTTTGGGGGTCCCTTCCAGCCCAATGCATTCTATGATTCTATGATGCTATGATTTGGGAAAGCAAAGCATGAGAAAATGAAAAATTTTTAATTATCACTCTGTAACCAAATTAGTAATATTCTTTTGACTTCTCATCACACTTCCTTTCATTATTGCCTGCTCTCGCAGTTTTATCATCTCATAAATCTTCTTTGCAATAGCCTCAGGGGGGTAGTAAAGTGTATAATGTCCATACTTGCTCAAAGTAAATCCATCTAATTCAGCATTTCATCTCTGAAAGTGACACTACACAGATATCTGCAGTGGATATTTTGACACTGAGAGACTGGGTTTGTTTATCTTTAAAAAGAAAGCTAAAGAGAGATGTTATTGATGCCTTCATGGGACAGTACAAAGGGCACAGAGCCAGGCTTTTCTGTAAGGCACACAATAACAGGACAAAAAGCGAGGGATACAATTTGGAACATGGAAAATTCAAATCAGATAGAAAGAAAAGGTTTGGTTGCTTCATTGGTTGGTTGGTTTTTGTCATGAAGGTGGTAAAACAGGAGGTGACACCTTGCCCACAGAGGTTGCAGAATCTCCATTCTCAGAGAAAATAAAAACCTGAGTAGAAAAATTCTTGGGTTATCTGGTCTAATAGGAGCTACTTTGACTGGGGGTTTGGACTAGAGGATCTCTAGGTATCCCTTCCAACTGAAATTATTCTATGAATCTACAGGTGTACCACCTAGTGGTGAAGAACCACTTCATTTCGTTTCTTTTCAGCTTTTCTCCTGATAGTTTCATTTTAAGCCCCTAGGTTTTCTATCTTAGAAACAACCCATATTCATCTCTTCTGTAATTCTGTAATTCTTAATATCCTTCTAAGCTATCTTTCGTGATAGCTTGCTCAATTGTTTATCACAAGTTACCTTTGATCATTTTTTGCCATTCACTGATTTTTTTTCCTTCTCATATGCCTTTTTATTTGAGTGGGAGGTATTAGAGGCACACAGAGTTTGCAAGTTGTAGGTACTGCTCTGAGTCCACTCAATGTAATAAAGACATCTCTGCATTGTCCAGTCCTTCAGGGAGAGATAACATACAAGATTTAACCACTTAGAGGGTGCCTTGGCTAAGACCTCTTTCTACTTTTTTTTTTTCCCTCTCTTTTGTTAAGCATCACCCAGTCATCTTATTTTCATTTTCTCACCCAAGAATTCAAAACTTATCCATATCCTAGGTGCAGCAAAAAGAAGTGTGACTAATTCAGTAATTTTTTTCCCTTATCAACAGATCTAGACAGATATCTTCCTTTCCCATGGAATCTCTGACTATTCAGTGTGTTCAAGTAGGAGTATGCCACTCCACTGAGAGATTTCAGCAGTAAGCTATTCTAGTCCTCTTAAGGCTTCAGACTACAGCTTAGCATTCATTATGTTACCCGATAACATAAGGCATTATCATCAAAACACATGCATATGAAAGGACTACGAAGAGAGCTTGCTACTGTGTCTGTTTCACTCAGTTTTTCTTACGTTTTATTTCCTGTAATTTATTCTTTTCAATTGTTAAATTGAAAATAACATTGAACTCATATTTTTCTGTTCAATTTCTCATTTTATTTCCGTGCATCCTTAATTTTATTCCTACTTTAAGTTGTTTTAAATTATTGATACCATTGTTTCATCTACCAAAATTTTTCCAATATTTAAGTAGTTTTCTTCCCCCTCTTTCTACAACTTTTAGAGCACATTGGGCAAACTCACGTACTGAGAAGAATGAGAGTTCTGCTCTTGGCATTCAGCTCTGAAGGAAAAAAAAAACCAACAATGCATTGTGTTTCATTCCTCTTTTGCTTGTATGTTATCACCCACACAACATTGTTGTAGCAAATGTTAGGTACATCTTAAGTTCAATCCGTCTCGTTCTTTAACTTACTGTTTAGTGTTTATTTTCAGCAGACTTCTATTATTCTGCCTTGACAGCCAGTTTCTTCTTGAACTTTTCTTTGTCAATTTCATAAATGAAAATACCACCTTTAGGCTTTTGGAATGTCTATTATGTACTCACCTTTATACATCAAGAGTTTTTTTCACTTTCCTAAACATTCTATTATCTTTTAGTTCAAGTCAAGCTCTTTTCCAGGTCTAGTTAGAAGAATATTTTAATTGTAATCTCATATCCTTCATAGATATCTGCATTCTATAGATTAATGAACAAATACTAGAACAATATAAATCTGAAAGAAAAAAACTGCCTTTTTTTATTTTTCCAAGGTGAACGTGACCTCAAGCGATGATCTTCCCTCTACTGAAACCCTTGTAAGAACTATGAACACATTTGTGAACTGACATGTATCCAACATTCTCTTTTGTTTAGAATTTATTAGTGACATGGGACCTATGTTCAACACTTTTTCTGTTGTGACCAGTAAGTGCAACCTCATCTTAAATTTTGTCTCTTAGCTATTGGAAGTCTTATGTTGAAAAAACTGAAAATGTAAATGGGGTTATACTGTTAGGATTCTCCTTATCAAATAGGAATGGCATAAAGAGTTGTGGGTTTTTTTACTTGAGACAAGCATTTAATTGTCTTTGTGTACTGTCTATATGTAGTTCTGTTTTCAGCAAAATGAACAAACAAGATTAAAAACTAGATAAGTAATTAAGAAGACTTAACGTTATGCACTGAATCAAAACCTCTAGTCTTTCACTGTGCTGTCGATTGTATTTTTATGAAAAAATACCCAGAGGAAAAAATTAAGATCAGGTCCCTTTTGTTTTCTGAGTGGAACTGTGACAGATACTGAAGGGACAGAAACAGTAAGATCTTTGGATTACATTAAACTATTAAGAAGGAGTGTGCAGGAATGGAAACGTGTGACCCTCAATCAGACAGATTTTGACTGTGGGACTATAGATTAATCAAATGATCATGTCAGTAATTACGTGAGAAGCTGTCTTTTTTTTCATAGATGAGCTTGTTCAGGACAAGAGGACATTGTTTTAAACTGAAGGACAATAGGTTTAGAGTAGATCTTAGGAAGAAGTTCTTCTGTACGAGGGTGGTGAGACTCTGGAATAGATTGCCCAGAGAGGTTGAGGATGCCCCCTCCCTGGAGGTGTTCAACTGCACCTCTCCAGAGAGGTGCCCCTGCCCATGGCAGGGGAGTTTGTTTTAGATGATCTCTAGGGTCCCTTCCAACCTAAGCCATTCCATGATTCTATTATTCTATGATTATCAATCTCTATCTCTCTCTGTCCTTGTAAGGTAATATAAATCCATAGGTATATGCCCAAAAATATAACTATAAATACTTTTTCAAAAATTCCCAACATAACAATATTCTCAAGCAACAGTTGTTTCACTCATTTCAAAATGAAACAAAATTCAGTGATTTTTTGTCATTAAAAAGTCCAGAGCTCTTGTTGATTGCTATGAAGATGACAGAATCATCTGTTATTATGTAGAAAGAATATTAGAGACTAGAATATACCAGTGGTTGAAGACGTTTAGACCCAGGTGAAAATTTACTTCCCTCTCATTTTAAACCTGAAGAACATTGATGCGAAGCCTGCTACTCCAAAATGTTTCAGTGTAAGTAGGCAAAATAGGTCTAATGGAGAGGATTCATCAGATCTAATTTCAGAAGTGGACACATTGTAGACATCCAATCAGCTGGGAAAAACTAACACTTCATAAAGAGATGCACCTGACTATTCGAGATCTTGACTCAGATGTCTATATGAACAAGGTAGCTGTCTATGTTTGGTCAGATGAATTCCATGTAAAATGTTGCTTATAATACAAGTGGATTTGGAAGCTTCAAAAATACTAACAAATTTTCATAATAAATATTGTCCTGATATTGTAAGACTAAATTATTGTCTATGTTATCTCTGCTTATAGTACATTATTAAATTATTAAATGTGAGTTGTTGTCTTTTCCATTCATAGTATTATAAACTGTCCTTATTTAAAACACCTCTCCCCTTCAGGAAGCGTCTGGACAACACTTAGTGATATGATTTAGTTTTAGACTATCACAGAGAAAGATCACATGGCAGTCTGTGGGCAGGATAATAGGATCTGACTAAAAATTTTCTAAAGAATTTGACTATATCTCCAAAATTTTTTCAGGCAAGGGAACTTTCTAATTATGCACTGGCTTTCTAGATATATAAAACCCCCTCTGTTCTAAGTAGCTACAACAGCAACAATTAATGTTTCACCTTGGGGAGTGATCGCTAGTCCCAGACCAAGTTGTGAACTCTAGCTCATATTCTACCAAATATCACTTGACTGTGGGTGCAAGATGGTGCCCAACAACACTTAAGACAATGTTTTTCAACATATTCATTATCCAATTCAAATTTTTTGAAAAACTCTGCAGTTCACCTAAGAGTTCACTGGTTTTGTTTGTTTGTTTTTTTTTTTGTTTTTGTTTGTTGTTGTTGTTGTTGTTTTCTATTGTTTGTTCCTGTTAAACTAGGACTTACAAAACCTGGTTTAAAGCATAAAGGCATATTATCAGGTGAAATTACCACTGGGATAATGTCAGAGGATGTTACACAGATAACAATTACATTTTTGTTTTTATTGCCGGTTAGAGACTGCCCCTAGAGCATTTTCTTCATTGAACTGAATCCAGGATATGCTTCAGAAGGAAAAGGCTGTCATCCCTCACACAGAAATGTAAGAGTGAGTTATAATTAATGAAATGTACCTAATCATAGAACTGAGATCCAAGACTGGTTTGGAGTTTAGTTATGTGATAGAACAGAGATATCCAAGGACAAAAAATACATTTAGAACGAAAACTACAGGGCTGAGTTTTTTCTTTACCACTGAAGACAATTTAAAAAAAAATAATTAAAAAACCCCATAATGAAATCTTAAAATACTCAGAGACTATAGAGCCATATTTATAATTTTTTTTTTTATTTTCTCTTCATTTTCTCCAGTCTTTGGCATATGTGATTACTTGCTACTGTTATCTTTTTTTTTTTTTTTTTTTTTTAGATATGCTACCATGCTCTTCAAATTTTAGATATGTTTACTCAGACTTGTTACTTCTTCAACAAATGACTATATTTTCACTGTAGGCATTTTCAGATTTGCTATCATTTCTATATTTTTGGTGAACTCTTGTTTTAAAGCAGTTTATAATATTATTTATTTAAAAGTCTGTGGGTTTTTTATGTTCTGTTGTGTTTGAAGGGAAATTTTGCATTCACACAGGCCCAATTTTGTGACATGATAAAAAGTAAAGATTTAGTAGAAATCCCTCTTTAAAAAAAAATGGGACACTAAAACATTGTTCTATATAGGATTACCTTTAACATCAGGAATTTATTTTCAGATGAGGTAATGAGAAGCTATGTAATTCAAACCAGAGGTACTAATTAATGACATAAAACTTTGGTAGAATTGTGCCCTGAATACTTATTTGCTAAAAAATTAGACAATAGCCATCAATTTACTACCTTTTAATCTTTAAGTTTAGTATCTTCACAGTTTGGTAAGTTGCAACAGATATTTTGGGTATTTTATATTGAAGTAGAAATTATTAAATTGTTTGGGTTTTTTTTCAGTTTGTGGAGTAGCAGCAGCAGCACTTTCAGTAAGTATAGCGTAAATTTAATGTAATAGGAACATTAGGCCTAAACTATCCTTGGACTTGCATAGAAGAATGTTTTAGTTTTATATGTGAATGTACTGTATTTGATTCTCTTATGGGTAATGGGTAACTTTATATTATCAAGATGCTTAGCTGAAAAAAAAAATACATTATGTCACAGTTTCTCCTCTAAGATTTTTACATACAGTCTTAGTCCTTGTATATCATCAGTTATAATGATCCTGCAGACAGGACTACAATTACATGTCTTCAAATTATACTGTAGGGCTATGATCCTCTAAACTGACTGGTGTGAACTGAAGTCATCTTGCAAGAAGCACAGAGAAATAAAGCAGGTTGACTCCAAATAAACTGTCTCAGAATCTTACCCTGCTTTTTGTTTGCCTGATTTTTTTGCAAATGAACTGATTTTTGAATGATTAAATATTCACTAAATAATATTCCTGAGTGATTTTGCATTCATGGAATAACGGAAAAGGCTTACTTTACAATTCAGTAGTCCATATTTATGTGTATATTGCCATTACCTCTGACTAAATGACTTAAAATATTCAAAGAAGAGAAATTAAGATGGAGTAGCAAAGATATTTGTATGATTGTCCTTAATCTTCAATATAAGTAAGATGGGTAACCACCCAGGCAAACATTAAGGAACATAAATGTGGGCAAATTGATAAGGCAGCAGACATCTGATTAAATAAAAATGAATAACAAATATTTCCCAGGATTCAAAGAGTACATGTAGATGTGACCACTGAAACAGTCCCACACACAGTAATACATAGATCTAACAGGAGGTAGAACTAGTCAAATAGTACAGATAACCAATTTAAGCTAGACACACATTCAAAAGAAATGGCCTTTTACAGAAAATTTTTTCAGTGGGTCATGATTTGCAGAATAATCATTCACACTACAGGACATCTGAACAGATGTGGAAAGTTACAAAATCTCAGTAAATCTGAAACTATATAACCTTTGTTGCAAAGTTCATCTACTGTTGAATGAAACACCCATGAGGACTATATTGTGCCCTTTTCTTCTCTCTCTTTTTTTTTTTTTTCCCCAGACATAAACATAATTCCTAAAGTTCAGTGTTTCTGTATCTGCAAAATTAAGATAATACATTATCTGCAAAAATATTCTGAAGGTTACTGTCATTGTCTGAGCCCACTCAAATGGCAACAAAGCACCATGCAGCCACTTGCTCAACCCTACCCCGTCCCCTGAGCGACAGGGAGGAGAAAATACAACCAAAAGGCTTGAGGATCAAGACAAAGGACAAGGTGGGCTCACTCACCAGTTATGGTCATGGGCAAAAGACAGCCTCAACTTGGGAAAAATAACATGCATTTGATACAAAACAAGCACCACCATCAAGGAGAATGAGAGATACAACAAGGTCTTAAATACAACACACCTTCCCCCCCCCCCCCCCTCCTTTCTGCCTGAGCTCAGCTTTGCTCCCTCTTCCCCCCCAGCAGCGCAGGGGGCAGGGAATGGCTGTTACAGTCCGTCCAGCACAAGGTGTCTCTGGTGCTCCTTCCTCCTCAGGGAGAGGGGCCCTCGCAGCCCTCCCCTGCCCCACCGGGGGGTCCCTCTCCCGGCAGACAGCCCTCCACCCACTGCTCCAACGGGAGTCCTTCCCGCGGGGCCGCAGCTCCCCAGAACCGCCCCAGCGCGGGTCCCTCCCGGGGCTGCCGCCCTCCCACCGACGGGCGGCTCCAGCGCGGGCTGCCTCGGAGTCACGGCTGCTTCGGGCCCGGTCCCTGCTCCTCCGGCCCGGGGCCCTCCGCGGGCTGCAGGCCAACCTCTGGGCCACCGCTGATCTCCAGGGGCTGCAGGGGCTCAGCCCACCACCCCACGGTGGGCTGCAGGGGAACCTCTGCTCCGGCACACCTCCCCCTCTCCTTCCTCACTGACCTGGGTGTCCGCAGGGCTGTCTCTGTCACATCCCCCTCCTCTCCTCTGCTCACCAACAAAAAAACACGAATGAAAAACTCCCTCAATAGCTTCTTCCACTCTTAAATAGAGTTATTCACAGAGGCTCTTCTTGCCTGGCCTTGGCAAGAGGCAGGTCTGAATTTCAGCCAGAGGGAGGGGGAACCTTCTTGAAGCCTCTTACAGAAACAACCTCTGCAGCCCCCTCCCCTGCTACCAAACCCCGTCAGACACCAAACCACCACAGTTACCAAGATAATTTTCATAGTTTGAAATTGCAATATGACAACAAAAAATTACCCCAGCTGGTGAAAAGGATTTTCCATACCATACTACATCATGCTCAGCAATATAAGCTGGCAGAAGAATAAGGAAGGGTGAGACATTGAGAGTGACGGTGTTTGTCTTCCCAAGGAACCATTACGAATATTGGAGCCCTGCTTTCCTGGAGCCTTGCCAACCAACAGGAAGTGGTGAATGAATTCCTTGTTTTGCGGTGCTTGCAGTTGCATCTTTTTGTTTCCTTATTAAATTGTCTTTATATCAACGCGTGGGTTTCACAGAACCACAGAATCACAGAATGTTAGGGATTGGAAGGGACCTTGAAAGATCATCTAGTCCAACCTCCCTGCCAGAGCAGGACCACCTAGAGTAGATCACACAGGAATGCGTCCAGGTGGGTTTTGAATA
The DNA here is from genome assembly GCF_034619465.1 of Leptosomus discolor. NCBI lineage: Eukaryota > Metazoa > Chordata > Aves > Leptosomiformes > Leptosomidae > Leptosomus > Leptosomus discolor. The sequence continues at coordinate 42,829,726 of NC_141391.1, read as the reverse complement.
TCTTCAGAGAAGGGGACTCCACAACCTCTCTGGGCAGCCTGTTCCAGTGCTCTGTCACCCTCACAGTGAAAAAGTTTTTCCTTATGTTTATGTGGAACCTCCTATGCTCCAGCTTGCACCCATTGCCCCTTGTCCTATCATTGGCCATCACCGAGAAGAGCCTGGCTCCATCCTCCTGACACTCACCCTTTACATATTTATAAACATTAATGAGGTCACCCCTCAGTCTCCCCTTCTCCAAGCTAAAGAGACCCAGCTCCGCCAGCCTTTCATCATAAGGGAGGTGTTCCACTCCCTTAATCATCTTTGTGGCTCTGCACTGGACTCTTTCCAGCAGTTCCCTGTTCTTCTTGAACTGAGGGGCTCAGAACTGGACACACCATTCCAGATGCGGTCTCACCAGGGCAGAGTAGAAGGGGAGGAGAAGCTCCCTTGACCTACTGACCATATCCCTTCTAATATACCCCAGGATGCCATTGGCCTTCTCGGCCATGAGGGCACATTGCTGGCTCATGGTCATCCTGCTGTCCACCAGGACCCCCAGGTCCCTTTCCCCTATGCTACTCTCTACCAGCTCAGTCCCCAACCTATACTGGAACATGGGGTTGTTCTTTCCCAGATGCAAGACTCTACACTTGCCCTTGTTGTATTTCACTAAATTTCTCCCTGCCCAGCTCTCCAGCCTGTCTAGGTCTCTCTGAATGGCAGCACAGACTTCTGGTGTGCCAGCCACTCCTCGCAGTTTTGTGTCATCAGCAAACTTGCTGACAGTGCACTCTATTCCCTTGTCCAGGTCATTGATGAATATATTGAATAGTACTGGTCCCAGTACCAACTCCTGAGGGACTCCACTAGATACAGGCCTCCAACTAGACTCTGTCCCATTGACCACAACTATCTGACTTCTTTCCTTCAACCAGTTCACAATCCACCTCACTACCCGATCATCCAGAGCACTCTTCCTCAGTTTAGCTGCAAGAATGCTGTGGGAGATGGTATCAAATGCTTTGCTGAAATCAAATAAACCACATCCACTGTACTACCATCATCTATCTGCCTGGTTTTGTCTTCATAAAAGTCTGTCATGTTGGTCAAACATGACTTCCCCTTGGTGAAGCCATTTTGACTGCTCCTAATGACCCTCTTATCCTTGATATGCCTAAAGACAGCACCGAGGATAAGTTGTTCCATCACTTTTCCAGGGATGGAGGTGAGGCTGACCAGTCTGTAGTTACTCGGGTGCTCCGTCTTGCAATTCTCTTCCCAATCCCACTGGAAGGGATTGAACAAGCATGTGTGTGGGGTTTAGCTGTAGTAAACCCACAAATATAAATATTATTGTTACTGTTGTGGTGGTTCTTTTATTTACAGAGATCCCACTGATTGTACAATGAGCAGATGACAATCAAAGCAAAACTTAAATGAAAAGAGAGAAAAAATTGATTATGGCTCTAGCTTAGTTTTCCTTGATAGGAAATAGCCAGAATAATTGGACCTAGTTTCAACATATGAATTCAGTTTTTATGACTTGCTATAAACATAAATCTAACCTAAACTTCTGACATGTGTTATCTAAGTTTAAACTATTTTCACTCTTTTATTTAATAAAAAGCAAAATCCTGTTGTAACATTGGTTGAAAAGTGTCCAATTTGTAAGTTGATCAAATGAACCCTTTTTTTAATGTCTCAGTTGTTCTGAGACAAAGCTTGGAAATTCTATCTGGAGTAACTCATTGTTCTCAGAATTACCTGGAAGTAGCTTCTGGAAGGGAATGGCTACAGAAATTTAATTATTGAAAGTGATAGAGGAAGAGCTGTGGCTTGTGAGGTCAGTGAGCAATGAAGCACAGAAAGGCTAATGTCCTTTCAGTTCTCTCTTCCTCCCCTTTCTTCTCTGTGCTCATTTCCCTTTCTCCTTCTCCAGCAATTTGCTTTTGTTCAGTGGTCTGTACTGACTGCACTGAAAACAATTTCATCAAATTTGTGTTAAAGTGAAGCACAATCTTCCAGACAATGTTTTTATAAACCTATCACATTCTCCATTATTTGGGTGTTCAGATGGAATCCACTGATCTCAGTGAGAGCTGATGACAAGGTGAAATCAAAGAAGCATAATGTCATCTCCTCTCCAAACAAAAAATACCATCACTGTGAATTAAAGGACTGTGTGTGCTCACTTTAATAACCAATATTTTTACTAAGTTTCACAACATCATAACAATCTCCGTGGAGTAGCAGAACTTGGAAGAAGTGATGAACGTTTTTATTACTGAAGGTGAATTACACAATCTCTTCTCCTTATTCCTTTGGAGAATTTAGCATTTGAGAAAATATAGCTCCTCATTATAGCTTATAGGCTGCCACACAATGAACTTCACAATGTATGACTGGCTGCACCGCTGAGTTTATACTGTGTTGCATCCTATTTCTTTGAACTGTGAGTGTGATTCAGAACTATTGAGGCATCTGTGTACATGTCAGCACACACATATTTATATTTTGTCCAGTGCAACTCCTTTCCACCCTGATGCTCATGCAACGCTCAATTCAGATTGTCCTTTGCAGTTGGCTGAACTTTAACACATTTAATTTCATTTTTTTAAGGAATCCTCAGTCATAGGATTGAGACATCACCACAGCCAAATCAATGATAGTTAAAAATAAGAGATCAATTTAGAACTGTTATATTCCACCTATATTTTGAATTTGTTTATAATTTATTGAGATCAATCAAAACTTAATTTTGGTATTTGAAGTAAAGGAATACCTTTACTTCAGAGGAGAAAATTTAATTACAATGTTAGAAATGTTCTTCATAATAGGGAAGGAAACATCTCAAAATATTTAAATTGTTTTATAAAAGCAATATAAGCTGTAGCGCAAGGGTTTATTCCAACAATCGTATTCCAAGGGGGTTTTATGCTGGGCTTGGAAATCTTAGGGAATTTATTTTTTCTTTTTGTAAAATCATACTGTGGACCCTTCTTAGCTTTATATACCATCAGAATCTGAATGTACTCTTCTCTGCATTTTAAAATAATTATGGAACTATCATATTAGAGAAAGTTAACGGATGGAACCAAGCAACATATTATCCAGCTGATAAGTAAAAGATAACAGCAAGTACAGCAAAAGAAACTGGTTGAGGGAAAGTGCTTGTCAGTTTGGGTTTGGTAGAATGTTTTCAGAAGCATTTTTACTATAACTCCTTAGCTCCTTCTAATACCAGTTTCACACTGTTTTTAGGCTTTCATATGCAGCTCCAAATGCTGAAAATATATGCCTTAATTTTTCACATTCAAAACAAAACTTAGGAACTAAGGTACATAATGAATTCTATACTAACACATCTATATGCATATCACACAGTTTGTCTGGCAAATTAATCTCTCTGGTACTTCAAAAACATTTTGGAAAGCCTTCAGGTGAGAACTGGTTTTGAATAGGATAATTAACCTTGACAGTAATTTCTTCATATCAGAGCCAAATAGTGGTTGGAAAGATGTATTCACTTTTCACAGAGTGCTAGGTACTTATGGCCTGGAAAGAGGCTATAATGTGTTCAAAGACAGTGTATTTCAAACAGTCATGGGAAAGTGTTCCAATAGAGACTCATCCATCAAAAACCTAGAGAAGGACATGATTCACACAGGAGGTAATAGAGTTATTTTCTTTTATGGTAAGTTATTTTCAGCCCTAAACCAGTGTAAGTGATTGTTTCCTGAACTAATATGATCAAACAATATAATTATATTATCCTAAATACTACTTTTCAGATTATTGGAAAATTAATCTTGATTTCTTTCCTCCAGAAAGAAAATTTTGAATAATTAAAGTTTTATCAGTTCTATATCAGTAATTGTGTAGGTAAATCTGCTTGCAAATCAATCTAACAGATACATTTTTCAGTTTTAGCAAGTCAAAACAGGTCTAAAAGACTATTTCCATGGTTTTCATTTCTCATTTTTCATTAAGTAGTATCCTTCACTGCTTGTATTAGTATTTCCTTGGTCTGCATATTTGTTCATTTTGGTTTCAGATATGAAGTTCCAGTAAGTAAAATATTGGCATATTTAATCAGAAGAAAATAAGAGGGGTGGTGGTATAACTGTTTAAGTTTCTAATATTAAAATTCGAACTGTGTATTTTGAGCTCAAAACAGCTCACATATGAAGTGAAATGAGACTTTTAAAAAATTACTAATACAAATGTCAAAAGACACATTTCAAGTTTTCCATAGGGTGCTGCTGCTTAGAAATATTTTTTCTGAGGCAACGTGCAAATATGGAAAACAGAATTTGGTAACAGTGCTCCAAGTGCTTTTTAAAATCTTACCCATCATTTGAATTAACATTTTTGTTAAAGTTATTAAGTTTTCTCTAAGATGCTCTCTACCAACTGGCTTCTAAGGCAGACAATGGGTGAGATTTCTTAAGATCATTAAGAAGCTGATATAACTCATTTTTTGATCTACTTACAAATCCTAGGTAAGTAGTACAGATGCACAGAAGGTGTGAATTTCAAATCTATTTTGAAAAAGACATAACTTCAGGTTGACCTGACCAGCTTTATCTCTCATGTCTTCTAGCAGATCCCAGTCACTGAAGTTGAGAGCTATATTGCTAGGAAAAGTCTTTGTACTTCATGTAGAGCTGAATATTTTTTTCTAAATTCTGATTGCTATATTGATTAGTTCTTTATAAAACCATAAGGTGAGTTTAGACATTGCTTAGGCAGCTGTTTCAGACTCCTGCTCTCTAGGAACTGAATTTCAGCCTAGAAGTTTCAGTGTAATATGAGCAATTATCAGTGGGTTAATTGTGCAAATTAACTACAGCAGTACAGCAGTAATTTTCATTGTATCAATGGGAGCAATCCCAAAAGAACAAGATCTATTTTAAAATTTTTTATGGATAAATATAGTAGTCTTAAATAACTTGCTACAGGTCGTAAACTGCCCTACTGATTTATCATAAAGCATACATTGTCCTCAGAAGCTAATGGAAAATTCATGCCAGTGTGTTGCTTACAGTATGACATTTAATGGAATACATTCTTCCACATTTCTTTCAACATTTCAGGGACATATCTCACAAATGCACAATTCAGACACCTGAAAGAGCATGTTTACAGGTATGCTTTTGTTGCAGGGAAAGGAAGATACTACTGCTCCTCTACTGACCTGTGATGTACGCTTTTGCCTCTATGTTTCCTTATATATGCCAATATCTAAACAGATACGCTATTGTAAAGTGCGCTACTATAAAGGAATTACCTAAACAAGCTTAATTTTCAACTCTTTAAATTGTTTACATATTGTGAGGGGCAACTTTTTATACTGTGAAGAACCACATATAATACTAGGACACAAACCAGAAAATTGGTCAGTGATATGTGGAAACTCAGTAATAAGGAGAACAGTATCACTAGTATGCAAAAGAGCGTTTTCTCTCTTGCAGTCCCGGTGATACCAGTGGAAGAATGCTCAGCACAGCCTCAATGCACCCCAGAATATATTTTATATTCTATATTCTTAAGAAGAAACAAAGATAGGATAAGAAAGATAAAGCTTTACTGGACTTCGTAAACCATGTCTTCTTTCCCATGGGATTCAGGTTTTCTGGCAGAAACCACATGGCCTTTGTTAAGAAAACAGCATATGTCCCCAAGGAGGGATCTCATTTAAACTGGGGGGGGGGGGTGTGGGGTGTGGGGGGTAGGGGGGGTGGGCGCGGGCAGGGAAGAGAAAGATTAAAATGAAAATAAATAAGTAAACAAATGATGTGTTTAAAATTCCACCTGCCTATGCATAGATATTCTATCTTGGAAATGACCTGTCCCAGACACTTATAAACTCCTGTGGCTGACACACAACAATTACAGTTGTAATCCCCAAAGGTAATTCGAGGAAGGTAAATGAAGAGTGGGGCACAAAATATGCCATATGTTTAAAACTCTTATATTCTTAGCAAATATTTAACTTTACCTTACAATTTCAGGAATAAATTATATTCTCTGTAAATTGAAGCTAGATATTTTGTATTTGTGGCACTCTGCTGGGACTCTAGTCTCATTTATCATTCTTTAGAAGACTATATCATTGCCTGAATGCTGTAATTTAAATCAAAACTCTGTTCTCTTTAATATACAAATAAATAAACAAACCTATGAGGAGGGATCTGAGTGGTTGACAATTTTCCTGATGCTACCTTTTCCACTCTCAAACAGGATTAAATTTACTTTCTAGTTCACGAAAAAAGAAATAGAAACAATTTCAGGTTTATGTAAGTCAATGTAACTGTTGTATGTGACTTTTACACATAGTAAAATCTACCTAGGGTTACCTTATAGCTGAACCACTGCAAAGTGACATCTGCTGACGACAATTTTTTTAATTTTAAATTTTAGTTTTCACAGTCTATATCTTGAAAACATGATTTTCTAATTGTATACAAATTAATCTCAATTGCAAGTGCACACATTTCTTACTAGTATGTATTCAGTATTCAAGGCTAAAATCAGAAAGCCTTAATAGAATGTAAGCTTTTGATCTGCTTCAGGAAAGTTCACCATTTTTCTTCATCATGAGTATGCTCTTCTTGATTGCCATGTTCCAAGAAGCAACACATGTAGAGTTGGGAGGAAGAACTTATGTAGTCTTCAGGATAAGTTGTTTATCTTATCGCTGATTGAAACAAATTATCTTAATTATTCTAGGTTGAAGCTATTTTAAAATCATTACTTACTGACAGTTAAGAGTCAGATACAAACAATGGTTTTCTGGACAATTGCAAAAAAGGTTCCAGAGAGACCTGTAGAATTTTAATTATTTCTGAAGCTGATAGACAGTCTTCTACTGACTTCTACTTTCTTTCCACAGTTATTTGCTATGTTATTATTATTATTAATAATAATAATAATTAGTAAGTATTAATATTAGTACAATATTACTACTGGTACTGTTATTATAAATTAAAACATGCACACATTAATGAGACATTCAGAATAATTAGCTGATCTCATTCTATCTCAGAAATGCCTCTGCAATACTGTGTTTTTCATTAATAACCTGGTAGTGATCAGAAATAACTTTCATTCACCTAGCAAGAAAGAAAATTATCATCATGCTTTAAAATCAGACTGAAGAATGTGGTGTTAATTTGAAATAGAAAAAGTTTTGTGTGGCACTCCTACATTTGCTCTCCAGGGCTTTTGAAGAGTGGAGGTGAAACTGACTGTTAAGTGGTGACACAGATCACCTTTCACATTGTAAGACAGAATGTTTCATTACTGCATAGACTACAAATTGTCAGTACTATTTGCTGTTTCTATAAAAACCAAAAGACTTAATTTACTACAAGTCAGTACCACATGTCATACAATTTTCACGGTATCATGGCAAAAGAGAGATAAAATGCTCCCAGTCTGATTTTAAATGTTGGATGCTAGGTGTTTATTGTTAGTGGTGGTCTTTTTAAAAAAGAAATAGGTAATATAAGGCACAATCAACATGAAAACAACATTGTCTGCATGCTAGAAAATGTCTGTTTCTGTAGTGTCATTTTAGGAATGCTACTGGAACGAATTCAGCCTGTCACAGGGTGCACATGGATAGATGAAGAAAGTCTAAATACATAGTGTCCAGTGATCTTGCTAAAAAAAAAAAAATTAGCTGAGACTTGAATCAAAAGATCAACACAACAGGATATAAGCAATCCTGGAGGTTCCTGGAGTATATTGATGATGTCTTCCTCCTCCAAGTGACAGAGTAGATAAGGAGACAACCTCATACTCACCAGCAAGGAGGAGGTTGTCGGGAATATGAAGATCAAAGGCAGCCTTGCTTTCAATGTTCATAAAATGGTGGAGTTCAGGATCCTGAGGATGGGGAGAAGGGTGAAAAGCAAGCTCACAACCCTGGATTTCAGGAGAGCAGATTTTGGCTTCTTCAAACATGTAAGAGTCTGCTTGGAACAGTCTCATGGCGTAAGGCCTGGAGGGAAGAGGGGCCCAAGAAAGCCTGTTAGTATTCAAGGATCCAAGCTCAGGATAGCTCCACCTCAATGAATACAAAGTCAGGCAAAAATGCCAGGAGACCTGTGTGAATGAATGAGTTGCTCCTGGTCAAACTGAAACATAAAAGGAATCATACAGAGGGTGGAAGCAAAGATGCATCACCTGGGAGGCACATAGAAACATTATCCAAGCATTCAGGGATGATGCAAGGAAAGCTAAAACCCAAATGGAATTGAATCTAGCCATAGATGTCAAAGACAAAAGAAGGGCTTCTCTAAGTAGATAGGTGACAAAAGGAAGACTAGGGAAATGTGGGCCCAATGCTGAATGAGATGGAAGACCTGGTTATACAGGACATGGAAAAGGTTGAAGTGCTAAACGCCTTCTTTGCCTTAGTCATTACTTGCAAGACCAGCCTTCAGGAATCCTAAGCCTCAGAGACCAGGGGGAAAGGCAGGAGCAAGGAATATATACTCTTGGTAGAAGAGGGTCAGGCCAGGAAATATGTAAGCAAACTGGACATGCTAAAGTTCATGTTCCCTGCAGGGACACACCCACAAGTGCTGATGGAGCTGGCAAATGTTATTGTGAGGCTACTCTTGATAATCTCTGATCAATAGCAACTGGGAGAAGTGCCTGAAGACTGGAGGGAGGCAAATGTTACTCCTATCTTCAAGAAGGGCAAGAATGAGGACCAAGGGAATTATAGGCTAGTCAGCCTGACCTTGATCCCTGGGAATGTGACAGAGCAGCTAATCTTGGAAATCATTTCCAGGCATGTGAAGTACAAGAAAATCATCAGAAATAGTCAGCATGGCTTCAGCAAGGGAAGTCACATTTGACCAACCTGTTGGACTTCTATGATGAAATGACTGTCCTGGTAGATGAATGGAAAGCAGTGGAGATTGTCTACCTAGACTTCAATAAGGCCTTTGACACTGTCTCCCATAAGATCGTCATAGAGAAGCTTTTGAAGTATTGTCTGGGTGAGCAGACCGTAAGATGACTGAAAACTGGCTGAATGTCTGGGCCTGGAAGGTGGTGATCATCAGTGTAAAGCCTAGCTGGAGGCCACTAACTAGCAGTGTACCCCAGGGATCAACACTGGGTCCAGTCCTCTTCAACATCTTCATTAATGATTTGGATGGTAGGGTTAAGTGTACCCTCACGAAGTTTGTTGATGAAACAAAACGGGGAGGAGTGGCTTATATACCAGAAGGTCATACTGCCATCCAGAGGGACCTCAAGAGGCTGGAGAAATGGGCTGACAGGAACCTCATGAAGTTCAAAAAGGGGGAGTGCAAAGTCCTGCACCTGAAGAAGAATGACTCAATGCACCAGTACATGCTGGTGTGCATCCAGCTGGTAATCAGCTTTGTGGTAAAGAACTTGGAGATGCTACTGCACAACAAATTGAACAGGAGCTAACAATGTGCTCTTACTGCAAAGAAGGCAAATGATATCCTCAGCTGCATTAGGCAAAGTATTGCCAGCAGGCCAAGGGAGGTGATCCTTCCCCTTTATTCATCACTAGTGATCTCACACCAAGAGTGCTGTGTCCAGTTCTGGACTTCTCAGTACAAGGGACACATGGATATACTGGAGACAGTCCACTGAAAGGCCACAAGAATGATTAAGGGGTTGGAGCACCCCTCATATAAGGAAAGACTGGAAGAGGTGGGACTGTGTAGCCTAGAGAAGGGTCAGGGGGATCTTATCAATGTAGATAGATACTTGCAGAGAGGGTGCAAAGAGGATGGAGCCACGCTCTTTTCAGTGGTGCCCAGCGACAGGACCAGAGACAATGGGCACAAATGGAAACACAGGAGGTTCCATCTGAACATCAGGAAACACTTTTTTACTGTGAGGGTGACTGAGCATTGGCACAGGTTGCTCAGGGAGTTGTGGAATCTCCCTCTTTATAAATATTCACAGTCCTGGGCAATTGGCTCTAGGCAGCCCTTCTTGAGCAAGGGGGTTGGACAGGATCACCTCCAGAGGTGCCTTCCAACCTCACCCATTCTGTGAATCTGTGATCTGTCTTGACATGGAGGATTCATCTTCATGTTTTAGAATCCTAAACAAAAATGTCTGAAGAAAGGATTTGATTTCATCATCTCACACATTTGAAAAGATATTGGGTACCAACATGACTTCCAAAAGTCACATCATATCTGCCAGGCCTGTGCAGATGCCTTAGATGCCTTGGAACATTCAAAATGACATTATATGGGAGCACCTAAATCAAGCACCTATATAAAAACTGACAGGTCTACACACATGTTAAGTGTTAATTTTTTTATGAGTCAATAGAAGAAATAGAAAATCTCTATTGAGATTGCATTTGAAGAATCATTCTTCAGTTCATCATTCTAATCCTAACACCTACTGAAGCCCTGGAAGGGACATTAATGTCATCAGCCAAAGTTAGTTGCCTACACTTCAGACGTAATTTTACTTCTGAAATACATTATGTATTCTGTATGCAGTTTGAGACCTTCCGTAACGAAATTCAAGATTAGGAGGATGGTTGCCTGGGTGAAACTTAAAAAAGATCTAAGAGTTGTTAACCAGGGTGACCAGAATGGTGTTCAAATGAAACTTTGTATCTTCCTGAACTTGCTCTAAATGCCATGCTAGGCCTTAGTATAAATTAAAATCATAGAATGGTTTGGGTTGGAAGGGACCTTAAAGATCACCTAGTTCCAATCCTCTGTCACAGGTGCAAGGACACCTTCTGCTTGATCAGGTTGCTCAAAGCCCCATCCAATCTGGCCTTGAACACTTCCAGGGAGGGGACAGCCATAGCTTCTCTGGGCAACCTGTTTCAGTGTCTCACCACCCTTGCAATGAAGAACTTCTTCCTAACATATAATACAAATCTACCCTCTTTCAGTTTGCAACCATTACCCCTCATGCTATCACTGCACTCCCTGATAAAGAGTCCCTCCCCACTTCTCCTGTAGGCTCCCTTTAAGTACTGGAAGGCCGCTATATGGTCTCCCCAGAGCCTTCTCTTCTGCAGGCTGAACAACCTCAACTCTCTCAGCCTGTCCTCATAGGGGAGATGCTCCAGCCCCATGATCATCTTTGTGGCCCTCTTCTGGACCTGCCCAAGCAGGTCCATGCCTTTCTTGTGCTGAGGGCCCCAGAACTGGACACAGTGCTCCAGATGGGCTCAAACCAGAGCAGGGTAGAGGGGGAGAATCACCTCCCTCGACCTGCTGGCCACGCTTCTTTTGATGCAGCCCAGGATGTGGTTGGCTTTCTGGACTGCAAGAGCACACTGCTGGCTCACATTCAGCTTTTCATCTACCAGCACCCCTAAGTCCCTTTCTGCAGGACTGCTCTCAATCCACTAATTGCCCAGCCTGTACCTGTGCTTGAGATTGCCTTGATCCATATGCAGGACTTTGCACTTGGCCTTGTTGAACTCCATGATGTTTGCAAAGGCCCACCTCTCCAGCCTGTCAAGATCTCTCTGGATGGCCTCCCTTCCCTACAGCATGTCCACTGCACCACACAGCTTGGTGTCGCCAACAAACTTGCTGAGGGTGCACTCAATCCCACTGTCCATGTAGGCAACAAAGATGTTAAACAGCAGCGGTACCAGCACCGATCTTTAAGGAACACACTCATCACTGGTCTCCACTCGAGACATCGAGCTGTTAACCATAGAATCATAGAATCATTTTGGTTAGAAAAGACCTTTAAGATCATCAGGTCCAACCATTATCCTAACACTACCAAGCCCACCACTAAATCATGTCCCTAAGTGCCACATCTATATGTCTTTTGAACACCTCCAGGGATGGTGACTCCACCACCTTCCTGGGCACCCTGTTCCAATGTCTGACCACTCTTTCAGTAAAGTAATTTTTCCTAATAACCAAACTAAATATCCTCTGGTGCACCTTGAGGCTGTTACCTCTTGTGCTGTCATTAGTTATTTGGGAGAAGAGACCAACACCGGCCTCACTACATCTTCCTTTTAGGTAGTTGAATAGATCAATAAGGTCTCCTCTCAGCCTCCTCTTCACCAGGGTAAAGAAGCCCAGTTCCCTCAGATGCTCCTCATAAGACATGTTTTCCAGACCCCTCACCAGCTTTGTTGCCCTTCTCTAGACCCGCTCCAGGACCTCAAAATCTTTCCTATACTGTGGCACCCAAAACCGGACGCAGTACTTGAGGTGTGGCCGGAGCACTTTCCGGTGAAGACTGAGGCGAAAAAGTCATTGAGTACCTCAGCCTTCTTCATATCCTGGGTAGCTAGGTCTCCCATTGCCTTTCTGAGAGGGCCCACATTATCCCTAGTCTTCCTTTTATCACCAATATACCTACAGAAGCTTATTGACCTTCATATTTCTGGCCAGGTTTAATTCTATCAGGGCCCTGGTCTTCCTGACCTATTCGCTGGCTGCTCGGGCAATTTCTTTGTATTCCTCCCAGGCTACCTGTCCTTGCGTCCACCATCTGTAGGCTTCCTTCTTTCATCTGAGTATGTCCAGGAGCTCCCTGTTCATCCACACAGGCCTCCTGGCATTTGAATATCAACCAGCTCCCCTGGGCCCCTCTTCCCTCCAGGGATGCATCCCATGGTACCTCGCTAAGCAGTTCTCTGAAGAGACCAAAGTCTGCTCTCCTGAAGTCCAGGCTAATGTGATTGCTGTGCACCCTCCTCGCAGCCTGAAGGACCTCAAACTGCACCATCTTGTGGTCTCTGCAACCAAGGCTGCCCTTGAGCTTCACATTCTCCACCAGCCCCTCCTTGTTGGTGAGGACAAGATCCAGCATAGCACCCCTCCTCATTGGCTGATCTACCACCTGGAGAAGGAAATTGTCATCAACACATTCCAGCAACCTCTTGGATTGCTTCTGCCTTGCTGTGTTGTCCCTCCAACAAATATTGGGGTGGTTGAAGTACCCCATGAGGATCAGGGCTTGTGAACCTCAGTTTGCTGCTATTTGTCTAGAGGCCTTATCTGCTTGGTCTTCCTGGTCAGGCGGCCTATAACAGACCCCCACTACAGTATCTTTTGCCCCTGCTCTCCCTTTAATCTTGACCCATAAGCAATCTGATGGCTCCTCATCCATCCCCAGGCAGAGCTCCATGCACTCAAGCTGGTTATTGATGTAGAAGGCAACACCCCCTCCTCTTCTCCCCTGCCTGTCTTTCCTAAAGAGCCTATATCCTTCCATCCCTACACTCCAGTCATAGGAGCCATGCCACCACATCTCCGTAATGCCTATAAGATCATAGCCCTGCAGGCGTGCACGTCTCCAATTCCTCTTGTTTATTCCCCATGCTATGTGCATTTGTATATAGGCATTTCAGTTGGGCCCCAAATGAAGTTGTCTTGGGGGCCAGAATACCCTTCTACTGCCCTTCAAGTAGTCTGCCACTGATCTGAGATGCCTCTTCAGGCTCCAGGCGTCTGTTGTTGGTATTGGCATGGGACTGGTAGAAGTGAGATGGATTAAGGTTCCCATCCCCCAATGAATTTAGTTTAAAGTCCTCTTCACCAACTTAGCAAACCTACGGCTAAAGATGCCTTTTCCTTTCTCTGAAAGGTGCCCCCCATCAGCCCCCAATACACCAGGTATATCAAAGTGCTACGGTCTAAGTAATCAAACCCCTGGCTGTGGCACCAGTCATGTAGCCAATCATTGACTTGTCAGATCCAACTGGCCCTTTCAACCCACTTCTCTTTAACTGAGAGAATCAATGAAAAAATCACCTGTGTCCCAAAGTCCTTTACCATCACTCCCAGGGCTCTGAAATCCTTCTTGATGCTCCTCAGGCTGCTTCTGGCTGCATCACTGATGCCCACGTGAAACAGTAGGAGCAGGTAATTGTCCATGGGTTGTACTAGACTCGTAGCCTCTTGGTGATGTTCCTGATGCGAGCCCCAGGCAAGCATCATAACTCCCCAGAGAGTGCATCAAGTTAGCATATGCGTGCCTCCATGCCTCTCAGAAAAGAGTCACCTACCACTATCATCTGTCGCTTTTTCTTAGTAGCTCCAGTTGTTAAACGGGGAGTAGAACGGTCTGACTTCCTCGAGTCCAGTGTCTCTTCTGGTGTGCTTGTTCTTTCTTCCTCAGCCTGCAGAGCAGCAAAGTTGTTCTACACGGGTACTTCAGGTTTGAGGGGAAGAGTCTTCCTCCCCCTGCTAGCAGATTCTTCTGGATTTCTTCTATCTGATTGGTTTTGCAAGGACGTTTGAGGCTTTGGAGGAAGTCCTTTCCTCTTCTGGGTCCTTGCCCTTGCCACCTTTCATTCATTTGGATCACTAGCCCCCTTTTATTCTGCATGCACTGGTGGGGGAGTTTTTGTCTGTCTGGTGGTGGTGGTCTGTGGGCAGCTGGAGATTGCACCTCCTTCTCAGCCTTCCTAATGCTTCGGAGTCTGCCCACCGCCTCCTGCAGCTCAGCCACCTGCTGCAGGAGTTCCTCCATTTGGGCACACATTTTACAAGCAGGGCTGCTGCCTGTCCCAGCCTCAGGAGGAAGGTCAAGGCACTTACCGCAGTTTGAGGTCCGTACTGCAGCCTCTCGTTTAGCACCTCTGTCTGGGTGGAAGCATTGGCCACTGTTGGGGTAGATGTTGCAGTCCCCCCCTAGCCGGAGCTGCAGCCCTTTCTCACAGACGGGTGCCTACCATTGTGCCTTGAGGGTCAGGTAGAAGACTGCCTTAGTCTGCACAGACATCTGCAGAGGTGCTGTCTGGCTACTAAGTTCTGGGTGCTTCAATCCTCTTCACTTGGACAGTGGAAAGCCCGCCTTTGAACGGGCGCCCTTCCCACACACCCTGCCTGCACAAACTGGCTTGCCATGCCCTGGTCGCTAGCGCTCCCTAGGCCGCTTTTTGTAGGCTTCAGAGGGGAGCACGGTTGCTCTGGCAACGCCCAGGCCTCGTCCGCGCCTCCCGGAAGAGCCGCCGACTCCCGGCGGGCCTCTCGGCTGCCCTGGAGCCTTTTTACCTCAGTAAAAGCCGCTGTGGGAAGTGTCCCTCCGCTGTGGGGTGGGTCGGCTGCGGAGCTGCTCCCCTCGGCGGCTGACAGCTAACTGCCGTTAATCGGTGCTTAAATCTCCTGCTGTGGCCCTGGCAATGCCCAGGACCCGTCCATGCCGCGAGAATTGCCAGCTACCTGCAAATTAGGACAAATATGATGTCTTTCAGTCTGAACATATATCTGTTTTTTTCTCTGTTTCTATATCTTCATTTCCTGTTGGTTTTGGGTTTGGTTTGGGTTTTTTTACCTTTTTCATTCTTTTTCAGCATGGACTTCAGCCTCACTTTGTCTCATTCCAAATTTCAAGCCATTCTAATCACATCGTTCTCCTCTAGGTGTAGACATGTAAATAGACAGTCCTGGCATGATTACACTATTATGTATATATTTTTGGGTAATCAGAAAAATTAAGCATAAGGTACTCAGATCAATTTAATAGAAAAAACCTCTTGCCTTTTTTATATTGTTTATGACTATGCTGTTGAAAATCACAGATATCTATTAGAACAAGTAAACACAGCCAATAAATTAGTGTGTCAAAACATAGAAATAGTTCTAACAGGATCTAAATTTCCATCATATTTTCCGACATGATTATTTGAAACATAGATGGGATAATTATCATTCCTTTTCTACATTAACTACAAATGCCGGAGTCAATCAAACACTTTTATGTTCCAGAACACAGTATCGCTTCAGCAAAGTTCCATTTTGCTTGGGAGTTCAACTGGACATTTCAGAAGTATCAAGAAATGGTCATGTGGTAACCTAAAGCAATACTGGCCCTTACATTTTTTAAGTTTTGACTTGAAAGGCCATGGACACACAAAGCTACTTGCTTGGATATATTGACTGAAGTAAATTGCTAACGGAAGAGAACAGAAACTCTACCCTGTGTAGTATCAGTTATAAGATACACTCACACTAGCTCTCCCTTGAAATTAAGTGATTTCGTGAAATCATAACTTTTTTGGTCTATAGCGATAAGGTAAGTAGTTAAATACTAATTCTTACTATAAACTAATGGAAATATCTTGCCTAATTTTCAAGGACAGGAAAAAAATACCTGAAACTTGATGTCTTTTTTTTTTTTTTTTTTTTTTTTTTCCCTTTAAATAACATTATGGAATACATCCCTCAGTGAAATCTTGGTTACGAAAAGGGTAATTTACACCATAACCTGACTACTTGAAGAAACGCACGATAAGAAATGAAATGTTAATATGCAGGTTGTGTTAGATGCTGCTTTAGAATTTAAAAAAAACCCCATGAAAGTAATCAAATGAATGTGTCAAATAATACACAGAATGCAAGAGCCAATTATGGAAATGAGGGCCCAAGGTTAACTTGCTGCAATATTTTTTAATTCAACAAATATTAAAATCAACTTGTTCCTTCTATAATAGATGGCTATGACAAGAGTTAAAGAGCTCAAAATGTTTTTGTAGTCCCAAGCCTAATTAACATTTCTGTTGTGTGACCTACATTTCCCAGAACTGTAACAGCAAAGACCCCCAAAAGCCTGCTTTTTGCTTGAAATTTTTTTTGTAACATGTTTAAGAGATCAAAGGCAGAGCAATCAGTGTTTATAGACTTTCTTCAGTTGGAAATAAGTGACAAAACAGTCATACTGCTGCAGCAATTTGCACAAGAAAACCTTTCAATGCTAGTATATCTCACTTGACTGTAATGGAAGCCTACAGATGCTGTGCTGTAATTACATGTGTTTAGGCTATACAGAAAATATTCTTCATGATCACATTCCATTTATATTTTCTTACTGTCTTTTCCATCTTAAATAATTTTTTAGAAAGAAAGACATATAGAAAGAAAACAGACTGAATGTTTTAACATTAATGTTGTCAGATAAGTTTCAGGTATCATCAAAATCTGATACATTCTAGGTGGATTTATTGCCAGAATAACATTATTAAAAATACATTATTAAAGTCAACAATAATTTAAATATTTATTTTTAAGGACAAAACCAAAAGTTTACCTTACTAAATCTTTTTGAAATTCCTCTTTATTTTCATCTATGTTTTGACAGTAAACATTGTAGTGGACGAATTACATCAAAATGTAATTTTTCTGGTCTTTTCTCCAAGGCACTAATGGAGTGAAGACTGAAAACACTGACTAGATCAGTCCAGTCTTGTCACTTTCTGTTTAATACAGTAATTTGTACTGCAAAAATAGTACAAATGTACATTTTTCAAGCCAAAGGGAAAAAATAAAAGGTGAAGAAGACCTAGTATGGAGATATTTGAGATTTATACTTCATATAAATGTAATTTAATCTGACTCAATCTCAAATGAATTCTGACTTCCTCTTTCTGTCAAGAAGGTGAAAAATTATATAACCACAGACTTCAAATAGTGAAAAAGAGCAATGTCTTTAGCTGGATTTGGAAAATAGATGGATACTGCTCTTGCAGACATGCTCTTAAAAATGGCTCTTCTTCACAGGCATTGAATGATATCAATGATGTAGTTCAAATAACTTACAAATGGCATGAGTGATGTACTACATGATTAATTTCAGGATGAGTAAATAATTTTCTTTTTAATCTTCAGTCGTTTAAAAAAAAAAAAAAAAAGAAAAGAAAAAGAAAACATAGTAACCAAAGTGATTTTGTACCAGGCAAAGTGGAAACCGATAGAAAATGTCACAAGATAGCAAAAATTCTGTGTTCTTCATCTCAAAAATAAATAAATAAATACATAAAGAGAAGCTATACCAGCTTTAATGAAAGATGTGTCATCAGGAAATGGTCACTAAAACAGACAAGTGTGTGAGTGCAAACATCAGATCTCACCATTAGATTTTATTTCTTGATTTTCGTTGCTGCTGACTGTTCTTTTTCTTTTGAGAAGTGTCCATATGTCACTGGAGGAAAACACCACAATGGCTACCTACCAAATTCAAATATGTTAAGAGCAACCGAGTTCTCTTGGGTAAGGAAAGAGAAAGTCATTATGACATAAAAAAATAAATAAATTACTAAAATAAGTTAATAACAAGTATTTAAACCATAAATTAATATCTAAACACCCTTGAGAAAAACACAAAAAGTGCATCATATAAAATGTAGCCCACGAGATAACAAGAGTATGTTATGATGGAATTATTCCTTTTATTTATTTATTTGAGATATTTTTGGACTTCAGACAAGTGTGAGGGAGAGAAGGAAAGAGATGTACTAATAAAAAGTCCATTAAATTAAGTGTTGTTTGTGGTTTCTAAGAATGCAACTGTTTTGGGTCCAGGCCATCATAACAGTATATATGCAGACAGTGGAGGAGAGGGTAGGGAAGGGAATGGAAGGGAAAACTAGTGGAAAAGCTACATAAAGTACATTATTATATTGGCCTTCTTGTGGAGAAAAAAAAAAAAGAAACAGAGCGCTGATATTGGACATCATTAACCACAGACTTACTTTTACTAGTATTATTTTCTGAAATGATTAAAACACTTTGAACAGACGCTAGAAGATGAGGATCTGCAAACATCATTTTAAATACTATGAGGTAGGCAAGCATTTAAATTTCTTGTTTTCTATTGCTTTTTTACAAGATAATTGTGCAAACACCTGACAGTTCAATTTAGAGTGTATCAATTTACAACTGTCTTTTAAGTAAAAAGTTCAAACAGGAACAATTTCACTTAACAACTATACATTGAAGGGAAACATTCATATAGTAATTTGAAATAAAATTGAGCTAAAGCAAACTCTTTCATAGAATCATAGAATCATTTAGGTTGGAACAGATCTTTAAAAGCATTGAGTCCAACCATTAACCTAGCACTGCCTAGTCCACCACTAAAACATGTCCCTAAGTGCCATGTCTACACATCATTTAAATACCTCCAGGGAGGAGCCTGTTCCACTGCTTGACAAGCCTTTTTGTGAAGAAATTTTTCCTAACATCCAAACTAAACCTCCAATGACACAACACGAGACCATTTACTCTTTTCCTGTTGCTTGTTACTTGGGAGAGGAGTCCCACTTCACTATAACCTCCTTTCAAGCAGTTATAGAGAGTGATAAGGTCTTCCCTCAGCCTCCTTTTCTCCAGGCTAAACAACCCAAGTTCCCTCAGTGCCTTCTCATAAGACTTGTGCTCTAGATCCTTCACCAGCTTGGTTGCCCTTCTCTGGAAATGCTCCAGCAGCTCAATGTTTTTCTTGTAGTGAGGGGCCCAAAACCGCACACAGCCTTTGAGATGTGGCCTCACCAGTGCTGAGTACAGGGGGACGATCACTTCCCTAGTCCCGCTGGCCACAATATTTCTAATACAAGCCAGGATGCTGTTGGCCTTCTGGGGCACCTGGGCTCATACTCAGCTGGCTGTTGATCCTCAGTGCTTTTCCGCCAGGCAGCTTTCTAACCACTCCTTCCCAATGCTGTAGTGTTGCACAGGCTTGTTGTGACCCAAGTGCAGGATCTGGCACTTGGCCTTGTTGAACTTCATACACTTGGCCTCAGCCCATCAATCCAGCCTGTCCAGCTCCCTCTGCAGAGCCTTTCTACCCTCAAGCATATAAACACTACCACCCAGCTTGGTGTCGCCTTTCCGTCATCCACTAAGTGGGTCACCTTGTCATAGAAGGAGATCATGTTAGTCAAGCACAACCTGCCTTTCATAAACCCATGCAGACTGGGCCTGATCATCTGGTTGTCCTGTAAGCACCGCGTCATGGCACTCCAGATGATCTGTTCCATAATCCTTCCTGGCACCAAGGTCAGACTGACAAGCCTGTAGTTCCCTGGATTCTTCTTCCAGCCCTTCTTGTAGATGCGCATCATATTTGCTAACCTCCAGTCAAGTGGGACCTCCCCAGTTAGCCAGGACTGATGATAAATGATGGAAAGTGGCTTGATGAGTGCTTCTGCCAGATCCCTGAGTTCCCTCGGGTGGATCACATCTGGCCCTATAGGCTTGTGTGTGTCTAAGTGGTGTAGCAGGTCACTAGCCATTTCCCCTTGGATAATGGGGGCTTCCTGCTTCTCCCTGTCCCTGTGTTCCATCTCAGGGGGCTAGGTGGAACAACTGGTCTTACTATTAAAGACTGAGGCAAAGAGGGCATTAAATACCTCAGCCTTTTCCTCATCCTTTGTCACTATGTTTCCCCCCACATCCAACAGAGGATTCAGATTCTCCTTAGCCTTCCTTTTGTTGCTAATGTATTTATAGAAACATTTTTATTGTCTTTTATGGCAGTAGCAGGATCAAGTTCTAGCTGGGCTTTGGCCCTTCTAATTTTCTCTCTGCAGAACCTCACAACATACCTGTAGTCCTCCTGAGTTGCCTGCCCCTTCTTCCAAAGGTCATACACTCTTTTTTTTTTTCCCCCTGACTTCCAGCCAAAGCCCTTTCTTCAACCAGGCCTGTCTTCTTCCCCACCAGCTTGTCTTTTGGCACATGGGGCTGGTCTGCTCCTGTGCCTTTAGGACTTCCTTCTTGAAGAATGTCCAGCCTTCCTGGACTCCTTTGCCCTTCAGGACTGCCTCCCAAGGGACTCTGTCAACCAGGCTCCTAAACAATTCTGCCCTCCAGAAGTTCAAGGTAGCAGTTCTGCTTACCCCCCCCACCCCCCCCACCCCCCCCTTACTTCTCTGAGAATCAAAACCTATTTAATTTCATGACCGCTATGCCCAGGACAGCCTCCAGTCATCACATCACCATCACAAGTCCTTCTGTGTTTGCGAACAACAGGTCCAGAGTGGCACCTTCCCTAGTTGTCTCCATCACCAGCTGTGTCAGAAAGTTGTCTTATACACTTCAGGAATCTCCTGGACTGTTTCTCACCGCTGTATTGTATGTCCAACAGCCATCTGGTAAGTTGAAGTTTCACGTGAGAACAAGGGCTAGCAATTGTGAGACTTCTCCCAGTTGCTTATAGAATATTTTCTCTGTCTGTTCATCCTGGTTGGGTGGTCTGTAACAGACTCTCACCCTGATATTGTCTTTATTGGCCTTCCCCTTGATTCTTACATGTAAATACTCCACCCTATCTTCTCCATCATCAAGGTCTAGTCAGTCAAAACACTCCCAAAAATACAGGGCTACCTCACCATCTTTCCTTCCTTGTCTATCCCTTCTGAAGTGTATATAGCCATCCATTGCAACACTCCAGTTTTGACAGTCGTCCCACCATGTTTCTGTGATGGCAACTATATCATGTTTTTCTTGCTGCACAATCGTTTCCAGTTCCTCCTGTTTGTAGCCTGTGCTATGTGCATTGGTGTAGATGCACTTCAGTTGAGCTATTGATCCCGCCACCTTTCTGGGGGAAGAAGCCCTAATTCCTATGTGGCCATTCTCAGGTGTTTCTGTGGTTTCTAACACAACCACCGCCCTTGCATCTTTGCTGCTGCAGGGTTCTCCATCTCCTACCTCCACTGAGACAGCAGACCGAAGGACCTCACTAGCACATCATCCCTTATGTAGCAGTTGATAGTAAAAATGAAGCTATAGCAATTGAATTCAGGGAGATTTTGTGTGGAACAGGGATTAGCTGATTACCAGAGCAATGATTGATTTTTGTGTATGCTCGGCATTTCAGATTAAGCTGAGCTCAGGTCTATGCAGCCAAACCTTGCCATTTTTACCAATTTAATGACCATTTATAGTATAAATCTGGCCACATCTTAAAACATCTGCAGTTTTATGTTGCTCCAGAGAAGTTTTAACGAACATGTTTCCTTACCTAGTCTGAAAAATTGTTTCTTGTAAGGAAGATGACCTTGTGTTTGTATTCCAACATTTAGAAGCAAACATGAAAAGCATGTGGATTTGACAAGTGAATTGCAGATAAAGAAAAAAATCCATAAAGCCAAAGGGAGAGAAACTTCTAAATCATTATGGCATCAAGAGCAGTATTTCTTTACAGATTTAGTGAAAAAAAAAAAAAGAATCTTTGACTTGTCTAAGCCTATGAATAGTCAATGAATACACATGGGTTATACTACATATTAAAGATAAAAATACATCATACAAGTTTATTTCTAACCATATAGTAGAACGGTAAACACCAGAATAAATAATATTATTTCATGGTGAACCTTTTGTGATTTTAGCGTGTTTAGTTTTATACCCATGCAAAAAAAAAGTGTCTATTCATATATTGTAGAAATGAGTTATGGTTACATATAACATTTTCTCACTTAGTGAAATCAAGATAAGGACTTGAGGGATAGAGTTGAATGGAAAAAAGTCTCTGTCTGGGGCAGCAGAAGGACCTCCTCCTTGCCTACCTTGTCTTTCCAGGTGCACTTACACAACAGATGTGAGGGTCTGGAATTGGAGGACAGGGAGATCCACCTATAGTAGAGGAGTCACCAAGGTCAGGTCAGCCCCTCCATCATGACCGCCTCCAACGAAGATGGTGAAGGATATGACTTATGAGGAGCAGATGAGGATATGAGTTTTGTTCAGCTTAGATAAGAGGAGACTGAGGGATGACCTCACTACTGTCTACAACTTCCTTATGAGGGGAAGCAGAGAGCAAGGTGCAGATCTCCTCTTTCATGTCCAGTGAGGGTATGGCTTAAAGCTGTGTCAGGAGAAGTTCAGTCTGGATATTAGTAAAAAGTTCTTCAGTGGGAGGGTTTTCAAGCACTGGAACAAGCTCCCCGGCGTGGTCATGGCCCCAACCCTGTTGGTGTTCAAGAAACATTGGGACGATACTCTTGGATATATGGTTTGACTTTTACCCTATGTGGAGTCAGGAGTTGGACTCAGTGATCCTCCTGGATCCCTTCCAATTTGGGATATTCTGTGATTCTAAAATTCTGAGAAATGGATATGTCCAGGCTCACAGGCCTTACATCTCATTTTGTCAACTTTGTAAAGCTGGGTAAGTGAACCCATTTTGTCTCTATGTCCTCTTTACTGAGTAGAACCACAATAGGCAATACACATATTTCTTTTGCCTCCTTGATTGAAGTCACGGCTGGAAAAGAAAAATGGGTCAGAGTTTAAAATGTGTTAGCTGATGTATTGTACTTAATTTTATCTCTCTAAAGGCAAAAGGTTTAATATGGCCTCACATGTCCACACCACTCAGTTGATAGATGGTGGCAATTTCAATGTCACTGGGAACAAGGACCATTTACATCCCAAAATCTCTCTTTTTTGAAATAGATGCTATAGTTTGAAAAACAAACTAACAACAAAAAAATAAGACTGCCAAGCACTTCTTAAAAAGTAAAGACATTACCTTGAAAAATATACAGAATCAATTTACATTACATTTTATATATCAGTAGGGGGAAATAGTGTTCACTACCGTGTACACAATACCTATATATTCTCCTTGATTGACTTTTAAAACTCTGTAAACAATTTTGAGTTACATTCCACCATTACTTCTGGTTCCACAAGGCATAAAATAAAGTACAATGGGAGTGATGTTGCTTTTTCTCTTCCGTTAACCCAGACGATTTATCTCATCATGTCCATTACAGAGGAAACTGTCTCACACTGCTAATTAGCTCATATCTAAATTCCTTCTTTCCCACAGCTTTCTGAACAAAGTATATACTCACGTTGCATTTTCCTGTTTTCATTTAGTGCATCTTACAACAGAAAATATTTGAAAGGTCCATTAATCTTCATGCTTCATTGGACAAGCTGAATCAGAGCTCAGGTGTTTAAAGATATTTCCAGAAATAGTCTGATATTAAGTTCAGTTGAATTACTGTCATTTATTTATTGATCTTGCTCTGAAGCATGTGGTCACAGAATCACAGAATCACAGAATCACAGAATGGTAGGGGTTAGAAAGGACCTCTGAAGATCATCTAGTCCAGCCCCCCTGCTCAAGCAGATTCACCTACAGCAGGTCGCACAGGACTGAGTCCAGGTGCGTTTTGAATATCTCCAGGGAAGGAAACCCCACAGCCTCCCTGGGCAGCCTGTTCCAATGCTCTGCCACCCTCAAAGCAAAGTTTTTCCTCATGTTCAGATGGAACTTCCTGTGTTCCAGCTTATGCCCATTGCCCCTTGTCCTGTCACTGGGCACCACTGAAAAGAGTCTGGCCCCATCCTCTTGACACCCAGCCTGTAGATATTTATAAGCCTTGATAAGGTCCCCTCTCAGTCTTCTCTTCTCAAGGCTAAGGAACCCCAGGTCTCAGCCTTTCCTCAGAAGAGAAATGCTTCAGTCCCTTCATCATCTTTGTAGCTGAACTTTCTCCATAGTTCCTTGTTTCTTGAACTGAGGGGCCCAGAACTGAACACAGTACTCTAGATGCAGCCTCACCAGGACAGAGTAGAGAGGAAGGATGACCACACCTGCTCAAAAGAATGGTCCAGAGAACTACTGGCCAGTCAGCCTCACCTCACTTTTTGGGAAAATCATCAAACAAGTCCTCTTGGAACATATTTCTGGGCACATGAAAGCGGCTGAGTAGTCTCCATACTTGGAGGTATTCAAAATCTTTCTAGAAAACATCCTTATCAGCCTGGTATGACCTCATACTTGAGACTGCTTTGAACAAGAGGTCGGCCTAAATGATTTGCATTTCAGTATGAATTATCCTAGGATCATATGATCCTATGTTATGAACAGGATGTAAAGAAAAAGAAACAACACAATGACCATGGTCCAGTACTGGAATGGTTTTCAGAGAGGCTGTCAAATCTCTGTGTATACAGAAATTTACTGGACAAGGATGTAAGCAACAAAACATGATCTTATTTTGAAGTAACCTCACTTTGATCAAAGAATTGGATCAGATGGATTTCCAGAGGTGCCTTCCAACATGAATTATTCTATGATCCTATGATTTAAAAATAGATGAGACACATCTAAACCATAAAAAAGCTACTTTAATAAGAAAAGCACTGAAGTCAAAAACTAATATTTGAAAAAATCAAGACCAGCAACAACCTAATCCTGTAAATTTTGCAAGACTGAATACGCTTTTCAGCCTGTTCTGATTTTAGCTGGGATAGAGTTAATTTTCTTTCTAGTAGCTGGTTCAGTGCTGTGTTTTGGATTTAGTGTGAGAAGAATGCTGATAACATGCTGATGTTGATAAGTAGCACTTATCCCAAGTTAAGGATCTTTCAGTTTCCCATGCTCTTCCAGTAAGGAGGTTCACAAGAAGCTGGGAGGGAGCATGGCCAGGCTAGCTGACTCAAACCAGGCAAAGGGATATTCCATACCAAAGAATGTCATGCTCAGTATATAGACTGGGGGGAGTTTGCTGGGGGGACGGATTGCTGCTCAAACATCGATCAGTGGGTGGTGAGCAATTTCATTGTGTATCACTTGTCTTTTCTTGGGTTTTGTTCCTCTCTGGTTTTGTTATATTACTTTTCATTACAAATATTGTTATTATTATATTTTTATTATTGTTATTATTATATTTTATGTCAATATTATTATATTTTGGTTATTACACTGTTCTTATATGAACCCACAAGGGTTTTTTCTGTTCTCCTTTCAATGCCACTGGGAGGAGGGAGGAGTGAGTGAGTGGCTGCACGGTATTTAGTTGCTGGCTGGGATTAAACCACAACACAGCACCAAAGTTTCTCAAGTGCCCAAAGTTTCTATGGATGCGTAAGTCATGAAAGGGCAGAACAGCTCAACATTAGTTCGTTATTCAGTCTAAGTGGACAAGAAAATTGTTTTTACCTCAGACATATCACATAAGAAACTCAAACTGACAGGCATTTTTAGGAAATAACCATTGGAAGAGGTTAAAAACACAGCTCAGATGCAAAGGTCACTTTCTTATACTGGACAATGGGCTTCCTTTTGTCATTTATCTTCCTTCTACTTCTATCATTAAGAAGGAAATAAGAGACACAACTTCCTTCTCAGGATTGAGCCCATGTTCTAGACAATTGTCTATATGAAAGTTTATTGACTATCTCACAAAGAAATAATACCTTCTCAATATCTGTTAAAGCCATACTTCTTTATATAAAATAATTGGAAATTCTCAGGCTAAAGAAAACAAGCAGAAGGGTCAAAATGCTCACTAGTTAATGATTATAATGATACTTGAGCAAGAGGAGACACAGGCTCTGAGCTTTGACATAAAAACTGTTCTAGGAAAAAGAGGTTTGAATCTTCACCAGGTAAGAAAAAGGAATAATTCCAAAGACAGCTTACAGCTTTGACCATTGGGTTCTCGTATGCACTGGTAACACTACTGCTGTTTTTTTCGGTGAACTTTTGCCATTTTTAGTTGTATCAAAGTTGGTGGATATCAACCCAGGACAGGATTCTGGGCAAATAATTTTACACAAAGGAAGACAGCAGATAAGATAACCTTTGGAGGGGAGTGGAACACTAACATCTCAAGGCTTATAATTTCTCATATATCAAGCTTAGTGAGATCCCTGCTTGGCATAATTATCTGAATTAATTTCCCGATCAATGAACTGTTTTCAACTTTTTTGGTTGTTTTTTGGTTTTGGCTTTTATTTTTTGTCATCTTTCCCTCCTGCCCTGCCCCCATGTGGATGTTTTCCAACATGGATTACATCTTTGCATGAACCACATAAAAATTGGTACAGATAAAGTATTATAAGAGTTGCAATAATAATAATATTATAACAACAACAACAACAATAATAAAAGTAATAGTAGTAGTATTAGTAGTAAAACTTAGAATATGGTGTAATTTGTAATATACCATATTACACTGAGAACTATGTAGAGCACCACCGAACAGTAGTAATAATGTGCACTGGAAGATTTTAACCTGAAAGAAGCTTTACCAGAACTCTTATTGCTAGCCTTCATGATTCACCAAAATCATTATGAAGTTCCCTGCAAAGCAAATAAACTCTGAGTAGAATATTCTGAATAGACAATAAATGCAAATCTTGCCAATAAATCTCCGTAATCATTGTAATTACCTCCACTTATAGAACAGATTGGTCAGAATCTATAGTATCCTGGAATATAAAACTTCATCCAACATATCAACAACACTTACTTTTATGCAGTTGAAAGTGAACAGCCACTGCACACCAGGAGAAACCCACAGAGAGTCAGTAGAGTGGGGAAATGTTTTTCACAGACCAGCAATTCCATTTCTGACTTAAGGGAGTGATGTGAAACACATTCAGAAGATAAGCTTAGAAAGTTAAATTTATAACTCCACAAGATACTGAAAATAAGGTATTCAATTAAAAAATCAGTCATATGGAACACAATGATTTTCTTCACAAGCAATTGTAAGCTTGTTCCTCTCTGTTAAAAAAGTGGTAATTATTTGGCTTTGCATTACAAGACCTAATGATCTCCTTACCTCTCTTTCTGCAAACAACATTCCCTTCCTGTTATACCACTCGTTTAATTCAAATTGTCTTTTTATTTAATATAGTTAAATGAAACTAAGAACAATCATTCTTACCTTGAAGTTTACTGTTTATGCTTCAGATCTGAGGAAGGACTTGCATACTGAAAGTTTAGCCATTTTTTTCTAATATCTGTTATTTATTTCACAAAAGACAATATCTTTGTCTACTGACCTTGTCTGATTTGCATCTTTGGAATCATCACTACCCTTGCAGCGACTCTCCATGAAAGTAATGGTGTCCCTGGTGCAGGACTGCAGATTCTCACCCAAGGCCAGGAAATTAAGGGTCAGCTATGACTGTTATGAACAATGCTACAGCTAAGAAGAGGCTTGAGAAGTTATCTCTCTCCTAGTTTTACCTTTTGGTGACCAATATGTATTTTTCATGAGATGACAGTTTTTGCATTTCAAACTTGACTAGTGTTGCTCCCTGTAAATTTTTCTGTGAATTGACCAAATGTTTATCTATTTGGTTACTAATAACTGAGGTTTGATTGTCTTTAAATTTTAGAATCTACAAAGCAGAATAAGGCACAGTTTATATGTTTAGCATTGTAGCTTTTGTTAATGCCTTCTCTCTTTTGTAACTTCGGGATAATGCATTTAAAATGGGGCTTAGAGAACTTTTTTAAACAAGAACTTTGTAGCATAACACACTGAGATGGTTTTATGTTTCATTTCTTTCTTCATTTGAAATTTTTGCTCATGTCTGTAGAGTATTTAAAATGGAAGTTGTTCTGGCTGCACATGTAAGCTGGATGGACATATGCTTCTCTTCCCTGACTGGAAGTGTGAATACTCGTGGTTACAAAGGTGAAATTAACCTTCAGTAAACAGTCTACCACCTTCACTGCACAAAAAGTATTTCACCAGTTTTAAACTCTTCTATTAGCGCAAAGACCAAACAAATTCAAATAAAAGAAAAATCCCCAGTTGTGAATACAGGAGATTTTTTCCTAATATATTTTTATTCTCATTAATATTCATGATAATTAATTCTATTGGTTCTGTTTCTTGCTCTGTCAGTAAGATTTTTTTCTAGTCTTTGACAGGGCTTTGCAGGATTTTCTAAGTTTGATGCCCAAATTCTTCCAACTTATTAGTAGCTGCCTGACCAGGGAACCTATGTTAGGAGCTCTTCTCTCTCCCTGTGCTCAGTGTCTTCCAGACAGCAACTCGATCCACTTATTTATAAAATCTTCCTGTGTAGCTAAGTACAACTTCTAACCTACTTTTATAAACTATGTGAAGTATCGTATCTTGCCTGCTTCTTTCATATTCTTTTTGTCTTAATGACTGTTGCTTATTATATAAACATTAAGCAAACATGTACCTACACATCATCCAGGTGTATGTTATTTTGAATACTTATCTATAAAGTCAGATGTAGTGTCACAAATTTAAATTTTATGCTCATACCTACTAGTTTCTGCAGCTTCTCAGTGTAGTGCAGACTTTCTGTCTCTCAACAGAAAATCTGCATTCAGTATTAAAAAAATAATCAGTGTACTATTGGATTCCCATTTTGGTATTTGCTCTTATCCCTCACACTGTGAATGGCTGTGGGGTTTTATTTGTTTGGTTTAGTTTTTTAAGTCCTATTTTTTCAATGATGGATATTAAAAGAAGTCAATATTGTCTTTGCATAATCTGAATAAAATCATTGTTGATGGTACAGTAAAAAAAAAAAAAAAAAAAGGAAAAGAAGAAAAGAAATTTTTGCAGGATAAATAGCTATCTCCCTGGAAAGGAGAATATTTGTATAATATTTGTGTGGTTTATTCTGATATGCATTCAAAAGTCACATCTCATTTTCAATACGTTTATTGTTTTGTTCTTGGCCATTGAAAATTAAAGTCAGGTATGAACATTTGTCATGTGGGGAAAAGTTTCATTAAGCCAAAAAAAGGTCAAGTGCAGAAGCTTGTATTTTGGCAGCTTGATTAAAAAAATAAAATAAAAAATATTGTGACCTGATAGTGAAGGAGTTTTGTGCTAAGACATTGACTAGGGGTGGACCAGATCTAAATATGATTATGTCAATTTATTAAAACACATTTTATTAAATTTATTGTGAAATCCCAATTTTAAATATATTCATTTATTGAATTTATGGAACTATATTCATAATATCTAGACTAGAGTGCTCATATGGATGGGCTAGTACTGTAATATAATCCAATTAGGATCAGAATATGAGTTATTTTGACTTCAGAAAAGTATTATTATACCAATTATGTCACAGCTTATTAGTATATGTTTTCTCTGAGGTCTGATACAGTCCATCCAAAAATAGTAAAAAAGACTATTAGTCATACGCAGATGGAAAGTGTAACATTTGCATTATCTGTAAAAATTTCACTCCAGGTAAGTTTGATGCAGGTATTTATATATCCAGGATATAAAAGGATTTAACTTTTTAAACAGAAGTTAAACTTTAATTCAACTAAAAAAAAAAAAAAAAAAGAAAAAAAGAAAAAAATCCTCTTATGAAGCAACAATAATAACTGATTTAATCTATAAGGTGCTGGTTTATTATCCTAGGTGAAAGATTAACTCCAATTCTTCCACTGTTTGGCTGTTTACCTCTATTATAGTAGATTAGATATCCTACTTACATCTAATGTACGCTGCTATTTTTATTACAGGACTAGCAATTTACTTTCATTATAAATGTATTTGGATGTCCTTTCCACAGATAAGCTTTCTCCAGCTTTGAAGAAATATAAATCATCTCATCATATAGTTTAATACCCAAGATGCATTCAAAAACCTATGGTAACATATAACCACGATTATTTTTCACTTAAAACACTCAATCTGCTATACACTATTATTTTTGAACTAGCTATTTAAATAAAATCTGAGGGCATCTGAAGGTTATATTAATAGCAGAAATAATGTAGATAAGAAACAATTCTTGCTTTTTTATTTTCCTACATTACAAATCATTTTTTGTCTTCCTGGGAGTGCCTTGAAGATCAGTGTCAGTGGCATTCATTCTCACTACCTTGTACCTATCTAGTTCATGGGAAAAAAAAAAGAGATTTGTCTTTATGTTTCAGTATCTCCACTGGTGGATATTAAGGTAACTTGGTTTGAATATCTTCTGAGCAATATGCCCTTGCAAAAAAAATCTTAAAATTAAAAGGGCAGAAGAAGTTGTTAGAAGAACAATCCAGTAATGATCTAACTGGATAAAATTACTTGTCTATAACAGCACACGTCACTGAAGGGTTCAGCTATGCAGTTTAAGAAAAATAACCCTAAGGGCAAAGATTGTTCATAACTAGTGTTGAAAAATGTAGTCAAAACTTGACAAGTCCTCCTTTTGTTTTTCAAGTGCAAATGTTATTTTTAAAAACAAGTCAATGTGATACAGTGAATATATGCTTTGTGTCAAAACAATATAGACCAAAATGACAGATAGCTATATCAACAATTTTTCAAACATTGCAGAATATATTAAATCAATTAATTGTTATTGTTTCAATTAACTAAAAAAAGTCCAGGAAAGACAATCACTTGTTTGGAAGAAAAAATATTTTAAATATCTCACAGTTTTGTAACGTTCCTAACTCAATCCTGTCAACCACAAAATCAGATATAAAATTTTCCTGGAAGAGAGTGTAAGAACTTTTTTCCCTCCGTTTTCTAAATATTTCCTATTTTCTGCCAATACTTTTCAATGTGTAAGCGTGGTTTCATAATTAATGCATGTGGCTGAGAGCCAGGGATTTACTTTCTTGGGTATTTTTTTTACCAGACTCTAATTCCATAGTATTTTTTTAAAATTAGTTTTTACTCTTCTAATTGATTTTCCCGCATTGTTCCCTTAAATATTACTTGAATATCTCTCAAGTGTCATGAACTAAACTTCTGCTGAAATCAGTACCTCACAAACACAGATTTTCTCTACATCTTGCATCACCTTTTAGATCCCTGTTAGAAATGAACTCATTTTATTTAAGTACTTATTCTGGGGAGCCTTGGGCATCTACTGGTAAATTAATTATACTTCTCCACATCCCATAAAAAGCAACCTGCATTTATCAGAAGAAAGCTGATCAGAATTTGTGTATTTTCCTGTAAAAAAAAAAAGATAACTAGATTTTTATTTAAATCAATTCCTCTTTTCAAGTACTTTACAACTCTGTTTACTAATTTGAGTCCTAAATTATAAAAAATCAAGTAAGTATAAACCTGTACTCTAAGTATCATTACACTTTTCAAAATTATTTGTGTAAAGAATGGAGCTCTGGAATACAAACTTTATTGAAGAAAAATGAGTTGCATTAATTCTTACCATCATTAGCATTAGGAATAAGAGAATAGTGAGCTTCTGACATGTATATGGATAAACAAAAATACCTAATAATTTCTTTTATCTCACTCTCTTATTACCTAGAAAGTTCAGATGAAAAGTTCTACTAACTAATTAACTTTAGTTTACACTATGGGCTGATAAAGATTTTGGTGGTATCATATGTGGGATGCTACATGAAAATAAAGCCTTCTGTAAAATCTAATAGTGAACATGTTTCAAAGAGAGACAAGAAAACTAGAGCTATACTTTGGAAATCATTGTATATTCTCTCCAGAGGACAGCTAGACAGAGGTCTAACTCTGCCTCACTGAGCATTCAGATTATAACTGTAATGGAAGTGTTAGGGTCAGATATATGATAAGAAAGATATACAATACCTGCTCTTTACCGCTATGTTTGAGGGTAAGGACTTCAGCAAAGACATTGTATAAACAATATATAAACATATATAAACTTGTATAAACATGTATATACGTTTGAAAGATTGAAGGCAATGTAGCTTGTTTTTTCAAAAAAAAAAAAAAACTAAAATAGAGTTCTGCTCTAAAACTGGGAAAATTAGATTATGCCAACCAACCAGCCATAGACTAAATATACATCTGAGCTAAACTAGAGAAGAGAAACTGCTTATTTTAGATGTCTATATCAGCTGACATGACTCCTGGACTGAAAATGTTCCCAAGAGAGATTCAGAGAAAAAAAAGTCAACTCTGTCACACATGCTTCAAACTCCTCTTATAGCATGTTTAATACTAATGACTCTATGAGCTTAAACACCATGTGATAGAATTACAGCTAAGGAAAATAAAAGACTTGAGCAAGCAAAGAATGAGAGAAAAACAACCAAGCGAAAATCCTTAGAGATGTAGAATTGACTTATAGTGTTACAGAATCCTATGGAAAAATGTATTAAAGAAAGGATTTAACATCTATATGGAAATTCTGGACATAAGAAGAATGGAAACATGTTAGAGCTTTTCTTTAATGCTGTAGTAACAGAAGCTTCTGTGATAACATTACCTTCTCAAGAAAAGTTAAAGTTCAAAGATTCAGGTGTAGAAATACTTAAATCAATTTGACACACGTGTATCTAGAGTAGTTTGGAAGATTCCATTATAATAGATTTCATGCGATAGTGATTGGAATCAAAGAACCAAGATCACAGAAAAAATTCCCAGACGACTTAACACTCCAAAGCTTTTACATTATGTCAAACTTTAGGAATTGTTGAAGGCACAATGAAAACTCTAAAAGGAAAAGAAGACAGCCTAGACTAGCTTGAAAGGAAGCTGGAAACCAAAAAACTGCAACAAAGAGTGAGTTAAAATGGATTGAAAAGAGCAAAAGTCAAGTACTTTTAAGAAAAAAAAAAAAAAAGAAAAATGAAAAAAGCATACAGAATTAAAGTATCTATAGGTCCAAACAGACTCCAACATTTGAAAATTGCAATTAAAACTGCAAAAGAATAATATATTTTTGACAAGAAGTAAACCAAAAGCAATAGAAACAAGACATAATTTCTGAACAAAGCATACAACACTGTACAAAAATTCCATTTAAAGACCAAATTATCAAGACCTGGAAAAAAAGTGTCTTTCATAAAATACTAATGTAACACTTGAAAACCATAAATTGGCACACAGATAAAGGTTACACAGAGCCATAAACTTAGCCTGTCAGTAGCTGAAACTCACTTAGAGGAAAGTTAAGAACCAAATTGCCTAGTTGAGTCTAACTCATAACAGGAAGTATATATAATATGAATGTACAGATAATGTTGATATGAACTCATACATTCATGTGTAACAGGGTATGGGATGCAGTTCAAAGATACTGTACATACAGATACAGATACAGCTACAAAGATATCTGAAGACAGGAAATAAAAATTCACACAAATACAGACAGTCATGGATTTCGTGTATGAGGAAGGTTGCTCTTGATGTCTCTGAAAGACAATTTCTGATAGACAGACTAGAGAGAGGCAACTGATTATTTCCAGAAAAAGAAGCAAAACCAAACCAGGAACACAGAAGAGCTTTGCAAGTAACTGCGATGGAGGTGAGATAATTCTGCAAACTCACTCAAGGACTAAACAGTAGCAGAAGGTGAATTTAGGAGGTAATTGTAGTACGTAGAGCTCCTGAAATAACAATTCATCACTATTAAAATAATTAATATCTAATTTAAATGTACTACACCATTATAGCCTGAGGCATTATAGTAAAGTCAGTTTCACTGTAAACAGCCTGCACGTATGAAGTTTCCTAAAGCATTTGAATAAAGGAGAGTTGAGGTAAATATGAAAGATCAAGTCTGATCTTGAGGTGTTAGCTAAGGAACAAGTTTTCATATGTAGTATAGATATATTCAGAGGGACAGCAATTTTTAAGCATATTATTATTGTTATCGACTTGTGAACTCTTGTAGTTTTACATCCTAGACACTGTACAGTTGCACTAGAAAACATACATGGCACCAAGTCAATTATATGCTGCTACATCCACCTAAATCCCATATAGAAAACTAAAAGTTTGAACAACTCTGGATTCTTGCAGATGCAAATATGTTCTTTCTGGTGTGGTGTAATTCTGTCTTCCACTGTAATGTTCAGAGGTGGAAGAATGCCCCACTAGACTTTTAGGTTTTCAGTCCAACAGGAGTGGTACAGCCTGTTGAATCTAACTGAATAAATTCCCTATGCAGTCGATGAACAGGCAGACCACTCCGAGGATATGTAGGGGTGAATAAATCAATCCACATGATTCTGATGCTTTGTCTTTCCACTAAATGTATCTGTCCTTTCAATGCCTTCAGAGAATACTGCTTATATTTGGTGTCTACTTCTTCTTAGAGTGCAGAGAATCACAGGAAGTGTTAGGTGTATACATCCAT
Organism: Leptosomus discolor; assembly: GCF_034619465.1. Classification (NCBI taxonomy): domain Eukaryota; kingdom Metazoa; phylum Chordata; class Aves; order Leptosomiformes; family Leptosomidae; genus Leptosomus; species Leptosomus discolor. The sequence continues at coordinate 42,795,137 of NC_141391.1, read as the reverse complement.
TTGGGATCTCAGCCCTCATAGGAGATAGGCACAGAATGGACAAGCACAAATCCTTTTGTTTTTTGTATAATACTTATAGTGTGAACAACATACAGTCATGGAGTAAGAGTCTAGCTTCTAATTTCTGAATCTGAGAAAGATTTTAGCTCTTCTATCCCGTAGATTACTATCTTCTCAAGAAGATGATGAATATCATAAGTAGAAATAGTGGTAGTGCCCCCTGCAATGATAGGATCAGAGGTTCTTAGGAAGAAAGAAACAAATGAAAGGTGAATTTTTCCAGAGCATTTACCTGAAGGAGAGGGAGATTTAAAATGCTGAATCCATTATGGTAATTGTATTTGCTTACTATTCAATGATGATCTCATAGAATATACCTATTCTGTAAGTACATTATAAGTATATATAGTGTGTATATATATATATAGTATATATATACTTACATTCTGTAAATATATTATAAGTACATATAGAATACGCCTAAGAGAAAGAGGGGAATGGAAACAGGTGCCTCCTCGGAGAGGCAGGCAAATGCCCTCCCGGCCTTCCCTGCTTCCCCAGTTGCCATTGTGCAATAGGTATGGGGCTTTGGAAAAAGAAGGCCAGGAGAATGAGAATAGAGATGAAAGGCCATCAGGCGAGTCGCCCAAGGTGAGTCAGTCACCCCCACACATCAGGACTACTTCTATTAAGAAGAAAAGGAGAGTAATTGTAGTAGGTGATTCCCTTCTGAGGGGAACAGAAGGCCCCATATTCTGGCCAGATCCACACCACAGGGAAGTCTGCTGCCTCTCTGGAGGCCGGATTAGGATCTGGTGCCACTAGCAGAATTTTGGGTTTTTTGATCACGAGGAGGTTTACTCTACACAGGGTCTGCTGGCAACAGATGGAGTTCATCTGTCTCAAAGGGGAAAAAGGATCCTTGCATATGAACTGGCTGGACTGAATGAAAGGGCTTTAAACTAGTTCTGAAGGGGGAAGGGGATAAAACTGGGCTCGATAGAATTGAGTCTAAGGGTGGGAGGCCACTATTGGGAGAGAAATCGTTAGCCCGGCTCAAGTGCATCTACACTAGTGCACACAGCATGGGCAACAAACAGGAGGAGCCGGAAGCCATTGTGCAGCACGACAGCTGTGACATAGTAGCCATCACAGAAACATGGTTGGGATCACTTCCATTACTGGTGGGCTGCAATAGATGGCTATGAGTTCCTCAAAAGGGACAAGCAAGGTAGAAAAGGCGGTGGGGTGGCTCTCTATGTTAGGGAATATTTTGACTGCATAGAAGTCAACAACTGTGATGGAGTGGTTGAATGTTTATGGGTAAGGATGAGGAGGAAGGCCAGCGAGGCAGACATCCTGTTGGGAGTCTGATATAGACCACCCAACCAGGATGAAGAGGCTGATGAAGTGTTCTACAAATGGCTGGCAGAAGCCTTGAGATCACCAGCCCTTGTTCTCATGGGGGACTTCAACTTACTAGATGTCTGCTGTAAATACAACACAGCAGAGAAGCAATCCAGGAGGTTCCTGGAGTGTGTGGAGGATAACACCCTGATACAGTTGGTAAGTGAGCCCACCAGGGGAGATGCCTTGCTGGACCTCCTGTTTACTAAGAGAGAGGAATTGATGGGTGATGTGGTGGTCGGAGGCTGTCTCGGGCTTAGCGACCATGAAATGATAAGAGTTTTCAATTTTTGGCAAAGTAAGGAGGAGGGGCAGCAAAACCATCAACATGGACTTCCAAAGGGCAGACTTTGGCCTGTTTAGGACACTGGCTGAGAAAGTCCCTTGGGAGTGAGTCCTAAAGGGCAAAGGGGTCTAGGAAGGCTGGACATTTTTCAAGACGGAAGTCTTGAAAGCACAGGAGCAGGTTGCCTCCATGTTGTAAGACAAACTGGTGGGGGAATGACCGGCCTGGCTGAACAGGGAGCTTTTGCTGGGACTTAGGAGAAAGAGAAGAGTCTACCACCTTAGGAACAAGGGACAGGCAACTCAAGAAGAGTAAAGGGATTTAGTTAGGTCATGTAGAATGAATATTAGGAAGGCAAAAGCCTAGTTAGAACTCAGTCTGGCCACTGTTGCAAGAGATAATAGGAGTTTTTACAAATACATTAACAATAAAAAGGAGCCAGGGAGAATCTCCATCCTTTATTGGATGTGAGGGGGAACATTGTCACCGAGGATGTGGAAAAGGCTGAGGTACTTAATGCCTTCTTTGCCGCAGTCTTTAATAGTCAGACTAGTTACCTTCAAGATAATCAGCCCCCTGAGCTGGAGGATAGGGATGGAGACCAGAAGGATTCCCTCATAATCCAGGAAGTAGTAGTCAATGGCCTGCCATGCCAATTGGACACTCACAAGCCTATGGGGCCAGATGAAATCCACCCAAGAGTGCTGAAGGAGCTGGCGGAGGAACTTGCCAAGCCACTCTCCACCATTCATCAACAATCCTGCTTAACGGGAGAGGTCCCAGAAGACTGGAGTGCCAAGGTGACATCCATCTACAAGAAGAGCCGGAAGCAGGATTTGTGAAACTACAGGCCTGTGAGCCTGACCTTGGTACTGGGCAAGATTATGGAGCATTTCATCTTGGGCGCGCTCACACGGCAAGTGCAGGACATTCAGGGAATCAGGCCCAGCCAGCGTGGGTTCATGAAAGGCAGGACCTGTTTGACCAACCTCATCTTCTTCTATGATCAGGTGACCTGCCTAGTGGATGAGGGAAAAGCTGTGGATGTTGTCTACCTGGACTTCAGTAAGGCATATGACACAGTCTCCCACAGCATCCTATTGGATAAGCTGGCGGCTCATGGCTTAGACAGGTGTACTCTTCGCTGGGTTAGAAACTGGCTGGATGGCTGAGCCCAGAGAGTCATGGTAAATGGAGTCAAATCCAGTTGGCGCCTGTTCACAAGCGTTGTTCCCCAGAGCTCAGTACTGGGGTGGTCTTGTTTAATATCTTTATCAACGACCTGGATGAGGGGATCGAGCGTGCTCTCAGCAAGTTTGCAGATGACACAAAATTAAGCAGGAGTGTTGATCTGCTTGAGGGTAGAGAGGCTTTGTAGAGGGATGTGGACAGGCTGGATCGATGGGTCGAGGTCAGTTGTATAAGGTTTAACAAGGCCATGTGCCGGGTCCTGCATTTTGGTCACAAAAATCCCATGCAGTGCTACAGGCTTGGGGACGAGTGGCTGGAAAGCTGCCAAGCAGAAGAGGACCTGGGGGTTCTGGGTGACAGCCAGCTAAACATGAGCCGGCAGTGTGCCCAGGTGGCCAAGGAGGCCAACAGCATCCTGGCCTGTATCGGAAATACTGTGACCAGGAGGAGTAGGGAAGTGACTGTGCCCCTGTACTCAGCACTGCTGAGACCACACCTTGTGTACTGTGTCCAGTTTTGGGCACCACAGTATAGGAAAGACTTTGAGGTCCTGGAGTGGGTCCAGAGAAGGGCAATGAAGCTAGTGAGGGGTCTAGAAAACATGTCTTATGAGGAGCATCTGAGGGAATTGGGACAGTTTACCCTGGTGAAGAGGACGCTGAGAGGAGACCTTATTGCTCTCTACAGCTGCATAAAAGGAAGATCTAGTGAGGCTGGTGTTGGTCTCTTCTCCCAAGTAACTAATGACGGAATCACAGATTCACAGAATCACAGAATCACAGAATGTTAGAGGTTGGAAGGGACCTCAAAAGACCATCTAGTTCAATCCCCCTGCCAGAGCAAGACCACCTCGAGTAGATCACACAGGAATGCATCCAGGCAGGTTTTGAATATCTCCTGAGGAGACTCCACAACCTCTCTGGGCAGCTTGTTCCAGTGCTCTGTCACCCTCACAACCCTCCTATGCTCCATCTTGCACCTGTTGCCTCTTGTCCTATCATTGGCCATCACCGAGAAGGGCCTGGCTTCATCCTCCTGACACTCACGCTCTCACCCTTTATGTATTTATAAATATTACTGAGGTCACCCCTCAGTCTCCTCTTCTCCAAGCTAAAGAGACCCAGCTCCGCCAGCCTTTCATCATAAGGGAGATGTTCCACCCCCTTAATCGTCTTTGTGGCTCTGCGCTGGACTCTTTCAAGCAGTTCCCTGTCCTTCTTGAACTGAGGGGCCCAGAACTGGACACAATATTCCAGATGCGGTCTCACCAGGGCAGAGTACAAGGGGAGGAGAACCTCCCTCGACCTACTGACCACACCCCTTCTCATATACCCCAGGATGCCATTGGCCTTCTTGGCCACGAGGGCACATTGCTGGCTTATGGTCATCCTGCTGTCCACCAGGACCCCCAGGTCCCTTTCCCCTATGCTACTCTCTGCCAGCTCAGTCCCCAACCTATACTGGTACATGGGGTTGTTCTTTCCCACATGCAAGACTCTACACTTGCCCTTGTTGTGTTTTATTAGATTTCTCCCTGCCCAGCTCTCCAGCCTGTCTAGGTCTCTCTGAATGGCAGCACAGCCTTCTGGTGTGTTCGCCACTCCTCCCAGTTTTGTGTCATCAGCAAACTTGCTGACAGTGCACTCTCTTCCCTCGTCCAGGTCATTGATGAATATATTGGATAGTACTGGTCCCAGTACTGACCCCCGAGGGACTCTCATAGATGCAGGCCTCCAACTAGATTTTGTCCCATTGTCAACAACTCTCTGACTTCTTTCCTTCAACCAATTCACAATCCACCTCACTAGGAGACCACATTTCCTCAGTTTAGCTGTGAGGATGCTTTGGAATATAGTGTCAAATGCTTTATTGAAATCAAGATAAACCACTTCCACTGCCCTACTGTCATCTATCCACCTGGTTATCTCTTCATAAAAGGCTATGATGTTGGTCAAACATGACTTCCCCTTGGTGCAGCCATGTTGACTGCTCCTAATGACCCTCTTATCCTTGATATGTCTAGACACAGCGCCTAGGTTAAGTTGTTCCATCACTTTTCCAGGGATGGAGGTGAGGCTGACCTGTCTGTAGTTACTTTTGTCCTCCTTCTTGCCCTTTTAGAAGACCGGAGTGACGTTTGCTTTCCTCCAGTCCTCAGGCACCTCTCCTGTTCCCCAGGACTTACGAAAGATGATGGAGAGTGGTCTAGCAATGGCTTCCACCAGCTCCCTCAGCACCCGCAGGTGCATCCCATCAGGGCCCACAGATTTATGTATGTCCAGCTTGCTTAATGAATCCCTAACCCAGTCCTCATCAACCAAGTCAAACTCCTCCTTTATCCTGACTTCCTCTGGGGTGTCACGGGTCTGGGGCTCCTGAGGACAGTCTCCAGCTGTACAGACATAGGCAAGAAGGCTTTCAGTAGCTTCGCCTTCTTTGTATCCTCTGTCACCAGGGCACCCACCTCATTCAATAGTGGGCCTACACTGCTTCTAGGGTTAGTTTCGTCTGCGATGTATTTGAAAAAGCCCTTTCTGTTGGCCTTGATCTCCCTTGCAAGGCTTAACTCCAAGGAGGCTGTAGCTTTCCTAGTTCCTTCCCTATATCCTCTGACAACAGTCTTATATTCCTCTCACGTAGCCATCCCCTTCTTCCAAGATCTGTAGACTCTCTTCTTCCACTTGAGTTTGCCAATTAGTTCCCTGTTTAACCATGTGGGTCTCCTGGCTCCCTCTCCTGATTTCCTACCTACTGGGATGCTTCGATCTTGATCTTGGAAAAAGTGGTCCTTGAATATAAACCAACTCTCTTGGGCCCCTTTACCTTCTAGTACCCTGTCCCAGGGCATTTCCACTAGCAATTGCGTGAAAAGACCAAAGTTGACCCTGCTGAAGTCCAGGGTTGTGATCCTGCTTGGTATTCTGTTCCTACCACACAAGATCCCAAACTCCTTCATCTTATGGTTGCTGCATCCAAGGCTGCCCTCAAGCTTCACTACTTCAACCAGACCTTCTTTGTTGGTGAGTATAAGATCTGTCAGTGCTCTTCTCCTAGTTGGCTCATCCATCATTTGCATCAAGAAGTTATCATTGATGCACTGGAGGAACCTCCTGGACTGTGAATGGCTAGCTGTATAGGCAGTCCAGCAAATATCTGGGCAGTTAAAATCCCCCATGAGTACCAGGGCCTGTGATTGCAAGGCTGCTGTCAGCTGCCTGTAGAAGGCCTCATCAACTTCCTCATCCTGATCAGGTGGCCTGTAATAGACACCCACAACAGTATCCCCCATGCTAGCCTGCCCCTTGATTCTCACCCACAAACTCTCAACCTGCTCCTCATCCACCCCTGGACAGAGCTCTATAAATTTGAGTTGTTCGCTCACGTAAAGAGGAACTCAACCTCCTCACCTTGTTGGCCTGTCTTTCCTGAAAAGGACATAGCCATCCATGACCACATTCCAGTCATGTGAGCTGTCCCACCATGTCTCTGTAATTGCCACCAGATCATGATCCCTTGACCACGCAAGGGACAAGAGGTAATAGCCTCAAGCTGCACCAGGGGAGATTTAGATTGGATATTGGGAAAAACTACTTTACTGAAAGAGTGGTTAGACATTGGAACAGGATGTCCAGGGAGGTGGTGGAGTCACTATCCCTGGAGGTGTTCAAAAGACGTATAGATGTATTGCTTAGGGACATGGTTTAGTGGTGGGCTTGGTAGTGTTAGAATAATGGTTGGACCTGATGATCTTAAAGGTCTTTTCCAACCAAAATTATTCTATTCTATTCTATTCTATTCTATTCTATTCTATTCTATTCTATTCTATTCTATTCTATTCTATTCTATTCTATTCTACCTACCTTGTTCAAAAGTTGCATGCATCTGAAACTGTTGTGCTATATCAAGTGCATTTTATGAGAGTTAAAGCAACAAGCTTTATATGTGGAGAAGATAATTTAACATCAGTCTAATAAAAATAAAATCTGAAAGTTCTTATTGGTCTAGTTACAATTACAGTAACGTTCATAGTCCAAATTATCCACCTGTTACAACTCTTTCTCATTGCAATCAGTTATGCTGAACAACAGTTTGCTGCTTTCTCTTAGTTATGATCATTGTCACATGACTGAGGTAAGATAATTTTATGGACATGAGTATTCTATATATTATAACAGTGTACTTCTACATTTGCCTTTATACTATTCTGTTGTTTGACTGGCTGGATGTTCAGCTTATCTTCTGATTTGTAGTCTCACCAAGCTACTGATTAGACTCTGTGCAGGTTCAAATAATGAGGACAGTATAATACAATGTGCTTATATCAAATGTGTTAGAGCAAGCAGAAGTAGAAAGCAAAGCATTTACATAAATTGTAAATCAGTTTATTCCCCGGTTACCAACTCCCAAATTATTCTCAAACACTTGAGTCCTTTTCTAATGTATTCCTGAAATATTCTTCATCATATTGTAAAGAGAAGAAACTTGTATGTTGACTGTGAGATTTGTGTCATAAATGGCTACCTGAAAAATAAACAAAAGTTAAATAGAAAGTCAAAGTAATCTGCTGGTTTTTAATATAGTCAAAATGAGAACTTAACATGTGTTTCCATCTATAGATGGAGTTCGTATTTGGTTTCAAAGCAGGAAGGCATCCCACTTTGGTATGGTAAAATGGCAACATCTCTTGGCTGAGCTTAGTGAAACAATTCCTTATGGTATTTTTAAAATATCTTTATATGACTGCTTAGACCATTTAGGGTTTGCTTATTGATCCTATTAATTTTAAATAAATACCCAAATTAATCTGCTTTTTAATGTGAGAAGTATTCTTGTTATTTGAAGTTGCACAGTCTATTTTTGTTTAGTGTTCTTATAATGAAAGAACCTATTCCTACAATTCATTAAAAAGCTCTAGTCTTTTTTTCACCTAGCAGTACTATCACAAAATCATTAACTTTGTTATACATTTTTTGTTCACGTGTTCGTTTTGTTCATTTTTGCTATTTTGTTCTATGATTCTGTAACCTAAAATTGTTTTTCAAGAACTAATTCTATACTAGATCAGACTTATCCGTTCATAGATAATTTATGTGAGACTTGCACTAAAGAGTATGAAGCTAATAGTATAATGTCTATATTTTCGTTTGAAAATATTTCTAGACAGTAGTGTAACAAAATCTGAGATTCAGTATAGTCACAGACTCAGCACTACATTTGTTTTTATTTGAGTGGACAACTGTAATACAAGGCATTTTCCAGAGCTGATGGTAGCTTTAGGTCTTGCAGAAACACATGGTATGGGAAATATCAGAAACTCCTTTTTTTCTGAGTAGAGGAGAGACTAAAGATATACACATTTTATTAACAATAAGGATAGAAGGTCAAGCAGAAAGAAAAGCAACAATAACAAGAAACAACCAACCCAGCTTCCATGAAATTACATGGGAAAGCTTGAAAGAGACTTTTTAAAACTGTTTGTGAGAGGTCTCAAAAAGAATCTAAAGATGATAAAAGAGGATGTGATGTAATTTCTTGTTTGCCTAGTTCCTGGTATAGTCCACAAATAACAGAGGCAGTGGTGAAGAAAATGAGGGGAATTTGGTGTCTGGACCTTACACTTTTCTTGTTTAGGTTTTTTTCTGAGGAATCTGCGTGGGAAAGAGGGTAGATGACCATTCAGATTATTTTGAGAATTAAACATATGCAACTTGTAAATTTCAGTTGTTGGTGGGGTTGTTGTATGAAATTTCTGTATTCTTATGAATGTGTATGTTTCTTCATGTTCCTTATGTTACAAAAATCAAAAGGCAGCGTCAGTATGTCTAGGTACTATGGTGTTAGTTGATAAATACTATCAGTACTTTAAAAATTTAGCTGCAACCTAAAAGAAGCTATGCTGCTTCAACACCACTATGCAAGAAAGAAGAGAAGGCAGGACTGTGATTTCAGAGAATGAAATATTCCCACAAAAAAGGAAAGAAATATTAACACAGTCTTAAAGAGAGACACTCTCTAAAAGAGACTTCTTTTGTTGCTCAGGAAAGTCACTGTGTAGCAAGCTGGAGTGTAAGTTCCCACCAGGTTCTCCCATACTCACAGCTTTAAATGTAAGTTATGAGAGCAGCTATACTTCTTAAGGAACTTTGCAGAAGCATATGCTTTTTAGTATTACTATGCTAGAAATTAATTCAGATAATTTCATCTCGTGTCACAGTATTCTTGTACTTGTTAGATAAAGGAAGCATAAATGAGAAAGAAAAAGCATGAATCCAGCTATTATTCTTTAAAGATCCTTTATAACTAAAGAACAAGACTAAGAGGAAGGAGAGAGAGAAAATAATAGACTTCAAAATGCAGAATTGGTGCTATGTAAAGATCAGAGAAGAAAGGTGGAATAATTCCAGAATTCCTCTGACCTTTGAATAGAGAATGTATAGTGATAAAAGGGAAACTGAGGCACTGGACTGTGTATACCTATGTTTTGTTGTTTTGCTATGTTCTCAAGCTACCTAAAGAATTTAGAAGACACTTGGGACCACCTGCAAAAACACAATGTCAAGTTTTCTTCAGTTATCATGTATCATTGTAAAATAAAGTTCATCGTCCCAGCATTCTGAGAAAGGATTTTTGGGTAACTAAGTGTCTGTGGAGGGAGTTGTGAAAAAGATCTAAAACAGTTGACTGCCCTTTTTGGATAGTCTGTGTGAGATTTATTTCATATAACTTTAGAAGTCTTTAACAGAGTCACCTGGGTTCCCTCATAGGGCATTCACGATAAGAAGTATTTTCAGCTTAATGTAACCTATTTTAATTGTCTCTCATTCACCTGTGCCTGGAGGAAGGGACAAAGCTAAGGCAGGCAACACTCTGTGGTAGGTCATGCTCTAGCTTGAAGAGTTTCGGCTCGGAGAACAGTACTCACATAGAGACCTTTGCTGAGTGTGTCTGACTATGATTTTTTTTTTTTTTTTTTTGAACGATTAAAGCAGTCAGCGTTGCTTGTAGTGCATTTAGTAGAAAGAACAATGAAAGACTCTTGAGAAAATCACTGAGTCTTGTGCTGTAAACTCTATAACACCACCTCTATACGAAATAAGCTCTTTTAATACAATAGTTCAGGAACGCTAAAAGACATGATGTCGTTGGCATCTTATTTGAAACACAGATTTCAAAAGTCTTTTATGTAGATAAAATACATGATGCAGTTATAAGATTATTCAGTTTTGTATTCCTCATGATTTTTCTTTGAATATTGAAATATGAGATTAAAGTACTTTAAGCTGTTTTGTACTGTGGGGATTTTTTTTTTTACTAAATATTTGTAGCCAGTGTCAGTGTTCTAATTCTCAGAATAGTTTCAGAGGATTCATTACCTTTTGAGAGAATGCAACTCCCTATGGCACTAGAAATGTCACACATACAAAAAGAAACTATTTTTTCCTAATTTTTGTAATGAGTGACTATTTCTCCAATTTCTTATCCTGTGATTTCTGTGTTCTTTCACTCTTCTTCACTACTTCTTTATCTTATAATAAATTAAAAATTTGGGCAAATGTTTTCCATTTCCCCTAAAGGTGATTATATCTCATTACAGTAAAGATTTTGTGTCAAAGACGAAGTAAGGTCAATTTGGGTTGTTAGGTTCTTGGTATGGACTCCCAGATTCTGATCCACTGATTGTCCACGTAGGAAGGAGTGTGTCATAGTTCCTTGCTATATGTGTATCTAAGGAAACAGAAAGAGCTGCACCTGTGTGATACAGGAGGGAGAGAGGTAGAATTGATGATGAAAGCACTAATCACAGAATCACAAAATCACAAAATCACAAAATGGTAGGGTTTGGAAGGAGCCTCTGGAGATCATCTAGTCTAATCCCCCTGTTCAAGAAGGTTCACTTAGAGCAGGTCGCACAGAATCACATCCAGGCTGGTTTTGAATATCTCCAGAGAAGGAAATTCCACAGCCTTTCTGAGCAGCCTGTCCGGTGCTCTGTCACCCTCAGAGAAAAGAAGCTTTTCCTCATGTGCATCTGTTGGAGAATGTGGGCTCAGGACATAGACAGAGGGGATGGTATGAGCTCAAAAGCTATTCTGTATCTGGCAGTTTGGATATGGTGTACAAGATTCTGGCTACACATACCTTGAATTTTTAGCTACTGGCACAGGAAAGATGTTGAGGTTTATGGAGGGTAATAAAAGATTTTAGGATACCCTAGAATATTTTCTTGAGTTTAAGCAACACTTAGTATCTGAGTAGAGGGGGAAGATGCACAAATGTGTCTCTCTATGAAGACTGTATGCTGGTGCTTATGTGTTAACATTCTAATAGAAATGTAACAGGTTATTATAGCAGTCTAAAGCAGCAGAGCATTTACCTCTTAGAAGCAGATAAAACCTCTGGTTTCCTGTGGTTCACTGTCACACAACTCAGGAATTTAGAATCCAAACAAATATTGTTGTTAATAAGTGAAACTGGGTGAAATGCATTGTCTAGTGATCAGACTAAATAGTTTAACAGTCCCTCTTGTCTTAGATTCTGAAAGTCATTGTTCCAGCTAGTCTAGTGTGCCATTTCCAACAACGACAATTACTAATGTCTTCAGAAGAGGAATAGTTAACTGAGACCAAATCTTACAAATGGTATATTATTCTGTGTATCAGGAAAAAAAAAATCCTTTTGTAGGTCCAGTAGGGAAGTGAATTTTCTGTTTGTTCAAGAAAATTAGTTAATTTTATTTCAATAAATTATCAGATAATATGTGTTTGTTCCAAATCCGATCAAGACCTTTTAAAGAATTCCAAAGTATTGCATTTCATCTGTATTGCATCGTAATATTTTTATATAGTCTTTATATATTATTTGTTTAATTTACTAGGCTTTTACAGTATGTCATAGTACTTCATTAACAATAAAATATTTAGCATCATATGACTCACATACTTTACTACGAACTCTGAACACACATAAGGTTCACTTCACTTACCACTGAAGTGCAGCAAGTACACAACAACATGCATGAACATTACATAACAAATTGAAGCAGCAAGTCTGGAAGAATAGCATATCCAATTGAAACCCCAGGAAATGTAGGTAGGCAGAACATAATTACCCAAGCTGGAATGAAGCCATGACAGCAGGAACTAGTCTAATGAAGTGTATTATATGATTCTGTGTGCTCATACAAACACATCGAGTGGCACTAAACACCTTACCAACAAGAGATTAAGGGCAAACTTGTGTCTGCTACTGAAATTCAAAGTCAAGTGTAGAGAAAAGGGCATGAGAATCTTACAGTTCTTGCCTTAAGCAGCCCAGATTTTACTGTTACATTCTTGTTAACTATATCTCAGTAGCTTTGAGTCATCTGTAAATATTAAAACTTCCTTGTGTCAAGCACTGCACTAAACTATTAAGAATGGAATTCATCACATCTAACTTTAGCCATTTGAAGTGTAGTCACCCAGACATAACTCCTTTTTTATTCAGTACAGGCATCTCTCTCTCCTTCTGTCTCTCATTCCTCATTGAAGCTGAACATCTCACTAGATACCTTTAGATGGCTAATATTAGAATAAAAGAACTACCTGCTGAGAGAGTGACCTCTTCTGAAGGCCTTGCAATCTAAATTTAAAAAGGGGAAAAAAAAAAACAACAAAAAAAACCTCAAGAGGCCTAGAGTACAAAATAACTTACTTCAAGTCACGTTTGTGAGCTGTAGAAAAGCTTGGATTACCATTTACACTGCCAATACAGTGTTTTGTATCTTGACTGCTTCAGTTTTATTGTGGAGTGATTGAAAGAAGGGAGAGTTTCCATGGTTAATCCTGTTTAAAAAAAAACAGCTTCTTTATTCCTCATAACTTCATTTTTAATAATTCATCACAGTGACCATAAAACATGCCCAGTGTGTATGTGTCCTGGAAACCACAGGTTCAGGAGCATTACTTTTCAAATACAGAGACTGTTGCTTACTATTTTATATTTAAAAAATGGTTTATCCCAATTCTGTGCTCACTATACAAAAGTCTAAATCAAAAGAAAATAAAAGCATGATTAAATGTAATGTTCATCCTTCTAATATGCGATATTCTTACAGGCAGAGAGGTCAACAAATAAATGATCATGGACATACCTGATACTATTTGGTACTCATTCCTTGAAATATGATCCAAGAGCAGAATGGAGATACATGTACTGTTGTTGCTCACACTGCATTTGTTGACAAAGTTGTGTTAGATTTCATAACAAGTGAAATTATTGCAACATGTAAAGTAAAGTGAAGCACGTGGAAAGAGGGATTCCCAATTTCATATTTAAACTTCACACTTTAAAAATTATTGACTCTGAGCTACTGTCTTGGGGTTATTGATAGTTACATGAAAATGCCATCTGGAAATGGTTCAAATGTAACAGGACGCTTACAAGGAAGGGTCATACATCCTTGCCCTCCTCTTGTACTGAGGTACTTGGTTTTGGCTGCTGTGTCAAAGACAAAATGCTAGGCTAGATGGCAGTCTTACTCCCTGTGGCCTTTTTTTTTAAGTTCTTAAGAACTTAAACCTATTCTGTATTGTAATTGCTACACACATTCAGTTCTGAAAAATCTAAAAAGTAAATGTAACTATTGTTCTTCCACAAGTTGCTACAAAGAAAGTGAATGTAACTAGAGACATTTTACATATCTTCTAAATACTTATGTGTGAAGACTAAAAAAGGAAAAAATATGACATCAGTAACATTAAAACAAGGACTAAACTAAGCTAATAACAGAACCGATGCTAAATAGAACTTCACTTATGCCAAAAATCCTGACTGCGATTCATGGAAGGTAAAAGACATCCCATTAGTGATGATAGTACATGTAGTAACATCTGTACTTGCAATGTAGCTTCTACATTACAAGGGAACTTTACATGGTTTTTAAAATATTTCATTTCAGATATACATTTTTGTCCAATTAACCAACAAATATTCTAGAAACATAGTTCTTCTCCCTCTGTGACCCTGAACATTACAGAAGGTGGTGTTAGATAAATAAAGCAAGAATGAATAAAGATTCTTTGTAATTATATAACAATAAATGAACTAAGGCAGTTCAGTGTTAATGATATGAGGCTCTGGAGCACTTCTTTATTTGCTTAGTTGTTTAATATGAACACCTACATGATAAATTCCTTGTGCATATGGACATAATGTGTTCAAGGAGTTTCTATGCTACAAAGTCATTCAATATTTAACATATTTATGAAATAAAAGAGCAGATTCAATATAAATATTTGAATTAAAAAACATAAAGATGTATAATAAAGTAGCATCGCAAACAAAGACTCCATCCAAATAGCATAAAATTTCATTAACTCTACTGTTAGTAATCAGTTATGAAAATTATTTCCTATATTTTTATTTATTTATTGCTGTAGAAGTGGCTCTGCACAAAAGATAGGTCCAAAAGGTTTAACTGTAAAGATGGCATTCAGATTCTTCAGTCATAGATTTGACATCTAATTTTCTTAATTTTTCAAATTAAACACATTACATGGAAGACCAGATGTTCTCAAAGTCATTTACAATTAATGAAGACATATAAGCGATCTGGAGGATGATTCAGCCCACTAAATTATCCTTTTTAGTTTTCCACTGGTTTCCACTAATTATAGAAAAAGTCTAAATTGAACTTGCTCCCAGTTTGGGTACTTCAGTGAGGCACCTAAAGCTCAGCAGGATACATCTATACTTTTTTTGGTGGGCTTCTCTTTAAGTGTAGATGACAGCACTTTTTTAAAAGGGACGTTACATTTTTTCTTATGTACCAAAAAACCTCAGAGAGATCAAAGATCCATGAAATACATACAGATTTAGTGTATGTCAATTTCTAATGCCCTTTGACCTTCTATATTTTTTCAACTCTGTTTCTGATGCAGAGATACTGACATTTTAGTAAGGACACAGCTTCATGATAAGCATTTAAAAATTATGGATTGCTGTAGGGGGGTGAACTACTTATTGCATTGATAGTGAGTTAATCATTAAGTTTTCTTCTTTTTTTTTTTTTTTTAATTTGGAATTTTTGTTCCATTCTTCCTTGTTACTTTCAGGATTCAGTAAAACTGACATATTCCAATTCTCATGTGCTATTTGACCTTCTTAGGTAAGAGAAAAGACCACAATTTCATTCTTTTTTAAAAACTCCTTTATAAAATATTTAGAAAAATAGTCAATGTCAAATCCTCACTTGTGTGAATTGACAGTTACAGCTTAATCTACTACGGAGAATCCAACCTACTGGCCTCTCATATATTTTTGGTTTTCACCACAAGATTAATGTAAAAAAAAAATGGTTATAACAAGTAATCACTAGTAACAGCACTGTAGAAAAGCAAAACATGGAACACAGAAACATGTTATGAACAGCAGGGTCAACTATGTGAAAATCATATGCTGTTTGTTATAAGTTGTCTTGTTTGACCTAGAGGATAAAACACGTTCTTGCCTTAGAAGCTAAGTGTAACAGTAACAGAAAATTATTTAATTACTCAATTAGCTTGTAATTGTGAAAAATAAATACATACATAACTGCCAGATTATTTAAAAAAAATAACTACAATATTTGAATACAAATAGCTGACAATAAAGCAATGCAAATAAAGTTGGAACTTTAAATCAATTGGACATCTATATGGGACCTTTTGCCCTGACATGCATCCAATGGGATAAATCCATGGGTTCTAAGCAAGACTACTCTCAGCTGTCTTTGAAAGAAACATAGAAACGGAAACAAAAAAAGGCTATTTTTTGGTAAGAGCACATTTAGCAAGGTTGAAGACAGCTAGCCAGGAAAGGAAAGGATGGAATACTTAAAATCAGAATGTAATCACTGAACAAAAAATTTACTTTGGTCAGAGTAATTTGATTAAAAAAAAAGTATAGAATTTGCTTCTGGGAAGAAAGTGGATCTCATTGACCAAAAGAAACTCAATATAGACAGTATGACAAAGCATCCAGAAAAGATAAAGCAACTGAAATAGAACAAGATGTAAAATAAAGTGTGAATTTTTAAGATTGCAAAGACTATAATATTTTTTCAGTCTGGGGAGAAAGATTCATTGGAGCAAGCAAGTGGTAGAGACAGTTGCAGCTGATTACAAAAAATACCTGCATCTGAATCAGTGGAGGAAGAAAATTCTAGAAAGCAAATAGAAGATGAGTCAAAGAAGAAAAGATAGTCACAATCATAGAATCATAGAATCATAGAATCATAGAGTGGTTTGGATTGGTAGGGACCTCAAAGATCATCTAGTTCCAACCCCCCTGCCATGGCAGGGGCACCACCCACTAGACCAGGTTGCTCAAGGCTCCATCCAACCGGGTCTTGAACATTCTCAATGTTTACTGTATATTTAGAATGTCAAGTATCTGTGAAAAAGTGGAGGCAAAGGAAATCAGAATCTGAAAAACAAAAAAGGAGGAAAAAATGGCCGGAACAAGTTACACAATTTTCTGAGAGAAGCAGGAATATTGAGAGAAAAAGGTGAGAAAGAAAATGATGAAAAAAAAAGACAGCCTGTTTTTGTAATTTCTGACAGACATCTTTTTCAGCATATGATTTTATTTTAAAAAGAATGGCATAAATATTCAAAACTGAAAATACTCACAGTTGTTTGCTTTTTTGTATAATATTTCTGTGAATGCATTCTAAGTATTATGAAGAGCTTCTGATAAGGAATTAATGTTTTGATGTAATGTTGAAAATATGTTTCGTGGGACTAATCCAAAAAAACCCAAAAGTAAACTAAAGAACTCTTAAAATGAATTGAAAAAATATTATAAATTTAATCTGTGGATTTTTTTTAATGAAGTAAATTTAGTGTTTAAACACGTCAGAGGTCTGCACCTTGTGCTTGTATAAAATGTTACTTACCTCAACACAAAGTCTACCTAGCCAAAAGAAGGTGTCTATAAGAGTCTTAGAAGGAAATGTGACTTAATCCCCTAGTGTTCATACCATCTGCAAGAGCTGAATGACTATGAGTATTATGTGTGTATTGGGACTTTGCTCAAAGACAGTATCTAGGCTTCAGTTACCATATACAGAACTCTGAAGTCCCTAGTTTTCAGTTTGGTATTTCTCTAGACACAAGTTTCCCAAAGGACTACGGTGCCACCTTCATTTTGCGCAAGCAGTATTTTTTGTCAATTAGTTTCACTTTAATGCAGAGACTAGACTGTGAATAAAATAGTTCGTGCACAGAATTAGAAACATATTGCATTCAAGGCAAGGAATCTCACTATATCTGTGTTGTACAGTACTAGGTCAACATATGGTGCATGGAAATTAAATGCAATGTTATTATTATTACTGTTTGCTGCTCCTTCTTGAGTACTTTGAGTCCTACAATTAAACTTGACAATACAGATAAAATAATAATAATTTTAAAGATTCATTGACTTGAAAAGAACTATCATAATTATATCAGTTGAGAATGTGTTTCCTCTTCTCCCAAGTAATGCTGATACTAGGTGACTCTTATAGTCTTCCATCTCTAATTTCTGTTTTCAGAAATGCCATCTGTGTTGTCATTGCACACACCACATTTGGCATCTTTTGATGTTTTCTGCTTAGAAATCAGTGAGCTAAAAGTAGCTCGAACAGGCAAAACAAAGACTCCAAGGACAGAGATTAGAAAAGCAAGGAAGACAAAAGGAGTGTTTGTGTGTAAGTTTGGGAGGGGGAGAATCTTCTTAGAATAGAGTTGGAGTGTAGAGCCTTTCCCCAGTAACACCACAAGTCCTGCACAGATGCTATTATGCAGCAAGGTGAATACAATAAAGCCAAGTTGCAATGGTAATGGCTGCATCACCCTAATAAATCCTAAGACCTTCAGACTCATACTCAGATAATGATGTTGCAGCTACAGTTATGGCTTATTTATTTAACCAAGGGCAAAGCTGTTGAGACACAGTTTCATTTTCAAGAAAGGCCTGACAAGGCAGATGGCAGTAATGGCACAGGACAAATGAACTTCTTTGCTAGCCAGTCAATACAAAATAAAGCACAGCTCAGGAGGACAGAGTGTGTGCTCTTAAAAGGAGACATAAACCAGTGAAATTAAATACCTACTGAGCATTAATAAACCCATTAGTGAACATTAATAAAATGAAAAGTCTCACTCCTTTACAGTCCCAGGAGTCAGCAGCTCCAGTCTGTGTGAGCTATTTAGTGGGACTGGAAGAATTATTTGAGGGGAAGAGCTGGGAAAAGAGTAAATCAGTAGGTACATTTTAGTTAATGGGCAGGGACTGAATATAGCTAAGGGCTGAATCAGCTGAAGTGAAGGTTGGAATGAGTCTATGAGGAAATTAATAATTCTGTATACAGAGAGGCATTTCAATAGCATGCAGTAAATAACACCTAGGGACACACACTGAACAATGAGGATGAAACAAATCATTGAATAGCTGCAGTATTCTGAGTCACTGTCCTTCCTGCCCAAATAAGGTGGGGGTGAGGTAGAAAAAAAAGTCTGTAATTAAATACCATATCAGAATGAGAGAGTATCAAGGTTGCATGGTTCCTTCTTTGGGGTTCCCAACCCAATCTATTTGTATATCAAGTCCTGATTAGATTTTCTCCATATTAGACTTACTGATTTGTCTCCCCTTTATTTTTCCTTGCCTATCTCCAGCCTCTTCTCTGTTCTTTTCAACTCTCTTTCCAGAGTTTGTCTCTCCTACCATCTAACTCAGGTACATCTTCGCCTTTCCAAATCCAGTTTCATGCGGTGCTAAGGGACTGCGTCCATATTTCCCAATTACTCACAGAATCACAGAATCACAGAATCACGGAATCACAGAATTACAGAATCACAGAATGTTAAGGGTTGGAAGGGACCTTGAAAGATCATCTAGTCCAACCTCCCTGCCAAACCATGACTGCCTAGAGTAGATCACACAGGAACGTGTCCAGGTGGGTTTTGAATATCTCCAGAGAATGAGACTCCACAACCTCTCTGGACAGCCTGTTCCAGTGCTCTGTCACCCTCACAGTGAAAAAGTTTTTCCTTACGTTAATGTGGAGTCTACCCCTCCAACTTCATGTCTATTCTCTGTCAAGAGAGGGTCATACAAGAAATTGCACAGGACTGATCTCATTCATCTGATGAATGAGTTCTGATCCCACTGCACACCAACATTTCATGATTCCTGTAGCAGAAAATAGGGCATTAATGATTTTACAAACAGCACAATTTCTTTTTTTGTACTCTTAAAGTGTTGAGTCAAACATGAAGTTTCAATACATCAAGAAGCAATGTCTTGGTAGGGTTGCGTTGTTTCTCCAATGTGCCTGTAATGACTATTCTGCCTCAAGAAGGGAATGTAAGAGACAAATATGATACTAATCTCTGTACCTAGAGAAGTTTTGAATAATAAAACCTTAAAAAATAAGCCAGGAAAAAAAATCAAGAAATCCAGGGAGGTTGTTTGTTTGTTTGTTCGTTTGTTTTCTGAATTGAGATTCTACATGGAATTTCTAAATTACCTTTAAAAAAAAAAGAAAAAGGAAACCAGATCTGGTGGCGGTTGCTTATTTTTTCTGAGAGTCGAAATAAATCATAAAAGGATCTTTTAGAAAAGACTTATAAAAATCTGCAAATTCTCTTTATATATCTTGCAATATTTTACTTAGCAAATACAGTTTATTAGCAGGATTTTTTTTTCTGCAGATACTGTGATTTTTTTCACTTCTAATTCAACATATTTTGTAAATTGCCAGCGAATTTTTGAGCAATAACAAAAAAAAATTCTCTATAATTTATTTTTTTTTAGTAAATATGTATTGTTTACAACCTTAAAAGTTTTTCTCGATGGAATTATTTAAAATACATATCTTATATCCATGTTTTCCCATTATGTTATCATTTTTTTTTTTTTTTAATTTACCAGATGATACAAACAGTAAAATGCTGTTACACCTATTAAGATCGGGTGCAATTCACCACAAATATTATTTTGTAACTTCATTTTTTTTTAAAGTCCAATTAATATATGAAGTTATTTTTATTATATTAACATTTGATTTTATGTAATTCATAAAAATGCAATGAAGTTTCTTAGGACTGATAAAAAAGAAGCGTGGGGGGAAGAGGGAATGAAACTAGTATTGTGGTAGGATATTTGAGTGACAGAAATCCAGACACATGAGCATAAACTCATCAGAAATGTGTTAAGCATATAAAAAGTAACTTCAGGCCTTCTGGCTGAGTGACAAAGGCCCAGAATACAGCCATGGTAAGTAGAGTTTCCGATATATGTGGAATTATCAACTTTGCCTGTATTTCTGTGTATAGTAAAGTAAAATTCAAAGTGTGTATAAAATGACATTTAACATACTCCATGTCAAATTACTGAAAGCATTCTGCAAAGCTTCTTAGTGTGTAAAAATCACCGTTCCTTGGAATAAAAACAGGAAATAAAAATAACTCATTACTGAGAGAGTAGATGAGATTCTCATTTTGCTGACATCAATGTAAATGAAGTAGCTACAGTTAGCATGAAACCTTTATAAATGACATTCTCACTTGTTTCAGTTGATATATATTACTGCAACAAAAGCCTTCAAGAAAAAAAAAAGTTTTATTTATATACTTTTCACAAATAAACTCTTACTATAATTATTTAAATTAGAATTATTTTTAGAGTTACTATTTCTTACAAAGAGTCCGTTTTTAGAAGCTTATATTTCAGCATTTTTCACAGATTTCTATTCTCTGATTGCTTATATAAAACAGGCTTGTGAGTCTGTAACATTGGATGAAACTTGAAATTATCTTGTTTTGTGAATTTAAATCTTTTATCATCCACTCAAGCTGAAAAAATATAGAAATAAATTCACTATACTACAGTGTTTGTATTCAGCCATTTGTCTATCAAAAATATAGGAAAGTACATAAAACCAGCCACGTATATGAAGCTATGTTAATCTCAGGAAATATTTTTAATAGCACTTGTATTCTCCTCTGTGGCAAACGGAATTCTGGAAGTCGAAGTCAAACTCAAGAAAACACAGAAAGGTGACATTTAGCCTAGGTCAAAAGTAATGGCTCTAGAGGCAAATGTGGTGAAACCTCTCAGATTTTGGTTATACAGATTCTTGGTTAAAATACTCAGCTTGATAAAAACTGTGGGTTCAGATTTGTTTGTTTGGTTTGTTTGTTGGTTGGTTTTGAGTTTTTTATCCCTTTATTTTCTTTCTTTTATGATTTTTTTTCCCTATGATCGCATATTGAAGAATAAAAGACATTCTAGGAGCAGAACCTCTCCCAGCTAAGGTGTCAATAATGACAATTATGACTAATCTCTATATTTTACTAGGTCTTACAATTTTATTTTTAAGTTAAAAGACTGTTAGTCCTCCATGCCATTTCACTGAGTCTTTTTTTGCAACTGTTGGAATTAATCTATCTTAAGTATGATCATAGGTTTTACCTCATTTATTTAGCTAGTAAATGTTGGGTATCTAAGTTGGGCCAGTGGGTTATCCTTTATGATTAAAATTTTATGATTTATTGATCACAGTGATCTGCTTCCATGGGCTCAAGGAAGAACTTGGATGGTGTTTATACTAATAATATCCTGTTTCTGCAACTAAAAATGCTTAAGATAACACAACAGTGTAACCAGAATTGACTTGGTGCTTCAGGTAAGAACTCACTACTCTTTCATTAATTGTGCTGTTTCTAGTAGAAATACATTTTCAGATACATTGTAGGATCATTTGTTTTATATTCCTGTTATATTGACAATTTTCTCTAATCAGATATCCACCCCAAGCATTTTCTCATTCCCAGCTCTGCTACTACTCTAAAGGCATGACCATGCCTCTGCATTGTTAATTTTAATCTCATTTTTGTATCAAACCATCAGAAACATCTAATTATTGTACTGTGGTATCTTAATGTACTTCACCAGAGGAAGAACTTTGTAACCAGACAGACTGGGGGTTTTGCATGTGTGTTTCTTCCAAAAATCATTCTCATTCTCTCCTATCTGAATTAAGCTTGATCCTATTCACCTTATTAAAAAAGTTAAATTTAACTGAAAATGTCATCATCCGGCGGTTTTATCTTTCATACCCATCTTAGTAAGAAGCAACCTTTAGTTAATGGAAACATTTTTCATCTTTATTTATGACACCTAATACCTGTTTTCTAAAAGACACTTTGGGGTACTTCAGTTTATTCCTAGGCTCTGCTTTTACCCCAGTATATCTAGCTTATTTCTTCTCTTTTAAGTTTTGTACATTTTCACAAAATTTGATATGATTTGTTATGTAATTCCAGAATTTGACCTTCATCATGCAGACTTTCTGCTGAAGTATTAATCCAGGAGCTAAAGGAATTAAAAGTTTAAATTTTATCAAACATATGATGCATAGACAACATCTATAATCCAAATGCCAGTGGAAATTCCCTAATAACTGAAATATAATTGTATATTAATAATAAATTTAACCTATGACTGTTTAGGATTAACACATTTCTTTTACTGTATATCCTGCAACTCTGGTGGCAGTAATAGAAAGAATGCTGCTGTTGGCTGTACTGGTGATCAGTGTTACACTGGTAAGTCTATACATATTTAGTAACATAGAATGAAGTTTGAACTTCAGTGAGACCTAGATTACACACACACACAAAAATTAATGTTTCTATAGATTCTTGAAAGCAATACTTTACAGTGTATAATACAGTATACTCAAAACTCCTGGTATTTCAAAAGGAGCATGGGGGTGGGAATAACCACACTAATTGAAATATCTTTTAAAAGACACATATGTATGTATAATCTATGGATGAGGAAAAGGAACTCTTCTGCTTCTAATAAGTGTTTTAATGATTTTTTTTTCATATTGTTGCGGTTTTGAAATGAAGATCCTCCTGGAAAATATACTGAGGCCCATGGAAAAGGAGGTGATTGGTGACAGCCAACATAGCTTCACTAAGGGCAAATTGTGCCTGACAAATTTGGTGGCCTTCTATGATAGTGTTACAACATTGGCGGACACAGGAAGAGCAACTGACGTCATCTACCTGGACTCGTGCAAAGCATTTGACACTGTCCTGCATGACATCCTTGTCTCTAAATTGGAGAGACATGGATTTGACAGATGGACCACTTAGTGGATAAGGAATTGGCTGGATGGTTGCACTCAAGGAGTTGCAGTCAATGGCTCAATGCCCAAGTGGAGACCAGTGACGAGTGGTGTTCCTCAGGGATCAGTATTGGGACCAGAGCTGTTTAACACCTTTGTCGGTGACATGGATAGTGGGATTGAGTGCACCCTCAGCAAGTTTGCCAATGACACCAATCTCTGTGGTAGAGCTGACATGCTGGAGGGAAGTGAGGCCATCCAGAGGGACCTAGGGAGCCTTGAGAGGTGGGCCTGCGCAAACCCTATGAAGTTCAAAAGTGCTGTCAAGTGCAAGGTCCTGCATATGGGTCAGGGCAACACCTGGTATCATAGAATCATAGAATCATGGAGTCATCGAACAGTTTTGGTTGGAAGAGACCTTCAAGATCATGGAGTCCAACCTTTTTCCTAGCTCAATCAACAGCACTAAACCTTGTCCGTAAGTACAACATCTACCCATCTCTTAAACACCTTCAGGTATGGTGTCTCCACCACCTCCCTGCGCAGGTTATTCCAATGCCTCACAACCCCTTCAGTAAAGAAATTCTTCCTGAACGTCTGAACATCCTCTGGTGCAGCTTAAGGCCATTTCCCCTTGTTCTATCACTTGTTACTAGGGAAAAGAGACCGACCCCGCCTTGCTATAACTTCCTTTCAGGTAGTTATAGAGATCGTTAAGGTCTCCCCTCAGCCTTCTCTTCTCCAGGCTAAACAGCCCCAGATCCCTCAGCTGTTCCTCATGTAAGACATGCTCCAGATACTTTACTAGCTTGGTAGCCCGCCTCTGTACCCTCTCCAGCACCTCAATGTCCTTCTTGTACAGAGGGGCCCAAAACTGGACACAGTACTCGAGGTGTGGCCTCGACAAAGCCAAGTACAGGGGAATGATTACCTCCCTAGTCCTGCTGACAACACTATTCCTGATACAGGCCAGGATGCCATTGGCCTTCTCGGCCACCTGAGCACACTGCTGGCTCATGTTCAGCTGGCTGTCAATCAACACTCCCAGGTCCCTCTCTTCCTGGCAGCTCTCCAGCCACTCCTCCCCAAGCCTGTAGTGTTACTGGGGGTTGTTGTGGCCGAAGTGCAGGACCCGGCACTTGGCCTTATTGAAACTCGTGGAATTGGCCTTGGCCCAGTGATCCAGCCTATCTAGATCCCTCTGTAGAGCTTCCCTACCCTCAAGCAGATCGACACTTCAACCCAGCTTGGTGTCATCTGCAATCTTACGAAGGGTGCCCTCCATCCCCTCATCCAAATCATTGATATAGATGTTAAACAGGAGTGGTCCCAGTACTGAGCCCTGGGGGACATCACTTGTGAGCGACCGCCAACTGGATTTAACTCCATTGACCACAATAGGCTGGGCGATGAGTGAATGGAAAGCAGCCCTATGGAGAAGGACTTGGGTGTACTGGTGGATGAAATGCTGGCTATGAGCTGGCAATGTGCATTTGTAATCCAGAAAGCCAAAAGACCTGGCTAGCAGGTCGAGGGAGGAGCTTCTCTCCCTCTACTCTGCTTGCATGAGACCCCACCAGAAGTACAGCATTCAGCTCTGGGGCCCCTAACATGAAAAGGACATGGACCTGTTGCATTGAGTCCTGAGTAGAGCCACGAAGATGATCAGGGGGGTGGAACATCTCCCCTGTGAGGACAGGCTGAGAGAGTTGGGCTTTTTCAGCATGGAAAACCGGAGGCTCTGGAAAGACCTTATAGCAGCCTTTCAGTACTTAAAGGGGGCCTATGAGAAAGCTGGAGAGGGACTTTTTAAAGGGATAGGATGAGGGGTAATTGTTTTAAACTGAAAGAGGGTAGCTTTAAATTCAATATAATGAAGTTCTTCACAGTGAGTGTGGTGAGGCACTAGAACAGGTTGCACAGAGAAGCTGTGTCTGCCCCCTCCCTGGAAGCGTTCAAGGCCAGGTTGGATGGGGCTTTGAGCAGCCTGGTCTAGTGGAAGGTGTCCTTGCCAACGGCAGGGGGGTAGGAACTACATGATCTTTAAAGTCTCTTCCAACCTAAACCATTCTATGACTCTAGGATTTCAGTACTAACAAGAATTAATACTGTTTGCTTTTCTCATCACCTACTTTTATTAAACTTTCAATTAAATATGATGAGAAGATTAAAGAACATGAAGGAGAACTGGGTTTAATACATGTGTA
This sequence comes from Leptosomus discolor, assembly GCF_034619465.1. Lineage (NCBI taxonomy): Eukaryota > Metazoa > Chordata > Aves > Leptosomiformes > Leptosomidae > Leptosomus > Leptosomus discolor. The sequence goes on along the minus strand of NC_141391.1, from coordinate 42,769,897 downwards.
GTTTTTTGGCTTTTTTTGGCTTTTTTTCCCCTTTAACAATGTTTTTTAGTCAATCTGTTATAGCATATAGTGCATGACGCTGCAGTTCAAAGTACTCATGTTGTTATTTATTATGTGTTCATTATCTTTCTCTTCGAGGGTTTTTGCAGGGACCAGATTTCTTGTAATTCCTAGCAAAGTCAACAAATTTCACTCAATAATTTCAATAGCTATTAGAAGAGGTACACACATTATGCCTAAGTGCGATCTGGTGTTTTTTCATCCTTACAGATCTTTCTAAGGCTAAGAATTGTCTTGTCTATCGGTAGATATTTAAAAGTTAAAGGAACTAGCCTGAGTCAAGTATATAGAGCTGTATTCAGTCCTATATATTCTATTGTATGCATAGAATATCGTCATCGTTTTGGGGAGTTACAGACTTCTATTAGACGTTTAATTTATTCTCACAATATCCTCTATTGTCTCCACTGCACTGTAAGATAGTATGAATAACTAGCGCACGTATAAACATCTACCTTAAAGATGAATTTGGTGAAATGAATCACATTCCTCAATATGTAATTTGTCTACAAAACTTTAATAAAGTATTTACTATAAACAGTATTGCAAGGTATGATATAATATTTCATATTACGTTATTCTTATAGCTTTCAAAAAAGTGGTAGCTTTATTGCTTGTTATTTAATAAGAAATAAACAAAATACTGAAACTGATAAAAAGTAAACAGTTTTTCAATACAGCAATAGTTCTTCCTTAGTCAAAAATCAGTCTTAGACAAAGCCTGTAATATTTAATAAAACATAGCAAATACGACATTTTGAAACATATTTCAGAAATATTTGGGTTTTTTCTATTTTATAATAGTATTATATTAATGAAATGGACAGTCTATTAAAATGCATGTAATATTACAAAATTTAATAATTTATTTAATACTATTATATATTTATTCACACAAGTAAAATGAAAAAATGTTTATAAATATGTATAATATTGAGCGTAAAAAAATAAATATAGAATATCAAATCATAGAATGGTTTGAGTTCAAAGGGACCTTTAAAGATGATCTAGTCCACACCGCCTGCAGTGGGCATATACATCTTCCAACAGATCTGGTTGCTCAAAGCCCCATCTACCCTCATCTTGAACATTTCCAGGGATGGGCCATCCTCAGCTTCTCTGAGTAACCTCTAGGGAATCTAACCTAAGCCGCCTTCTTTCAGTTTTAAAACATTAGCCCTTCCTATATCACTATAGGCCTTAGTAAAAGATAAAGTCTCTCTCCATCTTTCTTATGAGCCCCCTTTATATATCAAAAGGCCACAATAAATTCTTCCCAGCATCTTCTTCAGATTGAACAGCCCTAACTCTCTCAGCCTTTCTTCATAGGAGAAGTGCTCCACCTCTCTGATCAGTCTTGTGTCCGTCTTCTGGACCCGCTCTAACAGCTCCATGTCTTTCTTGTGCTGGGAGCCCCAGGGCTGGATGTAGATGGGGTCCTATAAGAGCAGAGGAGAAGGTCAGAATCACCTCTGACCTGCTGGACATGCCTTTTTTTTTATGCAGCCCAGGATACAGTTGGCTTTCTAGGCTGTAAGCACACATTGCCAGCTCACGTCAAATTTTTCATGCACCAGTATCTCTAAGTCCTTCTCTCCAGGCCTGCTCTCAATCCACTAATCACCCATATCTCTCCAATATAAAAATGTTGTGGGGAGCTGTATCTAGGGCCTTACAGAAGTCCAGGTACCTGACATCCACAGTTCTTCCTTTGTCCACTGATGCAGTTACTCCATCATAGAAGGACACTAGATAGTCAGGTGTGATTTGCCCTCGGTGAAGCCGTGTTGACTGTCTGTAATCATTTCCCTGTCTCCCATTTGTTTCGACATATCTTCCAAGACAGTCTGTTCCATGATCTTTCTGGGCATGGAGGTGAAGCTGAATGGTTGATAGTTCCCAGGGTCCTCCTATTTACTCTTTCTAAAAATTGTCATGATGTTTTCTTTTTTCCAGTTTCTGGGGACTTTGCCTGACTGCCACAACTTTTCAGGTACAATGGAGAATGGCTTAGCAACTGCATCAGCCAAATCCTTCAGGACCCTGTGATGCATCTTGTCATATCTCATGGGCTTATGTATGTTCAGGTTCCTCAGGTTATCTCAAATCTGATTTTCACTTATGATGAGGGACTTTATCCACCCAGTCCTTGCCTTGAGGTTCAGGATCTTGAGAGATGTGGGAAGAGAGATTACCATTGCAAACAGGGGCAAAAAAGATGTTGAATACCTCAGCCTTCTCCTCGTGGGTATCACTAATTTTCCTGTCTTATTTACCAAGGGGCAGTCCATGGTCTTCAATCTTCCTTTTATGGCCAGTGTACCTGTAGAAGCCTTTCCTATTATTATTCACATCCATCACCAAATTCAGCTCCAACTGTGCCTTAGCTTTCCTAATCCCATCCCTACATATCCAGGCAGTGTCCCTTTATTCTTCCCACGACACACATCCCTGTGCATTTCCTTCTTATACTTTAGATTGACCAAGAGGTCCTAACACAACCATGCTGGTCTCCTACCTTCCTTGCCTGATTTCTTACACGTGGGAATTGAGAGCTCTTCCACTCTAATCATAATGTCCTTATATTGCTTCCAGGTCTGGACAGTTCCTTTCTCCCTGAGGAACATTTCCCAGTAGGTCCCATCCACTAATTCCTTAAACATCTGAAAGTTTGCTTTCCTAAAATTCAGATTTCTGACTGTACCCTTCACCTGGCCCATATTCCTCAAGACTGTGAATTCCACCATGATGTGGTCACTACGGCCCAGGCTTGTCATCTCTAATAAGCTCATTCGTGTTGGTAAGTGACAGATCTAGTAATGCTTCTTCTCCGGTTGGGCTGTCTATCACCTGGATTAAGAAACTAGCCTCAACGCACTGCAAGAGTCTTCTGGACTGCTTATAGCTTGCTGTGCAGGTTTTCCAGCAGATGTTAGGGTGATTGAAGTTCCCCAGCAGAATCAGAGCCTGTGAGTGTGATGCTTCCTATGGTTGAAGTAAGAATGCTTCAACAGGCTTCTTTTGATCAAGTGGCCTCATTAAACACCAACCATGATGATTCTTTTGTTGGCTTGGCACCTAATTTTTAAGATCTCAACCTGTTCATTGCTAGTTTGCAAAGACAGCTCTCTGCTTTTAATCTATTCTTGTACATAGAAGACACCACATGACCCCCACCACTGCTCCTTCCTTGTTTCTCCCTCCTGGCTATGGTTTATAGCCATTGATTGCAGTACTCCAGTCATCCCACCATGTTTCAGTGATAGCAACTAGATCATAGCTTTCTAGCTGCACAGTGGCTTCCAGCTTCTGCTGTTTGTCACCCATATGGCACACACTGATATAGAGGCACTTCTATTGGGCTATCGACCATGTCACATTTTTAGAGGAATGCACCCTAATTTTTTTTTTTCACAGTTTTCCCCCTGTTGGCTCTTAATACATCAGCAGCCCCTGGCTGCTCGAAACTCCATTCTCTTCACCCACTAAATCTAGTTTAGAGCTCTTCATATGAGCCTGGTCAGCTACTTGGTCAGGTGAATACCATCAGCTCCCAACAGACCTGGTTTCTCAAAGGTAGGTCCGTGATCACAGAAGCCAAAACCTTGAGAATGGCACCAGCCACACAGCCAGGCATTCACCTGCTCAATTAATCTTTTCCTTCCTAAAATATGCACCTTTATATATGTTTATTTATTTATCATAAAAACATTTTTTTATTATATGAACAATAATAACTAATGTACATTAGTTTAAGAATGTTATCCTCGTAACAGACATTCAACATGCCAAACAGCTCTTAGCTATAAGTACTGAATAACTTCTTTTTAAAAGAGTTTCTCTTCTGAATGTCATTTATCTAAGAAGATGGGAATTAGTCTCATGAGCATCTGGAAATGAAATTATTGTCTTCTATGTGTGCAACTGTAAATTTATGCTCAGTTCTCATTAACGTTTTACTTCTTGTCTATCCAGAAAATAGCTGGTGTAAATAATTTTTCATGTAATACTACAGTAAGTAATCTGCTATATAAAAAATCATGAGAAACCAGCAAGGAAATTGAATAAAGCCTGAGAAAGTTGCGAGGTTAAATAGAAGTGCAGATTGTGTAAACCACTGGAGGGTTTGTGATTCATCAGAGGACAACAATGGAACTAAAGATGGATTTAAAAAAAAAAAATTTCCCTGACCTTATTGGTCAAAGCTTACTTTGATAAGTCTTACTTACTCCACAAATGGTTTTGTTAATAGATACTTTCATAGCTGCCAAGGACCAACAAGATGGACTGATTTTTAAATCGAAAAATTAAAAAGAAAGGAAAATAAAAGGAGGTTAGTTAATCGTAAGTACTATGAAATAAAGAGGGTGTCAACTGTCCACTGAAGAAGCAAAGATGTCTCTTCAAACATTTAATTGCAAAGGTGTACCTCTTTTATTCTTGTTTGCTAAAGAAAGGGGGTTTTTTAAATTATAATCAGTTAAGAGTTTAAAACATTCTACAGTTAAAATATTTTTATGCTGTGAGATTATCAATAAAAAGCATTTAAAAATTCATGCAGCTATTTTGAACTCTGTCCTAGGTTACAGTGTAAAATGTGCCAAAAAGAAAAAAAAAAGTATTCTATTACTATCTTCAGGAGCTGTTGAGACCGGGTGGGACGGTGCTCCCTGCCTCCCCCTCTCTGGACTATCTTCTGTTAATGGGCACAACAATGCCTTATCGCCTGACCCATAGATAACTCGCTCCTGGACTATCTCCTGTTAATGGCCCATCAAGGAACTGCCTCACGACTCCCCATCCCATTGTGAGATGCTCCGCCCGGGGCGGGGGGAAGGAGCCAAGCAGTCCATGCTAAATATAAACTGAGATCTCGAACACCCTAGCAGCCTTCTTCCACTGGATTCCCAGAGGAGTTTTTCCCCCCACTGGAGTTCCAGAGGACAGGAGCTACCTACCTACCACTGGACCTTCGGAGGAAGACCAGACTCTTTTACCTGATTGCTGCTTCCACAGAACTACATCCATCACCTCAGGAGGACTGCAGCCACCATCTTATCGGACCGCTACTGCCACCCTAACAGAGTGTCAGGTTGTATTTCTGACTCTGTCAGTGTAAACCAGTGGGTTGTTTGTTTTTTTCCCTGCCTTGTGTTATATATATATATATATATATATTAGTAAAGAACTGTTATTCCTATTCCCCATATCTTTGCCTGAAGGCCCGTTAATTTCAAAATTATAATAATTTGGAGGGAAGGGGGTTGCACTTTCCATTTCAAGGGAGGCTCCTGCCTTCCTCCGCAGACACCTGTCTTTCAAACCATGACAAACTCTCTCAGAGTTCAGAAGATTTGAAGCTTTCATGCAATTCCCTTCATATGATTTCCAGTGGATTTCCAGAGGATTACACTGCCTTTTAGAAACTGTAGATATAACTTTTTGAAGAGAGAAAACTTAATTCGCACACACTAGTATTCACAAAAAGCATTGTAGAAAACTGAAGTAATAAATATCTATTTGTAGTTGAAATATTTTTGTGGCTCAGGAAATCGGTGAAAAACTGTGTTACAAATTAGTATAAAAGCTGGAGCTATATGGTTCAGGTAACATTCATTCATGATACAAGGATGATCATAAAAAGTTTGCCTGATTTCGTTCTTAAAAAATATGCTGCATATCTCCCAACTGAGAAGCTGGCAAGGGAAACTTTCAAAATCCCAGTCTATATTGAAGCTGCTAAATTCATCCTCTCTCTGGTCTGATTTCTGGATTTCAGACCAAGAAGTGCAGTCTGACAAATAGATCTAACTTCACTTTTCAAATAGTATTAATGTTTATACGTGGTCAAACACTTGAGTGTCCCACTTCAGCGCCATGTGCTGGTTACCTGATCACCCACGCTGCATAAATAATAATTTTATCCTGAGTAATCATCTGGAGTAAGGCCATCCCCTGATGTTGATACAGGTCCACTGTGGGAAAAATACAGCTGCATTTTGATTCCCTGCATGCTTCAAAAACAGGGGTTGAAATAGTCATAGAAATATAGAGATTGCTGTATGAGAGGAGAACACTGATCTGCCTATCCCAGAGAAACACTCAAAAAGTTTTTTGTTTTTTTTTGTTGTTGCTGTTTGTTGGGGTTTTTTTAAGAAGAGGTTGGGGGAAAAACCTTTCTCTGAACAATGATTAATGTTTTTGAAAAAAATTCCCAGACACAGATACGAAAAACTCTTATTTTGCTGTTAAAAAGCATTACATTTATTAATGTGAGTTTTCTTGTCTTTACAACCACCCTGAATATCTATCAGATCAAGACTGAATGGTTTGCTTCTGTGTAGGGTTTCTGTGGCGAGGTTTTGGTAGTGGGAAGGTTACAGGGTTGGCTTATCTAAGAAGGTGACAGAAACTTCCCCCATGTCAGACAGAGACAGTTCCAGCTGGCTCCAAGGTGGACCTGCCACTGTCCAAAGCTCAGCCAACCAGTGATAGTGGCAGCACTTCTGTGGTAACATATTTAAGAAAGTGTAAAAACTGCTGCGCAACAGAAGCTGGAAAGAGGAGTGAGAATATGTGAAAGAAACAACTCTGCAGACACCGAAGTCAATGAATAAGGAGGGGAGGAGGTGGTCCAGGTGCCGATCAGAGATTCCCCTGCAGCCCATAGTGAAGACCATGGTGAAACAGTTATCCACCTGTAGCCCATGGACATCCCTGGTGGAGAAGATGTCCAACTTGAAGCCTGTGGAGGATGCGGCGCTGGAGCAAGTGAATGTGCCTGAAGGAGGCTGAGATTCAGTGATGAGCCTGTGCTGGAGCAGGCTGCTAGCTGTACCTGTGACCCCGCAGAGGGGAACCAACATTGGAGCAGGTTTTCTGGCAGCACCTGTAGCCACATGGGGGGCCCACACTGGAGCATTCCATTCCTGAAGGACTGTACCCCATGAAAATGACCCCTACTGGAGTAGTTTGTGAAGGACTGTATCCTGTGCAAGGGACCACATACAGAAGCAGTGGGGGAGTGTGAAGAGGAAGGATCAGCAGCAATTAGATGTTCTGAACTGATCACAACACCAATTCCCCATCTTCCACCAGCATGCTTGTGGGGAGGAGGTAGAGAAGTTGGGAATGAAGTTGTACCTGGGAAGAAGGGGGTGATGGGGAGAAGGTGTTTGTAAATTTGTTCTTATTTCTTATTATCCTACTCTGATTTAATTGGCAATAAATTAAATTAATTTCTCCGAGTCAAGTCTGTTTTGCCCATTACAGTAACTGCTGAGTAATCTCCTTGTCCTTATCTCGATCTGTGAGCCTTTTATTGTATTTTCTTCCCTCAGTCCAGTTGACTAGAGTGAGTGATAGGACAGTTTGGTGGGCACCTGGCAGCCAGCCAAGCTCAACTTATGACAGCTTCTCACATTAGCAAGTAGTTTTCATTTATCTGGGCCCTACTCCTATGTCTTGTAACAGGTAACAGGTGTGAGTTTTAGGCATTACTCCTTTTTTTTTTTGATTTTGGTGGGTTGGTATATGGTGGAATTTTGGTAGTGGGGGAGGGGGCTACAGAGGTGGCTCCTGTAAGAGGCTTCCAGAAGATCCACTGCTCAAATTCGGACCTGCCTATGAACAAGGCGCCTCTTTAAGAGTGAAAAAAGCTGTTCCACGAGTTCTTTTCTTTGTGAGTGGAGGATAGGAGGGGAATGTGAGGGAAAAAAACCACACAGATGCCCAGGTCAATGAGGAAGGAGAGGGGGAGGTGTACCAGAGCAGAGGTTCCCCTGCATCCCATGGTCGGATGGCAGGTTGAGGCCCTGCAGCCCATGGAGATTAACAGAGGCCCAGATCATAGAATCATAGAAACATTTTGGTTGGAAAAGGCCTTTAAGATCACCAGGTCCAACCGTTTTCCTAACACTACCAAGCCCACCACTAAACCATGTCCCTAAGCACCACAACCATACATTTTTTGAACACCTCCAGGCGTGGTGACTCCACCACCTCCCTGGGCACCCTGCTCCAATGTCTAACCACTCTTTCAGTAAAGAATTTTTTTCTAATATCCAATCTAAATCTCCCCTAGCGCAGCTTTAGGCCATTACCTCTTGTGCTGTCATTAGTTACTTGGGAGGAGACCAAAACTAGCCTCACTACATCTTCCTTTTATGCAGCTGTAGAGAGCAATAAGGTCTCCTCTCAGCGTCCTCTTCACCAGGGTAAACTGTCCCAGTTCCCTCAGGTGCTCCTCATAAGACATGTTTTCTAGACCCCTCACTAGCTTCATTGCCCTTCTCTGGACCCACTCCAGGACCTCAAAGTCTTTCCTATGCTGTGGTGCCCAAAACTGGACACAGTACACGAGGTGTGGTCTCAGCAGTGCTGAGTACAGGGGCACAGTCACTTCCTTACTCCTCCTGGTCACAGTATTTCTGATACAGGCCAGGATGCTGTTGGCCTCCTTGGCCACCTGGGCACACTGCCGGCTCATGTTTAGCTGGCTGTCACCCAGAACCCCCAGGTCCTCTTCTGCCTGGCAGCTTTCCAGCCACTCGTCCCCAAGCCTGTAGCGCTGCATGGGATTTTTGTGACCAAAATGCAGGACCCGGCACATGGCCTTGTTAAACCTTATACAACTGACCTCGACCCATCGATCCAGCCTGTCCACATCCCTCTACAGAGCCTCTCTACCCTCAAGCAGATCGACACTCCCGCTTAATTTTGTGTCATCTGCAAACTTGCTGAGAGCACGCTCGATCCCCTCATCCAGGTCGTTGATAAAGATATTAAACAAGACCACCTCAGCATTGAGCTCTGGGGAACAACACTTATGAACAGGCTCCAACTGGATTTGACTCCATTTACCATGACTCTCTGGGCTCAGCCATCCAGCCAGTTTCTAACCCAGCGAAGAGTACACCTGTCTAAGCCATGAGCCGCCAGCTTATCCAATAGGATGCTGTGGGAGACTGTGTCATATGCCTTACTGAAGTCCAGGTAGACAACATCCGCAGCTTTTCCCTCATCCACTAGGCAGGTCACCTGATCATAGAAGAAGATGAGGTTGGTCAAACAGGTCCTGCCTTTCATGAACCCACGCTGGCTGGGCCTGATTCCCTGGATGTCCTGCACTTGCCGTGTGAGCGCGCCCAAGATGAAACGCTCCATAATCTTGCCCAGTACCAAGGTCAGGCTCACAGGCCTGTAGTTTCACAAATCCTGCTTCCGGCTCTTCTTGTAGATGGATGTCACCTTGGCACTCCAGTCTTCTGGGACCTCTCCCGTTAAGCAGGATTGCTGATGAATGGTGGAGAGTGGCTTGGCAAGTTCCTCCACCAGCTCCCTCAGCACTCTTGGGTGGATTTCATCTGGCCCCATAGGCTTGTGAGTGTCCAATTGGCATGGCAGGCCATTGACTACTACTTCCTGGATTATGAGGGAATCCTTCTGGTCTCCATCCCTATCCTCCAGCTCAGGGGGCTGATTACCTTGAAGGTAACTAGTCTGACTATTAAAGACTGCGGCAAAGAAGGCATTAAGTACCTCAGCCTTTTCCACATCCTCGGTGACAATGTTCCCCCTCACATCCAATAAAGGATGGAGATTCTCCCTGGCTCCTTTTTATTGTTAATGTATTTGTAAAAACTCCTATTACCTCTTGCAACAGTGGCCAGACTGAGTTCTAACTAGGCTTTTGCCTTCCTAATGTTCATTCTACATGACCTAACTAAATCCCTTTACTCTTCTTGAATTGCCTGTCCCATGTTCCTAAGATGGTAGACTCTTCTCTTTCTTCTAAGTCCCAGCAAAAGCTCCCTGTTCAACCAGGCCAGTTGTTTCCCCTGTGTCGCGTTCAAATGTTAGACAGAGCACTTCGGCAGAGGTTAAATCCCCTTGCTTTCCAACCAACCTCAGATAATTCTGGGTGGCTGGGGGTGGCTGAGCTTAACTCCTGAGTCGTATTCAATTACTTGTTTTATTGTGACTAGACTCTTTACATTCTCGGGAACAGAATTAAGACTCAGAATGGAGTCAAGCGCCAGATCACGTTATTTAGCTAACCGCAAACGCTAAAGTGAAAGAGATTGAAAAGGGAGAAAAAGAAAGAGGAAGTTGCGACAGCTACCGCCATAGATCTGCAGCATCCCGTCAGTCCGATGTATTTTCAAGTCTGGTGGGGGAACATTTCCAGTCTCTCTCTGCTGGTCTCGCCTCTTTATCACTTTGTCCTGTTACATAGTCAATGAGCTCTTGGAGTGGCTTTGCATATCCACGCCCCCCCACTCGACAGGGGGACATATGTCCAGTACCATCACTAGAGAGTCTTCGAATGTTCTGGAAGGTCCAAGCTCCCCCGAATGTCTGTCCACTGACCTTGGACCTGGGCACATGTGCAGAAGGCTTGGACTCTGTACTTGCGAGTCAACAGGACGTATGCTTGAAATGGGAACTTGTCGGTTGCCATGGTGATAAATGTACTTCTAAGTACTGGTCTGCCAGCAAGGATGAGACATGTTTCTAGTCCATTACATCCCACCACTTCGTCTTACAGCACATGGGGACAGCCTGCTCCTGTGCTTTCAAGACTTCCGTCTTGAAAAATGTCCAGCCTTCCTAGACCCCTTTGCCCTTTAGGACTCACTCCCAAGGGACTTTCTCAGCCAGTGTCCTAAACAGGCCAAAGTCTGCCCTTTGGAAGTCCATGTTGATGGTTTTGCTGCCCCTCCTCCTTACTTTGCCAAAAATTGAAAACTGTTATCATTTCATGGTCGCTAAGCCCAAGACAGCCTCCGACCACCACATCACCCACCAATTCCTCTCTCTTAGTAAACAGGTGGTCCAGCAAGGCCTCTCCCCTGGTGGGCTCACTTACCAGCTGTGTCAGGGTGTTATCCTCCACACACTCCAGGAACCTCCTGGATTGCTTCTCTGCTGTGTTGTATTTACAGCAGACATCTAGTAAGTTGAAGTCCCCCATGAGAACAAGGGCTGGTGATCTCAAGGCTTCTGCCAGCCATTTGTAGAACACTTCATCAGCCTCTTCATCCTGGTTGGGTGGTCTACATCAGACTCCCAACAGGATGTCTGCCTCACTGGCCTTCCTCCTCATCCTTACCCATAAACATTCAACCACTCCATCACAGTTGTTGACTTCTATGCAGTCAAAATATTCCCTAACATAGAGAGCCAACCCACCACCTTTTCTACCTTGCCTGTTCCTTTGGAAGAGCTCATAGCCATCCGTTGCAGCACACCAGTCATGGAGCAGGGACCATTCCCAAAGCAGGCCATGACTCTGAGGCAGCCTGTGCTGGAGCAGCCCATCACTGGGAGGGCTCCAGACCGCAGGAGGGACCCAAGCTGGGGTAGTTCTTGGGGAGCTGCAGCCCCGCAGGAAGGACTCATGCAGTTGGTGTGGACTGTCTGAGGGAGCCCACGATGGAGCAGGGAAGGGCTGTGAGGGCCTCTCTCCCTGAGGAGGAAGGAGCAGCAAAGACATCTTGTGAGAGACTGACTGTAACCCCCATTCCCTGCCCCCTGCACTGCTGGGGGGGAAGAGGTAGTAGAGCTACCTCTAAAGGGGGAAGACAGGAAGGGTAGGGGGAAGGTGTGTTTCTATGGCCTGGTTGTATTTCTATTTCTCATTATCCCTGATGGGTGGTTATTCATTAAATTGATGTTGTATTCCCCAAGTTATGTCTTTCTTTTGCCTGTGACCATAACTGCATTTACGTCTGCATTTCCTATTGTTTTCTTTTATTTAGATGCAATAGTGCCAGTGGTACTCACAATTCATACAGGCCCTTGGAAACATTTTATATTTTATAACTTTTACAGTGCTTTATCAGAGACAGTCAACATAGCTTCACAAACGGCATATCATGCCTGACTAACATAGTGCCCTTCAATATATACTAGGCTGTAGAATAGGGGAAGAAGGTGCAAGATTAAGAGGGTGCCTTAACTCTCTGGTACACTGGTTATGACCTAGGTACAGATGTACTAGGCTGTCAGGAGGTAATAGATTGTCACTGTCCCCCAAACAATAGGAGAGTCAGGAGCCAGGTACACTAAGGGGGTGCCTTAACGCTCTGGTACTCTGCCTTTTGCAATCCACACCTGACTTATCCTAGGTTGGTATGTGGCTCAGGGAGGGGGGATCGCACCAAGTACCCAATGGCCCAGGATAAGGGGGAAAGGTACCACAACACATCTCTCCTATGAGGAAGGGCTGAAAGAGTTGGAGTTACTCAGCCTGGAGAAGGTGCTCCAGAGACCTTATTGTGGCCTTTCAATATTTAAAGGCGGCTCAGAAGAAGAGTGGAGAGAGACTTTTTTACAAACTCCTGTAAGTGATATGGAAAGGGGTAATGGTTTTAAACTGAAATAGATTAGGTTTAGATTAGATTACCCAGAGGTGGTGCAAATAAATTGAGGATGCCCCATTCCTGGAAATGTTCAGTATGAAGTTGGATGGAGATTTGAGCAGCCTGATCTGTTGGAAGACATCTCTGCCCACTGCAGGCAGTGTGGACTAGATGGTCTTTAAACAACCCAAATGGTTATTTGATTCTATGATTCTAAAAAACATTAAGAAAAACACTATAAAATACCACATTTTCAGTATTAGCTAAGTGATTCCATAATTGTTACTCTAAATGCAATGGATCCATTGCATTTGTACAGCTACTAACCATAACTCCTTTTTCTGTCATAATGAGGTCTAATTTTCTCCAGGTGAGCACTGCAGAGATTTTTCTCTGACCCTTTCATCCTTTTATCTTGGCAAAGGTTTCAGAGAAGGCTGCCCTCAGCTTTTCAGTGCTTGGGTTATGACTAAAATATTTAAGGAAACCAATTTTTCATTAAAAGTGTGTTCTGTGATGGCACAATGAAAAAAGTGTTATCTAAGTTAACACACTGTGGAAAATGTGACTCTAAAATACACACCTTTCTGTATTCTTTAGCTATAGAGTAACATCAGGGAAATTTCATAAGAGTATAGTGAAATAGGGAAGATAGTCAAAAAATATGTTACAATCTATGGATATAGCAAAAATATTTGCATACAGCATCCAAAACAAGGAAAACATGTATAATCTAAATTCAGGAAATTTAATTTATTTACCTTAGAGAGTACAATGTCTGGAAAACTACTGAAATCCTTCACGATATCAGAACCTAAACAGACCTGCTTAGAAAGCCTACACAGCTACTTTTTTTTTTTTTTCAAAAATTGCGGAAGCCTTCCCTCTGAATGAGAAGTTTTATGAGTCAGTCTACTTGTTTCTCTTTCTTCCTTCTATCAAAAGTCTTTTTCATTGTTAATGTAAAGAAAATGGCATGAGGAGTTATTGAAAAATTTGCCACACAATCTATTCGTAATGAAGTTCTTTGCTGGAGTAGTACTATCTCTAGCCATCTGTCTACCAGTCAACAGGCTTGTTGCCTATCCTGTGTGAGTATGTAGTGCAAGTTCTCTACAATTTACATCTGCTGCTTTTGCCAGACTTAGCAAACAGCCCATGATAGATGCTACAGAAATCAACATATGCTTAGTTTACCAGATCTCTCTTACTACTCTTTCTTGGCCAAAACAAGGAGGGAGAGATGAGGAAACTTAATTTTGTATGCCTATTGCATGTATGTGCTTACTAAAAGAAAATCCAAAGGAAAATATTGCTGAGCACTTAATCTTTATTACATTTGTTGTTAGACAATCTCTTTTTGCCTCTTCTCAGATTTTGTGATATGATTTTAATGCTGTTAGTAGTCTCAGTAAGAAAAAGTCAAGATAAGGGACCTGACTAGCATTTCAGGATAGAGCTGGGAATATGTTTAAATTATGGAATGTGCTATCTATTAAAAATTGTTGAAATATCGAATACACTAATAGATTTTCCCTGTTCTAAGTATTGAAAGAGATCAGTTCAAACTTGAAAACTGAACCAGACCCTGTTAAGTTTAACAAATCAATATTTCTATTCATTCAATTAAATGTGCTCTCTATGTCTACTTCTGAGCATGAACAGTTAGTTAATTGTACAGAAACAATTTAATAGAATTCTTAAAAGGTGGATATTTTCTAAGATCAGGCTTTTGTCTCTGAGAGGAGCTGGGAAGAGGATACTTATGGTTCCTCTGTTTTGCCATCTACCATCTACTGTTCCAGTGTCACTAAAAAACAAACAAACAAACAATCTCACACTAAAGAGAGTAGTAGGAGACAAGGCCTTGCATTTGGGCAATCTTGTTAAAGTTTTTCTACCAATGATTTGTTAATGCAATTGTTCTTATAGTCAGGGTGGCAAGAGTGCATAATGGAAACAGGCATTTTGTCATTACGTAATATAGTTCTTCTCTGAGTGAGATTATACAGAGGGACAGTAGTAGATTAAAAAAAAAAATAAATTTAAGAACCCTCACTGGTAAATTAAAAACAAGCAAACTCACCTGATTGAGTGTTTCCAGACGGACAATTAAATGTATCTGGGATTACTAAATCAATAAAACAAGCTCTGCTTATTCCTGTTGGGTATTCTTCTTGCAGTAGTCCACCAGAGTTTCTATAGTGTTAAAAAGTCACATTTTTCAGAAGAAGTATATAGAAAACTGGTAAACCAGAAAATTTTCAAGTTAAACTGTCTGTTGGAATGGACGGAGTCACTAGCAAAGCCTGAGGAACAGGGTGCATTTGCCTGATGATCACTGCACAGGGAAGCCTATGGATGTCTCAGTTGGATTCAGTTCCACTAGCAGATAAAGCGTTGTTATTTTAGACGCCTTGGAGTATCCAGCTATCTGTCACTCCAGAGAGTCAGGGGCTTTGCATCATTGTTAGTAACCTGACATGGAAGCCTCAGAAAGTCTGAAGCATCTGAAAAGAAACAGGACTTCTAAATTTGGATAATTGTATCACTTCCAGAGAGACAGAGTTTTCTCTTTGATTATTATCAGGATACTTACTTACTGTCTGCAGAATTTAGCATAAAACACTCTGTAACACTTCTGTTATTAATAGAAATAGATTGCAGTCCCCAAGGTAATTTTAAAGCATTTTTATAATAATTTATACAGTGCTGTAGTAATTCCTATAATATTGTTTAATAGGTTATAGTTAAAGAATATCAATCTAAACTGAAATGCATTATGTATGCGCCCTAAACAGGCTTTCAGTACCATTATACAACAGATGTCATGATCTTTCCTGTCACTAATTGTTTAAAACAATTAATATTTCCCTGTTTGTTTGCTGTAGCCACAGTATGTGCAAATTGCAACCCTTAGCATTTCTTTAACTGAGAAATAGTTACTATTTCCTGAATTATTTATGTTCTTTTTACCTATGGAAATTTTAACACAGCATAACAGCTGTACTTCTTAGCACCCATGATAAGAATACATATTGGTTACTCTGGCAGAACTCCTTGGAAATGTGTTCAGAATTTTAGAGCAATAGATTTTGTAAATTACATTAGGCTCAGCTCTCAGCCAACACCCCCCAATTACCTCTCACGGATGATGCTTTACCTTCAAATGAACCCTATGAAGCCACTAGTAAAAGGCAGTAGAAACTTAAGGCATCAATTATCCAGCACTACAAAGTGCTTAAATGCAACTTTAATACCTAGATAGATCATTTAGAACTGAAATTTAAAGCACAGTGTGCCCAATTTAAGCAAAATGTACTATGGATTGGGAAGAAAAGGCACTACAGATGAAATTGAATGGTCAGAGATTTAGATTAGAAATAAAAGTCGTACTTAACAGACAAAGGATGCTATGTTTCTGCTGGTAGAAGTGCCTTTTCAAAGATAAATATTCTGGAAGAAATGAAGACACCTAAAAGCCCTATATATGGACAGATGTATGGCTACATATCACAAGACTTTAGCATAACAGAGTAATTGAACAAGCTGGATTATTCCCATCCTTGAATCCTTTAGCTCCTCTGGGTACTCAGCAAACACCAAGAAATACATGGAAAATCCTCAGAACAAGAGCAGAGCTAATCTAAAAGTTCTTCTGCAGCCACAGGGAAGCAGCGGTCTTATATCGCCTGTTCTTCTGCATTGCTATTATATTCAAGAGAGCCACATCCTCTAACGGATCATTTCCCCTTCCTCACTGTGCATGGCTATGCTGAACAGTGTTAGTAAGCTTCCAGCTCTTCAGAGGAAGAGGGTGGATCTAGCCCCACCTGAAGGGCTACACTAGCCCTTTGTTCCAGTGCTGCCTTGTTCTCTGCTAACTGTAAAACAGCAATTGTTTTTGTGGATGTGTTAAATCATACGTTCATGTGAGTGAAAATGTTGTGTGTTTATATTTTTTTGGAAATACTTGGGAGCAAAATGAGTTAATATGACACAGCAGATACCTGTACAAAGTAAAAGCAGTGAAAGAAGATGTGAAAAGTAAAGCTATTATTGCTATTTTAAGATAATTATTTGTGTGTAAAGGAACAGAAAATTCAATTTTTTTTTTATGAGCCTTCGTTAACAGTGACCACTGTTGATTGAACTCTGCTTCTTTTACCAAGGATATATTAAACATGATAGAATGCACATGGCAGTTCACTAAAAAAAAGTATGTATTTTCTGTCCAGATAGATCTCAGTAGGTCAACACTTTATTTTTTTTTTCTTCCTCTGCTGCACAAAATTTACTTTTGGAAAGAGATCTTCTTCATTGTTCAGACAGTAATCATTTTTGGATCTTCAAAAATACTTTGGGCCTCTGAATAGGTGTTCCTTGTAGTCTAATTTTAGCTATTAACATATTTACTTAATATCCACACTGCACATCCCTCTTAGTGGAATTGAGCCACTCAATGACATGCAGAAAGTACTTTTATACTCATTTTACCTATGCATCTGCTTTAATTTTGCACTACAAAGAAAGTTATCTCTTCAGAGATAGTTTTGTAATGTGGTATTTAGCTGAAAAAAAGCTGGAAATGTACTAACAAGTTCTGGTTTTCATGATGTTGAGAAAATCACAGGACTTCAATACCAATCCATGAAAATGCTGGATGAAAGCCTTTGAGACAGGAAGAAATTAGCTGAACATGGTTTGACTCTACCCCTTTAATGGCACATTTTACAATGTTTTCAGGCCTCATGTTTTCTTCTTTCTTAAGAGGATAAGACTCCAGGCACCAAGCAGTATACTCTCCTCTCAGACCTTCTTTACTAGGTAAACATTAATAGGGGCAGAGAAAACTCCTAGTGCGTTCAAAAAGGCTTAGCAAAATAAACTATGATTAAGCTTCATTAATGTAAAAATAGTATCTTTTACATATGAATTCTTGGACTCCATTGTTAAATCCTTGCAGGTAATTTCTATTTAGTG
The DNA here is from genome assembly GCF_034619465.1 of Leptosomus discolor. Classification (NCBI taxonomy): domain Eukaryota; kingdom Metazoa; phylum Chordata; class Aves; order Leptosomiformes; family Leptosomidae; genus Leptosomus; species Leptosomus discolor. The sequence goes on along the minus strand of NC_141391.1, from coordinate 42,752,489 downwards.
AGCTTGCTACTTACAAGAGATTTGGCAGGAAACCGTAAAAGAATCACTCAAAATAAGATACTGCCATTTGAAAGATCATTTTTGCAACATGTCAAAAGAGAACCATACATTTATTTGTGTATGAAAGAATGGAAATTGCAAGTGAATCTGACCCTGAATATACCACAGGTACAAGTCAGTATTGTTAACTGTAGACTCACACAGTGGAAAAGCAAGATAATAAAAAAAATATATTTATTTATCTATCTATTTATTTATATTTTAGGAATTCCTAAAGAAAAGTGACTTATAGTGTTAAACACAGTATCTTATATGAGGGCTACGAATGTCACAGCCTTATGTTTGTGTGTGTACGTCTGGGTAAATTTTAGTTAATATTTGAAATTTCTTTTTTAAAAAGTGTATTCTGAAGAAGGTTTTACATAGAACATTTCAACAGAAGATTTCTGTTTCACTGTGTTTCCAGTGCCCTCCAAATGCTATTAGTTTAGCTTAGATTTATTCACTGTAAGTGCCATTGATCAGAATTGAATTAGTAATGAAAAATAGAAATCAGGATTCGTGATTAGGCAGAGGAAAAGGAGCATTCCTGAACATGACATTAAAGTTAGGTTTTTCCAGTCAGTCAAGCAAGAAATGTTATTTTGTGAGGTGTAGATATTTCAGCGATATCAGCGTTGATGACCTAGTTTCTCTCATACTGACTTATTTGTATTGCCCTATTGGTAGACACTATTTCAGATATTCTTGGGTGGTACTAATGTTATTGTACTTAATATCACAGAGGTTTTTATAAAAGTTAAATGAAACTGGCCATGAACAGAAAAATACTTGGAAAACTACATTATTTCATATTCAGACACATTATTTCTAAATATATGCATCAGAAATACATTAGTTGGTAAACAACATTCTAAATGTAGTGAATTAAAGAAAAATAAACGTTTTTGTTATTGTTTAAACTGCTAAATACCATTAAGTCACTGAAGTCTTTGGGTACAAAACTATAGAAAAATAAAGATAAAAATAATGGAATACCACATTAAGAAGCATTAGATCAGAGGACTGATTTTTATAAACGGCTTATCTTTTTTCCCACGAAAGAGGTTAGCAGGGAAGACATTCATGTAACAAGAAGTAATGTACAGTTTTAACACAGAAAATGGTCAAGAGATAGGAGACCAAATAGAATAAACAGAGTAACTAGCCAAGTGATAAAATTTTAAAATTGACCGCAGTCACATAGATCAGTTAAAACTAAAGAAGACTACAAAAAAGTTTTAAAGGCCTGAAAGAAATAAAGTTAAGAACTTGTTATCTAGTTAAATATAATCTGTGTATGAGGCAAAGTATATTGACAGATATAATTTTTAAATACTGAGCTTTAAGTCATTAGGTTAGCTCAGAAAAAAAATAATCAGTCAACATAGCAGAAGTCTGTCTTAGGCATGCAGCAATATTCAAACTTTTAAACATGCTTCTAATGGTTAAAAAATAAAGTTAATTGAATTGTCTCCACAATTATACATTCTGCAATACAGTCTATTAAAAGTTTTCATCATATAGAGATCATGCATATGTTAGAGCATGAACCTGAATATCTAAATTTTAAGAGACAGTTTAGAGCGACTAATCAGGCAAAATGTGGATCTGGGGTGGAGAGAAGCTGGGATAACTAGTCCTCAGCCTGTGTTTACAGAATCACAGAATCTTAGAATCACAGAATGGTTGAGGTTGGACTGGACCTCTGGAGGTCATCTAGTCAAACTCCTCTGCTCAAGCAGGGCCACCTAAAACCAGTTGTCCAGGACTATGTCCAGACACTTTTGAATATCTCCAAGGATGGAGACTCCACAGCCTCCCTGGGCAATCTGTTCTTTCAAGGCAGCTCTTTGTTCCAGGATTCAATTCAAGCAGTCAGTCTGCAGTCCCTTATGTGGACTCTAAGGGCTTTTCACAACTTCTGAGACCAAATTACCTGTTTGCACTCCTCTCAGAAGGCTTTCAGTCTTGCCTGACTTGCTAGATAAAATATGGGCCCCTAACTTTCCACACTGACTATTTGTTAACTCTCTTGATTCTATTATTTGGCTTTCTGTAACTAAAATAATTCGGGTGTTATTCTGGGGAAGTTCTTCAGATGACCAGGTCCCAAAAGGCACTGTAAACAAGAACATCTGGATGATTCTCTCTGTCCTATGAAATCTTCCATACTGGTTTCTGATCTTTCATCCTCAAGGACAACCTTGGACCCTCATGACATGCACCAGAGTGTACTCCCTCAAGGGGGGGCAGCTGAGGAGGAGATGTTGGTCTCTTCTGTCTGGTGACCAGCGATAGTACATGACAAAATGGAATGAAGGTCTGTCGGGGGAAGTTCAGATTGGACAGTAGGAAAAAGTTCTTCACTGAGAGGGTAGCTGGTCACTTGAAAAGGCTCCCCAGGATAATGGTCAGGATACTAACCTTGTTGGAGTTCAAGGAGCGTCTGGATGATGCTTTTAGTTATATTATTTAGTTTTATGTAGTCCTGTGAGGAGCAGGGAGTTGGACTTGATGATCTTTATGGGTCCCTTCCAAATTGAGATATTCTATGATTACAAACCCGTAGGCACGGAAGTATTATACCTGCCAAGTGCCCAGAATTTCACACATGTGTCATTCCAGCTGATTATAGGCACTGAGATAAATAATAGGGAAGATGTGTTGTCTGAGACAGCTGAGTCCCAAACAATTGAGATAAAAGGTTCTGTATTTTTAAAAAGGAAATTGGAAAAGAACAGTAGCCTTAACATGTGGATTACTCCATGAGAAAATAACATTCCCTTTATTAAATGTGTAGTGAATGATTTAAAAATGTTTTATTTCATATCCTAAACAAGACATCTTTTTAGCTGTATCTACTGTTTACTATGCATTTATGTCTCTTGGCTGATTGACTTCTTAACTGAATTATATTATCATTTACTCTTAGCGCTGCATGTACCCACAATCTCTATCTGTCAAAGACATTCAGGCTGCTGTGTTCAGCTGTGAAACCAGCAATATCACAAATTATTAGGGGTTTTTCTCCTTTATCTAGCCATCTGCTATAAAACTTCTAGAAACATAGACACCTCAGAGACATCATTTGTTCTGCCATGTTAGACTGAAATCAGTCAGTGGATCCAAAACCTATGGTAAGAGATACTTGCACTCACAGAGAGTAAATAATTACATGAGCCTTGCTTTGCAGGAAACCAGACTAAAATTGCTATTTTCCCCGTGTTTTCTCTAGTATTTAACTAGATGTAATCATATAGTGCATGGCTGAATGGAACTCTCATCTAGCCAAAATGTATTTTTGTGAAATTTGTAGAAATGTAATAATTTTTGAGACTTGTGCATCTCTGTCAAATTCAGATGTTACACACAAAGATTAAAAATTACAGCCATACAGCATAGCAATATTTACTGAAATGACCAAAGTTACTTCTGTGCAACATTTCAGAAGCTATTAACTACCTGGACACACACACAAGAAGAGATCAAGCTGCTTCTGAAAGAAACCAAACTAACAATATGAAAATGTATACATGTAAGTTATATTGGTGGGCCTCATTAACTAATCTTCTATTGGTTAAGTAAAGTTTAACGGAAAACATGAACAATTATTGAATTATGGTAGTTAAAAGACAACATTTTAGCTTATTGCAAAAGTAAGTTTCTTTCTCTCTAATATAACATAGTATTTATTAAGACCATCATTTCTTCCTAACTGAGAAAAACACTGTAGACAAGAAAAAAACGAGTGAGGTAGATTACTAGGACAGAAAATGAAGGTCAACATTCTCTCTATGTAAACAAGCCTTTAAAACCAACTGTACCTCACATAAACTCTTTTTTTTTTTTTTAATGGAGACTTTTATTAATATTGTTCCTCTGGAGCTTCTGTAATTCTGATTTATGTGAGGCTAGACAGGAAACAATCTTTACAATGGCATTAGTTTTGACGTGTACTTATCTGCTTGGCAAGCTTTAATAATTCTTCAGTATCATAAGATATTTGTTGACATCAATGATGTTTCCAGAAATCAAGTAAATAACACACATTCTTTCCAAAATTAGACCATGCACAAGAATCTAGCCTTTCAAATACAATAAAGAAAAACATGGTTAGTTGGCAAGTAGTCCCAATAGGCCACAAATGCCAACATTTGTGCTGAATCCAAATGTTCAACAGATCGTAAACTGAATAAGGTACATCTGGAACTACAGCCCTATGTAAGGAAAAAAGTATGTGACAGAGTGTGCAAACACAAATGCAAAAGAGGAATATTAACCAAGTACCTTGGAACAATGGTGAAACAAGGTATGCCTGTATCATACTATTCAGGTTGTCAACTGCGGAAAATAAAAGGATCCCACTGACATTGTCTAAAATTTATGACGTCACCTTGGATACAAAATATGACATTTTACTGCAGGATATTCCTTTGCTATTAGTTGGATTTGTTCTGGTGTAAACTGTATCAAAATTATTTTCCTATGAATATTTATTTCACATTTCTTTACTTATAACGAAAAAATTGCACGATATGAAAACATAAAATACATCCACTTTTTTTAAGCTGAAGTAAATAAAATTAATTTCATCATTAAATATATATACATATATATACAATTTACAGCAAATTTTAAATATTGTTATCAATGAGAAACAACTTGAAATAATATGCAAAACTTAGGCTGCCTTGCCCAAGATTAGTGCTACAAGTCCATGTTTCCCTGTGTTTCCATTTGGTCCTAGAAATTATTTTACATCTTCAGCTGTGAGCTCTTACATGTGCTTTAGTAGCCAACAAATGACTACTTTTCCTAATTTATTCTTAAAGTGAGTAATATATAAAAAAAAAAAAAGGCAAGTAAAAGAAGTAGGAATATGATTATTATTTTTTTTTTCCTTCTGGCTCTACTTCTCTTGCTTTTCCAGAAATCCCATGTACTAGCTCTAGCAATCATGCTTAGGAGTTAGGAGTGTGAGTGGCTTGTAGGATAGGTTGTAAAAAGTCGAACAGCATCTATTCTCTGTGCTTTCTCATGAACTGGACTCAAAGGAATAAGTCAGGCTATAAACCTACTCACATAGTTCTCCATTGCTATAATAAACTACTAAATAAATGCAAGTTCTGCACAGTCAGAATGAAAATAACAGCAAAACATGGGATCTGGTCATCTTACCAATGACGAGGAGAATCTTCAAGAAAGCCTCCATCTTGTGCAACTTCATCTGAGGCAAGTGGATTTTATGACTCTCTATCTGGATTTTTCCAGTGTGGCATGAAATTTGTCTGAGTGCAGATGTAGTATGACATAAGCACTTAAAGAGCTGATGTAAATCAGCATAGTGCCCTTGAAACATGATTATAATTTACATGCACTGTATATCTAGGCAGTGAGCACAAACTGTCACAGTTTGTCATTACAGTTGCTTTTATTGTTATCCAAATGCCAAAAATGTGCTTAGTATTTTTCAAAACGAAAGTACAAAGGGTTATATTAAGAGCTGTGCGTTCACATTGCAACCAAATAGTTGGCAGTGAAAACACATAGGTTCATTTCAAAAGCTTCAAATTATTCTGCTGTAGCCTGAATCATTAAGTAGACTACTTTTCTGAAGAGAACACAGTAATATGTGATTAAATTAAAGATTTTGAAGGTGACATGAATTATCATGTATGCTGTGGTAGGAAACAGGGAAACAGGGAAAGTACAGTAGCATTGCTTCTAATGTTAGCTAATGTTAACATTAGTTATAGATTCATAGAATCATAGACTTTTTTAGGTTAGAAAAAAACTTTAAGATCATCAGTTCCACAGCCTTTCCCTCATCCACTAAGCAGGCCACCTTGTCATAGAAGGAGATCAGGTTAATCAAGGACAACCTGCCTTTCATAAACCTGTTGCCCTATAAGCACTGTATAATGGCACTCAAGATGATCTGCTCCATAACCTTCCCTGGCACTAAGGTCAGACTGAGAAGCCTGTAGTTCCCTGGATTCTTCTTCCAGCCCTCCTTGTAAATGGGCATCACATTTGCTAACCTCCAGTCAATTGGGACCTCCCTAGTTAGCTAGGACTGATGATAAATGATGGAAAGTGGCTTGATGAGCTCTTCTACCAGCTTCCTGAGTTCCCTCGGGTGGATCACATCTGGCCCTATAGGCTTGTGTGTGTCTAAGTGGTGTAGCAGGTCACTAGCCATTTCCCCTTGGATAATGGGGGCTTCCTGCTTCTCCCTGTCCCTGTGTTCCATCTCAGGGGACTAGGTGCCTGTGGAACAACTGGTCTTACTATTAAAGACTGAGGCAAAGAGGGCATTAAATACCTCAGCCTTTTCCTCGCCCTTTGTCACTATGTTTCCCACCACATCCAACAGAGGATGCAGATTCTCCTTAGCTTTCCTTTTGTTGCTAATGTATTTATAGAAACATTTTTTATTGTCTTTTATGGCAATAGCAGGATCAAGTTCTAGCCGGGCTTTGGCCCTTCTAATTTTCTCTCTGCAGAACCTCACAACATCCTTGTAGTCCTCCTGAGTTGCCTGCACCTTCTTCCAAAGGTCATAAATCCTTTTTTTTCCCTGACTTCCAGCCAAAGCTCTTTGTTCAACCAGTCCTGTCTTCTTCCCCACCAGCTTGTCTTTTGGCACATGGGGCTGGTCTGCTCCTGTGCCTTTAGGACTTCCTTCTTGAAGAATGTCCAGCCTTCCTGGACTCCTTTGCCCTTCAGGACTGCCTCCCAAGGGACTTGTCAACCAGGCTCCTAAACAGGGTAAATTCTGCCCTCCAGAAGTCCAAGGTAGCAGTTCTGCTGACCCGCCTCCTTACTTCTCTGAGAATCAAAAACTCTATTATTTCATGATTGCTATGCCCAGGACAGCCTCCAGTCATCACATCACCATCACAAGTTCTTCTGTGTTTGCAAACCACAGGTCCAGAGTGTCACCCTCCCTAGTTGTCTCCATCACCAGCTGTGTCAGAAAGTTCTCTCACACACTCCAGGAACTTCCTAGACTGTTTCCTCTCTGCTGTATTGTATCTCCAGCAAGCATCTGGTAAGTTGAAGTCCTCCATGAGAACAAGGGCTAGCAATTGTGAGACTTCTCCCAGTTGCTTATATAATAATTTTTCTGCCTGTTCATCCTGGTTGGGTGGTCTGTAACAGACTCCCACCATGATATCGTCCTTGTTGGCCTTCCCCCTGATTCTAACCCATAAACACTCAACCTTATTGTCACCATCATTAAGCTCTAGATAATCAAAACACTCCCTAACATAAAGGCTACCCCATGTTCTCATCCTTTAATTTGTTGCTGTATTGTGAGGCCCCAAGCAAATCTGAGTGTTAAGTAAGGCATCTCACAACTCTACAGGAAACTGGCAGTCCCTGTCCTTTTTAAAGATAACATCTCAGTTAAAATTATGATGAAACAGGTACATGAAAAAAACAAAATTGTCTAGAATCTCAGAATGGATGAGGTAGGAAGGCACTTCTCATGATCGCCTAGTCGAAACCCGTGCTTGGACAAAGTCAGCTTGAGAACCTTGCTTAGAGCTGTGTCCAGTCATGTCCAGTCAGGGATGGAGACTCCATAACCTCTCTGAGCAACCCGTCCTGTATCTGATAACCTTCAAAGTAAAATATTTTTTCTTACTTTTCAGTGGATTTTACTGTGTTTCATTTTGTGCTCATTGCCTCTTGTCTTTTCACTGAGCACCACTGAAAAGATTTTGGCTCTATTTTCTTTACTCCCTCCCATACACACTGAGAAGATCTCTCCTCATCCTTCCCTTCTTGTCCAACTTGTTTTTCTTCAGGACCCCCCATGTCTTTTCTGCAAAGCTTCTTTCCAGGAGGCTGACATGGCATTATTCTTCCCAGAGGCAGGACTTGACATTTCCTTTTGTTGAACTTCATTAAATTCTTCTCTGCCTATTTTTCCAGCCTGTTGAGGTCCATGTGAATGGAAGCATCTTCCACAGCGGTATGTTGTACCAAACACTCCTCCCAGCTTTGTATCTTATCTGCATACTCGATAAGGCTGTACTTGGTTCCACCATCCAGGTCATTAATGAAGACATCAAAAAGTACTGGCCCCAGCATTGACCCCTGGGTACACCACTGGACCCCATGTGGTCTTCATCCACTGGTCACAGTCCTATGAAACCAGTGGTTCAAGCTCACTGTTAGTCTACCTCACTGTCCACTCTAGTCCATACCTCATCAGTTTGTCTATGAGTCTGTTACTGGGACATACTGACAAAAGACTTACTAATGTCAAGATAACCAACATCTACTGCTGTCCCCTCATCCACCAAGCCAGTCAGTTTCCTTTAGAAAAGTACCAAGTTGTCCAGAAATTATTTCCCCTTTGTAAATCCATGCTGACTCCTCCCAACTAGTTTCTTGTCCTTCATGTGTTTAGAAATGGTTTCAATGATTCGTTGCTCCATCACCTGTCAAGAGAGCAAGTTGAGACTGACTAGCCTATACCTCCCTGAATCCTCCTTCTTGCCTTTCTCAATGACAGGAGTAATATTTGCTTTCTTTCAGTCCTCAGGAGCTTTCTCTGATTGCCATTACCTTTTGAAGACAGTCGAGAGTGTCCTCACAGTGACATCAGCCAGCTTTCTCAATGCTTGCATGTTCCATAGATTTAGATGTGTTCAGTTTGTTTAAATATTCCCTAATCTGATCCTCCTCCATTGAGGGTAAATCTGTCTTTTTCTAGATTTTCCCATAGGTGTCAGGGGTTTGGGATTAGCTGATGAGACATAAAATACCTGGGATACATGCCTGGGAGAGGTTAATAATTTTTATTCTGTTCCAGAAGCTACTTAGTCAAGGGCATAAAAAACCTTATCACTGTGTTATTTCAGGGAACAACTTTTTTAATCTAGTTGTATGGAGTACAAACTGTGCCACAAAGGAGTGCTTGAATACCTAGCACTACAAAAAAAAAAAAACATAATTTTTTTAAAGTAAAAATACCTGCTTGGGCAGCTGTCGTAATCCATGAGGTGATCAAGGAGGATTACTTTATGACTTTGTTTTTGTATTGGCCTTAAAAGGACATTTCAATGTGTTTAAAATAGCAGCTTCCAGTTGTTATTTAGTTGTCACAGTGCACTTAGGCTGAGTTGGTTTCAACAGTTTTCATAGGCATCCTTGGTTTGGCAAGCTTATTCAATTGAAACTCCAAATCCATTTAAAGTTTGCCTACCATTAAATGCGTTAAGTAGAATTTCATTCATTGGTAGCTATTGATGGAAAATTAAACACATGCAAAAATATATGATTTTAAAAAATTATAGATCTTAAAGACTGTTAGTTTTACAGAAATAATAAAATACCATTAAAGTTTAGGTTTTTGGGTGGTTCGGGTTAACATTTCAGTAATGTCAAAGTACACTGTGCATTACATACAAACACCTGTTTTGACAGAAATTCCTGGTAAAGTTTAATAAGCATCTTCCTGAATTGTTCATCTATTAAGCTATTCTCAGAAAAAAAAAAGTTTTAATTTAAATTCTTAACAAAAAAAAAAAGGAAAAAAAAGGATGTATTTGATGTAGGTGCCCAGGTGCTGGCAGCAGGGCATGCAGGGCGGCCTCTATGAGGAGAGGCTGGGGTTGCCCTGTGCCTGACACAGGTGGTTCCAACTGGTTCCAACCATCAACCGCACGGCACAGCTGAGCCCCACAGCTAAGGTGGTAGTGGTGCTTCGCAGAAAACAGGTTTAAGAAAGTATAGAAAATGGCACACAGACAGTGAAGAGTGAAGAAAAATTGTGAGAAACAGCCCTGCAGACATGATGGTGAGAGCAGGAGGTACACGAAGTGCTGGAGCAAAGGGTCCCCTGCAGCACCTGGAGGACCCCACATTGGAGCAGGTAGATATGCCCTGAAGGAACTGTGGCCTATGGAGAGCCCATGCTGGAAGGTATTTTTTCCTGAGGTAACTGTAGCCTGTGAGAAGGACTGTTGTGTTTTAACAAGGACTGTTGTGCTTTAACCCCAGCCAACAATTCAGTACCCCATAGCTGCTCGCTCACTCCCCCATGGTGGGATGGGCAAGAGAACTGAAAAAGCGAGAAAACTCGTGAGTTGAGATAAAGACAGTTTAATAGGTAAAGAAAAAGCCACTTGTGCAAGCAAAGCAAAACAAGGAATTCATTTGCCGTGTCCCATCAGCAGGCAGATGTTCAGCCATCTGCAGGAAAGCATGGCTCCATCACATGTTAATGGTTACTTGGGAAGACAAACTTCATTACTACAAACATCCCCTCTTTCCTTCTTCCCCCAGCTTTGTATGCTGAGCATGATGTCATATGGTATGGAATATCCCTTTGGTCAGCTGGGGTCAGCTGTCCCAGCTGTGTCCCTGCCCAACTTCTTGTGCACCCCCAGCCTACTCACTGGTGGGATGGTGTGAGAAGATGGAAAGGCCTTGACTCTGTGCAAACACCGCTCAGCAGTAACTAAAGCTCTGTTATATAAACACAGTTTTCAGTACAAATCCAAAACATAGCCCCATACCTGCTAGTATGAAGAATATTAACTCTATCCCAGCCAAAACCAGCACAAAGACCCGTGCTGGAAGAGAGGAAAAATATAAGGAAGAAGGAGTGGCAGAGATGGCTGTTGATGACTGACCACAACCCTCATTCCCTGTCCCTCCTGCACTGACCAGGGAGGGGGAGGTAGAGGAGTCAGGAGGGAAAGAATGAAGTTATGTCTAGGAAAAAAGGGTGTGTGATGGGGGGAGATGTTTTAACTTTTTTTCTTTGTTTCTCATCATCAAACTCTATTTTAATTGGCAATAACTAAAATAAATTTTCTCAAGAGTGAGTCTGTTTTCCCATGTGTTGGTAATTGGTAAATGATCTCTTTGTTTTTATCTTGGCTCATGAGCGTTTTTGTCTTATTTTTTTTCCCCTTGTCCTGCTGAGGATGGGGACTGAGAGACCAGCTGGGTGGTTGCCTAGCAGCTGGCCAAGGTCAATCCATCACAAAGAAAAAATAAAATTCAATTGCTCATATTGTAAACTCCAATAATGTTATAGCACCCTAGAGAGTGCAATATAAGGTTATCTAAACTCAGCAACAAATTGTTTCTTCTACTTTAGCTGTAACTGAAGGGAGCTATATGTTAGCATTCACCAAAGTTTTATCTATCATAATCTATGTTTAAATAGAAAACATGAAAAGCTGTTTAGTTATATGCCCCACACCATTGGTTGTTGTATACTGTATGAGGATTTGGAAAGGAGTATTGTGAGAGAGATTGCTAGACAATCTCAACAAGTCAAAAACTTGTTTTTACCTCTGAACTCTGACTGATAACCATGAGTAAAGTAATAATAACTTACCATATAATAGGTTTATAAATATGCTTTTAATTTTAATAAATTTTTACCTCTAAGTATGAAAAGAACCTTATAGATACTAAATAGAATTATGATAACGACTTCTTATTCGATGTGAACTCCTGATGCTATGAGAATTTAATAGGCAGTGAAAATAAAAAGGATCCTTTTTGTCTGTGCTGTCCAGTAGATTCTTCTGGAACAAATTTCCTGTCCTGGAGTCTTTGAGGGCTGCTATTCTACAAGCATTTACAAGGATCAATAGCTGAATTCTCTTGCTTATCTAATACCTGTAAACACACCGGAAGCAGCAGACAATGCTGAAAGACGTGACTGTACAGTTTCCTTTAGTCTTTAGATGAGACAGACAGCAAAGAAGGAATTCACAGAAACAGTTACCAAGTAGAGAATTGCATAAACAAATATGTGGGAAATGGGAAAAAGGGGAAAAATCAATGTCATAATACACAAGTTGCAGGTAAACTTTGAGACTACCAACCAAAAATATTCTTGTGCACTCAGACACCAAATCTTGGGCTGTATTTTAGCATGAAAAAAAGTGCGCAAAAATTAATTTATTGTAGTTGATTAAATACAGAATATTCTTAGGAAGCAGAAATCTGTCATTTCACTTTCTTATCCCAGTAGATTTGAACATGGATCTGCTATATGACAACCAACCTAACAGGATTTAAAGTTAATCTTTTTCTCTCTGATCTGCACAATCGGGTGTTAATGATAATCAAATTAACTAATACAAAAAGGACGTATTTATAAGCAGACATTGAAAATATCTTATTCGAGAATATGCAACTGACTTAAATTAAGCATAGTCCTCTGAGATAAAACTGACACACATTACTACAATAAATCACATGGAGCATAAGATTTTGTTCAGCTAATTTTAGTTTTATGCAGTCTATGGGTGTGATTCAGCTGCCTGAATACAGAACTGTAAAATAATCGCAGTCTAAAGTAGATGTCATTTGCTAATTTGAATGAATCTTTAGGTACCACAGACTGTAACAACTAAAACATTAATTCAGTTGTCTACCATGGGCAATGGTCACCTAGCATCTTTCGAAAGATCATACACTGTCCTGTCCTTCCTCTACCCCCAGCTGTGTGGTGGGTTACCATCCACTTGGTCACTTCCCTTCCTCACTGGAATAGGGAAAGGGAAAAAAAAATAGCAAGAACAAGAATGAAAAAGGTCATGGGTGGAGATAAAGACAGGGAGACTGCTTATCAGTTACCATGGCAGATAAAGGGGTTCATATACTCTTCTAATTGGTTCAGAGGTGCCCGCTCAGCTGCGGGCTCAGCTATGCCCTGCGGTGTGTCATTGGAGACAACTGGAACCAGCTGTGTCTGGCATAGGGCAGCTTCAGCCTCTCCTCACAGAGACCACCCTAGCAGCCTCCCCGCCTCTCTGCCAAAACCTTGCCATCTATATGCAATCTATTACTGCATAAGGCCAAATTTTTCCCAGACACTCAGAGTTATAAATGCCAGCTCCTTTGGGGTATCTTGGATGCTTTAGAATGTCTCAATGAGCCTAGACACCTATGTAAAGGTAACTGAAATGAGCCCTCAATCTCCAGCAAATTTAATAGCACTGCTTAATTGTAGACTTTCGCGTTATATGTCCCTAAAGTTAGGGGGAAAAAATCCCATGCAGAAAGCTGTAACATTTCTCAGTGCCTAATTAGACCTTTACATCAAAAAGTCAAGGATGTTACCAACTAACCTTGAAAACAAAATATGAACACTGCAAGTCTGCTCATTCACCCTGCCCTGCTCTGCTTTCAGAGAATAGTCATAGCTGTCTACCCAGGGCAGTACAGGGAATACATAGCTCAAGGACAGTAAGTCTGAAGTTGCTAAAAGCCTCTAAGCTCTCTAGAGGAACAGCATACAAAAAACATTTTGTTTACCTTCTACACATTCTTTTGTTGGAACTATCACCTGGGAACCAGCATTTGCCTCCTTATTGCTTAAATTCAAAGTTCAGGACAAGATTGTGTAGTTAAACTCTAGTTAAATTCACGGTATTCACAGAAAGTACCAGAGTACTTTAAATGGTGAAAACTTGTTCTTTCAAAAAATAATTGAAGAATTCACTGACGTTATCTTTTCTTTTCTACTCTGTCCTTAAAAAGCCTATCTTCAGCTCTCATACTAACTCACAAATCTCTCTCTTCCTTTACATTGAATGTTGTCGTTTGAACTGCAGACCTTAAGAATAATAACAAAAAAAAAAAAAGTGGAACTATGAACTGAAAGCAATAATAAATTCCATAATTTTTTGAGCAGGAAGTAGGAAAATAATTTTGTGTTAGGAACTACATGCTCAAACTGGCCAAAATTTATGCCACTAGTTTTAATTTCTCTCTAAATAATCACAGGTTTTTTTGGATTTTCTTTGGAGAGTGGGATTTGTTTGGGTTTTTTTTCAATCCAAATAGTTGTACATATAATAAAGCCTAATAAGAAGCAATTTAAAACCACATACCTGTATGTTCTAACATAGCTTGTATGGAATCTAATCATTCTAGATTCCCTCTGCAGGCAGAAATACAAACTTCTATTGATTCAGTCTACTTACAGTGTGAATTATCCTTTGGAGATGCCTTTCTTATTTGTCATCCAAAATAAAGGGATGCCTAGCATAAGCAGGTTCCAAGCAAAATGGGTTAGCTAAGGTCTGGATTTATGCCCTTAAGCTGAGACACTGAAAGCTTTATCTTAAGAAAAGTTGAGCTCCCTCTTTGCGTCAGGTTACCTATTTCTCCAAAGAAATCAAAACCTCTGGGGACACTTAGGTACATTGGAAAACATTGGAAAACAGACAGTATCTGTATTTGTTTGGGATCCCCCTGCTATCAGGGCGAGATGTACATACAGTACAACACATTTCCCAACAAACATTTATCAATATCATATTTGTAAAAATGAAGATACAATAAGGGGATTGTTCGTTAATAGCTCTTAGGAGGCTGAAACACAGTGAGCAAATTGAACTCCAGAAATTCAGAAGCATTCCGGTGGTAAGTGCTTAAAATGAGGCAAAATCAACACAAGAGTTAACATGCAGACAATTCCATGTGTGTACTTATCTTTCTACCCAGTATAAAAGCTGCCGAACTTAGTGCCGTAGCAGACTAGCTACCTCACTGTGCATCACAGCTCACCTTTCCAGCTCTGCTTAAAGTAAATAATTTTCAAACACAAGCATTCTACTTTATACTGTTGCTTTGGCAGTCCATCCAACTAGTTGAAGTCCAACAACCTAGTTGAAGGCAAACTAGTAACACCCAAACTGATTGAACTGTCTCTGTTGCTCTGGCAAGAATATCAATATGGAGGTATATCCTGGTGTGCTATGGGAGCATGGACAAAGCGCTCTGCTCAGTATGTGTACTCAGTATGATGCCAGACTGCTATCTGTCCTTTATGAAACAGGGGCCTTGACAGGAGCAAGTGAGTTGTTTTGCCATAATGAGGTGAACCATATCCTAAATAGAATATACATTCAATTCACCTTTTCATAGATGAAATGCAGTTTCCTATTTCTTTTTGATATGATGTCTGTCTTCCAACATTTTTTGAAACCTTTCAGCACTGTGGCCAGAACGAGACAGATTTGCCTATAAATCTAAGCTACACTTGCACAAATCCTTATCTGAGTACTGGAAAAGGATAGAATGGTTCAAACTAACATTAATTCCCAGTTTCTTGGACAAAAGAAAGAGTGTGCTGCTCATCAGAAAATGATTTGCTACTGTTCTATCTAACTCCACACTTAGAATTCTCAGTTTTCCCTTATAGTAAAGTTCCCACCGATCACTGCTTCTTTTCTTATTAACAAATGGAGACAATGCCAAATTCCCCTCAATCACTTACAGAGAAATAAAATGTACACATAAAATCTGTCCTAGTATATTTGGTGTGACTTTCTTAAAAGAAAATGTTATTTTTGCTACTCTTTGTTCTAAGAATTTAACTTATATTTTATACAGTACTGACAGCAGTTTCCATTACTAAGTATATGTATGCTTTATATAGAAAGAAGGTAACTTTTCTGTCTTTTAGAGATGGGAAGAATGAGGCACCAAGAGAGGAATGGTTTGGCCAGTGTTACTCAACTTATTCACCACCTCGACAGTACAGGCAGAACCCAAGCACAGTATTACACATCTTATCACAATGGAAGCATATTCTTAAGCAAACAGCTTAACGTCCTGCAGTCCCATAGCAAAACTGTCAGCAAGGAAAAAAGAAAAAAGAAAAGAAAATAGTAAATATCAAGATTTTGAGTCCTTTTTTGTGTATCAATACTGAAAGAACTCTATCGATAACAGTTAACTATTAATCAGAGTTCTCACAGAAAAACAGCTTTTTGTTTTTTCAGTCAGTACACTGCTTTATAATTTAATAATTAGCATTTAGATTCACAGTGGCAAAGAAATTATAACAGCCATTAAAGTTTTTGTTCTTTAAATTACTGTAATATTTGTACAGTGTTATCTTCAGCTCTGCAAACCTTTTTGCTTGGCATTTTTTGAAGATTAGCATAAGCATCTTCATAAAGTGTCATTCAAAAGGAGATGAATGTGGATGACTAATGAGTAAAGGGGTAGTAGCAGAGTTCTGTTTTCAAAAGCTGAAGCTCTCAAATATGTTTAAATAGCTGTTCTATTTTTCAAAATTAAAAAACAACAAAAAAAAAAACCACAAAAACCCAAACCAACCTGAAAAAACAGAGCTCAGCTATGTTCAATTTTCCTAGTTTAAAGACAATTTCATAATATCTTACAAGTAATAATTCTTCCACTTGCTATACTATAGAAATGACAGTGGGAGATTAAGAGGCCATAGAAGAAAGGATCTGTAGGTTCTTTGGATTGATCTTCTGCTATGTGTATTCCCATAGCTGTCATACCTTTTCTAGAAGATAGGTCAGAGAAGCTAGATTGGTTTGAAATAAATAGAAAACATTTGGTCAAATAGAGAAGTTAGATGACAGTAAGTAATAAGGGCTGCACAGCATCTACCTGAGATATCTGACAAGTATCAAATGTGAAACTGCAGAACTGGTGACCAATGTGTGTGTAACCTATCATTAAAAAGAACTACAGTGAGACAACAGTAATTTCAGCGTTGCTATAATCACTCTGATAAAAGGAGTGACCAACGTAATCTCCAGTTGTATGAACGAGTCTAGTCTTTTTCAACAAAATTCAGCATGAATAAACACAAATAAATGCAAATGTGATGATGAAATCAGATCTGGCAGCTGCAACTGGGGAAAGTGATTTTGGACCCCAACAGAGGCAGTGGTCTGAAATCAGTCTGAAGTGGCAGAAAACAAAGCCAACAAAATAGTAGACATTGTCAAAAAGGGTATAGACAACATCACAGAGCACAATATTTAACTTTGGTCTGACCCAAGGCTTGTGTGGGAAATTGAGAAAGAGAACAGAAACATTTTGAGGTCTCTGCAGCCTTTAGTTTCTGGAGCAGAAACATAACCTCTGTCCCACATTCCTTGTCTCCTTAAAATACGATCCACTGAAAAGGGATAAAATGGTAAGTATGGTGACTGAAATGAATGGTGGATTTGGAAATGTTTTAGTGTAGCATGAAAAACGGAGATCAAAAGAACATGTGGTAGCTGTGCCAAATTATTATAGATATTTTGCTAGTTTGAATGCTAATTCAAAACTCAGTTTCCACATAGAGATATAAATGTCAATAAACTTGCCTGAAATATTAGGTGACTAATGAGAATTTTCCCAGTGAAAAAGAAAGTGTCTATACAGGAAAAATTTTTATTCTGACTCTGAGTATATTCATAGGGCTTTTGCTTAGAAACAAGTTGCTTCTAGATGTTTCCTGATGTCAGACCATTCTGAGATCTTTTGTACATTTTACATTCTTTATTGTCAATACAAAGCTTCTAAATAAACATAATTCCTGTACATACCAAGCAGGTTTTTTGAACATTTAATACACACCCTGCAGCTAGAAGATGATGGCAAGCTATTTTGTCTATAATATTAAATTGTTCCATACTGAAATGATGTAAGGCCAAGCAGATACCTGTAGCTCATTTCCTTACTCATTTACAACAAATTACCTAGCCAAAGAATCACACAATGTTAGGGGTTGGAAGGAACCTCGAAAGATCATCCAGTCCAACCCCCCTGCCAGAGCAGGACCACCTAGAGTAGGTCACACAGGAACGCATCCAGGTGGGTTTTGAATGTCTCCAGGGAGACTCCACAACCTCTCTGGGCAGCCTGTTCCAGTGCTCTGTCACCCTCACAGTGAAGAAGTTTTTCCTTATGTTAATGTGGAATCTCCGATGCTTCAGCTTGCACCTGTTGCCCCTTGTTCTACCATTGGACATCACTGAGAAGAGCCTGGCTCCATCCTCCTGACACTCGCCCTTTACTTATTTGTAAACATTAATGAGGTCACTGCTCAGTCTCCTCTTCTCCAAGCTAAAGAGACCCAGCTCCGCCAGCCTTTCATCATAAGGGAGATGGTCCACCTCCTTAATCATCTTTGTGGCTCTGTGTTGGACTCTTTCCAGCAGTTCCCTGTCCTTCTTGAACTGAGGGGCCCAGAACTGGACACACCATTCCAGATGCGGTCTCACCAGGGCAGAGTAGAAGGGGAGGAGAATCTCCATTGACCTACTGACCAAACCCCTTCTAATACACCCCAGGGTGCCATTGGCCTTCTTGGCCACGAGGGCACATTGCTGGCTCATGGTCATCTCTCTGTCCACCAGGACCTCCTGGTCCCTTTCCCCTACGCTACTCTCTACCAGCTCAGTCCCCAACCTATACTGGTACATGGGGTTGTTCTTTCCCAGATTCAAGACTCTGCACTTGCCCTTGTTGTGTTTCATTAAATTTCTCCCCGCCCAGCTCTCCAGCCTGTCTAGGTCTCTCTGAATGGCAGCACAGCCTTCTGGTGTGTCAGCCACTCCTCCCAGTTTTGTGTCATCAAAGAACTCTCCTCTGAATCAACAGGAGTTATGCACCCAACTACTTTTATAAATGTAAGGCCCAGTCTTTACCTCGTCTCAAATGCAGTAGGATTAAGTTACAAAGATGACAGTTAAATATTTAACAGCTTAAACTGTGAAACATAGAAGGCAAAAAAAAAAATTTTTTTTTTTTTTTTTTGGTCAGATTTCTGTTTACTGGCTAAAGAATAATCACAATAGTTTTTTGTCCTGTAGTTCCCATTAAAAAAACTGTTTCATTAAACATCCAGCAAAGATTCTTCTCTTGTCCTGACATAAAATTGTCAGATGTAAGCAATTGTGTTGTCGTGACCAAGTGGACCTATCTATAACAAATCACTTGACAATTCCATCTTTTTCTGCAGATTCTGAAACTTTTCCAGGAAGTCTTTCACAGGTTGATATTTTAAATTTCTGACTTATACAGCTACAACTGACCTGTGGTTATCACCTGATGGCAGCCATTTCACATAAAAAAGTGATCTACTTTCACAGCTATCTTACTGGAAACAGTGAAGAGATCTGCTTTTCCACTTTGTTAAAAATGGAACCAGAAATTAATTCAAGGCAGAAGGCCAACTTTAAGTATGTTAGAGTTTAGTTCTAGCTTAAAAGTGAATCAAATCAGAGTTAGAAGCAGAACAATTTGAGGAATTAAGGGAGATGATAATGGCCTATAGAAAAATTACCTGAGAGAAGCCGGAAAGAAGTTACTATACTAAAAGATTAAATAAAGAAAAGAAGGATTGTATAACATATGAAGATTATAGAATATTTAGAATACTGCTAAATCACCGTAAGTCAGAGTGCCGGAGAACTCATCATTACAACTGCTAGAACAGATTTTTCCACTTCCATTCCTCTGTCCCAGAACAGTCAGTCCAACACGATAGGAAAGAATTTTTATCCTAGGATAAGTAGTAAAAAGGTCACAGCCCTTTTTTAATCTTACTTGTTCTGAGGTTAAGTTTAAGATTCAGTAGCAGTAGTTGAAGGTAGGACAAAGGTGAGTCCCAACACATAAGGCAGGAGATAAACAGAAATAGTCCCAATGCAAGAAACCAGTTCCTAGAAAAAACCGACAAACTGCGTTTAGCACTGAGACTTGTGGTAGCTGAGGTCTTTCTTGTACACAGGGACCTCAGTGAAAACAGAGTTTTTTACAGTCATAAGAGAGGTTGAGTACCAGTAATTCCAAACTTTTGCAATGTGATGAAATATTTGTTACTGAAGCCAAATATATATTTAGTGTGTGGAACCTGAGTATTAGATAGTTTCTTACTTATCACTACAGTAACAAAAAATTGAGCTTTGGCATTTAAATCCTTCCCTGAATCTTCATTTCTTTGTTTACACTTTTTCTCTGAGTCTCCTAAATGGTGTCAAAAATACGAAACTGTATGCCTACTTGATATTGACTATACTCACAACATTGATTAGCATTATATAATTATATAAGGTATGATCCTGCACATTCTATTGATTATTTTTGTGTGCATTTACATTGTATTCAAGGACAGTATTTTTCACACAAAAGTAGTAGCTGAAGGAGTCTTTTTTGATGAAAAATAATTGGAGAGTTTGAATAGCCTGTAGTATGAATTGGATTTTATTTCTATCTCTTTTTTTGTTATAAGATTTAACAAAAATACACCAGTTTTGAAGGGTTGCTGTAATGTAGCATTTTCCCAGTGATAATCCTGGAAACTGGAAAATAAAATAAAGTATGCTGAAATATTTTTAAGGGAAAAGTTGTAAATTTGAAATGGAAATAAATTCTGCTTTTCTTCTTCAAATCTATTTTAAAATGTTGATTCTAGTGATATTGGAAACATTTATTCATTTTTCCAAGTAAATCTCAGTTTGCACTCCTAGGTTATTTAGACATTACTGTTGAAAAGATTTTAGATATTTATCTGTGTTATACTCGTGAGTCATATGCAATGCACTTTCCCCTGGATTTAACCACACAAGTATCTACCCTTAGAAATCAAACATACTCAAAAATGTATATTCTTCTAGATTATAAATCACCTTTTAGATTTTTTAAGTACATAGACTTTAAGGCCATAAGTAATCAGTAGATTATCTCACCTTTTCCTCATGAATAACAAGTACAATTGAGTATAAAATTTTAAGACTCTCCAGCATGTCATGAGTCAACATTGTAATTCTTTCCTTCTTCTTCTGCTTTATCCATTCTTAAGAGAAAGCTCTAAGGACTGAAGTCTATTTTAAAACATTCTTGACTGAATCAGGGTTTGAGCTTATGTGTATATCCTGTTAAAAAGTCTTTAACTGAAATTTATTTTCACTTCTAGTTCCACAATACAGAAAATGTGACTCTGTTACTTAAATAAGTCATAAATTTATGACTATATTCCATGTTCTTCAGCAGGGCTGTAGAAATAAGAAGTTCATGTATCTGACAGGTTCCTCTCTATATTCTTATCTGTATTTTTGAGTGATAAGTAAATTACATTAAAGACTGTTACTACTTATTCAGAATTTCCATAATTTGCTGCTATGTATAAATTTCTTTATTAGCATAAAATAACACTATCTAGAAGTAAGTGCTGTTGCATTTTGTGCTTAGCAAATGGAAAGCAAAGAAACAAACAAAATTATCTAGTCCCAGAGTATCATGAACTGGAATGTTAGAAGAAGGGCATAAAAAAAGACAAGCAATAAGTTTGTGAAAAATGGGAAGGAAATTTTGGTATAATAGTAGAGAGTAGATTGTACCAGACAGTTAACTTAGTATACAACTGGGTTTACATTTTTGAATTTAAAAGGAATGAGATCATCCTAGGTGTTTACAAGGTGTTTCCTTCACTGTTAAGGGCAGCATAAAAAGAAATTTGTGGATGCCACTTAATATCTAAGTGAACAATGCCAGCTGGACTTACTTGTATAGAAAAGGTTAGCTATTTTTATTACGAGTTATGACGGGGAGGATAGGAATAACAACATTGTATTCACTTCAAATCTTTGTATTATATATAAAGAGCCAAAGGAGGGATGTACTTCTATTGTTAGCATTGATTATTATATTGTCAATTTTCAATTGTTTCCATAAGTTCTGCTGGAAGCACAAACTTCAAATGAATGCAATATTTTGTGTAATTGGAAGTAATAGCAACTCTACCTTGCCATACCTCTGTAACAAATTTAAGGAAAATGGAATGAAATGGCTGCAGAAGGTTGTTTTTTCTTGTTCTCCCACCGCTGGAACTGCTCAGCAAGAAAAAAATGTGAGGATATCAAACCCATTTTCTCATTAGCCTACTGAGAAACACATGTGAAAAGGTTTGGTTGGTTAATTTTTCAGCCAGCGGGTGTTGTTACAATTCTACTAGCAGTCATAGAAAATACAATGAAAAAAATTAATAACTATAGATCAGCTCTGTTGTCTAGAAGGTTAACAATATTCTGGGGTGATCAGCCATACACTTTCATAGGAAACTGATGGAGTAAGCAGTTTGATTGTTATTGTATTGCAGTAAATTCAACTTAAAAAAAGAAGAGTTAAATTTGAAAGAGTAACTTGTTTCAATCAGAGAGCTTTTGTTTCTATAAAAAGAAAACCAGAGAGAATAGATGGTGTCCTATACCAATTATTGGTGCTGCTCAGATGTCTTACTGTCTTGAAAGACCAAAAAACAACCATGCACATAAATAAGTCACTTCAATAGGGACTTAAGTATCTTTATACTTACTGATTTGTGAAGATCACGAAGAAGATTTAGAAAATGGTTTCTGATTCTTCCGTTTCAAATCTACACTGATTTCTACTGGAGTAACCTTTAAACTTCTAAAACCAGAAATAGAATCATAGAATCATAGAATTATTAGGTTGGAATAGACCTCTGAGATCATCAAGTCCAACCATTGACCTAATTGCACCATGCCCACTAAACCATGTCCCAAAGTGCCACATCTACACATTGTTTGAACACCTCCAGGGATGGCTACTCCACCACTTCCCTGGGCAGCCTGGTCCAATATTTGACCACTCTTTTAGTGAAAGAATTTTTTCTAATGTCCAATCTAAACCTCCCCTTGAGGCCATTTCCTCTTGTCCTACCACTTGTTACTTGGGAGAAGAAACTGACCCCCACCTCATTACGACCTTCTTTCAGGTAGTTGTTGAGAGCAATAAGGTCTCCCCTCAGCCTCCTCTTCTCCAGACTAAACAATCCCAGTTGCCTTAGCCGTTCCTCATAAGGCATGTTCTCCAGACCCTTCACCAGCTTCATTGCCCTTCTCTGGACATGCTTCAGCACATCAATGTCTTTCTTGTAGTGAGGGGCCCAAAACTACACACCAGTATTCAAGGTGAGGCCTCACCAGTGGTGAGTACAGGGGCACAATCATTTCTGTACTCCTGCTGGCCACACTGTTTCTGCTACAGGCCAGGATGCTCTTGGCCTTCTTGGCCACCTGGGCACCCTACCTCATGTTCAGCCAGCTGTCGACTAGTACCCCCAGGCCCTTTTCTGCCTGGTAGCTTTCAACCTGTCATCCCCAAGCCTGTAGCGCTGCATAGGGTTGTTGCGATCAAAGTGCAGGACCCGACACCTGGCCTTGTTAAATCTCATAGCAATGGCCTCAGCCCATTGACCCAGCCTGTCCAGATCCATCTGCAGAGCCTCCCTACCCTCAAGCACGTCAACAGTCACACCCAAATTAGTGTCATCTACAAACTTACTGAGGGAGCACCCAATTCCCTCATCCAGATCATTGGTGAAGATGTTAAACAAGACTGGCACAAATACTGAGCCCTGGAGGACATCACTTGTGACTGGCCACCACCTGGATTTACCTTGATACACCACAACTCTCTGTGCTTGGCCATCCAGACGGTTTTTAAGCCAGCTTAGTGTACAGCTGTCTGGGCCATGAGCCACCAGCTTTCTTAGGAGAATGCTATGGGAGACAGTGTCAAAGACTTTACTTGGAATAGACCTCTGAGATCATCAAGTCCAATCATTGACCTATCATGTCCACTTTGGTTTGAAGTGCATAACAATATTCTAAATTTCAAGGTTTGACAATCGTTTTCTGGAGGTATCTGCACATTTGGACGTTTTTTATAATGAATTGCACACACTCTTTTAGGAAACTGCAGAATACGACTGGACTCTCCAGATAGGGAAATGAGCTTGAGCTGGTGGTTCTTATCAGGTTCATAATCCTGTCAGGTTCATACTCTTTTCAGTACTTAGGGGGAAAGAGGACGGAATCTCGATGCACACCAATAAGGTCAGGGCATGTACTCAAATCAGAATACAGAGCCTGAAGCTATTCCGAGACAGTAATAGGGAAGTACCCTGCATTTATCAATTCCAAATATCAAGATGACTCTTTGCTCACTTTGAAATTATTGTATTTCTTTCCTAAAACTTTGGAGTCAAATAAATCTAAAAGTAGTTTGTTCTTCTATTAATTACAGCTATGAGCCTTTTCATAGCTTGAAAATACAGAATGCTGAGAATAATAATGTGCAGCAATTATGTAGGACAGTACTTCAAAGCATTTTATTAACACTTTATCCACATCTAGAACTGCTTTTACATCCTCTATCAGCATTAAAAAATAGTAATAAAACCTGTACCTGTTAAATTACATATTCTCAATTTGTTCATCTATTAAATGGTGCTGAAATAAAAATACCTAATACAAAGGAAAAAAATTAAAAGGAACTACTCAAAAAAAATAAAATAAAATCCACATCCTCAACCTGGCTATACTGAAGACTTGATAAACTATTTTGAAAGTCAAAATCAGATTCTAGTAGACCAGTTAAGTAAATGCATTATAAAATTAAGGATTGATATTTAGGAAAGGTGAATTGTAAAATACTAAATGCACTAAAGCACACTGTAATATGCTTTGCGTAATTGATCCAGGGCAATTAGTTTGATGTAACCAACTTCATAACCAGATCTAAACTAAGAGTAAATCTGGAGAAGCTATATAATGAATAATTAATTTTCTCTAACTATTACTTATGGTAATATTTTATAATCTTTCAAAAGAAAAAGGAGCTGGAAAATTGAAAGTGTAAGGTCTGTGATAGAAAAAAAATAAAGTAGGCAGTTGACTTACAGGTAAGTGAAATTTTGGTCAGTGTTACAAAATTAGATATGTGACTCTTTTACCAGTTAAATTTTCCAATTTGTACCCTAGATAAAGTGATTAAATCTGATATTTGCAAAACCATTCCTTTCTAAATTTGAGGCCACATCCACAAATGACATGAAAAAATATGACTACACGGTTCAGAAGGGCAATACAAGCTTGATACTCATCATCTTGCACAAAATTCTGAGTTCATTGTTGTCTGAATTAAATACAGAGTTTAGTTTTAACCATCCCTTTCATGGATTTCATGAACTATGTTTTAGGGGTTTTTATAAGTTTCTGTTTGCTTCTAATCTTAATTGATTTTCCTGATTGCTTTCCATAGCTGCAGTTGTTCTAATTAAATTCCTAGCCAAGTAATCATGATGATCTAATTAAGATGTTCTAGTTAATCTCCATCTGTAGTAGTTGTTTTCTTTATAAAGGTACTTTGTGTAAGAAAGCTTTAATAATTTGTAGGCTTTTGTGGATCTTTATCTCTACTTTCTCCCATTTAACCTTCTTCCCAGAGTACTTTTGCTTTAGACTTAGGATCTCAAAGTACTAAAGTTATAGTTTATGTTTCCTGTTCTTCAAAAACCATCAATTGTGTTCTCACAGCAAAATGTCCCTTCTGTTATGACAGCAGATTCCTGGGGCTTTGCAAATGGAGCTTTGGTGAAAAAATTAGCAAGGATTCAATGTTTAATTGTATCTTAAGTATATATTCAGCAAGCTTCAAAGTTTGTAGGTCTTACATAGGCTTTATGTCACAGTACTGCATTTAAAAATGCTTTTTAAAATAGACATTAATATATTTAAGGACTATTTGGTGAGGTATTTGTATAGTACAGGAATGATTGTGACAACTCTGCAAACGTTATGCTTCTATTTCCATACAGAAAACCCATAGAATAAAAGAGTTGAATAGCATTCAGTAGAATAATTTTTGAGAATTTCAAGTCTATTTCACTGGCTAATTCATAAAACAGAGCACTAGCTCTACCAAACAAACTAATGTTACTGCAGTGTGATTGAGTGGGTGGCCAGGACTACGATAAGCACAGTATTATGTAAACATCAGTTAGCTCTTGGGTTGTGTTTTGATCTGAACTAGCCAATCCAACAGGACTCAGCTTAATTGTAGAGACAGATCAGTGCAAGCACCACTTTCAAAAGGCAACATTAGTGAAACTACACTTGGCATTGGGTTCTCCACCTTACAAAATCTATAAAATAGCCTTCCAACATTATTGCAACAGTTGTTTTGTCCTTAAGAACTCATCCTCCTCCCAAATTCATTTACTACATACAGGGAGACAAAGGCATGACTTAAAGCTGCCAACTTTTATGTTTTCAGCCATATTGTAGACACAAAGTCCACTTGGATTGTTTTGTAATAGGTATATTAGGGCCTAGGAGTCCCAGTTATAAATGTTATGTATTACAAATGTAGCCAACATACTTTAAAGTGGATGCCAGGTACTCTGTACTTTTTAGCCTGAAGACTCGGGATATTTTCTTGGGACAGGCTGGTTTAGCAGTGTGGATCTAGAGTCATTTATACACTCTTCCATAAAGACTACTTCTATACCATCTCTTGATATAACAAAAATGCTTGTATTTTAAGGATAGAGACTTTCTGTCACAGAAATGCTGAAAGCTACAGTGAATTAGAAAGGATTACTGTTACTTGCAGCAAAATGGATTCACTTAAAATTAGCAGAAGTATTGCCACATTATTCCACAATTTCTTCTGATAGCAGAAGTACCTAGCCATACTAAAAAAAAAAAAAAAAAGCTAAAAAAAAAATCTTTAAAGGCTCTTATCAGATCAGATACTTCTGTGTGTCATACACATCATTATGCATGTGTAATGATGGTTTCCCTATGGTAAACTATGAAAAATGGTATGAAAAGAAGTATAACTTGCTTCTGAAATCTATTATTCATTACCTCACTTGTCTTTTTTTCCTCAGTGATTATGAAAATTATACATTAGTATGAGATTCTAATTCTCTAAGTTGCACCTACATGACCCCTCTTACTGACATTATTTGGTCTTAAACTCAAAACAATATGGAATATGAATGTATACGTCATCTTAAGGTTAGATTTTTCAGTGTATTAGTTTACTTCTACACAGTATTTGTAACCTCCAGTTTTCTGAGAAATAGAAAAATAGGGAATAAGTTTGTTCATTTTCATGCTCAGAAAAGCCATTTTTAACAAATATAGAGGGAAATTAAAGTCCAGACTATGTACGCTGAATTTGGATGTCTAGATGTTTCTACACAGATGCCCTAAGATATCAACATAATCATTCCAAAGGTGTTCTAGATAGGGACTGGTCTTTTATAAGTCCTTTGTCATAACTGTCAGCTCTGTGACGACATTTCAGATACCAGGAGGCAAATATAGCACATAGTCAAGACGTCCTATCTCAGTTGCTGAAATATGACAGTCCTGAGAAGCCTTAAAATATGCAATCTGTGCTCCATAAGGCTGGAAGATAAGGAAGAGGACCTATGGAAGACATGAACCTTTTAAAGAACCAACTGCAGTTAGGTGGATTAGTCTCGTGATTTTAAAATTATATTAGTTTTCTATGTTCAGGCAACTGAACAACACTTTATGATGCTTCAAATAGCGCTAAAAAACTATCTAAGTGTAGGCATCTGAATCAAGCTTTGGAGAATTTGAAAACCTCCTCTGCAGACTAAATGCAGGGACTTGATTCAGCTTCTTAAACTTAGATCTATATGTGATTTGAAATGTCTTATCGTATCTGGTCTGTTCTTCAGGTGCCGCTCCAGGGAGACAGGGATCACCTACAGGTCTGACAGCCTTAAGGAGAAGGCTCTGACATCCTATGGCATCCTGAGTGGCTTTTGCGTTTAGACCATTAATCAAGTCCTTTTACACTCTATAACAGCTCAGATACCTAGCTATCATGTAAATCTGGCATCTACACATTTAGGTCTAGGTAGACACATAATGGAGAAGCAAAAAAATAGGAGGCAGTACTCTTCAGGACAGAAGGGCGCAGTATTACATTGTGCTTTCTTCACTGGATAGACTGCATTGGCTTTGCATTCAGCTAATGTGATTCTGACCAGCCTTCTCGTCTGAAGCCCCATGCAGTGGGGCAGCATCTACTGATCATCTTAATTTCATGGTTTTCAGAATGTTTCACAGACCCTTTCTGTGTTACTAAAATGCATGGCCTGTTTCTGTAGGCTTTCTTCGAAAAATCTCTTTTTAGATATTAACAATTCAATGAGAGCATGATTTTCATCTGCATAAAATTATTCACAGTATTCATTTTTCCTTCATTTTAAATAGTTGTATATGGAAAGGAAATGATCTGAAATTCAGAAAGTATGTCTTGAATTTAATCTTCTAGACTTATAAAGATGAGGTTTAAATATGATTATGAAAAAAAATGAAACATGAGAGAGCATTAATTTAACATATATGCTATCACAGTTTGCAAAGGTATTTCCATAAATCTCTTCCAATTGAGCTAAAAAATAGTAGAACTTTATGATATATGTTGCTATCATTTTAATTATATGTCAGCCTTCACATTATGTTAATAAACACTTGTATTTATATAGAACATTTCTAGGAATCCATTCATTCGCTGAATTTTAGATCTAAATCCAATGTAAAAAAACCTCTCTGTGTAGAATGGGTAATATACAGGGTAACATAGGAAAAGTACCAGCTGAAATTACTGCAGGAATTTTATGTTTGTGTGTAACTACCTCATCATTTACACAGTAAATTTCAAAAAAAGTTCTGGATAGTCTCTATCCGGGCATTAATTGATTGGTATATCACACTAATACACTGAAAGAAACCAGATCAGAAGTAGCCCAGACACTAAGTCATGGAATATCCCTTTAGCCAGTTGGGGTCAGCTGTCCCAGCTGTATCTCCTCCCAGCTTCTTGTTCACCCCAATCCTGCTTGCTAAGGGCACAGAGAGGGATAAAGAGAAAGCCTGCCCAAAGACAGTCAAAACACTGTGTGTTATCAACACTGTTTCAGCCTTATATGTGTTGCTCTGAAGAAAGTTAACTCCATCCCAGCCAGACCCAGTACACTCATATTGAATTAAAATAATAGGAAATAATAAGCACAAATTACAGAGGACAGAGCCAAAGAGAGCTGGTTGTGGCAGGTGTGGAAGTCATCTCATATAGTTTAGTTGCATGTTTAGGCTAAGGCAGATTTGTAGGGTCTCTAAATTTTTAATCTAGATAGAGGCATCATCAAGGGAAAAATCATCATAGCCTATCTGTAACAAATGTTATGGCTTGTCCTCTGGAGTCAGGTATCTTTCTTCACTTATTATACAGGTACTCTAGTGGAAGAATTCACCTTATCTAACAAGACAACTAAACTCCTTATACTTTCTTTAAAATCAGCAGAAAGAAAAAAATCACTGTCATAGAGTGAGAATCCTATTTATCTTTGATATGTTTGATATAATTCTGAGAAGAGCTGGATCAAATCTTGGAAGAATTTATTTAACTGCTACGTAAAATTTGACTATGAGAATTTAGACTTACACTATTAGTTTGTATATGTTTGAAATTAGAGGAAATTATTCTCACTCTAGGTAATTACTATATCTGTAAATTTGAGTTATCTAATCAAGTCCCAGTGTTCCTGCTTGGTCAGAATATTTGCTTGCTAACATAGTCTAAATAACTGGTGAACTGATGGAAGAATCCCAGCTGATTTGAAATATAATGACTTGACTTTGCAGCAACTGAAACCCCTGCTTAAGTGTGAGGGATCACCCATGAATTACTGAAACACGTGCATGTATTTTTGCAAAATCTTCCTGTCATAGCAAACTTCCCTACAGAAAATCAGTGTTCATTTCCATAAGAGGTATTTTTCAACCTTTTTTTAGGAACAGATATGCAAATGAAACTTTGACCATGTCAGATCAATGGGAATTTGACTTCTGAAAATCTGCATAAAGATGAGAAAACACCAGTCCTGAATTGGACAGTAGTTCATAACTCAGTTTTATCGGCGGAGGGCGGGGGGGCGGGGGGGATGGGTGGTGGTGAAAATCCTTCTAAAGTGTACATCATGTCTGATCATCCTGACTATCCTATGTGATTAAATGATCAGGTTCATAGTTGAGGGGAGATTAGACAAAAATCATCCAACATCAGACCTTCTGAGTACAGAAAATTCATAAATAAACTGGAACAAGTTCAGCAGAGGATTACCAGGATGGTCAGGGCTGGAGCATTTGTCCAGAGGTTGACAGACCTCTCATTCAGGCTGGAGAATATACAGCTTCTAGGGGACCTAAATACAGCTCCCCAGTAGGGTGGGGAGGGTGATAGAGGAGCCGGATCCAAGCTTTTCACAGCCGTGCATGGTGGGAGGATTAGAGGCAACAGGCATAAGTTGAAACAAGAGACAGACAGATTGGGTGTAAGAAGAAAGTTCTTTCTTAAGAGGACAGTCAGGCAGTGCATCATGCGGCTCACAGAGATTATGCAGTCTCCAACTTTGGAGGTTTTCCAGATCTGACTGGATAAAGCCCTAAGTCAATTTGACCTCGCAGATGAACTCACTTTGAGCAGGAGTTTGACCTAGATCTCTCCTAATCCAAATTATCTTATTATCCTATGAAACACTTTTATTTGCTTCTTTAGGCGCAGCTCTTAATAGAGTTTCTCTAGAGAGTTTTAATAGCATCCAGAGGAAATGTTTATATGTGCGTAATTACTAGTAATTTTCTAGCTCTCCTTAGAGAGAAAGACTGTAAAATATTATTGAGAGACAGAAGCTGTTATATCTTTCTATTGAGTAAAAGTTATTACAATGAATATCATTATTCCTCTTCAAATGAATTACTTGCTAAAGAGTTTACCCTTGAGAATATCTGAGGTTTTCTTATAATATTTGATGAAGTGTTTGTATATATTTTTTTTAATAGTAGTCCAAAACCAAGCAAGGCTACCAATACAGGAATAACTCTCCCAGACTGATTTTACACCATTACTTTTCTGTAAATTTCAGTGCTATATTTTGAGTCATTGTACAACAATTTTGGGGATAAATGAAGTGAGCTTGAGGATTCAACTCTTTTCAATGTAAAGTAGATGACTACTTAGTTCCTATGTTTGAGGTAGCTCACCTTGAAAGTTACCAGCCTACTATGGGTAGTTGTAGGAGTAATCTAGCTATAAGAATACGTATTGCAGATATCTAAAATCGTCTGATTACAACCTGAATGCTCTTCTATTCCTGAAATTTTAGTAGCATTTAAGAGCACACAAGTCAGTGGCAAAATTAGGAAAGATTTTATGATGAATTTCAGGGAGTTTCTAGTTCCATTAAACTGTGACATACATTTAGTTGTTATCTGAACTTGGTAAAGATTGGGATTGAGTGGTTTGAGTAAGCTTACAAAATACTGTAGGTAGAAACATTTGAAGATGAATTATAGCACTTACTTAAGTATTCCCTCTGTCACAAACTATCTTCTAATTTTCCTCGTGAGAATTTTTTTGTGTGTGTTGTGGTTTGAGTCTACCCAGCTGGCTCCAAAAGCACCACGCAGTTGCTCGCTCAGCCCTACCCCATCCCCTGAGCAATGGGGAGGAGAAATGCAATCAAAAAGGCTTGAGGGTCCAGATGAATGACAGGGAGGGCTCACTCACCAATTATGGTCACAGGCAAAAGAGAGACTTGAAGTGGGGATAAAAACATACATTTAATACAAAACAACCACCACCATCAAGGATAATGAGAGATACAACCAGGCCTTAAATACAACACACCTCCCCCACACACTGCTCTGATCTTCCTGGGCTCAGCTCTGCTACCTCTTCCCCCCCAGCAGCGCAGGAATGGGGGTTACAGTGACTCCGTCACAAGATGTCTCCACTGCTCCTTCCTCCTCAGGGAGAGGGGCCCTCGCAGCCCTCCCCTGCCCCACCGTGGGGTCCCTCTCCCGGCAGACAGCCCTCCACCAACTGCTCCAACACGAGTCTTTCCCACGGGGTCGCAGCTCCCCAGAACCGCCCAGCGCGGGTCCCTCCCGGGGCTGCCGCCCTCCCACCGACGGGCGGCTCCAGCGCGGGCTGCCTCGGAGTCACGGCTGCTTCGGGCCCGGTCCCTGCTCCTCCGGCCCGGGGCCCTCCGCGGGCTGCAGGCCAACCTCTGGGCCACCGCTGATCTCCAGGGGCTGCAGGGGCTCAGCCGCCACCCCACCATGGGCCGCAGGGGAACCTCTGCTCCGGCACACCTCCCCCTCTCCTTCCTCACTGACCTGGGTGTCCGCAGGGCTCTTTCTCTCCCATCTCCCTTTGCTTACCAACACAAACAGAACAAAGAGACAGCAATCGACTGCTTTTATCACTCTTAAATAGTTATTTGAAGAGGCGCCATTGGCTTGGCCCTGGCCAGAGGCGGGTTCAAAATTGGAGCTGGGGAGCTTCTGGAAGCCTCTTACAGGAGTCACCTCTGTGGCCCCCTCCTCGCACCCCCACTACCAAAACCGTACCAAAACCTCACCAGACACCAAATCACCACAGTTCGTCATTTGCAGCACTCCTGAAATTAGAACTAAGTAAGGACAACTGTTTCCCATAATGTGCAGTATCCAGTACAAAGATGCTCTGATTCAGGGTTTGTATTGTGACATGTGTCAGTGTGGTGGGTCTGTCTGAAACGGAGCCCTTATTGTGATGTGCTTTGTATTGGTAGCTAGAAAGATGTTGATAACGTACCAGTGTTTTGACTACTGCTGAGCAGGGCTCACACATCATCAAGGCTGTTTCTCCAACAAGTAGGCTGGGGACAGGCAAAATCTTGGGAGGGGAGACAGCCAGGACAGCTGACCCAAACTGACCAAAGAAGTATTCCATACCATATGATGTCTGCTCAGCATTATAAGGTAGAGGAAAAGAGGAGGAAGTGGGAGGCATTCGTTTTTACATTTGTTGTCTGGGGCAACCACTATGTGTACTGAAGCCCTGCTTCCTGGGAAGTGGCTGGACATCACCTGCTGGTGGGAAGTGGAGAATAAAATCTTTTTGTTTTCCCTTGCTTCTGCGCCCGGTCTTTGCTTTTGCTTTATGAAACTGTTCTTATCTTGACCCATATGTTTGTTGTTATGTTTTCTCTCCTCTGTCCAGCTGAGGGGGGGAGTGATAGAGTGGCTTTGATGGGTATCCAGCCAGGGTCAGCCCACCACAGTCAAATGATAACATGTGTAGCTACTAATAATATTTAGAATAACCATTTAATGAGACTTTATCATATTCTGCAAGCTGTTCTGTTATTGTAGTTTCAATAAAATACACAATTAAAATAGCTTCCTGACGACTGGAAACTTACAAAGTTAGAATGCTTGAGAAAAATTTTAATAATAATAATATTAAACTAATAATATTAAACTGGTGTCTAATGAAAATCAAGAAATACGAAGTCAACAATAGCATAAATGTACAAAGTCTATCCACTTTCTAAACGTGAGTATATGAGTGCATCTTGCATTCTTTCATACTATAAATTTGAAACAGTTTTTTTGTAAATTGAAGTATTGCAAATCATTAGTCTACTTAGTACATTAAATATATCAGATAACGATTTAAAAGCTGAAAATATGTTTTTTCTCCATTTTCACTATTTATATTCACATTATAATAATTAAGGCATAAAAGCCAGACTTAGATTTTATTGCTTTTGCTAGTATGTGTTAAAATTTTAAAATGTTAGCACTACAGAAATGTGTTTTTGGCAATCCTAATGTGCAACACGCACCATAGCAATGTAGTATCTGTACTTCTTGAGCTTAACATCATTAATGAGGGTAATAAAAACATTTAATGCATATCTTTTGATTCTAATGACACAAACCCAACCAATCAACATCATTGAAACAGCAGCATTAAATATCACATAATTAGATAATCTATTTATCTTTCCTTACAGCTTTGAACTGTTATCAGGCAGTTAAAATAGTTTTGCATGTAAATTTATACCGCTTCAATAATTTTAGTATGTTAACTTGTTTAAAGCTCGTGAAAGAAAATAATGAATACTGGGAAACTGCATATTGTGAAACTTGCTTTGTTTCAATACTATTTATGATTAAAACCAGCTTTGTGAGGAGCTGAGGTATGACATCTTCCTGTTTATTTATATCAGCTCTCATGTAGCTATATTATATATCAACCTTAAGAAAAAATGTGAGTTAATTGCTAAGGTATTTTAAACAAAGTATATGCTACATTTTTGCTCAGAAAATATTACTGAAAGATATTCCACCCACCACTCCTTTTACATAAAACATTTGAAAAATACAAATAGTGCACAGTTCTTTTTAAATTAACTACAGTTAAAAGATGGTTCAACATTCTTACATGGATTCTATAGATTACCATCAGATTTATACTAATTCTGAGATTAATTTCCCTAAGACATGTAGAAATAATGAAATAAGGATTCTCACTCATGCAACTGTCCAATATATTCCTTTTCTATTTAAAAGATAATTAATTTTAAAAATAAATCCATCGTTGTACAAAAAAAGATCTTTGAAGGAGAAGTATCTGCCAAATGAATCCCACTAAAAATGTTTAAGAAAGTTATTATGAAATCACTCAAAATCACAGTTGACAGAATAGACAGCTATGGAGAGCTGGATAAGTTTTAAACCTCATAAATCTGAGTGAGAAATAATGAGAAGTGGTTGGTATAACATGGAATAAAAGGAAATTAATTGAAAATTTCTTTAAATCTCACTTTGATTGCCTAATTCCCTAGTTAGATTTGGCCCTTAAATGCTGTGTCAATTTGATTGATTGTCATTCCACTATGTGAGAAGAATATAGGAAGAAATTTTAATTTTAATTTTAATTTTAATGCATTATTATGTGCATATAATCACAGCTGCATATAAGTCATTATTGTTTCTATTATAAATATCAGACCTTTTATACCTAGCTACAGACTGAAAATTTGAATATAATTTTGGTGCAAGTCATGATGGTAAAACAAGGAAAACTTGTGACCAAGGACTGTCTTCTTATATTGGGTTTTGGTGGGGTTTTTGGCAGGGTTTTTTTGGTACACTCTTTTTTTTTGTTTTGTTTTGTTTTGCTATTTATCTTACTCATACTCCCTTTCCTTACACTGTATCTGTCAGTGTAGTTATCCTTTTCTATCTGTCAGGGAAGTTAGAAAAAGTGAAGCTAATGTTTTGAAAAAAAATATATATTAAAGAAATAGGGAGATTTTCTTTGTTTCCTTTTTGAGATTCTTTGTGTTGTTGTTTTTTTTTTTTTTCCTCAAATAATTGTCAAATCAGACTCTTGAGTCCTTCTCTCAACCATTGCCATACCCTTCATATTAATGAATTGACCTGACACTTGTAACCATGTATGCTACAAAATAATCTTTTATTTGAGACAGTGGTTGCACTTAGTGTTGATAATTAAATGGGTGAGTCTTTTGCCCAGTTCTTATTTATATGCACGGTGTTCTCACTGAATAATTTATAATAGCTCATTTTTCATTTTGTTAAAAAAAAAAAAAAATTAAAATGACACTTTCATACACTGAAAAAACCCAAAACTATTTAATAAATTATGGACCCTCAAATAATTTGCTCAGTTCTAATTACAGTTCTAAGGCTATACCTAATGGAGTGCAAAGGTCCCAAAAGAAGGACTCAAGCAAAGCTGAGGTATCTAAAACTGTAATTCAAAAATTTCCTATACGAAAAACTGAAAATTTTGGAAGGTGCCTGAATCTGTTAAGGCATAATTCACAAAATCTTCTTTAATATCTGATTTTGACAGGTATAGCGAGTTCTAGCTATGTCTAGCTCTTCTAGGGGTCTTTGCAAATAATTTCTCCATTGCTCACTTTCTTCCAGAGCCCAGTAGGGATATAGGACCTAAGCAACCCTCTAACAAATACCCTTAGATAGACTTAGTTATTGTTGTTACTGTTAGTTAGTGACCTCTGTTAGTAACTATCAGTTTAATGGTAGTTCCTTATATTACATAATAATATACAATACCAAGTGGCCATCAGTGCAAAATCAAACTCCAGAGCTCTTCAAATTGGACAGTTTGCATCTACGTCTCTAACATAAAAGATTCTTAATCGCAAGGAAAACTTGAAAATTCACGACTCTTTTTGAACAGATTAAAGATTCACTGAACTAGAGATATAAAACAAGTAACTTACTGATATGTGTCTTCAAGTGGAAAAAGACCAGTGTTCTGGTCTTTGCTTCTAACATTGTTGCTATTTTCTTATAATTAACTACTGTGTAATGTAAAATACAAAAATAAGATTTGGAATAGGTAACAAAAAGCATGCTTGATACTTTTCAGAAAGAAAAAAGAAGAAAATGAAGGAAATATTAGACTGAGAAGTTAAAATCTAGTAAGCCATTGGGGCTGAACAGTATTTGCCTACGAGATCTGACAGACTTTGAACATGAAATTTTGCTACAGATCGTAGAATCATATAATCATAGAATAGTTTGGGTTGGAAGGGACCTTTAAAGGTCATCAAGGTCATCATCAACTGCCCCTGTAATAAGCAAGGACATCTTCAGCTAGATCAGGTTGCTCAGAGTTCCATCCAACATGACCTTGAGTATTATAAGGGATAGGGCTTCTATCGCCTCTCTGGGCAACAAGTTCCTTGCCCCCTTCGCTGCAAAAAATTTCTTCCTTATGTCTAGTTTAAATCTACCCTCTTTTAGCTTAAAACCGTTACCCTTTGTCCTATCGCAACAGGCCCTACTAAAAAGTCTGTCCCCATCTTTCTTTTAGGGTCCCTTTAAGTATTGAAAGGCCTTGATAAGTTGTGACGAGAGGTGTTCCAATCCTCTGATCATTTTTGTGGCCTTCCTCTGGGCCCGCTCTAACAAGACCATGTCTTTCTTGTACAGAGGACTCCAGAGCTGGACACAATACTCCAGGTGGGTTCTCACCAGAGTGGAGTAGAGGGCCGGAATCACCTCCCTCGACCTGCTGGCCACACTTCTTTTGATGCAGCCCAGGATACAGTTGGCCTTCTGGGCTGCGAGTGCATGTTGCAAGCTCGTGTCTAGTTTTTCATACACCAGTACTCCCAAGTCATTCTCCACAGGGCTGCTCTCAATCCCTTTATCTCCCAGACTGTACTGATACTGGGGGTTGCCCAGACCCTTGTGCAGGACCTTGCACTTAGTTTTGTTGAACTTTGGAAATTTCACACAGGCCCACTCCTCAAGCTTATCCAGGTCACTCTGGATGGCATCCCATCCCTCAGGTGTGTCAACTATGCCACTTGGCTTCGTGTCATCTACAAATTTGCTGAGAGTACACTCAATCCCACCATCTGTGTAACTGATGAAGATGTGAAACAGCACTGGTCTCAGTACGGACCCCTGAAGGACACCACTCATTTGGACATTGAACTTCTGACCACTACTCCTTGGATACGGCCATCCAACCAATTTCTTATCCAACAAATAGTCCACCCATCAAATCCATATCTCTCCAATTTAGAGAGGAGAATGTTGTGAGGGATCGTGTCAAAGGCCTTACAGAAATCCAGATAGATGACATCTGTATCTCTTCTTCTGTATACTGATATAGTCACTTCATCATAGAACCCCTTATGTTGGTCAGGCAAGACTTGCCCTCGGTGAAGCTATGTTGGCTGTCTTGAATCTCTCACTATCATAAACTACAGTGCAAGAAGGGTGCAGTGTTTTGTAGATTTTATTGGGGTTTAGTTTTCTTACTGTATCACGTCAGTTCTGTGCTCAGTTTGCAGTTTTTCCACAATTTAACATTTTTAGGTGCTTTAGTAAAAGGATGGAATTCACTTTTCTCTCTGTAAGGAGAATGTTGATGCCTAATCCTTCTCTTTTAATTCCATTTCATGAACTGAGCTTCTAAAATAGAGGAAGGACTAGTTTGAACACATCTATCTAAACATATCTGAGAATCTAAGTTTAAAAAAAGATTAGTCATCTTCAGCTTTTCAGATACCTAATATGGAAAAAGACACGGCCATCTACAATCTAAATGGCTTCCTGGTGTTCCCTGTATTCTTAAATTGGACACAAGCATGATTACTATGCTTGTATTTTGCTGATTTGCACCTATGTTGCTCATCCATGTTGAGGGATATAATGTTACAGTGAATCCTGAGATTATGTATCTATTTATTTATTTATCTATTTATATATAAGGGAGGGAAAGGGAGGGGAGGGAAAGGGAGGGGAGGGGAGGGGAGGGGAGGGGAGGGGAGGGGAGGGGAGGGGAGGGGAGGGGAGGGGAGGGGAGGGGAGGGGAGGGGAGGGGAGGGGAGGGGAGGGGAGGGGAGGGGAGGGGAGGGAAGGAGAGGGGAGGGGAGGGGAGGGGAAGGGAAGGGAAGGGAAGGGAAGGGAAGGGAAGGGAAGGGAAGGGAAGGGAAGGGAAGGGAAGGGAAGGGAAGGGAAGGGAAGGGAAGGGAAGGGAAGGGAAGGGAAGGGAAGGGAAGGGAAGGGAAGGGAAGGGAAGGGAAGGGAAGGGAAGGGAAGGGAAGGGAAGGGAAGGGAAGGGAAGGGAAGGGAAGGGAAGGGAAGGGAAGGGAAGGGAAGGGAAGGGAAGGGAAGGGAAGGGAAGGGAAGGGAAGGGAAGGGAAGGGAAGGGAAGGGAAGGGAAGGGAAGGGAAGGGAAGGGAAGGGAAGGGAAGGGAAGGGAAGGGAAGGGAAGGGAAGGGAAGGGAAGGGAAGGGAAGGGAAGGGAAGGGAAGGGAAGGGAAGGGAAGGGAAGGGAAGGGAAGGGAAGGGAAGGGAAGGGAAGGGAAGGGAAGGGAAGGGAAGGGAAGGGAAGGGAAGGGAAGGGAAGGGAAGGGAAGGGAAGGGAAGGGAAGGGAAGGGAAGGGAAGGGAAGGGAAGGGAAGGGAAGGGAAGGGAAGGGAAGGGAAGGGAAGGGAAGGGAAGGGAAGGGAAGGGAAGGGTCTAATTGTATTTAGTACACTTACAGGAATTTATGGAAGTTATTACATAATATTACTTCAAGAAACAGTAAAAAAAACTCTATTATACTCTTCAGAGTATATCATGGTCAGTGTGAAACATTAGTTTAATGAACATTAGCAGAATTTTTAATGTTGAATTCAACAGTATTTACCCTACCGTATTCAGGAAGATGAAAAGAGCAGGAGAAACTGGCACAAAGTATAACTATTTTTTTTGGTTCAAAATCTGCATGTTTACATTCTGACACAAACTCTTAGGCAAATGCTTGGAGTCTCTGTAATCCTGTTTGGCCAAGCTGTGTTCCATCCCATAAAACATGCTTCATGCTGGGAATGAATATTCAGTGGTATTAGATGCAGATTTGCCAGGCAGGCAAAGAGGAAGGCAGCTCCCCCTTAGGTCCTCCTAATAAAGTAAATGCCCACTTACTTCACATGATGGAGTCCACGTTCATTGCCTGCACTCCTTCATCAGGTTGGGCCTGAATCCAACCTGACGAAGGAGTTTTCTATTGTATATGTGCTTTCCTTATCCATTTCTACCAGTATAAGTTTAAATAAACTTATATTACTATTAGCTTGAAGGAAAACACCAGAAGTGTTCTAATATAATCAAAAGTAGTGTATTTTAAGGAAAATTCCAGAACTATTTTTTTTGCTTTACATTTGCATTACTTGGTTTAAATATAACTTTGTGGTACAAAGCTGCAGCTAAATTTTAGCCAAGGCTGCTCACAGTCTCCACTAGTTGTGACATCCAGTGTGGCTGGCAATTCTGAGGAGGTAACTAAACCAAGAATCATCAACAAATTCTTTAACCAGATATAAACAATTCCCTTACCTGACAACATGACAATACTAACATTAGCAGCAGAATGATGTAGGATACCAGATTGATCAATTATGCATAACAGTTCTGAAGAAAAAGGGGACTTGTGTAACTCAGTGGTGTTTTCTTCAGTCTTATAAAGCAAATCTAGTAGGACTCCATTTACGCTATTATTTATATGTAATTTTAATCATTGTCCAAATAGTTTAAAATTGTGATCTCTGTATAAAGTTAATTGGTTTTCCCATAGGTGTGTTCTATTTCCTTTGATTTGATCCATGAAGGGATATTTTTTAGATAATCTAGTTATCAGTGAACTATTAATCAGGGTTTATATTTCTTCAGATGCAGATTAACACCTTTAGGATATAGTTCTTTTAGAGTGATAAGGTATGATTCCTAAGTTTTCCTTGTGACAGTCTTGATCATACATTTGTTCTTATTTCATTGTTTGCAGATTTCAGATATTGAATTTAGATAGTGAAATTAAAAGTTCACACACCTCCACACCTAGACATAGACATAGATATACATAATTACCTTCCAACTTCTTGTTAATGACATCTTAACATTTATCTAACTTTGGCATAATCAATAGCAACTATCAAACATCTTAAATTTGTTGAATATCTGTATTTTCTCTTGTTCAATAATAATATACAATATTGAAAATGCAGGTGATCATTCCACAAGATAAAGAAAAAACACATAAAAATTATTTAATGCATGCAGTTTGATTATTGTCACCTTTCATCACGACACATAACATGTTAAATCAGGCTTGAATTTCTAGTTGTAATCAGTAGCTGATTTGATAAGAACATCCAAAAGAAAACAACACTGATTTTGTATCCCTTATTAGCACTACCATCCACTTACATTTTAGAAATGACACAATACTTTCTTGTTGAACTGAACTGAATAAAAAAGTTTGGGACTTTATCTTAGTTTTTCCTTATATGAAATTATTACTACCAAATCAGAATAGTAATGTATTTAAAACACTTTGCACAGCTGTAGTATTTCCTTATCTCTGTGCACCACAAGTATGATATCTGTAAGTAACTCTGAGGCAGGTGCAGTGGTAGTGGTGATTATAAAAGTAAATGGATCTAACCTCATAACTGGTTTCATGGAATTAATGACAGTGGTGTCCACTGAATATAAATCCTGCTGACACAACTATCGAATTTTAAAAGATTGAGGTCAGACTGCACAAGTCACAGCATGTGACTGTTTCTTTACAAATGATGAAACTCGTCCAAGCAAGCTGCATTACTTATGAAGAGTGTTTTCAGAAATGACTGTGCCATGTTATCACAAATCTACT
Source organism: Leptosomus discolor (assembly GCF_034619465.1). Classification (NCBI taxonomy): domain Eukaryota; kingdom Metazoa; phylum Chordata; class Aves; order Leptosomiformes; family Leptosomidae; genus Leptosomus; species Leptosomus discolor. Next base: position 42,711,725 of record NC_141391.1, on the reverse strand, counting down.
CCCTGGGTTGACAACCAACATGACTTGTAGTTTAAATAGACCTGAGTAAAAACTAAAGCTAAGTGAGTCTGTTTTAATAATAATTTTCTTTGAAAAATAATAACATTGAATTAAATGTGCTCTTCTTTTCCCTTGTGTTTGTACATTGGTTTATCTGAATATTTTAGAATGGAAAAAAGTCACACTAAGGACAGTACTACACCACTTTTGGCCCATGTTTCAAGGAATAAAAGAAATGAAAGGCTGTCACTTGCCATCAAGACCTGTACTTTTTTTCATTCATGTTCTTCACCAAAGTCAAAGGCCAAAGAATGAAAATACATTTTTAATTGAATTTTAAAACTATACAGCCTAATAAAGTCGGTGAAGTGCATACAAATTATATTATCCAATGCTTCTAGAAGCCTTAACTTATTTTGCCTTACAGCTAAAGAAAAATGTGTGCTCATCGTAGGAGTAATAAACATGGGTAATTATGCATAATTATAGAGATTAAGCTCTAATTAAGGTTCAATTTCTGTAATAATCGTATCCAAGAGTCTTTTAAGGTTTTTGGTGGCACTAATGAAGGCCAAGGTAACTCAGGGTAGTAAGGATTCTTACAATTATAGGCAAAAATTATTGTAGATCTGGGTGGTTTGAATGCATTGACATGCTTTAACAACATTAATTTTTAAAGTGCATATTTCGTTTTGCTTCAGAACTTTTAATGTTTCCCTATAGCATCGTCATAGATCAGAAGAAAATATTTTATATCATACAGAAACACTCTGCTATTCATATTGAAAGAGAGTTAGGCTTTTGTTTTGCAATTGATAAAAGAAAACTATGCATGTTTGCATCTCAGTCATTTGGGTATTTGCCATGCTGCAATGATAAACCCAAAAAAATTCCGAATCTTGTTCCATCTAAATTCCTTTATGTTGTTCAATATTCATTACTTTAATGAGCTTGAAATAGTTCACATCTTACTTTATTAATAAGGAAAAGAAGCTTAAATTACAAAAAACCAAATTCAAATAATTAACATTTTTATGTGATATTCTGCAGAAATTGTTCAATAGTTATAAGAATCTATGGAGAATATAAATATCACTGAAATTTTCGTTGTATAATTACACATATATTCAACTTTTTCTGATTTTATTTGATAAAAAAGAAGCATATTATAGCAGTATATGCAATGCTTTAAATTAATAGTCTTGTGCAAGAATAAGTAACTGTACAACTCCAAGTGAAATCTTATCCTAACTTTTACTTTCAGAGTTTCTGAAGACAGTATCTCAACTACAGAGGACTCAGGCTTCAAGGATAGTTTAGGAGGTAGGCAGGGACAGTATCTCAACTACAGAGGACTCAGGCTTCAAGGATAGTTTAGGAGGTAGGCAGGGACAGATGAACTGATATGACCACAAAAGATGTGTGAAAACAGGTGTATATCCAGGGCAGCTGGAGGCAGTAGTTTTGCAGTTTATTAAAAATAAAGAACAGGAATTAACATACATTAACATAAAATATATGTTAAAATAAGAGACGTTCAAAAAAATTTATACGTTATGGCTCTTGATGTGAAGAAGTTTTGATATTTATGTAAGTATGACTCACTTGGTAGACTGTGTTCCTGAAGGCTACATACCCATAAATCAAAAGGAAACCTGCAACGATATTAAAGGAGAATTCACTCACCACCACCACCACCAAATAGAGCAGAGAACCCAATACTCACTAAGCCAAAATAGGTATTTGCTATTTTTTTTTCTGAGTTTAAGCTCTTACAATCATAAGGTCTTACAACTTTTTCAATATAGGAAAGATTATTCTATTGCTGTTAAAACTACAGAAGCTACAGTGCTAAGCATAATCCTGTTCTTCCCATTACTTTGTCAAACTCTGGAGATCTCTAAATGGATGTAGGATACTTGCTTTGTTATCTATCTGATTGAGAAACTAAAAGTGTTGATATTTATCACAGAATCACAGAATGACAGAATGGTAGGGGTTGGAAGGGACCTCTGGAGATCATCTAGTCCTAACCCCCTGCTAAAGCAGGTTTTCCTAGAGCAGGTTGCATAGGATCATATCCAGGCGCATTTTGTGTATCTTCAGGAAAGGAAACTCCACAGCCTCCCTGGGCAGCTTGTTCCAGTGCTCTGTCACCCTCAAAGGAAAAAAGCTTTTCCTTATGTTCAGGTGGAACTTCCTGTTTTCCAGTTTATGCCCGTTGCGCCTTGTCCTGCCACTAGGCACCACTGAAAAGAGTTTGCCCCCATCGTCTCAACATCTGCCGTTCAGATATTTATAAGCCTTGATAGGGTCCCCTCTCAGTCTTCTCCAGGCTAAACAGCCTCAGGTCCCCTCTCTCAGCCTTTCCTCGTAGGACAGATGCTCCAGTGCCCTCATCATCTTTGCAGCCCTCCGCTGGACTGTCTCCAGTAGTTCCCTGTCCCTCTTGAACTGGAGGGCCCAGAACTGGACACAGTACTCCAGAGGTGGCCTCACCAGGGTAGAGTAGAGGGGGAGGAGAACCTCCCTCAACACACTGGCCGCACTCTTCTTAATGCACCCCAGGGTACCATTGGCATTCTCGGTCACAAAGGCACATTCATGGCTCACGGTTAACTTACTGTCCACCAGAAGTCCCAGGTTATTCTCTGCAGAGCTGCTCTCCAGCAGGTTGACCCACAGCCTGTACTGGTGCATGAGGTTATTCCTCCCCAAGTGCGGGACCCTACACTTGCCCTTACTGAACCTTATTGTCTATTCCTGATAATCTTATTTTCCACCACATGTTTAGAGATAACAGCCAGAATGAACTGTTCCATCACCTTTCCAGGGATGGAGGTGAGGCTTACTGGCCTGTTGTTCCCCAGATCCTCCTTCTTGCCCTTTATAAAGATTGGAGTGACATTGGCTTTCCTCCAGTCCTCAGGCTCCTCTCTTGTCCTCCATAACCTTTCGAAGATGAGGGAGAGTGGCTTAACAATAACATCTTCCAGCTTCCTCAGCACTCATGGGTGTGTCCTATCGAAGCCCATGGATTTTTGAGTGTCTGGTTTGCCTAGAAGATCCCTAACCCAATCCTCCTTGACCAAGGGGTAGTCTTTCTCCAAACTTCTTCCCATACCTCCAAGTTTGGGATTCCTGAGGACCAGCCTTAGCAGTAAAGACTGAGGCAAAGAAGGCATTCAGTAACTTTGCCTCCTCTGTATCCTCTGTCACCAAGGCTTCCGCCTCATTCAGCAGGGGGCTCACATTTTCCCTGCTCTACCTTTTGCTACCAATGTATTTGAAGAAGCCCTTTTTGTTGTCTTTGACATTCCTAGCCAGATTTAATTCCAAACGGGCCTTAGCCTTCCTTGTTGCATCCCTGTATACTCTGACAATATTCCTATATTCTTCCCAAGTAGCTAGTCCATTTTTCCACGTGGTTTAAATTTCCTTCTTCCCTTTGAATTTTTCCAGAAGTTCCTTGCTCATCCAAGCAGGCCTCCTGCCTTCTTTGTTCCATTTCTTCCTCATAGGAATACACCAGTCCTAAGCTTGAATAGCAACCAGATCTCTTGGGCCATCCTACCTTCTAGAACCCTAGCCCATGGGATTCCTCCAAGTATGTCTTTGAAGAGGCCAAAGTTAGCTGTCTTGAAGTCCAGGGCTGGAATCCTACTTACTGCCCTGCTTCTTCCATGCAGGATCCTGAACTGCACCATCTTATGGTTACTGCAACCAAGTTTGCCCCCAACCTCCACATCTCTGACCAGTCCTTTGTGTGTTAGTACAAGGGTCAGCAGTGCACCTCTTCTTGTTTGTTCCTTCACCACTTGAGTCAAAAGTTATCGTCAATGTTCTGTAGGAACTTCTTGGACTGTGGCTGCTTGGCTGCATTCTTCTTCAGCAAATATCAGGGTAGTTGAAATCCCCCATGAGAACCAAGTCCTATGATTTTGAGGCTGCTTTTAGCTGTCTATAGAAGGCTTTGATGACTTCCTGCTCCTGGTCAGGTGTCCTGTAGCAAACATCCACAAGTGTCACCCCTATTAACTTGTCCCTGAAGTCTTACCCATAAGCTCTCAACTTGTTCTTTATCCCGCCTTGGCAGAGCTTGATACATTCCAGGTGCTCTTTCACATAAAGAGCAACTCCCCCACCTCACCTAGTTGGCCTATCTTTCCTAAAGAGTGCATAGCCATCCATGACAGCATTCCAATCATGCAAGCTATCCCAGATATTTATCAGATATTAAGGAAAAAAGAAGAAAAAAAGGTTGTGTCGTTGTTTTCAATTACCTCTATGCATAATTATTTCCATTTTGAGTTAAAATAAAACATGAGTTTTCATATAAAATGGAGATTTCAGGGAAAAAAGGTTGTTCAGCATAAATCAAAAGTTATTCAACTTTAGATGATTTAATGTATTTAGTTTTTTATCTATGCATACATAAGTACATATCTATGTACAACTTTTTTAATATTTGTGTATGTGTGCATATATGTATTTTGATACATATAAGTATCTTATACAAAATTGTATAAATATGTATCAAGGGTCTTTGTTTAAGTATAACCATTTTTAATAACATAAAACCTGGTATTTTCTTGTGGAATATTTAGATTAGACCATGATAAAAAAGTAATTGTAAAGTTTTTATTTATCTGTCTTTTCTGTATTAAATTTGTCTAGCAGTGTTAGTAGAGTTTCTTCCGGTTATATGACACAGGTACAGTCAATGTCATACAGGGTCATATGATACAGATGAGATTGAAATGTTTTATGCTTACAGCTACAGTTATAGGAAGGTATTCTGGTTTTGCATCTCTGGGTATTACCTATATTTCACAGTAAGACAAGACATCGCCCTATTATGTTTGAAGTTAAACCCAAGAAGAACTCCAGACATGAACACTTGCCACTACAGAACATCAAGGTCATAATATATATGGTGATGTAAATAAAGCCGTTATTGATACCAATATTCACAATGGGACATAATTAACAAGAGTCATAGAATCAATATATTCACATCTGAATTTATTTAATCTAGGTCACTAAAGATCTGAACTCCAAAACTTTGAGAGTGATTTCTTTTTGAGCTTTTTTTTTTGCGTGATTTATCCTTTACTAATATAATCACTAGTACAATGAAGTGGTTTTTTTTTTTTAAAAAAAAAAATCATATTGCTTGCTTATTTACCAGTAACATTCAGGTTGAGAGGAATTTTTTTTTCCCTACCTCATCCACTTATTGATTTCTCTTGATGCCACATCTATTTTAAAAGATCATTACCAGGAGATTACAGCTTCTCCCTAACCACTGAAAACAGGTAATTCAAAAAGGGTCCCAGGTGGGATGTTGATGCTCATCCTGAGTACAACTCAGTCATTGTATGTTTCAGCAGATGGTTATGTCAGTGTGCAATGAATCATGAAATTTCAACTGTGTTTTTTTCTTGGTGCTCCTTCTCTGGAAGCAGGTCAAACTATATAAGATTCAACAGTTAACCATTCTAGTTACTTACACTAGGAAGGAAGATTGTTATGATTGCTTAAAATAAATTCCTTTCATTCAAAGCAACATCAAAGTGTTAATATTTTCAGGTGTTTATATGTAAATGTGCAACACATCTTGAAAGCTACTGTAAAGTAACATAAATTTACTTAATTATATTCTGAATGTTAGCCAGGTGTAATTACCATCAGATGCACCATTTTTCATTTTGGAAGTACCTATGTAAATTACATGAGGAATAGTCATAAAAGTAAAAGGAATATTAAATAAAAAATGCTTTACACTAGCAATAAAAAATAATGGTGTGGTTTGAGGCTTTTCATTCAGCCAAGTTGTGTCTAGAACAGTGTTTTTATACTGTATGAAAATTAGTCTGTGTACTCACTCTCTCCTTTCTTGCTAAATTCAAAGACAATTGCGATTTTTACTAATTCGACTTTTTCCAGTTTTAATACTGTCATTGTTTGAAATTACGATACAAATTTAAGGATAAGAAAAAGCTTCTGCCACATTGCTATTGGAAAAATGAAACTAAAAACCCCAACAGCATCAGCTGAACACCTTATATAATAGGTCTTGAAAGAGTGAAACTTGTAGAAGGCATTTATCAGACAGACGGAGGTATACTAAACTGAACATAAATTCACTGTCGATCTTTAGGTGTGATATTGAATTTGCATATTTCCTTTAGCCACTAGTTCATAGTGCACTGGCACAAAGAAAAAATAAATTAATCAATGAGAAAGACCACAAATGGTGGAAAGTAGGAAACAGTATTGAGATTACATTAATTTATTCATGGTCAATGTTATGCATTGATTAAATCTGTTAGGATCCAATGTCTTGTTAAGGGAAAACTTTGTTTGCTTCTTTCTAGAAGTAGCAGACATTTTTTATTTATACAACAGAAATTCTTGTCACCATTATGAGCCCCTCATGAGAGGACGTAATTGTGCCATAGTGACACTAAGTGATGAAGCAAAGAAAGTGTGAAAAGGACTGTAAAATTCTGAGTGCATTCAGCATTTTTTCTGTGAAACACTGTAGTCCTGGAAAATGTCCAGGAAATTACCTGGTCTGGTCCTATTTTTGCTGATGTATCATCTTGCATATTTTCCGATAAAAGCTGGGGGGCATTCTGTTCCTGCTCAAAGGGTCCTAGGACTTTTTATCACCTTGGCATTCCGTTGATGTTTGTTTGTAGCTAAGAGCTCAAAAGAATTGCTTGGTAAATTATACTCAATCATGCATGCCCTTAGGGTGCCCTTGAACACTTTCTTAAGTGATCATGGATTTTTATACCTGTACAGGACTTTTTTTAAAGAATGTGTTCTTCATCCACCCAAAAAAATAATTTCTATTAGTCACAATGATAAAGAGTCTTGAGGGATGATGACTATAAAGAATGCTTACACTGTGCACTGAAATATAACAATCCAGCTCTTTTGGATCAGTAACAGATTCATGATCCCCAGATTAGAGCTCTGTGTGAGATTCCATGGTTTACTGACAGCCAGCTGTTACAGAGAGCAATGTAGGATTTAAAACGGGCTGTGATACTAAAGGAACTAAAATGCAGAGTGAAGATGTAGGAAAGTTCTACTTCAGCCTTTAACCCCAGCTGACAGCTCGGACACTCGATCACTCCCCCACAGTGGGATGGGGGAGACAAACAGAAGAGTAAATGTGAGAAAACTCGTGGGTTGAGGTAAAGACAGTTTTATAGGTAAAGCCAGCCTTGCACACAAGCAAAGCAAACCAAGGAATTAACTCATCACTTCCCATTGGCAGGCAGACGTTCAGCCATCTCCAGGAAAGCGGGCTCCATCACATATTAACAGTTGCTTGGGAAAACAAACACCATTACTCTGAATGTCCCCCCTTCCTTCTTCTTCCCCCAACTTCATATGCTGAGCATGACATCATATAGTCATAGAATATCCCTTTGGTCAGTTGAGGTCGGCCGTCCCAGCTGTGTCCCCTCCCAACTTCTTGTGCATCTCCAGCCTACTCTCTGGTGGGATGGGGTGAGAAGCAGAAAAGGCCTTGACGTTGTGTAAACACGGCTCAGCAATAACGAAATCCCTGTTTTACTGACACTGTTTTCAGCACAAATCCAAAACATAGTCCATGCTAGCTACTATGAAGAAAATTAACTCTATCCCAGCCAAAACCAACACAAGCTTGTAATGCAGAAGTCTTGTGGTGAAAATAGCCTGTAAGGCAGTAAAAGTGAGATCAGAATGACTACAGAACTTTTTTAGAATTTATCTTTTTCCTGGTAAATGTATTCAGACTCAGTCAACTCTGTGCATCTTACCTATGTTGATTATTTCAGCTTTGTGCCCAGCTGCATTACAATATCTTTTGAATACATCTGACACCTTATAGGTTCATTACAAGCTTATTGTAACTGAGTCAAATTACTGTATTTAAGATTAAAAATGTGCAAGGTTTGTAATACCTTATTAACACAGTGCAGCAATGACTGTTGAGTTAACAGCTCACTTATTGTTGTGAAGGAACACATGGATAAGTTACGCCCTAGATTGCGGTACACTGACTTTTAATTGTGCCCAAAGAAAACTAGCGTGCTTTGCTATTAGACACTACCAAATAGCTATTTCTCTGTTGTACACAATTTTAAAAAGCAGATATAAAATATTTTGAGTAGAGGCAGAGACATGCTGATGAATATTGCATGAATAAGTCCAGCATGGATATTGTTTCCTGCAATGTCTCTTGCAGAAGGATAGTCTCTGAGATTTGAAAGATTCCCTAGCATATTAATCTTTCAAATTTGATGATGTTGGAGCCAGTACTTAGAAATGATCGGCCTGCCAATTCTCATGCTCTGAAAGTGATGGAAATATAATTATTGTCCTTGAATATAAAATGCACTGAAAAACAGGGTAAGATCTCTTTAGTGTTTTGTTACTGAATAAGAGTAATCTTATTGATACCATGTAGTAGATATGCCGTTCTGATGTTCTGAGCAGAATTGTGCATTAATCTGCAGTGTTTTATTCCCACAGAGGAAATCTTGTGTAAAGAATTTTGGAGGCATTCCTCCCTTATATATTTATCTCACAGTTATGCCCTTAGTTCACTTTTAAGAAACTTTAAAGCTATCTACTTAGTGTTCAGAAGTACTTCAGTATCTTCAGCCCAGGTAAGATTGGACAGACAGACAGATTCATCTTTTTCTTTTTGCCACATGTCCCTGCTTGCTTGGTTTCTGTGGGTCATGAAGCAAGATCAAGCATTGTAATGCTGATGATCAGCACAGCTTAACTGGCATCCTTCTTACCTGGCTCTGTTTTGGACCACTTCAACCTGCTGTCTTAAAGAGAAATGTGTTTTAGAAAGAATAACTGTAACCAATGTGAATGCAAGCCAGCTGGTTAAAGTGGTCTTGAGGACAGGGTTTGGTCCCAGGTAATACTTTATTTAAAAGTATAGGAGTAGCCTATATATTCCAGTGAAGAATATTTATTCAAGGAGATTGCAACGACCTAAAGAGTTACCTGGCCTGCAGGTGTGTAGAGATTGAAATGGTAGGCTCTAAGGATTCTGTAATACACAAGGACATAGAGGCTTTATCCCCTTAATTTCTCTATTTTATTACAGATTACAACAAAAAGAACACATATCACCACTAACAAATATAATATCACAAAAATTACCACTGGCAAGTATACCTGTGACTAATAAAGCAAATATATGTATCTCTCAAGCTATTACAAATTACTATCAGCAATCAGTAATGTGTCATCAATTATTATTATAGAAACAACCAATATTATAGCAACAACCAATAAAAACAGCAACCAACTAGGTATATATTTTCACAAGCTACTAAAAACTTCTCATTGGTGAAGTAAATTTAACTATATAACAGCAAATATATTTATGACAGATTACTTATATCATACCAGTGTCAAGCAAATTAGACAGATTTCAGAAGGCACTAACCGTTCCAGTGGGGAGAACAAATCAATCCCAGAGGGGTCACAACCATCCCAAAGGTGGCAGGACAAACCAAACTGACCCCAGAAGTGGTCCCAGAGGGGGGCCAATAAAGTAACAGAGATAGTCTCACTTCAAAAATCATCCATGTCAGAGTCTGGAGTCAGCCCAGCATCTCCAGTCAGAGTCCAAGATAGCATAGAAAGTGTATATAGTGAATTCAACCTGCTTCGGTGTAATGGGTTTGTGTGGCAAGGTTTTGGTAGCAGTGAGGTACAGGAGTGTCTTCTGTGAGAAGCTAATAGAAGCTTCCCCTATGTTCAATACAGCTCATGCCAGCTGGCTTTAAGATGGACCCATCATTGACCAAGGCTAGGCTGAGCTAATCAGAAATGGGGGAGGAGGTGCTCCAGGCACCAGAGCAGAAATTCCCCTGCAGCCTGTGGTGAAAACCATGGTGGGGCAGGCAGTGGAGCAGATATCTACCTACACCCTGTGGAGGACCCCACACCGGCATAGGTGGATGCCTGAATGAAGCTGTGAATCTGTAGGAAGCCTGCACTGGAACAGGATCCTGACAGAACCTGTGGACCTGTGGAGAGAGATAAATCCACACTGGAGCAGGTTTGCTGCTAGTGACCCCATGGCAGGGGGCCCACACTGGAGCAGTCTATTCCTGAAGGACTGCACATCATGAAGGAGACCCACACTGGAGCAGTTCATTAAGAACTGCAGCCTGTGAGAAGGACTCATGGTGGAGAAGTCATGGAGGACTGTCTCCTGTGAAAGGGACACCACATTGGAGCAGGGAAGTGTGTAAGGAGTCCTCCCCCTGAGGAGGAAGGAGTGGCAGAAACAACAGTGTAATGAACTGACCACAACCCCCATTCCCTGTTCCCCTGTGCTGCTCAGGGGGAGGAGGGAGAGAAATCGGGAACAAAGTTAAGCATGGGAAAGAAGGAGGGGTGGGGTGAAGGTGTTTTAAGATTTGGTTTTATTTCTCATTACTCCTCTCTGAGTTAATTGGTAATAAATTACTTTTTTTTCTCCCTAAGTTGAGTCTGTTTTGCTTGTGACTTTAAATACTGAGTGATCTCCCTGCCTTTATCTCGACCCATGAGTCCGTTGTTATACTTTTCTCTCTCCTGTCCAGTTGAGGAGGGGGAGAGTGATACAGCAGCTTCGGTGGGCACCTGGCATCCAGCCAGGGTCAAAATGCCACATTTGGAAAAGAAAAAGTGCATGCAGCACAGGAAGATCTCAGAGAGAGTGACTAGTGATAGTGCTACCTGTGATGCCCTTATGGCATTGGACTTTACTGTAGGTCATATATGAGGTATGTTTCTGGAATGTTAACTGGAAGGAAAGCAGAATACCCCATGGTACCTAAAATTATATAAGATGCCTGTTTAAGAACTGAATCTTGGTGTAGTATCTCAACAAAAAGATTGGGTTGTATTTTTAGATTGAGAAACTTGAGGTGTATATATATGAGCTAGATTTCTTTCTCCATTACATTCAGATGAGCTCTAGGACTTTATTTGGTTACACATTAATAGTAATTTAATCTAATTTCTTGTGCCATAGAGTAATCAGGACAAATGTGGAAGGTTGATACACAATGACTGAACTTAGAGCTCTGAGAACCAAATCCTTCTAGAATAGGCATTAGAGACTTCATAGTGACTAATATGATAGTAAATACAAATAGTTAGGTAACTGAATCTTGCCTTTTATGTCTATTTTAGGCAGAGCTGAATAGCTCTTCAGGCTTTTTGGTCTACTTGTCTGTTTGAGATCCTTCTTCTGAGCCTTCCTGTAACTTATCCAATAACTGTTAAAACTGTACAGTTCAAGACAGTTATTAGAGCAAGATCACAGCCCAGTCTCACTGCTAGCTAGATGGCTGTCTCAGTTATAAGGGCAAGCTCCTTTTGTATTACCACCTAATGATCAATGACTTCTTGTCTTCTCCTGAGATACTATTTTTCTCCATTTTCCCTCCAGGGGCAAGTAATGGCTTTCAAAACCATTTTCACAAGGCACTTTTGAATGATGTTTTGCATTCATTGTGTTTAAATTCAGTGAATTATCTGTAAACCGCAAGTAGTTGATAGGCTACCTTGTTTGGCAAGTAACTGTTGTGGATGTTGAACAGTCTGTGGACTACTTTTTATACATCTACAGAAGATATACAGGAACATTAAGTAGTATTTAACTTATCAAGAAAGGGTTTCCATCCTCTAAAAAGTTGAAAACTCTTGTAGTTAATGCTATTTATATTGAAAATTATTTCAATTTTCACAAAAATACACTCAAAATGTAGCTCTAGTATGTTGAATGAAGAAATTTTCTCTGTTAAATAAATTTCTCTTCTTTTGTAAAAAAGCAATGAGCCTTCAGAACATTCTTCAAATAAACTTCAGGTTCTATTAAAGTAAAATAACAGTAATATTTGTTCTGTGGCTTGCTTAATATATGCTATGTTCATATGGCTTATTGTATTTTTTCAAGGGAGAAACCTGTTGCCAGCAGGCAAATTATTCTGAGTTCACATAAGCACTGTTCTGTGATTGTACTTTCTAAAGCAGATTGACTGTATTTTCTCCTCACTTCACCTAGCCCTGGATCTCCTCTTGAGTCAACAAAATGTTATTATTTTTCTGTATTTTTTGTGTATTTCCTTCAATTCAAAGGATCTGATATGATGTGAAGGCTTTGTTACAGGTTCTCAGAAATATGTTTTAAAACATGGAAATGACATTTGGGGTTGCAAAGTAAAAGTGTGCAAAAGCTTCCAGAACAGTGTTGAAGAGCTGAATAGACCAGTATGAGTTGAAATGCTTGCAGTCTCATCTGTTCTACTTAATGTCAATGATACAGGAAAACTGCTCTTTCCAGGAAGTGTACTAGATACCAGGAAGTATTGATTTCCTTCAACATGTTTTTATCAGTCTGAAAATATGATTTTTATACAAATTATATCACAAGATTGGGAAAAACAGAGCGTGTGACAATTCTTCAGTGACCTGTTTCATTGGGAAAATCAGAAAATGAACAGACATTTAAACAACAACTAATTAGAGTTTTCATAACCCCTAGAAAACATAACAGAGTATTAGAACCTGAAAAACATAGAAACATAAAAGAAAACCATGCAAATTTTTGTATTAGACTATTTTTTTATACAGAAGTGATATTATTATGTGCTAAACTTCTACAAAGACATGTCAGTGGAAATGGAGCTTTGTCTTACAGATAAGTCAACAAGCTCCTTTAAAATTATACAAATCAAATGGTTACTTTTAGATCAAAAAATCCCATTTAGAGCTTTACAAAGAAATCTATTCAGAGTATATGAAATACAATTGGAATTTTAAATATTTGTAATAGTCTAGAAAGAAACAGAGTTTTTACACATCTAAAGCTTTCCTAAGAGTTGTTATTTGTTTTACCTACAGGTCTCTATTTTGGAGTTGATTGAATACTTCTAAATTGATGCAAGAGTATTTTAAGAGATAAAAATAATTTTAAAGTCTACTGTGACTAGTGGGGCAACAATATCTATAGGTAAGCATCTAGAAGTCTTGAACATAGTAGTAAAGAGGACTTTATAAATTCCTTTATGTGTTTTTTTTTTTTTTCTTTTAATATTTAATGCAAATCATCAGGGAGTAAAAGTCACACAATACTGGCTAAATGACCAGCCAACACACTCATAAAACTCATGAGGTTTTTCAGTGTCAGAGAACCAAATTTCATCAGTTCCTCTGTAACGACCTCTGCAATGGATTACAATTATTGGTTACATTAAACATTCCATAAAATGTCCTAGGATGGAAACTTAGACAAGGTTTTAAAATATTGCATTCCTCTACTAACTACATTGATATTAGCCAAATATACAAAACCAATATGTGTTTGTTTCTTGATGAAACCTTTGCCTAAGATGCTGCAGACTTAGAACCAAACCAAAACCAAAACAAAACTGCTGAACTGCATCAAATTCCATTTTGTTGTCTACTTGTCCTGAATGAAATTTCATCAGAGACAAACTAAATTAAAACATAATTATAAATATGCTATGAAATGGCCAGCTTCAAATGCTAATAAAAAAAAAATTACATGTGAATTTCCTTATGTATAATTACATCTGTGAATTATGATTTATTATCAAGTTCAGTGTGCTACAAAAAAACATGATTCCCACCATGTGTTACACATTCAGCCACTTAGTTCTAGGTCCTTCTACCCTTCAGCTTTGAGCTATCAGTAACCTGCCATGAATATTTGCTATGATCATTGTATGCTAAATTGTTATTTAATTTCTATTAAAGGAAACATCCTGGGACAATTAATTTAAAATATATTTTTAACTCCTAGTACACTCTACAAATAAAAAAGGAGACTGGAAAAGACATTAGGAATTGACAATTTCATATTAAGATTAAATTACAGTAAAACTGTTTGTCTCCTTTGCTCTGCCTTCTTCCTTTTTTAGATTCACTTACAAAGTCCCAAATATTGATGAATCTGTCTGAGAAAAGGAGATTACAGTTATTATTCTTGCATCATGCAAATTAATGCACTTGAAAATCTTGATGAAATGAAGTTTCAGCCACGTTAATTCTGTATGTGAATGATACCACTATGACTAGGATTATAATGAGCCTAGGCAAAGATATTACTAAGTTCTGCTTTCTTTCATATTAAGTGTTATTTCAAACAAAAAAAAAAATCTGATACCACTACGTGGAATTATAAAATCATAGGATCATGGAGTGGTTTGCTTTGGAAGAGACCTTAAAGATCACCTAACTCTAACCCCCCTGCCATGGGCAGGGGCACCTTCCATCAGATCAGGTTGCTCAAAGCCCCATCCAACGTGGCCTTGAACACATCCAGGGAGGGGATATCCAGAGTTTCTCCGGGTAACCTCTTCCAGTGTCTCACCACCCTCACAGTAAAGAATTTCTTCCTAATACCTAATCTAAATCTACCCTCTTTTAGTTTGAAAACATTACCACCCATCCTATCACTACACTCAGAATCATAGAATCACAGAATGTCAGGGGTTGGAAGGGACCTCGAAAGATCATCCAGTCCAACCCCCTTGCCAGAGCAGGACCACCTAGAGTAGGTCACACAGGAACGTGTCCAGGCAGGTTTTGAATGTCTCCAGAGAAGGAGACTCCATAACCTCTCTGAGCAGCCTGTTCCAGTGCTCTGTCACCCTCACAGTGAAAGAGTTTTTCCTTATGTTAATATGGAACCTCCTATGCTCCAGCTTGCACTCGTTGCCTCTTGTCCTATCATTGGCCATCACCAAGAAGAGCGTGGCTCTATCCTCCTGACACTTGCCCTTTATGTATTTATAAACTTTAATGAGGTCACCCCTCAGTCTCCTCTTCTCCAAACTAAAGAAACCCAGCTCCCTCAGCCTTTCATCATAAGGGAGATGTTCCACCCCCTTAATCATCTTTGTGGCTCTGCGCTGGACTCTTTCAAGCAGTTCCCTGTCCTTCTTGAACTGAGGGGCCTAGAACTGGACACACTATTTCAGGTGTGGTCTCACCAGGGCAGAGTACAAGGGGAGAAGAACCTCTCTCCACCTATTGACCACACCCCTTCTAATACACCCCAGGATGCCACTGGCCTTCTTGGCCACGAGGGCACATTGCTGGCTCATGGTCATCCCGCTGTCCGCCAGGACCCCCAGCTCTCTTTCCCCTACACTACTCCCTAACAGCTCAGTCCACAATGTATACTGGTACATGGGGTTGTTCTTTCCCAGATAAAGAGTCCCTGTCCAGCTTTCCTGTAGGCCCCCTTTAAGTACTAGAAGACTGCTGTAAGGTGTCCCTGGAGCCTTCTCTTCTCCAGGCTGAACAACACCAACCCTCTCAGCCTGTCCTCATAGGGGAGGTGCTCCAGCCCCCGATCACCTTCATGGTCGTCCTCTGGACCTACTCAAGAAGGTCTATGTCTTTCTTAGTGCTGGGGGCCCCAGAGCTGGATACAGTACTGCAGGTGGTGTCTTATGAGAGCAGAGAAGAGGGGGAGAATCACGTCCCTTGACCTTCTGCCCACTCTTCTTTTGATATAGCCCAGGATGCAGTTGGCTTTCTGGTCTGCGAGGCACACTGCTGGCTTATATTTAGTTTTTAATCTATCAGCACCCCCAAGTCGTTTTCCATGGGGCTGCTGTCAATCCACCCATGCCCCAGCCTGTATTTGTGCTTGGGATTACCCTGACCCAGGTGCAGGACCTTGCACTTGGCTGTGTTGAACTTCCTAAGGTTCACAGGGGCCCATGCCTCCAGGCTGTCAAGGTCCCACTGGTTGGCCTTCCTTTCCTCCAGCATATTAACCACGCTACACAGCTTGGTGTCGTTGGTAAACTTGCTGAGGATGCGCTCAATCCCACTGTCCATGTCACCAACTAAGATGTTAAACTGCACCGATCCAAATACTGACCCTTGAACAGCGCCACTCATCACTGGTGTCCACTTGGACATCAGCCGTTGACCGTGAATTTTTGAGTGCAACCATCCAGCCAATTCCTTATCCGCTGAATGGTCCATCCACGTCTCCCGAATTTAGATAATAGGATGTTGTGCAGGACAGGGCAGAATGCTTTGCACAAGTCCAGATAGATGATGTCAATTGCTCTTCCCTTATCCACCAATGCTGTAACCCCAATGTAGAAGGCCACCAATTTGTCAGGCACAATTTGCTCTTAATGAAGCCTTGTTGGCTGTCACAAAAACCCTCCTTATTTTCCATGTGCCCTAGCATAGTTTTCAGGAGGATGCTTTCCATGATCTTGGCAAGCACAGAGGGGAGACTGACTGGCTTGTAATTCTCCAGGTCTTCTTTTTTTTTCCCTTTATAAATATGGGGGTTATGTTTCCCCTTTTCCAGTCAGCAGGAACTTAACCAGACCTCCATGATTTTTCAAATATGATGGAATTGTCATTTCATTTGGCAGTTCCCTCAGGACCTGTGGATTCATCACGTCAGGTCCCATGGACTTGTGGACCTTCAGCTTCCTTAGATGGTCTTGAACCCGATCCTCTCCTGCAGTGGGTGGTTCTTCATTTTCCCAGTCCCTGCCTTTGCCTTCTGTGACTTGGGCAGTGTGTCTGGAGCACTTGCTAGTGAAGACTGAGGTGAAAAAGTCATTGAGTACCTCAGCCTCCTCCATATCCCAGGTAACCAAGTCTACTGTTTCCTTCTGGGCAGGGCCCACATTATCTCTGGTCTAGCTTTTGCCACTGATGTACCTATAGAAGCTTTTCTTGTTACCGTTGATGTCCTTGGCCAGATTTCATTCTATCAGGGCTTTGGCTTTCCTATCCTGATCCCTGGCTGCCTGGGTATTTTCTCTGTATTCCTCCCAGGCTACCTGTCTTTGTTTCCACCCTCTGTGAGCTTTGTTTTGTTTGAATGCGTCCAGGACTTCCTTCTTCATCCATGCAGGCCTCCTGGCAATTTTGCCTGTCTTCCTCTTCGTTGGGATGCATCTCTCCTGAACTTGGAGGATATGATCCTTGAATATTGACCTGATATCTTGTGTCCCTCTTCTCTCCAGGGATGTGTCCCATATACTCTACCTAGCAGCTTCCTGAAGAGGCCTAAGTAATGTACGTTATATTTACATGCAAAGGAAAATGGATGTTTACATATTTTTTCCATCAAAAAAGCAGTTCAACCATTCTGAAACTAGTCCAAATACAAATCGCTAATTCTATTAATGGAGTTCAAAAATGTACAGTTTTGAATTCTCAAAACCTTAACAACTTTTTAAAGTAGATCTGCCTCTGAAGGTATTTTCTGGAGATGTATGTGTAATATGTTTTATTTTGTCATTTTAATTCTGTAAGAAAAGCAAGACACTCATGCCTATATTTACACTGTGTATTCATAAAAGAACTAATTATACTAATAATGCTATTTTTATTTATGTCTGTTAAAAATCTACTCTGTGTTTCAATTTATATTCTAGCTCATAATGGGCAAAAAATCGGTATGGTACAGAAATACTAGGTATCCTTTTGGAAACAGAAAAAAAGGAAAAACAAAAAAAGAGAATATAAAAAGAAGAAAAGTGAAAAAGGAAAAGGGTAACAGGGAAAAAAGAAAGAAAAGAACTGAAGGTATCATCCAATCAGTTCATGCATTAACAGTTATGAATCATTAACCCAGATCTATTACCTCCAATTTCTGCCCATGCTAGCATGTACTACTCCGTAACTGGTCTGGATAATTTGACCTATCCTTGTTCTGCTTCCCTTCACAGAACTTGGGCTCTGGTGACTAATTTATCAACTACTTCAGATACTGTTTTTATAAATATGAGAATTTAAGCAGGTTTTAAGTTTCTTCAAGGAAAATATGAGAGTTTCTAATCTTTTATGTTTGCATTTTGTCATCACTTTGATAGCTAAAAACTGAAAGGAGTAGATGGTATCCCAGTACACAACAAAGCCCACACATATAAATGTACCATTCTTGTTCTAGTTATCAAACATCTTCTCTACTGTGCTTTAGTAGAGCAGCATTGCAGTTCTTTATAGAAATAATTGTTCTGGCTAATTTTAGAAAACAGAAATGTCAGGAAATTTAACAGAAATCGTTCTTCTTCTCCCCTCCAAAAAAACTCACTTCAAAAAACCAGCAAAAACAGAACAAGAAACTTAGAAGTGGCAAAGATTTCAAGAGTAACAGTGAAAAAGTTTGCCAACTTTTTTCAGTACATCAGTAAATTGCAAGAATCCTATGATGATTTGTATTATTATCTTGTACTCTGATGCAAACTTGTCTGCAAGACCTCTTTGATCCCAGACTCCTTTATAATTATCCCTAATTCTATTCTGATTTTCCTAAGAAGTTTTCTTTACTCAAACTTTTCCTACTTTCTGATTTTATTTCTGTTGACATTGCGTTACTGAGCCTGGGAGGCTTTTCTGGGTTAATTGGTCCAGGTGGATTAATTTGGCATCTAATTACACAACTTTTTTTGAAACTGCTGTGAATTTTTCAGGGTCACATTAAGTGAACTGCATACATATTCTTTAAAAAAAATCAGGAATATTTTTTCATTATTTATTTTCTTAACCTGATGCTGAGCTTAGTCCAAATCCTTTTGAAATTAGTGGCTAAATTCTTATTGACTTGATTGAGTGCAGAATCAGGCTTGAACCATGTATGTTAACCGGCACATTTTAGATAGTGCATTAAAAAACATATGCTGTCTTTGGGCTGTATGAAATACTTGCAGAATAGTCACATTCCTTAGTCTCCCTCTTTTTTAAAGCATACATAGGCAGACATCAACACCTGCACACACATAATAATATTTACAGATATAGTTTCTACAATTTCAGTGGGGCACTAGTCTTCAAATACATATAATGTTGCTTTTCTAACCATTATGCCAAGTATGTACGGTCCTACACATGATAAACCCAGATTTTGTGAACAAATAAAGGACAGATTTTGTCCTTAACCTCTATGCATAGAAGTTAAGTATACGTGTTGGCTGAGTGTGTTTCATCAGTGATGGATGTCAAGTGTTTTGTCTGCTAAACTGTCATCCTTGATTTTGTGGCATCATTACACAAAATGGAACACTCAGAAAGATAGGAATGAAGTGCACAATTAATTCTTAAATCTGCACATAGTCCTACAAAACATGTTTTAAAAATCTAAAACACCATCACAAGAGAGCAGGTCAGGAAAACAGGCAGTCACAGTTTATTATTATTCTTACCGCTTTCATAACCTCATTATGTTGTACATTTGACAGCTAGAAATTGTAAGAACAAGCTAGGTATTGTAATATTGGTATTACGATATTGGAATTGTAATATAATAATTCTCTAATTAGAGAGATTATAAAATGCCTTAAATAAAACCATATAAGTCAAAGCTGGATGAACAAATACTGTGACAGGAAAATGACAAAAAGTAGGAAGAGAAATTATACTAGTGCTAGAGGAAGAGGACAAAGAAAGAAAGGAACATACAGGAAAAGACTAAAAGGAAAAAAATTACTACTGAAATGTGCTTCTGAGCTACCATCAAAGCAAATGAACATTTCATCTGCACCTATTCTAAAATGACCAATAAAGTCTAGATGCTAGTGAAATAGATGAATTTATAAAACACACAAAGAAGCTATAGATCTTCTAAATGCTTGTGGTTTATTTCTTGGGTTGGGTTTTTTTCATATTTAGCAATTTCTTAATGACACAAAAGCCTTTGAATCAGAACCATTTCTGTAAATTCGATTTTTGCCTGTACATCTATCACACAAAACAAAAACCACCGAACCCACTGGTAAACTAACATTAAAAATAGCTTTGGCTACAATCACCAGTATTCTCAGGGTTGAGAATTTTGTGAATGTCTGCAAAAAAGCCAATATTTCTACAAAATGCATCACAATAGTTCATGTGATACATTGATTATTTTTGGAGAAGTCTGATCCCTGGGCTTTGAAATTAGTACTTTGTATACTGTGTAACCTACAGACAGTTCAACTGCAATATGATGTTTCTCCTCACTGATTTGACCATGCTTAACACATGCTGTTTTCTGCATTATTGGATAGAGAAATTAGAAGCATTTTTGCTCACAACAGCTCTTGAGCAAAAGAGTCAATCAAGAAAACATGCTCATTCCAGCATAAGGGACCACTTCCCTGTCTAGAATGTCCAGACTTCAGTCTGTCTGTAGATAGCTGCAATTAATGTACTTAATGTATCTAGAGATTTTAAAGCATTTGTAAAGCTCTTAATATTATACTGCAGTAATAATTTAATGTAGGATGCTGTATTATGGCTTGAAAGGTGAAAAACACAATGTCTCCATATACAGAGGCAGTCTTTTTTTTTTATTGCCTGCACGGTGAAATTAGGTTTTTCTTTTAAGATGACTGGTTCTCTAAACTAATTTAGAATAAATGCATAACTCTGTAAATATAGCTGTATATATAGCCATGTGTAGATATACATATATGTACACACATATGTGTGTATATATATATTTAAAAAACCCACCTATTTTGCTGTAGCTATGTAACTCCTATAACTATCTAGAAAGCTTTGCAGTAAAGAAGCTGGGGTTCTGGTGGACAGCAAGTTGAGCAGGAGCCAGCAATGGGCCCATGCCACAAAGCAGTATAATGATATTCAGAGCTGCACTAGAGAAGTGTAGTCAGCAGGTCAAGTGAGATGATCCTTTCTCTCTATTCAGCACTGGCAAGGCCACATCTAGGCTCCCCAGCACAAGAAAATTATAGACTTACTGTAGCTAGTCCAGCACCAGGCCACTAGAATGATTAAGAAGATGGAGCACCTGACATATGAGAAGAAGCTGAGAGAGCTGGGACTGTTCAGCCTGGAGAAGGCTCAAGGGGGATCGCATCAATGTGTGTAAATACCTGATGAGAGGGAATGAAGAAGTGGCAGCCAGACTCGACTCAGTAGTATTCACTGACAGGACTAGCGGCAATGGACACAAATTAAAAAGCACGAAATTTCATCTGAACATAGGAAAAATCTTTTTTACTGTGATCAACTGTATTAGGTTGCCCAGAGAGGTTGTGGAGTCTTCATCTGTAAGGATGTTCAAAGCACAACAGGACACAGTCCTGAGCAACCTGATCCACTTATCCCTGCTTGAACTTCCAAGGTCAAGCATTCCGTAATTTTCACTGGCTTTCTGATTCTGTCATTCTTTGCACACAGAGGTTTAAATTACCTGAGGCAGAAGGTGGTGGAGAGGGGGATATATGTTTCGTGTATCCCAAAAGAACGCTTTGGTCACTGATGTGTTCAGACCATCTCTTGCTCTTGCTGTGGCTATAACTATATAATAATAAAAGCCCTATCTCTACTAGCATGTGCTTTGCAGATGATTTAGCACTGGAAAGCTGTCTGGCAGAAAATGACCTGTGGGTATTGATTGACAAGTGGCTGAATCATCCCTGGAGATATTAAAGAGACAAGTAGATGTTGTACTTAGGGACATGTTTTAGTGGTATTGATAGGGCTAGGACAAAGGTTGGATTCGATGATCTTTAAGATCTCTTCCAATCAAAACTGTTCTATGATTCTGATCCTATGAATATGAGTCAGCAGTGTGGTCAGGTGGCCAAAAAAGCCAATGGCATCCTGGTTTGTATTAGGAATAGTGTGGCCAGCAAGACTAGGGAAGTGATCGTCCCCCTGTACTCGGCATTGGTGAGGCCACACCTTGAGTATTGTGTTCAGTTTTGGGCACTTCAATACAAGAAAAACGTTGAAGTGCTGGAGAGAGCGCAGAGAAGGGCAACAAACAAGAGGGAATGGACACAAGCTGCACCAGGGTAGGTTTAGACTAGACATTAGGAAATTTTTTTTCACTGAAAGTGTTGTCAGACATAGCAATAGCCTGCCCAGGGAGGCTGTTGAGTCACCATCCCCTGATGTGTTTAAAGGTCATTTAGATGTGGTGCCTGGCAAAATGGTTTAGGGGTGTACTTGGTAGAGCAGGGTGGATGGTTGGACTTGATGATCTTAAAGGTATTTTCCAACCTGAATGATTCTATGATTCTAAAATACCTGACAATTGATCTTGGCTTGGTGACTGTGAGATAAACTCCAAGCAGAATTAAAGTTAAGACATATTGGGCCATGAACTTCAGGTGCCAGGGTAACTGAAAATACTAAATTAATATACCAATACACTGGTATTCCAAATTTGATTACCAAAATAACCACTAGATTAAATAACAACTGCATAAGACTTTTCAAAATATCAACTTGGATTTAGATTCCTAAATTGCATCTGTGAACTTTGTGAGATCACAATTAGTACAGCATATTTATTTATTTTTCCATTTATGTACCAAATTTCCTACATTATCAATAACTGCAGTCCATGTCTTCTAAATATTGAAGAGCTATATGAGTCTTGCACAATACTAGTATGAGTGAGTATGAAAGTTAAAATGAGTATCTGACCCAACTCTAGAGGCATCCCAAGACACTTTATTTATCACGTTACATTTTTGATTCCTTGTGAGGTTTTCTTTCAGGTTAGTAAATAATTTTTTTTTTGTTCTTGGGGTATAGCGCTTCCCACTGACAAAACACAGAAGTTAATTATATTGAGTTGTTTATACCTTTATAATACATTTGCAATAAAAACATTGTAATAATAAAAATGGAAACAGAAGTAGTATTCAGACCTAATTGCTCAAGGTTGGAACATTCATATATAACGCTTCCTAGCAAATGCCCGTTTAACCTTTTCTTAAAGTCCTCCAAAGGTGAAGACTTAATGCGCTACCTTGGCAAATTAAATGAATCTGAAACTTCTCTGACAGTTAATGTAAATCTTCTCTCTCATAATAGTGGGCATGGACAACATAATGTCTTCCTCTCTGGTGTTGATATTATGTATTTAAATCTCCAGTCTTCTTGTCTTTCAACAGTATAATTTTACTTCTTTTCACCTTGCCTAGGAAGTCATATTTTCTGAAGATATAACCATTTTTGTATACTCTCTCTGTATTTTACCTAATTAATCTGTGTTTTTTTCCCCTGAAATGTGGCACAGTCTTGACATAGATTCCCTGTTTAGGTCTTATTGAGGCTATACAAAAGAAAAATAAATTACTGTTTTAGAGACTATGGTCCCATAAATATTTTTTCTATTTTAATATAAATTTATGTTAATTATATTTAATAGTTACCTACAACAATTATATTTAATAATTACCTACTCTTTGATAACAGATTTTCTTAGACAGGCAAGTAAATAATTTTAGCCCCATTTTGAAGACTGATATTCGCTGTAAAATTAAATCACTTGTAAAACACAGAATCAGATTAAAAGACTTGAGGCAGAATAGTTTAGTCCACCATTTTCATATCTGTTTCAACTTTTTTCAAAGTTCTATTCTCCTTGAATTTAGCAGGAGGATACATAAGAAAACATTTTCTACTTCGTTGTTTTTTTTTTTGAAGTACATCACCTATACAAAAAATATTATACATCTTTCACTTTCCTTTGAAAGTGTGGAGCTAATAGTGTATAATGTGTAACACTTAAAAAATTAAGTGCCGACAAGATTGAAGGACAGACAAGGTGTAAACTTTCTAACAGGACTGAATTTTGTCCTCTGTTTGGCCAGGGCATATTCTAGAGAAATAGTTCCAAGGAAACATTTTTATCTTTATTACTGTTGTTGTATTACTACTGTTATTATTACTGCTATTATTAATAATAATAATTATAGATGAACAATAAATAACATAACATAATGACTAATGTAATAATAATAATTATAAATTAATAATAAAGACTATTAATGATAATTTCTGTGGGAAAGAACTAGAAATACACTAAAACATGTCTTGAATCTCAAGAATATATATAGTCTATTATGTAGACTAAAACATCTTCAAAATATTACAGAATTTGCAAAACATGTTTTCACAGGATACACTGTGAGTACTCCTCTGTAAGAAAAGAAATTTGATATCAATCTCTCCTTTATTGTCCTACACTTTTTTCCTGTTTCCTGTCAACACTAACAGTCTCTTGTTTTCAAACAATATATCTTCCTGCCAAGATCTAGAGACTCATACAGAGCTTACATCTGGGTAATTCAAATTCTGTAATGATTAATCCATTACGCTCTGCTGTAGTTTCACTTTGATTCTAAAAAAAGTGGTTTTGGTTTTAGTTTGAAATGCTTAGTCATAAAATGAGACCCACTCTCCTTACAAGTTGCAGTTTATCAGCATGAACATTAGAATTTCTTCCACATTTCTCATCATCACAAATGCTGAGCTTAATATACCTCTAGCAAACAGAATGTATAGATTTCTCAGTTGTATTAAAATTTGGAAAGTTTTCATGGCAAAATCTTGTTACT
The DNA here is from genome assembly GCF_034619465.1 of Leptosomus discolor. Taxonomy (NCBI): domain Eukaryota; kingdom Metazoa; phylum Chordata; class Aves; order Leptosomiformes; family Leptosomidae; genus Leptosomus; species Leptosomus discolor. The sequence continues at coordinate 42,687,318 of NC_141391.1, read as the reverse complement.
GAAAAAAATTACAAAATAAGACCTTCACACTCATGTTATACGGTCAAATAACTGATTTCCTGTTTAGTGTGTTATATGTCTTAATAATATTAAAGCCCAAGTTAAACTTCCTTGCATACTTTCAACCAGTAAACCTTCAAAGATGTCTGCTTAGAAATAATTCTAAGTACTAGTGATGCCTTTGATTAAGAAAGTGTGACTTGCAATTTTAAAGTAAATTGTGCCAAGATGTTAGGAGAAGTGGTCTTCTCAAATCTTCTATAACAATATATATTGAATGCAATCCTTCCTCAGAGATGCTATCTCTGAATTGAAAATATAACTGACCTGTGTTGAAAAGAGATGAACATCTCACCTCTCATCACCCCCTTACTCCAGGATTTCTTCTTTTAAATCACTCTTTAAATACCATTTATTTTACCAAAATTTCTATTTTTTCTTTTTTTTTCTTCTTTTTGCCACTGATGGTATCTCCACATTATTACATTGCCAAAATGCAAAACCTTTTTTCAGGACTACAGGAGGTAAATCACAAGATTTTTGAATTGTGAACTATCGTTTCTTTCTGTGCATGCATAGTGCTGTGTAAAGGTATAATTACTTTTGTGAGAAAGAATATTGTTTGGGGAAATAAGCTTACATAAAGAATACTGCCAAACAATGCAAAAGGCTTAGAAGAGAAAGATATAAAATAAGCACTTCATTAATTAGCCAAGATACTGTAGGGAATGAAGGCAGTTCCTACTTTATATCCTGAATTACAAATTGCTTAAAATTGCTTTAGTTCTTTGTGGTTGAAGTTATGTTTTTGGAATAGCTTAACTTTCATAAAATAACAAATTCATTCAAAAATATTCTTTATCTATCTTGTAGTCAGTTTTGGTTCTGCAGAAAACATAGAAGGAGTTCAGCCTATTTGAGATCCACCATTTTTAACTCTGCTGGAATCAAGCTAAACTTGACTTTGGTTTATTTCAGGGCCTTTTAGGGTTCTCAGAACTACTGGTAGTTTCTTGATATAATGTTACATGAAGCGTTCTCAGTTTCCAACTTCAGACTTTTGAATCCTATGAATTTTTCCTAGTATTTCTACCATTATGTCTTCCAATTTCGTCTTGTGCTAGTCTGAGGTACATATATGCAGAATTTGGTATGAGATAGGGCCTGAAAGTGAATTAATTGTCTTTAAAATGTGTATACTCTTTCAAATGCAAATGTCTTGCATGACTGATATGCATGCGTGGAAGAAAGTCTGGTGTGTTGGACTTACCACATATATATGAAGGACTCTGCAGTGCGTGCAATATAAAGTGCTCGGTCCATGAGGCCATGAAGTTTCCAGCACCTTCTTGGATCCTAAAATCACCCTGTTTGGGTTTTTTTTAATCAACCCATTGTTTACCAAGGGTGATAAGCTGAAACTTAGTAAACTCAGTTGTCTAAAATTGTCTCTTGTTATCAGCCCATGGGACTAAATGCTAGGGGTGAACAATTCTGAACTTTTACAAGAAAAAGGTTAATTTATTCTTCACAACTAAATGGACCATATGTAGCAATACTTTTTAGGAGTTAGTCTTCCATCTTTTGGTTTTCTCCTTTATTAAGGCGAGGATATCATGGTGTTATCTGTCAATTTCAATTACTTAAAATTACTCTAAATTCGTCATTGCTGAATTCCCCACCAGCTGTTCTTTGCAATGTATTATTTTATGCTCCTTTTTCTAGCTATGTTTTGTTAGGTTGTTCAAATAAGTTGTACACCATACTTTGTATTCTCTGACTGAATAAAAATACGAGTTCTTCCACCAATATTACTTGTACATGGGATTGAATTTATTTCTCTGATAATTTGCATATGTAAAACTCAATTGCTGTGAACATCTATGGAAAAGAAAGACAGGAGAGGCATGAAGCTAGCCAAGGCAAATGCATTTTAAAAAAAGTTAACAAGTATTTGAATTTTTTTAGCTTTCCAAGTATCCGATATCCTACTAGTCCCTCTACTGATTCAAAATAACATTGCTCAAATTATTTTCTAACTTTGATATCCAACCCAGTTCAGTCTATTCAGACAATACAACTAATGTGCTAGTATGAATAAGAGTAAAGCCATTTTCTTATTTTCTGATTATGACTAAAAAATCGTCAAAAAGACACGAACTCACATCTTAAGCAAATCCTTCGTTATTTATTTTTGGAACCATCATTCTTTTGAATATGTCTTTTGGATGTGACAATTTGGAAAAGAATTAGTAGATTCTCTGTCATTTGAATGTAATGGTATTTAGAATTCTGTGGATTTGAGATTTGTTATGTTGTCTTCTGGGTGTGAATTAGGCAGCTGGGGGGGGCATTTTCTTCTTTGGGGTTTTCTGACACAGGCATTGTTCAATTAAGTTTGGAACTGTGATGCTAGGTATTACAACGATCTCTTATTTAATCAATGTGTAGGAAGAGCTGAGGATAATATGTTTCATCATTTGTTAGTTTTTGTGAATATTTGTTCTAACAGCAAAAGCTGACTTCAATGGAGATTTGCACAGCCTAGAGTCTAGAGAAGGATGATTGTAACAAAAATGTATTTCTTTAGAAATAAATGCTGTTATGTTGAGGGAAAAAAGTCTTGTAGTAAAGACTCTACTAAATTAGACATAAGGGGATAATAAGATTTACTATCTGGAGACTTATTTTTCTTCTATTAATGGTGAAGGAATGAGCTTAGATAATTAGTTAATGCCTTACTTTTAATATATTACTTAGGCTAGGTGAATGTCATCCTTTGTTCTGGCCACTTCTTAATTGGCTGAAGCTGCAATAATGCAGAGTCATGGGGGCACAACAATGTAAAATGGATAACCTGGATATCAGCAGCTTTCCAGCAGTGATTTCTTAGAAAGGACTTCAAGATCAGGCCAGGAAATAAAGTACATTCGTCATTGTTAAGCTAAGAGATGTTATGTGACTGTTTTTATCCAAAAAGCTAGATTAAAGGTAGCCCAGTTCCATCTGTACTCTTGTAAGCACAGTGTAGAAATCTACATGGATTACAATATTCTGAAAAAAAATCAGCTATGAAAGTATTATGATTTTCTACAGATATTAAAATTTCTGTAATGTTTCCCTAGTATTATTGTAAGTTCCAAATATCCTTGCGTTGTTGGGAGATAATATCACTTTTCTCATCTTTATTGCTACACTGGATCACTGAATTGGGGGACCATTCTCAATAGCTAGAGAACATTCTATTCTAAATGTTACATTATTTCATAATGTCAGGTTATTTAATATGAAAAATGCAGAAACTGCTGTCAAACTGACTTTATCTTCTAGGAAATTAAGCTGCATTATCACACACAATGCAGACTTCTTATAAAAGTAGCAAGGCAAATCTAGTGGGTAGTTGTCAGGAGATAATCACCCCCCTTGGGAATTATAGATACTCTGCTAAATCTTGTATCTTTTACAGCCTTAGGGATATGATTATATTATGACAAAAATACCCCTGTTGCATTACTTATATTTTTCAGTGAAGGACTACCTGCAATCATCTAGCTGGAATACCTCAAGAGATCATTTCTTTATGCTATTAAATTTCAAGTTTTAAATAACCACACAAGAGAATATCTACTATTCAGCTACATAATTCTAAAACTTTGTTATTACTGGAAAATATCAAAGTAAGAGGTTTCCGTAAGAATATTTAATTTATGTTAACATTATACAAAGACATTAAATAAGACCTATGCATGACAATAATCATAATCATAAAAACAATACAAACAGTACTGATAACAATAACAGCTAAAATAATAAATTAGAAATAGTATTAGAATCAGAAATAGTTTTTCTGTTTTCAAAGTGCTTAGCATACATTAACTAATTCTAAGATCAATGCTAGCCTTGTGTCTGAGCTGAGTAGAACACAATGACAAGAAAACCTAATTGTGGCATCTTTTTGACCATGACTGTGTAAACAATACCTTCAACACAGAGTAATTTTATTTAAATTTAACCTCAAAAAGTACCCAGCTATGGGTTTTGTTTAACATTTGATGAATATATTTATGAAAATCCTGGGATAATTTAGTGATTTCTCACTTCAGCAGCAGAAAAAATGGGCACCAGGAGGGAAAGAGGCTTTTTCCCCTGTTTGTGGAAATTAAACCCTGGGGTTTCTATTTTGTTTTAATTACAACACTATTTGAAACTTAAAGAGAATGTTTCTTTGGGTCATCTGTGAAACTACACTTGAAAGAAGGTCTTCAAAATGAAAGTTGCAGTGGAGGAACAGACATCATCATTTATTCAACAGCTTATGGAGCAGAGCAACTAGCCTCCAGGCCATGAACCTACATTATCTTTTTCCAAGAGTCAGCCTTGAACCTTGAGATGTGTCATTGTGGCTTTATTACACAGCTGCCGTATGTCTAACTGTAATAATTGAGCACCAGTTAAAAGATATCTAAACTAGCTGTTAACAAATTACCTTTTATGTCAGAAGTACATAGTAGTATAGTGCTACAGCCAAGGCAATTTGTCTCTGTATCGAAACCTTTAAGATAAATTAGGAGTACAGACAGAATACTAAGCCAAAAAAGTTAAGCTAAACCTTGTTAGTCCAGGTATCTCATTGTAGTATGAATTCTCATTGTTATCAGGTAGTGACTAATCTGATAGCCTTCTATGATGGTATGACTGGTTAGGTAAATGATTGCAGAGCTGTGGATGTTGTCTACCTCAACTGCAGCAAGGCCTTTGACACTGTCTTCCATGACATCCTTATAGGCAAGCTTAGGAAGTGTGGGATAGACAAGTGGACAGTGAGGTGGATTGGGAACTGGCTGAAGGACAGAGCTCAGAGGGGTGATCAGTGGCACTTAGTCCAGCTGGAGGCCTGTAATTAGCGGTGTTCCTCAGGGGTCAATACTGGGTCTGGTCTTGTTCAACATACTCATCAATGGCCTGGATGAAGGGACAGACTGTACCTTCAGCAGTTTGCTGATGATACAAAACTGTGAGGAGTGGCTGATATGCCAAAAGGCTGTGCCAGACCATTCAGTGAGACCTGGACACGATCTTGTGCAACCTGCTATAGGCAAACTTGCTTTAGCAGGGGGTTTGGACCAGATGATCTCTAAAGGTCCCTCCCAACCCCTACCATTCTGTGATTCTGTCATTCTGTGATAGAGAAAACTTTAATACTAATTAGAAATTTACATGTATTTATACATAGTGGAGAGAGTCCAAGAGAAAGAAAATACGTTTATCCTAGAGCTTTGAAATTAGAACAGTCTTTATGAATTGAAAGTCCAGGTTAAATTTAGGTGAGAACAAGCTTAATTTTATAGACATTTAGAAAATGACCTGCCTGGATGAGCAAGGACCTCCAGGAAACACTCAAAAGGATGAAGAAGGACATTTACAATATGTGGAAAAAGGGACTGGTTACTTGGGAGGAATATAGAAATATTGTCAAGAGTATACAGGGATGCAACAAGGAAGGCTAAGGCCTGTTTCGATTTAAATCTGGCTAGGAATGTCAAAGATGACAAAAAGGGCTTCTTCAAATACATCGGTAGCAAAAGGAAGAGCAGGGAAAATGTGGGCTCCCTGCTGAATGAGGCAGGTGCCCTGGTGACTGAGGATACAGAAAAGGCAGAGTTACTGAATGATTTCTTTGCCTCAGTCTTTACTGCTGAGGCTGGTCCTCAGGAATCACACATCTTGGAAGTAGGAGAAGAAATCTGGAAGAAGAAAGACTGCTGCTTGGTCGAGGAGGATTGGGTTAAGGATCTCTTAACCGGACTGGACACACAAAAATCCATGGTCCACGAAGAGATGCACTGGCAAGTGCTGAGGGAGCTGGCAGATGTTATTGTTAAGCCACTCTCCATCATCTTCAAAAGGTCATGGAGGACAAGAGAGGTGCCTGAGGACTGGAGGAAAAGCAACGTCATGCCAATCTTTAAAAAGGGCATGAAGGAGGATCTGGGGAACAACAGGCTTGTCAGCCTCACCTCCATCCCTGGAAAGGTGATGGAAGAGCTCATTCTAGCTATTATCTCTAAGCATTTGGAGGAAAAGAGGATTATCAAGAGTAGGCAGTATGGATTCACCAAGGGGAAATCATGCCTGACCAACATGATAGCCCTCTATGATAGCATGACTGGCTGAGTGGACGAGGGGAAAGCAGTGGATGTTGTCTACCTCGACTTTGACACTGTCTCCCACCACATTCTCATAGGTAAGCTTAGGAAGTGTGGGACAGATGAGTGGACAGTGAGGTGGCTTGGGAACTGGCTGAAAGACAGAGCTCAGAGGGGTGATCAGTGGCACTTAGTCCAGCTGGAGGCCTGTAATTAGCCACGTCCCCCAGGGGTCAGTACTGGGTCCTGTCTTATTCAACATACTCATCAACGACTTGGATGAAAGGACAGAGTGCACCCTCAGCAAGTTTGCTGATGATACAAAACTGGGAGGAGTGGTTGACACCCCAGAAGGCTGTGCTGCTATTCAGCGAGACCTGGACAGGCTGGAGAGCTAGGCAGAGAGGAACCTAATGAGGTTCAGTAAGGGCAAGTGTAGGGTCCTGCACTTGGGGAGGAATAACCTCATGCACCAGTACAGGCTGTGGGTCAACCTGCTGGAGAGCAGCTCTGCAGAGAAGGACCTGGGACTTCTGGTGGACAGCAAGTTACCCATGAGCCAGCAATGTGCCCTTGTGGCCAAGAATATCAATGGAATCCTGGGGTGAATTAAGAAGAGTGTGGCCAGCAGGTCAAGGGAGTTTCTCCTCCCCCTCTGCCCTGGTGAGGCCACCTCTGGAGTACTGTGTCCAGTTCTGGGCCCTCCAGTTCCAGAGGGACAGGGAACTACTGGAGAGAGTCCAGCAGAAGGCTACAAAGTTGATGAGGGCACTGAAGCATCTCCCCTATGAGGAAAGGCTGAGAGACCTGGGGCTGTTTAGCCTGGAGAAGACTGAGAGGGGACCTTATCAAGGCTTATAAATATCTAAAGGGTGGGTGTTTTGAGGATGGGGCCAGGCTTTGTTCAGTGGTGCCCAGCGACAGGATAAGGGGCAACGGGCACAAACTGGAAAACAGGAAGTTCTGCCTCAACATGATGCAAAACTTCTTTACATTAAGGCTTACAGAGGACTGGAACTGGTTTCCCAGAGAGGTTGTGGAATCTCCTTCCCTGGAGATATTCGAAATCAACCTGGATGCATTCCTTTGCAACCTGCTCCAGGTGAACCTGCTTTAGCAGGATGTTTGGTCTAGAAGATCTCTGTAGGCCCCTTCCAACCTTTACCATTCTCTGATTCTGTGATTTTGGAAAATTTGTCTAAGAATAAGTGCATCATGATGCAAATTAGATTTCTAGAAAACCAGTGTTGAACTAATATTTCATTCAGTTTCCTTATGATTCACTTGATATTTGGGAGCTTGCTTTTCAGGAGAGGTACCAAGGAGGTCAGCCTGTGTCCTTCACATTGCAGGAGAATATCTCCCAGGTCCCTGAAAGGGACCTGAGTACGCTAATGGCCTTTAATGGCCTGGGGCCTCCCTTCACCCTGCTCACAGCCCAGGATATTTTAGTGCCCTGGGGCTATCAGGCCCTGCACCAATGACACTGTGGCAGGGCTGGTCTTCAGCTCCGCACAGTCTTGCCCAGCCATGGGCCTTACCAAGTGTCACAGATACACCCACACAACAAGCAGAACAGTCACTTGAACACCCCTACAGATCTGAGCAAACTGCAAGCGCAGAAGCCGGACAGAGGTACTCACAAAACAGACAGGGCAACTACTCCAAAAATGGGGATTTATACCATTACCACTAAAGTTAGATAGCACTCTTATAGACAAAAATAAGGTTCAGATGTCAGTTTGGAACATATTACTACACAGCTGTCTTAATAATTCCTAAACTATTCAAACAGGCCTGTTAGGAAAGTAATCCCAAATGTGCACTTGTTCACCCACGAAAGGGGGAAAACCTCTCTCAAGGGTGTGGTACCCAGAAGCTATAATCACTCACCCAAAAGAGCAAGGACTCACTCAAGGATATATTGTCTTGGTTTGAAAAAGACAGGTGTCTGTGGAGGAAGGCAGGAGCCTCCCTTGAAATGGAGAGTGCAACCCCCTTCCCTCCAAACTATTATAATTTTGAAATTAACGGGCCTTCAGGCAAAGATATGGGGAATAGGAATAACAGTTCTTTACTAATATATATATATATATATATATATATAACACAAGGCAGGGAAAAACAAACAACCCACTGGTTTACACTGACAGAGTCAGGAATACAACCTGACACCCTGTTAGGGTGGCAGTAGCAGTCCGATAAGATGCTGGCTGCCGTCCTCCTGAAGTGATGGGTGTAGTTCTGTGGAAGCAGCAATCAGGTAAAAGAGTCTGGTCTTCCTCCGAAGGTCCGGTGGTCGGCAGGTAGCTCTTGTCCTCTGGAACTCCAGTGGGGGGAAAAGCTCCTCTGGGAATCCAGTGGAAGAAAGGCTGCTAGGGTGTTCAAAATCTCCGTTTTTATTTGGCATGGACTGCTTGGCTCCTTCCCCCCCCCTCCCCGGGCGGAGCATCTCACAATGGGATGGGGAGTCGTGAGGCAGTTCCTTGATGGGCCATTAACAGGAGATAGCCCAGGAGCGAGTTATCGATGGGTCAGGCGATAAGGCATTGTTGTGCCCAGTAACAGGAGATAGTCCAGAGGGGGGAGGCAGGGAGCACCGCCCCACCTGGTCTCAACAGCTCCTGAAGATGGTAATAGAATATTTTTTTTTCCTTTTGGCACATTTTACACTGTAACTCAGGACATATATCCAGAAGAAATCACTCACTCAAGATGGGCAGTGAGGCACTCAAGCCCGGGGTGTTTCCTCAGGCGGCGCCCAGATCCATGGAGAGAGTCCCTGACTGTGACTGCAGACCTGCTGCACCGAGGAGGACCGACTCAAATCAGCTCTCCAGCAGGACCCCATTTATACCCAAGTCAAGTCTGGCCTGTGGTCATTTTAAATTAAGTTGGTGCCAGCAGGAGTTTTGTCTAGTCTCCTGAAAGACCTGCTTGTTATTGGGTCTTTAGCAAACCCTGGTCGTTTTCAGGTCCGGGTGGGGGCAGGTGCACTTGCCATACCAAGCCAGGCCCACTCACATGCCCACATCTGAGCCCAGCCTCTACACATGCCCTTAGCCCTGCCTGGCCACCTCAGGGATGTATCTGACTCTACCTCCCCTCACCAGGCCTGACCCTAGTCCCCTCCCGTGGCCTGGCCTTGACCTGGTCACATTCCCACATATGTACCTGATGCCCTGGGCTGGGGGATGTCTAGTCCAATGCCCTAGCTCAGAGCAGGGACAGCTATAGTATGTTGCTCAGGACTGTATCCAGACAAGTTTTGAATATCTCAAACTGCTTCACAACTGCTCTGGGCAACCTGTTCCAGTGTTTGACCACTGTCACAGCGAAAAACATTTTTACTGTTTCAGTGGAATTTATTTTTTTTCACTGTGCATCAATTGTCTCTTGTCCTGTCAGTGGGCACAAGTGAAAAGTGTCTGGCTGGGTCTTTTTTAATTATCCCCATCAGATTTTTGTTCATATTGAGCTTCTCTTCTCCAGTTTGAATAATCATGTCTCTTTCAACCTCTCCCCCTACATCAGATGCTCCAGTTCTTTAATCAGCTTGATGACACTGAAGTCTGGTCTTAAGGAAAGTGTTTATGTGGTTGTAAGAGGTTTGTGAATATTTCCTGAAACTTTAAATACAAATTCTACCATGAAGATTACAGGTTTCTGGATTATGTCCATTATGACTGTTAAGTTTAATTCAGCATTAAGATCCAAAACAGCTTAGAATACTGGAAGTCCAAATGGCTCAGACTTTGCCCATTAAATTTTCTTACCATATTACAAGCAGGATCCAAAGTTCTCAAGGAACCTACAAAATAAATTGCTGCTAAAGCTTAAAAATTGATCAGAATCTTGACACTTCAATTTCTGTGCTTGCTGTCCAAATATCTAATAAAGTGCTAGATACTAGATTAGCAGTGTTACTTGGTGAAAGATGATCTTGAGTCAATAACAAGAGGTGGGGAGCAGGAGAATGAAGCAGCATCAGAAGAAACAATGAGACTTTAATAGTGAAGTAATGCAACTCAAGAAGTAGCATGACAGACAAAAAAATCTAATAAGAACTGGAAACTATACCAGAAAGCTTATATAAAGTTAGCCTCTTCAGAATTTTTTTATGCTGAATTGAAATTTGGCAAGAGATGGAATAAATGCTGATGTTGTCAGCATTGAAGATATTTCAGTAACAATTTTATTAATACAGATTGGGGAAGTGAATTGAGTTCCAAATGACAGATACCTACTTTTTGTTATCTGAATGTAGCATCTAAATGAATACCAGCTGCCTAATAGTCAAAAGAAATCCAGTCATAAGTCTAGAACGCTATTCAGCTAACCAAGTATAGAGGTCTAAATTGTTATTTCAGCTTGTCTATCTACACTTCCTGTGGAAATACTGAACGTTTAATAACTTTCTTTAAGGAACTCTAAAGCCTAAATGGAGTCAGCGAAAAATCACAGTAACAGTGGTAGAGATAAGGTGTGTACATGAGTTAGTGTAATATAGGCATTGTAGGACATTCTACCTGGAACTTCAAGAAAATAATTTGGGTTTGAAATTACAAAATTTATGTGCACAAATTGATTGACAGGACTACAAACTGTCCAGGGAAGGGAAGTGGATTAAAAAAACAGATTTCTTATCTGTTGTACTGGCTAGGATAGATGTAATTTTCTTCATAGCAGTTCATATGGTGCTGTGTGTTAAATTTTTGACCAAAACAATACTGAGAAGACACTAGTATTCTAGTTTCTGCTGAAAACTGTTTGCACAGCATCAAGGCCACCTCTCTTTCTCACTCTGCCCTGTCAGTGAATAAACTGAGGGGGGTGCAATAGGTTGGGAAGGGGCACAATCAGGCAGATGACCCAAACTAACCAAAGAAATATTCCATGTTTAGCAAAAAAAGGATAAAGAAGGAGTTCTAGGAGTGTTTGCCATCTTTTGCTCGGGAACTGACAGGGCATTGATCTACCGATGGGCGGTGGTGAGTGATTGCCTTTGCATCACTTGTTTTGTTTTGTTTTCTTCTGTCTTCTTCCACTTATCCCTCACTTATTAAACTTTTTTTTTTTTTTTTTTAAATTTTTACCTGCAAGTTTTCTTGCTTGTATTCTTCCTTTCTCTTACCCCATCCTACTCGGTGTGGTGGGGGAAAGGAAGCGAGCAGCTGTGTGAATACTTACTATTCTCTATTTCTAAGTTCTAGAAGTACGTTAGACCATTTGCCACAGTAGTCATCAGACTATATTCTCAGTCTGAAAGTATGACTTAACGTTTGGTCCCATTAATTGCTATTGGTTATTGCTTTCACAATCAGTCACCCTAACATTAACAAAGAGTCCAATTCTTTATTTGCCACTCTTTGCTTGTTCTTTTCAATTCTGCTAAGAATTTTATGCTTTCTTATTACTGATACTAGCACAAGACCAGAATCAGGACCAGTATCAATCCTTGTTGTGCGCGTGTGGTCATTATCTATGGATGATCCCAATTTTGACACCAATGGTAAGTTGGTTTTCACTTCATTTAATATTTACCGTACTCATCATTCTAGTCTCTTTATCCAAGTGTTCCGAAACACTAAATCACACACATGTCTTACACTATTTGCTTACACTTCATTGTCACTGTTATTTATAGTAAATTCTCGTAATATTTAATTTTAAAAGGTAATGGATAAATATATTTTCCATACGCTCATCTGAATTGTCATTTTTTGAAGTCATCCTAATTTCATACTTTAAATTATTATTAAAGTCCTCTAATATTTTCCTATATGAAAGTGATTTTTTTGGAGGAATCCCAATTGCTTACACTTAACTATTAATATAAAACTTTTATTAGCTTTCTCATAAACAGAGTTTTAGACCTATGAGCAACATCAGCATGAAAGAGATGGTACTTCATCTGTCATTCTCTTATTATGAGGTACTTCAATAAGAAACTTGAGGTTTGAAGATTTATTCTTAAGAAACTAAAATAGAAGCTACTCATCTGAGCCCTTCATAAGTCCCTTGTCAATACCAGCTCTTAGGGCAGTCATATCATAGGCATATCATGATATCCATGCCTACAGGTTAAGTGGGAGGCATAGCTTTAAAAGGGTTAGATTAGGCGTAACACCTTTGATTTTTAACATTTTAGTGAAATCTACACAGTACACTTCATGTCTCACATGACACAGGTCAGAGTGTAATGAATAGCCTTTTTTTGCTCCATAGCCATCTTTCAGTCATGTATATGTACAATGGAATTTTCATAGCAGAAGCAACATGATTGAAAACAAGCTCAGGCTTAACTATATTTGCAGAATTCAAAATGTGCTATATTTTAAAAGAACAGTACAATTCTTACAGAGAAGATAAGGAATAATTGTAAAAGCGCTTAGATTTCTGTTCAGAATTAGTTTGGAAAAAAAATGCAGCAGCCAAGTTTCATGTGCTTTACATTTATACTGTTTATAGATCTTTACTACCCTTTTTTCAATACTCTCTGTGTATTGAGGAAGGTTGTTCTATCTCCGGACAAACTATAGTCCAATTTTGAAGCATTATTAATTTATAAAATTCTGTAGCAATTAACACCACATATAATTTAATTCAGTTGCTATAGAGATCTCTACAGGGACACAAAAAATAAAAAAAAAGGCAAAATTAATCTGCATTATAGTCTAGTTGCCTAGAGTGCACCCCCTATAGGGAGAGTGCAATAATTAAATCTTGTTTACTGTGGGTTCCATTAAACCTTTGTTGTTACTGATTATATCATTGTCTGATTGATTTTTCAGGTGTGGAAAACACAAAAAAATTAATTGCCTTAATCCTGATGAGCAAATGACATGTGCATTGTGAGCTGCAGCACAGAATTCTCAAACAGCTGGAGCTTTTCTACTCACTCTTCATTTTATTTCCCATTATATAAGTGAACTTATTTTGAGGTAGGGAAAATTGCTTCTATCCACAGATTTGGATTTTATATGTGATCAATGCAAGACAAAAAAAGAAAGGATTTGTTCTTAAATTAAAATAATACTTCTCTGTTATAAAATAACAGCAGGTAAGACAACATTTTTCATCATCAGGAAATGTGTTTAAGGAAAATGTTGGGAAGGATTTTACCTGCAATTACCAACTGGTGGCAATAAACGAACCAAGCATGATAACTGATGAATTACATGATCTATTTTAGTACTTAGTTAGAAGTATTTTACTTACATGTTTACTGTAAGAAAGAGCATGGATTCTGTACCTCAGATTTTTTTTTCATGTTCAAAAATTATTTTCAGTATGAACTTTATTGCCATATAAATATTTGATTCAGACACACTAAGGGTGAATATATTATTAGTTTATTTAAACACAAGGCATATATATGCTTTTAGAGAGTTTGTACAAAGTATGAATATTGAAAGTTACTGAAATGCAGATTAAACAAAAAGACAATATGGTTTTCTGAAATATAATTATAGTTGGGTTATTAGAAAGGAACAAAGGGCAGTGTTTTATTTAATCAAGTATGTTTTAGGCTATGTATTCTGTAGGTAACACATTGAGTTTTCTACTCTTCAGTAAACATAGTTATGCCTTTCCACTACATATTAGTCAGGAAAAGTAATATATGTGTGGTTGTGGGAGAATCAGTTTATCAGATTTTGCTTACCTTGACAATCTTGATCACAAACAAATTTGTATCCTATATTGTCTGTTGCTGCTGTTGTACTTTAGGGTCAAGGATATGTTTTGGATTTTCACAAGATCTTCAATGATGTGACAAAAACAAATTCCACCATTTATAAAGACAAAATTGTAATTGGTCACTTGGTCACAGCAAACACATCTACAACATAAAGGAAAATTACATTATAAGGTACATCTGTTAAACTTCAAAGCTAGAATTGTGAATTCAAACATGATTAAGGTTTATGCTTTTGTTGCACAGGATCTCAATTTAGCAAAACCAGCAAAAGCAGTATGCTATGTTAACACTTATACAAAGAACTTTATTTCATAAGTAGGGACAGTTTAGAAATAGCACTGCTTCTTTTTCAAGAATATGTTCTTTATGTTTGAAGCCTTATAACTTTAATACTAGATTGCTATGAAGAAGTAATTTGTGTTGATATTTCTTCAGGATCAAAAATAAATTGATCTTGTAAACTTTCATGGTAAATGTACTAGTTTATGTGCATTTTATTTTCAGGCTTGTTGCATTAAAGATTGGCTAAATGCTATTAGAAGCTGTGCCCTAGCATAGATTTCAGGAGGATAGTCTCCATGATCTTGCAGGGCACAGAGGGGAGACTGAGTGTCCTGTAGTTCCCTGGGTCTTCCTTTTTTCCCTTTTGAGATAAAAGGGTTATATTTTCTCTTTTCCTGTCAGCAAGAACTTTGCTGGGCTGCCACAACTTCTCAAATATGATGGATAATGGCTCAGCAATTTCAATTTCAAAACTTCCTGGATTGCTTATGTCCTGCTGTGTTGTCCCTCCAACAGAATCAGGGTGGTTGAAGTCCCCCATGATGTTCAGGGCTTGTGAATGTAAGGCTGCTCCTATCTGCCTATAGAGGGCCCCATCTGCTTGGTCTTTCTGGTTGGGCGGCCTGTAGCAGACACCCACAATAATGTCACCTGCCTCTGTGCTCCCTTTAATTCCGACCCATAAGCTCTCTGTCAGTTCTTCCTCCATCCCCAGACACTCCATGCACTCCAGCTGGCTACTGACATAGAAGGTGACACCCCCTCCTTGTCTTACCTCTCGTAAAGAACCTGTACCCTTCCATTCCAACATTCCAGTTATAGGAGCCATCCCACCACGTCTCTGTGATGCCAATAAGATCACAGGCCTGCAGACATGCACACGCCTCTAACTCCTCTTGTATATTTCCCATGCTATGTGCATTTGTATATAGGCATTCAAGTTGGGTCCCCGTTGAAGCTGACTTACTGGCTGGAATACCTTTGTGCTACCCTTCAGGTGCTCTTCTGCTGACCTGAGATGCCTCTTCAGGCTCTAGACATCTGTTTCTGGCATTGGCATCAGACTGGTAGGAGTGGGATGGACTGAGGTTCCCCTCCCCTGACAACTTTAGTTTAAAGCCCTCTTCACCAGCTCGGCAAGCTTATGACCAAAGATGCTCTTCCCTTTCTCTGAGAGATGGACCCCATCAGCCCCCAACAGACCAGGTTTCTCAAAGTGAGTACCATGGTCTAAATAGTCAAAACCCTGGCTGTGGCAGCAGTCCCGTAACCAATTGTTGGCCTGCCAGATTCAAGTGGCCCTTTCAAACCCCTTTCCATTGACTGGGAGAACCGATGAAAATGCTCTAAGACCCTCAAGATTCCATAGATCACAGTTGTCATAGTCTTACTTGAGCATGGAGGAAATAAGTGTTGATCAACAGTTTATCAGTATATATGAATTAAGCATCTCAGTGTAAAATTCACTCTTTGAGGACATGTTTGTTTATACTCTCACAAACTGTTAGAATGCTTCCTGTACTGTTTAGCCCATACTAGCTACCACAGTCCCAAATAACAACTAATAATTAAACAGAGGTCAGAGACCATGTGAACTACACAGTGTGGGCGAGGACGTATCTAAAAAATAGTAGATAATATCTAAGCTTCCTCAAGTGAAGAATTCTACATCTTTAAGATCTAAAACAGAACAGGTCATAGGGTATTCAGTAGGTCAGGTATCAAGTTGTTTCGTAGGAATATGTAGAGACTGAGTAGAACAATAAAGATTCTAAAGATCACGTATTATTTCAGGAATCTACAAGGCCAAACAAATTCAGAGACCTATGCATATATTGTTTTATCCAAATTTTGTTTGATTTTGGGGAACAGGGGTGTTAGGCTGCAATTACTGTCTAAGAGAATAAACTATATCTTAAGCTTCATAGGGTAAGCTATTTAGTGTAAGGTTTCAGTCCAGTTGAGATAGTCCGACTGAAGCTTTTCAGTCTACATATTTTTATCTCCTTTTGATTAAGGAAACAGACTTCCACTTGGTCTGGGATGATTTATCATTGAAGAACTTTAAATTGAGCTAAATCCTCATTGTTCTCATGTTTTCCACATCTCATGTTTGCATTCTAAATTCTGTGTTTTTCAACAAAGAGAAAAGATGCCTCCTCTATGGAAGCTAGTAGTTATTTTCATGTTCTTTTATTACATATATAATTAATTTTACTTTTTGTTATGAGAAAAGTCGAAGAATTTGTAAAATTAATTCTTTTCTTTTTTTTTTTTTTTACTTCATTTGAGCCGTAAACCTCCCATTTAATTTCACAGCCATAAATACTAAATTGACTCTTGAGCTAAGTAATAATCAGTTATAGACTGGACAGTGCCTGTGACTCAGTTCCAATACACTACTTGGAAAAAAACAACAATAATGAATTTCAGACAAAATGAGTATCATCTGGTTTTCAGTCACAGGATAGAAGCAACAAACTATATTCTATTCATGGTCCCTAAGCCTAAAGGGTGTTTGCTAGGTACGATTTTTTGGAAGGACAACGATTCTGCTATGTACTTCTGGAGTACTTCTGAGGACATTTCAGAAAATCCCTGTAGAAGTACTATACTTCTTAGTGGACAGCTTTCCAAGACTCACATATATCTTAAAGCTCTCTGTGAATGCTTAGTGGAGAAAAAAACATTCTTCGAATAATAAAAGGACAGTTGTTCTACACAATAATTGCTCAGAGACTCATTCAGAAAGCAAAATGAAGAAAAGACACCATGATATACTTGCCAAATATTTAGAGACAGAGGCCAAGTGATGTGTTATGGAATTCAACACTTGTTAAGGTGGCAAAAAGCAAATAAGTATCTGGGGGGGTGAGGAAGTGCAGCGTATGAATTTTTCTAACCTTTCAGTAGCAGTGAATGCCTATCCTTCATGTCGTGAAATAATATTTTAATAGCTACACATCATATGTGAAATGCAAATTGTCTTCTTCTGTTTTTTTTTGTTTATTTGCTTGCTTGTTTGTTTCCCTGAAAACCACATCAGATGGGATTCTTCTCATCTAAATTCACAATTAGTTTGGATGTCTGTAGCTGAACTAAGCCTTATTGTGTCTCCTCAATTCTCTTATACTTAGGGGTTAGATGTTTCAAGGTGGGTGTGGGTTTACTTATAAATTTTAAAACTTCATAAAATTAAGTAATTTTTTCCTTTTGATTGCTTGATTTTTCTTTTTTACAGAAACTGGATTTTTTTTTTAATGTGTGTCCAAAAACATATGAATGGCACTATGTGCATAGACCACATACCATACTGAAAAATAGTAATGATGATGATAATGATAATAATAATAATAATGGCTAAAAGCAATGTCTGTCAAAGTGAACCTGACAAAACTCAGTATAATTTCATTCTTAACTGTAACTTATTATACCAAATAAAATGCAATTTGTTAGCAATAATACATGAAGATGCTTTTGCTTAAAAGATGCTTTGTTTTGCATTATTTTCTGCTCTATAAACACTGTTTTTTTGCATAATGTAAGTTCTATCCTTGATACTTCTATTGCTTCAAAGAGAACTCTACCTGTATGATGAGCAATTAGCATGCCTCCACTATTTATACTGAGCCTTAACTATTTTGTTATACTGCCACTGTTGTGATTTTGCAGTGTCCTCCAGTTGTGTGCCAAGTTCACTAAAAAGCATTTTGTTGGAATGTCTTATGGATTTTGAAAGCTATAATTTCAAATATGCATCCCACGATATAGCTGAAACATTGACATTAGACTTTTATTATACTTTTCATGTGAGTCAACTTATAGCACCATGGACTAGAGTATTAGTTCTGGTTTTTTGTTTTTTTTTTTTTCCTCTAAAAATACATCCCACGAAAGGCACTAGAATAAATTACTCATGAACTTTTTACTGTTTGCTCAGACTGATTTTATAAACATAAGGAAATATGAAAATGCTAATGAAATAAGCTGCTGGGCTCTGATAAGTGACTCAGAGCAACTTCAAATGTTTCTATTAAAGTAAATCACTGTACTTCTCACTGTTGACATGTGTTATCTCTTTAGCCACTGCAACACGGTGCCCTTTTTGTTCCATGGCATGTAGTACCAGCCTGTAGAACTTTTTCTGGTAGTAACAACAGAAACCAGGAGCCAAAAGCTGTGCTAGCAAGTAACTGTGTTATCTTCTGACAATGCAGAAGTGGTATACGCACTCATTGTGGCAGTGGCAATAAGTATTTGGTGTTTTAAAGCAATTAAGATTGTTATTTACATCATATTATTTTGTAATTACTAATTAGAGATTGGTGTCTAAAAATGACCAACAGAAACCTAGAGGGACAAAAACAACAGAAAGAAGTGATAAATTAATGGTATAAACTGAAACAACTAATTCTAAAAGCAAATAATGAAAATGTAAACGTTGTATATTTTCAGTGTATTCAGCTAAAATGAAACAACCAATAATCAAAATTTGTTCTACATTAACTTTGTAAAAAATAACTGTATTATACTTAATGCCGGAGTAATGGTTCTTCCCCTCTGTAATCCAAATCAACTGAGAGATAAGAGAAATGAGCATTATGAATATGAAAGTCCTGTTGAAGCCTTATGCAGTATTATTGCATGACTCATATGAGAAACGTCTGAGGGATCTGGGGCTGTTCAGCCTGGAGAAGAGAAGGCTGAGGGGAGACCTTATTAATCTCTACAGCTACCTGAAAGGAAGTTGTAGCGAGGTGGGGGTCGGTCTCTTCTCCCTAGTAACAAGAGATAGAACAAGGGGAAATGGCCTTAAGCTGCACCAGAGGAGGTTCAGGCTGGATATTAGGAAGAATTTCTTTACTGAAAGGGTTGTCATGCATTGGAACAGGCTGCCCAGGCAGGTAGTGGAGTCACTATCCCTGGAGGTGTTTAAGAGATGAGTAGATGTTGTACTTAGGGACATGGTTTAGTGGCGTTGATAAAGCTAGGACTCAGGTTGGACTCGATGATCTTGAAGGTCTTTTCCAAACAAAACTGTTCTATGATTCTATGAATTACCAGAAAGTCAGCTTATTGAAGGTGTCTTTCTGCATAGCCCAGCTCTTACATTCACAGGGGTTTCACTTTTTGGTTTCCTACAAGATTGCTGTAATTTACCTGACAGTTACAGTGTCCACCACATGATTGTTGTAATGCCAAGTTTTAGTGTTATCAAATATAGATAATACATAAACTTTTAATGAGCCACTGGATCCATGCTTTACTAGGCTTTTGCTTACAAAAATGTAAATTTAATACCCACTTACTTTAAAAGTTTCCTGATTTATATGTTGTCCTGGTTTGGGCTAAATCAGAACTAATTCTGTTTTAGTGCTTTAACTTTTCAGTTAAGTCTCCTCTAACTAACGACATTTTCTTAAACAGCAGCCTGTTTTTCCAGACAGTGACTGCTCCTAGCAGTGATAAGGCCTGATGTTTATAGTTCGTACCAAGGAATGGTGTGCAGAGAGGCCCTTGCTTATACTTGTTCTTATGGCGACCAAGGTCACTGCTAAATCTTGTGCTCCATGTTGGGGTGCCAGGAGTGAAAGGGTCGCACCTACAGGGAGGAGCGAACTGGACAGGTGACCCAAACCTGACCAACAGAGTATTCCATCCCATATACGTCATATTCAGTATAAAGCTGAGAGATCACGAAGGTCTCGCTCTCTTTGTCTCTTCCTCTCTTCTTCGATGGCCAACATCTGAGGAGGACTCTGTCTGTTCTTCTATCATCGATCCCAATCCGTGCATCCTGGAATCCAGTGCCTGAGTCCAGCTCCTGTATCCCATCCCTGTCTGCTGCCGAGTCCAGCCTGGGACTGCCCCAGTGCCAGCCCTGCGGTGTGGTGGTGATGTATTGTCATCAGGGTGGGGGGAGTTGGGTTCAGTATTGGTTTTGTATGTATTTGTACATATTGTATATATTTCATTTTTTAATCCTTATTCTTATTATTATCTTTTCTTTTATTGTTATTGTTCCATTAAAGCTGTTTTAGTTTTCTTTTCCAAACCGTAAAGTCTCTCTCCCTTGCTCTCTCTCCTTTTCCCTTTTGGGAGGGGAGAGGGGTTAGTAGAGAGCATCTGTCATTCGTTAGTGGCCGGCCCAGCCTCAAACCGTGACATATGTACATGTATTACTCATCTTCCAAACTTAACTGCTTGAAGAATACACTGAAGATTAAGATGATAATTTGACTATTCAGAGACAGCAATACCATTATAGGAAACTGAAAAAGATTTCTTAGGTAGAATAAGCAAAATTATGTAAATTACAGGAACCAATGCCAGTAAAGGCTGAAAAGGATTATTCATGCAGAGGGGTCTGCTTGATCTTTGTTGAATGACTAGTGGTGAGTTTATTCTCTCCTTCGCACAGGAGTAGATAACCCCAGCGTGATCAAATGGAGAACCAAAATCAATCCCACTCTTCTAAAGAAAAATAGACCTTCATGTGTAAATACCATTTTGTATTGTGACTACAGTGGCTACAATTATTTTCAACCTGAGTTAACCCATCCCTCCCCTACACTATATTTTCTTGGTTAATCCTAGGTTTTCCCTCAAAAGTTACACCATAATTTCCAGGAGGTCAGTGGATGTATTAATTAATTGCACTTAAACTCCATCTAGACTTGTTGTTTTTGTGTTTAAACTCACTTCCCTTTCTCAGCTTTCTTTAATATCAGCAGCAATCTGACAAGATCTTAATTTGTTCTCAGTAACCTGCATCTCTTAATTTTTTTTTAAAGGACAGTTTTTTTGAAATTTGTTCAAGACATAACTCACCTTAACCTCCTTGGTGATGTTATAACCCTTATTAAATGACTCCGTCATATTTGAAAAGCCAATGCAGTGACGTGAAGCCCTCAGGAACTGGAAAAAGTTCACGACCATTTTTAGAAAGAATAAATACGAGGACCCTGGGGACTACTGACCAGTCAGCTTCACACCCATGCCCAGAAAGATCATAGAACAGATTGTACTGGAAGTTATGTCAAAACATATGGAAGGCAGGGAGGTGATTAGAGACAGCTGACATGGCTTCACCAAGGTGAAATTGCATCTGACTATTTTAGTGTCCTTTTATGATTAAGTGACTGCATCAGTGGACAAGGGAAGAGCTATTGATATCTCCCTGGACTTCTGTAGGGTGCTTGATACAGTCTTCACAGTATTCTTCCCTCTAAATTGGAGAGATACGTGTGGTGGATAAGGAATTGGTTGGATGGTTGTGTCCAAAAAGTTACAGTCAATGCTCGATGTCCAAGGGTAAATCGGTAACAAGAGGAAACTCCCTCAGGGGTCTGTACTGAGACTAATATTATTTGCTATTTTAGAATCTTAGAATCATAGAACCATAGAATGGCTTGGGTTGGAAGGGATCTTTAAAGACCATCCAGTACAACCCCCCTGCAGTAAGCAGGGACATTTTTCACTAGATCAGGTTGCTCAAAGACCCATCCAACCTGACCTTGAACAGTTTCATTGATGAGGAAATCTATGATTCTAGGGTTAATGAAACACAAGTTTCTGTCCAATACCATGAAGGTTATTTAGCCAGTGTGAAAAGTAAATATTAAATCACTCAGAAGTGAACATTACATCATTCACAAAAGTATTACAATAAAATGATGTATACTAATGTGATAAATACAGGTATTTTAACTGATTTCTGGACTTTTTTTGGTCTTGATTTGTGCTTTATTTTCCTTTATATTTTTGCAACATTGAGTGTCATTATTCTGGTTTGAGGAAATATTTTGGATCATAGAGACAGAAATGTCAGAGGAAGGCTGAGATGTGAAATCATGATCATATTCAGATAGAATCAAGATAATATTCAGATTTAGAGCCATATCTGAATCTTTGAAAAATCAAAGTAGGTATTAAACTGATAATGGCACGTAGGAGCCTGAGAAGTTTTTGAAGGATGGACTTCCTTAGAAACACAAAGGAGCAGAAGGAAAGAGGAGAAGATTCCCCTGATAGAGCATAATCAATCACAGTGGCAGAAAAGACAGGAGAGAGAGAAGACCTGAAGTTGTAAGGAAAAGGTTTGAAGAAATTAACTATCCAAATAATGCATGAGTTTAAGGATGAGTTAGATTAGTGAAGAAAAGTTTGTTAGAAAAACTTGTTAGCCATGATCGATCACGACAGAAGAAAACAAATGATAAAGGTATTAAGATGGAGTTGGAGAAGAGGAAGCAATTTCAGGTAATAAATAAAAGACGCATGTAAGTGAACTAGATTACAAGGTATTTTCTAAGGACTGATGAGACTTATCTGTAAAAGACATCTACAGTTTACTGTTTGCTACTTAGCTACTTAATAGGTTTAGATTGACAAAGACAAGACAAAGGATAGATATGTTTCTACAGCAAGTGATTTTGGAGAAAGTTTACTTCCCGAAACAGAAAATTATCCAGTGTAGTTAAAATTTTATAGTTAATCTATCGATTTTTAAGCAGCTGAATAGTAAGCAAAAACCATTAATATTCATACTAAAGCAAACATATTTTGTAGTAAAAATAATGATACTTAAAAAAACCAAACAACAAAACAACAAGCTGTGGTAAAACAGAAACAACAGATGTTAAACAAAAATTCCGTCAAAGATAATATGATGTTTTCCTAGGCACAGTTAATCGTTTCCAGAATAAAAAATAGTGCTGCTAGAATTTATGTTAAATTCTCCAAAAACACATGTATTTGGAAATTACTGTTGTTGTTATTAAAAAAAGAAATCAACATCAGCAAACACACAGCTAATCTTTTTCTCATCAAGTGGTCAGTTCCAGTTTAGAATTATTTTTGCCAGCCACGATCCTACTAGGGTGAGAAATCTTCAGCCTTTCAGAGACTAGAAACATTCTTTTAACTTGTAATATAATATTACAGATGAACAAGTTATAAACCAAACTCTCTTAGTCAATTTAAATCTCCATGTCCATGGACACTTTTGCTGTCCTTCCCTTCACATACTCCACATATTTCTTGGCTGTGGATGCACAGAATTTCAAATGAAATCTCATCTTTCTTTGTATACTGGCATTAATATTTCTCTAGCGCTTCCAAAATAGATTATTCAATGTAATCCTAAACTTAAGTTTCCCTCTGATAGTTTCCCTTACATTTCTTTGGTGGTTTATCAACTGCGATTGTGTCATACACCTAGAAGAGAAATCATGACTTTAATAATATTGTGGGCGTGATTCATCTAACCATCATCAGATGTTCACATCTGAGAGAATAACTCAAGGTTCCTAGTAAGTTCTAGTTAATATCGTCAATTGGGTCCAAAGCATGATTCATCTCATTCTGAACTGACATGAATTTGTCCCTGAAAATATCTATTTCTTGATTACAGAAAGAGTCTAAAATACAATGTAGCCTGCTGTAGCTGTCTACATTGCAGATCTCTGAAATAAAATGAGCTGAATCTCACCTCTTGACACAACATATTCTGTTGCTTAATTAGGTGGCTTGGCACTTCTAAATATTATACCTTTCATTTAGTGTACAGTTATGTTGCAAAAGGAGAGAAGTAGAAGTTTGTAGTATGTCCTTTTTATTGTCAGTTACTTTTCTGCAGCTCATCACAATTGCAGCTGGCCAAATTATTTGATCTTTCTTTCCAATAGGCATATGAACATAGCAGATATAAAATTAATTAAAATAAATTAAACAAGTATGACTTAAACGACTTTATTTTTATTTTGTCCAATTAAGATCCAGAAGTGCCGTAGCCTAACTTTCCTGATGGTGCTTCAACACCTTATAAAAAACAACAGCATATATCCTTTACCTTAGTTCTTAGCCAAGATCAAATGTGAATTCTGTGCAGATAGATAACAAATTGTGCAGTACCAGCTGGTTGAACAAGACCATGAATGCCAATACTGGCCGTTTTGACTACGCATTTTCAATTCAACTACAAAATGGAAGAAACATATGACTTGTAGCTCAAGAAAATGTTAACATTGTTGGTTGTGCTTTCATTTTATAGAACAAGTAACTGCATTTTCCACCATAAACAGTGATACACAGACTTCTCCCTAAACCAAGTTTAACAAGTGTATTTCTTAAATTACTAACTTTGAGATACTGTAACCTTATTAGTGTATGTATTTACATATTTAGCAGATACAATATGTCTTCAGGTGTAATGTGTTGAATATATTCTATAGCCTTGTATAAATTAGTCCACAGCTGATTTATGTAACGACAGGATTTGTTTAACACATTAGATAATCATTCTGAATATTTTTTTGACATGGTTTTATTAATACAAATATGATTTTCCTTTTTCCGTAAAATACCAGTGGTCACACAGAATAAGACACTAGCAGCAGCTATGTTCTCCTATATGACATGAAATCTCCGTTCTATCCATACTTACAACTCAGATTCTAAGAGCAGGAGAAAACTGGTTTGCCTTAGGTCTTTTCTGTATGTTTTGTATCTTTCTGTTATTTTGGGGAGCACTACCTTCTTCCTAGGAAAGGGTTTAAAAATCTTCCATGGTGCTCTCTGCAATGGTATCATAGTCTTAATACATGAATCATGTCTCTTGAGAAATATGTCCAATTGTCTATCATTTCAAAGTAGACCCTTATGTATAACGTACGATTTAGTTCATTAGGAAAACGTCATATACCTACAATGAAATCACTGCAATATGGCTATGTGTCATTGATGGTGATAAGTCATTAAGCTGTCAGAGAGGGGCGCAGTATAAAGAGACCAATCTGCTGAGTCAGTTCTTTTGGAATATTGATAAAAGACAAATAGGTATAGAATGACCACTGCTTTTTTAAGCAGTCCATTTATTACATTGAATTCATATCTCAGTTTTCGCACTGAAGCATATTTCTTGGATGCTGACAATATTAACAGTAGATTTGTGAATTCTTGAAAAGTATAGGAAACTAACATATATGATATATATCCTGACATTATAATATTGGGACTTCAAAGTATTTGGCACTTCATCACAAGTACCTTCCTACTGTGACATGCTTGTAGTAAATAGCAAATAGTCCCTTTCTGGTTTATTTCCCTAGTAATAGTTGATTCTTTTTTCCGTTTTTTAGAGCTGCCCAAATTTTCATTGTGGTATATATTTTTCAACATAAATAGTCAGATATGTAAAGCCCATACTGCATTAATAAAGAACATAGTGTTGTGGTTTAACTCTGGTAGGCAGCACAGCCCCATGCAGTCGCTTGCTCCCTCATCAACAGTGGAGTGGGAGAGAGAATCAGAAGGGTAAAAGTATGAAAACTCGTGAGTTGATATAAAGACAGTTTAATAGGTACAGCATAAGCTGCACATGCAAGCCAAGCAAAACAAGGAATTCATTCACTACTTTCCATTGGCAGGTAGATGTTTAGCCTTTTCCAGAAAACCATTATCATTAATGAAAAATCTGACCTTAAGAGATACCATTTTTGAGTTTAAGATTTCTCACAATTGTACACCAAACCATTGATAACTATTCTTGGAGAATCATTTTCCAGTCACCTTGAATGGTTATAACAACTAGACTTAATTTATTTATGAGATGATTTGTGGGAGTCAATCATTCCACTGTAGTTTTGATATGTCACATCTACTCCTACAGTCCATAAGAAAAAAATTAAATCTCCATCCCCCTGCCAAACATCACAGACAAATATATTCAATTTCCCAGTCCTCTGTGACCCTATCTATTCTCTCAAGTTCTTAGACATATCGGAGTGATTCTAAGTGATTTCCTTTAAGTCCTTTGGCATGCTCCAGTGAATTATTTCACTGGGCTCTGAGGAACAGAACCCAGATAACATACCAAGGCATCCTTTAATACGATTTTGGTGTGTGCATTTTTTTTCCTCTGAACACCATCTTGAATTCCTATCTCCTTCTAAGCTTAATTATGTTATGTACCTTGTCACAGATTACCTTTTCATATGCAGCGAATCTAAAAATGCGATGAAGTACCCCTATAACTTTTCCAACTTGAAGTAGATCTGTTTTCTTGTATATTAAGCATTTATTCACTCTTTTCTTGCTGCTTTTTCTGCCTCTTGCTACTTAAACTGTTTTGGTGGGGTTTTTATATCTCCTGATTTTCCCTGTATGTATTATTGGTGTGAAGCTAGAGATAAATAGAGCTAAAACAAAAATATCTCTCACACTTCATCTTACTTTGCGGCCTGAGGTAGAAAGTAAAACAAAATTGTTACTATGTCATTAAGGATACGTCCATTGAGGTAAAAAGTTGGCTTTGCTTGTTAAGGGGTACTACACCAGAGTGTAAATTAAATGATGGAACAAATTTTATGCCTCTCTAAGCTTAAATAAATCAAAAGAGTTTCATCAAGAGTGATTTTTCAAAATCAGTTTAATTTTCCTTAATATTTAACTAATTAATTCTTGCTAGTTAATTAGGAAGTGTGTACAATACTTTGAAGATGATTATCACTACAGATGTTCAAAGCCCAAGCAATCATTTGGTTGACTTCAGATTTTTTCTTGTCCTTTGTTCTGTTAAATACACACAAAATCTACTGCCACTGAATGCCTCTCCATGTATTTTTTTACAGGATAATTAGCTGGAACACTGGAACATCATAATCCTGAAATTTAGAGGCCTGCCTTGGTTAAATAGATGATGTTTATTTAGTAGTTTAAAATAAATTGTTATATAAATCTCTGTTCTACATTATGAGAAACAAGGATGTTGTAAATTTTACAGGAAATTTTGTAGTGTTTTGTGTATTATATTTTTGTGGTTATTTGCTGCATTTTTTAAAATATTCATCATGAAATATAAATATAAGCAAGTTTTAAATTGTGAAATAAATTTTGAGTAAAAAAAGAAGGTGTATTTTGCTTAGCACATTTGTAAAATGATTGAATTTTATACTGCTGAAATTATTCAATCTTTTATAAAAACACTGGAAAAATGTATTTGAGAAGAAATAAATAAATTTCATGATTATTTAGGGCATTCTTTAAGTCCCAGTACAGAAACTTAATAGAGATTCACCTGAAGCTCAAATACAAACAAGATGTTCACAGGACAACAGATGAATTTTCACTCTCAAGCACTTAAAACATTCCTGTGGTTAATTCACAATAACAATGTGCAATGCTTAATAAGGACTAAATTACAGTAAATATCTCTTACTTGGAGATTCTCAAGTGAGATTGACTGAGTGAATCTGAGTGTGCAATTAAATTTATTCAGGCAAAGAGACAAGGAACTTCTATATCCGTGTACAATGTTTGAAAGGAGAGCATCATTGATTAAGGTCACTTTTTAGAGCACAAAAATACCAACAATCCCAACTCTGAAAAATATGTCCTCTTTCATTTCCTTATGATTTTTAGACGAATGTAGGGGAAAAAAAAAAAAAAAAAAAGAGAGAAAAACAACTATAATGAACCATAGCAGGGAGGAGCCAAAGGAAATTCAGCTACAAAAATGTAGAATCGATTTCTCTGTCAAGAATTTAAAGTCAGAGAAGGTGCGGAGATGTGCGGAGAGGAGAATAAGCCCCATCATTACTGAGTTAGAAAAAGGGGAAAGAAGACGACAGTGGGAAGTACTGCAAAGACTTACTTTCTAAAACAATTCACTTTAAGATATTTAGGTGTCCTAGGTTTGGCTAGGATAGGGTTAATTTTCACAAGAAGCTGGGAGAGGGCACACCCAGGACAGCCAAACCAAACTAGCCAAGGGACATTTGATATCATGCTGATGTCATGCTCAGTATATTACAGCAGGGGAGCAGCTCAGGGAGCATGCACTGCACAGAAAGGTAGGAAGGTGGGCTGCAGGGTCCATGTGGTGAGCTGTTGTGCTGTGTGTTACTCGTTGTATATGTGATTTCATCAGTATTGTTGTTGTTACCGTTGTTTCTTCTCTCCTTGTGTTGTTCCATTAATCTGTTCTCATTTCAATGCACACAGTTTTACCTTTTTTCTCCTGATTCTCTTCCCCACCCAGCTGCTGTGAGAGAGGGGTGAGGAAATGGCCACGTGGTGCCCTGTTGCTGGCTGGGCCGAAACCATTACAGTCCTTTCTGGCACCCGAAGTGGGGCCTGAAGGGTTGAGATAATGGCAGATCTGGCCAGAGCGTGTTATAATAGTTTTGTTCTGTGCATTTGTTGTATTAGTTAAATAATCGCTGGTCACCATGTTGGTTCGTTTGTTCATGTGGTGGTGTTCTATAAATTCTTACATGCGCTATGTGCTCCCTGCAGAGATGTTTGTGACCTCTGGGAGAGGGATGAGGTCTATCATTTTGCTGCTCTGGGTAATGTTGACTTACGATATGACTGCATCACTGGTCATGAGGTTAAGCTGGTATTTGTATGTGTCATTGCTGTCATGACTGTTCCTCAGGTGCCTTCATTCGTAATGTTATTAATAGAACCCAGTCCATGGGAGAGACAGAGTGAATACTTTCTCTCACTCTTCCACCTCTTCTTTCTCCTTCAGGTTAACTGTAACAGCTTTTGAGAATTTTTAATATCTCTGGGATGCCCAAGCCAGCATGTTCTTATTGCTATGTCTCCTCAATGTGTCCCAGCTCTTGTTTATGGATAAAATTTTTTTTTTTTTAAGAATTCCACCCAGATATCTGTCCTGAGGCTGGATAATTATGAGTGGCAGGGTGTGTGGGAGACTATGGGCAAGTGCCTAGGACAGTGATCACCTCCAGTGTTTTGGAATTTCACCCTTGAACAAATGCAGAATCCTGAAAAACTAGTAAAATATCTGGAAAAGGTATGCTGTCACCCTGGCAATTCCAGAGAGATAGAAATCATTGCAATGTGCTGGGGCCTGGCCCATGCCTACCAATCCCTCTTCAACACTACTCAGTGCCCTCAAGGGGAAGAGAAAGTCTCTGGACCTGAAAACAGACAAAGAGGTGCTACAGCTGAACCAGAGAACCAACCGGTGCTGGTATCAGTTGCCCTTATACAGAAGAAGAAATACACACAAAAATCAGTTCACTTAGTGAGGGATGAAAGTGAACCAGGGTCATCACAAGAACAAGAGGAAGAGGCAGAACCAGAGATAATCACCCAGTCCCTATCCTTGAGTGAGCTGTGAGATCTGTGAAAGGATTTTGGCCACCATCCAGGTGAGCACATTGTCACTTGGCTGCTCCAATGCTGGAATAACTGGGCGACTAGCTTGGAATTAGAGGGTAGGGAAGACAAGCAGCTGGGCTCCCTGTCTAGGGAAGGAGGCATTGACAAGATGATTGGAAAGTGGACACAAACATCTGGAGGCGACTCCTGTCAGGCGTGAAGGAGAGGTAGCCTTCAAAGATGTTACAAGTCACTCAGACAAGTGGACCATCACAGAGAGAGGTATACAGTACCTGAGGGAACTAGCTGTGCTGGAAGTGATTTATAATGATCTGGATAATGGGCAGTCACCTCTAGATCCAGATGAAGTCCGACACAGACAACCCATGCGGCAGAAATTTCTACGAAGTGCACCGCTGTCTTATGCCAAATCATTGGCAGCAATGTACTGGAGAGAAGACGAGGGAAAAAACGGTGGATGAATTGGCTAGCCAACTCTGGCAATATGAAGGAAGTCTCTCTTCTTCCCTACAGGCCTGTGTCTCAGCCACAGAGGAACTGTCCTGGGAGTTTCAACAATTCAGAAAGGGTATGTCCTACTCTCCACCTGTACGGGCCCATATCTCAGCTATTAGAAGTAGCCACTCTTCTGCTCAAGAGAGAAAATATAGAAGGTACACACCACGGGCTACCCTGTGGTTTTACCTATGTGACTACGGAGAGGACATGAGGAAGTGTGATGCAAAACCCACTTCGGTCCTAGCTGCATGGATACGTGAGTTGTGGGGGAAAACCACCACAAAAGGGGATTCTTCCTGGAAAGATGCCACTCCAGTTACCAGCGGGAAATTCCTCAGACAGGGTAGAATGGCTAAGCTTACGTTTGATCCTCTTGAAGGGACTTCTAAGTTACTTTCACAAGAATTGAGTGATTCTGATCAGGATGAGAGGGACCCTGACTCCAGCCAGGTGGAGGAAAGGGACAACCAGGTTTATTGGACCGTCTGGGTCCGATGGCCTGGCATGTTAGACCCACAGGAGTATAAGGCTCTTGTAGACACTGGTGCACAACGTACCCTAATGCCATCAAGCTATAGGGGGCAGAACCCATCTGTATTTCTGAAGTGATAGAGGGATCCCAACAGCTAACTATACTGGAAGCTAAGGTGAGTCTAGCTGGGAATGAGTGGCATAAACACCCCATTGTGACTGGCTCAGAGGCTCCATGCATCCTTGACATAGACTGCCTCAGGAAGGGGTATTTCAAGGACCCGAGAGGGTATTGTTGGGCCTTTGGTATAGGTGCCTTGGAGATGGAGGAAGTTGAACAGTTGTCCACCTTGCTTGGTCTCTCAGAGGACCCTTCTGTGGTGGGGTTGCTGAAGGTTGAAGAACAACGAGTGCCAATTTCTACCACAACAGTACATCAGCGACAGTATCGCATCAACCAATACTTTCTGATTCCTATCCATAAGCTGATCCATCAACTGGAGACCCAAGGGGTGATCAGCAAGGTGATCAGCAAAACTCAGCCCTTAACAGCCCCTTGTGGCTAGTGCAAAAATCTAATGGAGAGTGGGGTCTAACAGTAGACTATGGTGGCCTGAATGAAGTCATGCTACTGCTGAATGCTGCCATGCCAGACATGCTAGAACTTCAGTACAAACTGGAGTCAAAGGCAGCCAAGTGGTTTGACACCACTGATATCACTAATGCATTTTTCTCAATCCCTTTGGCAGCAGAGAGCAGGCAACAGTTTACTTTTGCTTAGGAGGGGAATCTAGTACACATGGAATCAACTGCCCCAGGGGTGGAAATACAGTCCATTATTTGCCATGGACTGATTCAGGCTACACTGGAACTGGGTGAAAGGCAGGAAGGCGGGCGGCAGGGTCCGAGCAGTGAGCTGTTATGCTGTGTGTTACTTGCTGTATATATTATTTCATTAGTATTGTTGTTGTTACTTTTGTTTCTTCTCTCCTTGTGTTGTTCCATTAAACTGTTCTCATCTCGATGCACAGGGTTTTACCTTTTTCTCCCAATCTCCTCCCTACCCCACTGCTGGGAGGGAGGGGTGAGTGAGTGGCTATGTAGTGCCCTGTTCCCAGCTGGGCCTGAACCACGACATTAGGTTTAACATTTAAAATTTCAACTAGAATTGCACTTTTGTTTGCAATCGATTGTGTGCAACAATCTCTCTTTGTACTGCTTAAATAATCATCACTGTTCATGTTATTGAAGAACTTTCCAGCCTGTAACTTTTAAAGTCTAATCTGTTGTTTTCTGTCAGGTTTCCTGTGTCTGAGTCAATTTCATCAGTATTTGTGTACTCATTTATTTGTGTCTAATTTAACAATATATTAGATTTTATACTAAAATATCTAATAGTAAAAAACCACTGAGATATTTCATAGAGGCTTCTCATGGACTCCATATTTACATTGGTTGAGATTCTCAGAAGCAACTGCTGAAAAACCCCAGGAATTAGATAGACACATGAAAAATAAGTACATAAAATACCTTCAGTGACCTAGGCAGTTATAACTGTTTACCTCAAACTTTCATGAAACTACTTAAAGTTTTCGTTCCTTGGCATCTTTAAAAATCGGTAACAAATTGCCTAAGTATAGATTAGGAGCTTGGTTTTCGTAAGAGTGTTTGATCATTTGGCTTAAGGAAAGTGGAACAAAGAGAGTTGAAAAATGCATACTTGTTTTGTTTAATCTAGAAATATCTCATTACCTATGGTTATGTGCTATTTTAAAATCCAGAACTTCATAGAAAAAAAAATACTAATATCTTTAAAAGCAAAGAAGAGGTTGGTTTGTTTCTTTGTTTGTTTGTTTTAAAAAAAAAGGTAAAATAAATTTTTTCATCAAAATTCTATTATTTTTTTAGGGAAAAAGATTTTCAAAAGTGCCTGAGTTTGACCCCTTCAGAAAATGTTGTAACGATATAAATACAGGCAATTTTAGATGTTGATATCTTTGTGTGTTTTAGACAAACATAGGAAAACATAGTATTTAATAAATTAATTATTAGTTGATAGTATTATAGCTATAGTGTCTTTTCAGTCATTTGAAAATAGCAGTGTAAATATAGCTTAACTGTAATAATTTTATTCAGGATGCACAGATCTGTCATGTACTGTTTGTCCAGTGTCTCTTGGCATTTGTCTTATTCACCATAATTTGCAGTATTTCCTGTGTATCTATTGGTGATTCTGCAAGTCTACACACTCTGATCTCATATAAGCAACATTACTTTGAACCTAATCAAGTTCAGCCTGCAGAGTTAGTTTAGATTATGCTGGTGTGATTTGGAATCATTATTTTACCCTAAGTATTTGCAATGTTATTAACATAAATAATGTCATGGAGTTAATGAGTACTATGAAATAAAGAGTAGACTGAATTAAAATAATTGTTTAAATGAGTCACTTTCTAAAACATTTTTATTCTTAATTTATTAATTATCTCTGTCTTTACTTTCCTGGAAAGTCATTTCATTTCAGCAAATTCAAACTGATTATCAGTAGGAAATAAGCATAACTTTCTTTACTTTAGATAGCTTGACTAAGGAGATTTCTCTCCCTTGATTCCAATGTCTATATTTTCAATCAAAAGAAGTCCATTTCTTGTTCAGATAGAGATAGTTTCATTGTAGGTTCCCAGAGATAAGTGAAAAGAGTCCATCCATTTTTTGACTCAGTTTGTATCAGTAATATAACAAGGGAAACTGTACGTTTGCATATGTTTGAATTATTCATGTATTTTGTCTAATTCTACTGATTATATTGGCTAGTGAAAAGGTTAAAGCAACTGTAAGGCTAGGTCCTAAAGAGCAAGAAATAGTTCTATTCTCTGAGGTGAAATGTTTTTGGGGTAGGAATGCCCACTGGTTTGGCAGTTTCTGTCTTTTAAAATCTCAGTGATTGAACACTGTGTAGACATTAGTTTTGAAATACTTGTTAGGAACCATTTGCAGTTCATTAGAATGCAACTATAACTGGAGACACAGAGAAGTAGGAACTTCCAGGTAGACCTATTGGGCAGATTCAAAGGGTCAAATGTCAGAGACAGATATCTGAGACTTCTTTAGCTGAGAAACATATTTCAATACTAAAAATTTTAATTGCCTATTTCTCACCATAATCAACAAATTCTTTTTGCTTTGATTTCTTTTCTTCTAATATTTTTTAACATAATTTAAAGGTTTTGGGCATACAAAAGTTAATTTATGGACAGTTAACACCTTTGGGATGTTTTTATGCTTAAATTACAAAAAAAAATCTTAATCACTATGTAACTCCCTTAACAGCCTGGCTATAAAATTAATACCAGTTCTGGTCATTTTTAATTGGCACAGCCTAATGTGTTCATTATATGTGAAAGAGAGGTTGCAAAGAAATGCTACCTACATAGCAGTTTTCCATGGATTCTGTGGATGTTTTGTACAAGAGTAGGAAGTAGAATGAAGCGGGAAAATATGAGATTTTAATGGCAAACAAGGGAAGCCTGAAAGTGCTCACAGTACAGGACAGCTTCTTTCCTGTTTCTGCTACTTACCAAAGAGAAAAATAAAGTTGTTGTAGTGTAAAACAGAAGAAAGCCGAAACGTAATACTTTCATAATAATATTTCACATTTTTTTCACTTTATCATGTACCATGTCCTATGCATAGTCACAAATCATAGATCTCCTGGGATTTTGTTCATTGTACATTGTACAAGCTGACCGGAAGGAAAAAAAAACAACCATGAATGTAGGAAATTCTTTTGTGTAATCCCTCTTGACTGCATAGCCAAGGGACAGCAGGATTTTGCCATTCTCATTACTTCTTTGCATTTAATGCATGGATTTATAATTAGAAGAATACTCCCAGGAAAAGATGAGAGAACTATTCTGTATATTTGATACAGTTTAGTAATTCCATGCCTATCTGAGAGAAGAAGCAATAGTGGCATCAATAACAGCGACACATCGGTCAGTAATATACAAGACAAAAAAAAAGAAATGTCAGTAAATTAAGAATAGATTCTGGATGTTAGGAACCTGGCCTAGAAAGAGATCTACTAAATTTTATTAATTTATTTCAATGCTGCATTTTACTTGGAGAATTAAGCAGCTGTTGAAAAGTTTTGTAAAGCCAGGCTTCTATAAGAAAACCAGCTTTATCATGACTGGAATAATTCTAGAGAGAAAGTAGAAGTTATAGAAGAGTGTTTTAAATAAACCAGTCAGAAATCTGTTACGAGATAATGGAGTAAAAGGTGGAGGTTTTTGATGTTAAGGGGAATTTCTGAAAAGGATGTAAGAATGAAGAGGTTAGTTTATTTATATGGTCCCCCACAACATCCTGCTCTCTGAATGGGAGAAAGACAGTTTTGATGGATGGACTGTTTGGTGGATAAGGAATTGGTTGGATGGTTGCATCCAGAGAGTAGTGGTCAATGGCTCGAAGTCCAGATGGAGATCAGTGACAAGTGGCATTCCTCAAGGGTCCATATTTGGGACCAGTGCTGTTTCATATCTTCATCACTGACATAGCCCATGGGACTACGTGCACCCTCAGCAAGTTTGCAGATGACACGAAACTGAATGATGTAGTTGACATGCCTGAGGAACAGGTTGCCATCCAGAAGGACCCGGATAAGCTTGAGGAATGGGCCTGTGTGAACCACATGAGGTGCAACAAGACCAAGCGCGAGGTCCTGCACTTCGGTCTAGGCAATCTCTAGTATCATTACAGGCTGGGTGATAAAGGGATTGAGAGCAGGCCCACAGAGAAGGATTTGGGGGTGCTGGTGGATAAAAAACTAGACATGACCCAGCAATGGGCACTTGCAGCCCAGAAGGTCAACTGTGTCCTGGGCTGCATCAGAAAAAGAGTGGCCAGCAGGTCGAGGGAGATGATTCTCCCCCTCTGTTCTGCTCTGGTGAGACCCCACCTGGAGTACTGCATTCAGCTCTGGGGGCCCCAACATAGGAAAGATATAGACCTGTTGGACCGTGTCCAGAGGAGGGCCACAAAGTTGATCGGGGGCTGGAGCACATCCCCTGTGAGGACAGGCTGAGAGAGCTGGGGTTGTTCAGCCTTGAGAGGAGAAAGCTCCAGGGAGACCTTATAGTGTCTTCCAGTACTTAAGGGGGCTCATAAGAAAGATGGCAGTAATCTTTACAGCAGGGCCTGCTGCGATAGGACAAGGAGTAATGGTTTTAAACTAGAAGAGGGCAGATTTAGGCTACATTTAAGCAAGAAATTTTTAGAGTGAGGCTGGTGAAAGACTGGAACAGGGTGCCCAGAGAGATGGTAGAAGCCTCATCCCTGGAAATATTGAAGGTCAGGTTGAACAGGGCTGTGAGCAAACTGATCTAGCTAAAGATGCCCGTGCTTACTGCATGGAGTTGGGCTAGATGACCTGTAAAGCTCCCTTCCAACACAAATTGTTCTATGATTCCATGATTCTATGATTTTCAGCATTATCAGCTTTAAAAAAATGTTTTGTTTTTGATTGCTAGAAACCCAAAATATTTTTGTGAATAATAGCTACTTTTTCCAAAGACATATGTCATCCTGCCCGCTCACAAAACACTGAGTGGACAAAATCTTTGTTTCTATGTCCTCATGACTAACTTTTTTCCTATTTTCCAATGTTTTCTCCATCAGTCCTTACTTACAGAAGCTGAATATTGAAGTCTAATATAGACTTCCTTTGGATAAGAAATCTGTTTCGATAAGTTTATTTACATAGCTGTCTCGGGATAAAATGACCTCTTGAGATGTCTATTTCTGTCCATATACTAGAAGATTATGGTGAATGACTCAGAGTTATATAAGTATATATGCATACAAACGTGTATATATGTATGGGTA
This sequence comes from Leptosomus discolor, assembly GCF_034619465.1. Taxonomy (NCBI): domain Eukaryota; kingdom Metazoa; phylum Chordata; class Aves; order Leptosomiformes; family Leptosomidae; genus Leptosomus; species Leptosomus discolor. The sequence continues at coordinate 42,651,177 of NC_141391.1, read as the reverse complement.
TAAATATATTTATATTATTAAACATATAATGTTAGATGACAAGAACATAATTTTAGGACATTAGCTTCCTAATTAATATCATTCTGGAAAAGTTGTTTTGTAAAATGCTTAAAGTGAAATGCTCAATTATTTTATTGACTCAGTTGCATACATTCTTGTTAGTAAGTCAATGTTTTTATATTTTTATTCAAATCACAGGATATCAAAATACATGATGAAACACAAGTTTCAAAATGTAACATGCGTATTAGCAACAATATTTTATGCAAAGCATGAAGTTTTATATCATTAAAACGTCAGCTACAGGAAATTATGTTCTAAAAATATTCTGTGTTTCTCTGGTATTTAGTTCATATTAAATGTAACAGTAAGGGAGACATCATAAAGGATACATAGAAAATAAAAAATAATTATGAAACAATTAACATGAAATATGAGAATTGGTCCAATTTATTTTTTCTTAATTTATTTACACAAAATCAAAATAAAAAAAGTATTTACTAATCTGATGAGGAGTCTTAGGCTGTTAGGAGAAGTGTGAGTCATTGAAATTGGAATTATATTAGTTTTTAATATCTGGTGTGGTCCCCTGACTGACTTATCTTAGCGGCATACTGTGCTTTCCTGTCCTATGGATGTTGTTTCACAGAATCACAGGGTGGCTGAACTGGAAGGGACCACTGAAGGGCTTCTGGTCCAACCCCTCTGCTCAGCAAGGGTCACCTAGAGCTGGTTGCCCAGGACCATATCCAGATGGCTTTTGAATATGTCTGAGGAAAGAGACTCCACAATCTTTCTGGGCAACCTGTGCCAGTGCTAAGTCACCCTCAGAGTAAAAAAGTATTTTCTAATGTTCAGATAGAACATCCTGTTTCAGTTTATGTCCATTGCTTCTCTTCCTGTTACTGGACACCACTGAAAAGAGTCAGGCTCCATCCTCTTTACAATGTCCCTTCAGGTATTTATATACTTTGATAAGATCCCCCTGAGTTTTGTCTTCTCTGGGATAAACTGTCCCAGCTTTTACAGCCTTTCCTCATAAAGAAGATGCTCCAGTCCCTTCATCATCTTCATAGCTCTTCATTGGACACCCTACCTTGTACTGGGAAGCCCAGAACTGGGCACAGTACTTCAGATGTGGTCTCACCAGTGCTGAGCAGATGGGAAGGATGACCTCCCTTGACCCACCAGCAGCAATCTGCCTAATGTAGCTAAGGATGCCATTAGCCTTCTTTGTCAAGGGCACATTGCTTGTTCATATTCAACGTGGTGTCCAGCAGGACCCCCAGCTCCTTTTCTGCAAAGCTACTTTCCCGCTGTGTGGCCTAGGGTGGTTCTTTCACATATGCAGGACTTTACACTTCCCTTTGTTGAACTTCATGAGGTTCCCATCAGCCCATTTCTCCAGCCTGTCAGGTCCCTCTGGATGGCAGCACAACCCTCTGGCATATCATCCACTCCTCCCGGTTTTGTGTCATCTGCAAACTTGTTGAGGGTACACACTGTCCCATCATCCAGATCTTTAATAACGATGTTAAACAGGATTGGACCCAGTATTGACTGCTTGGGTATACCACTAGTCACTGGCCTCCAACTAGACTTTGTTCCAGTGATGACCACTTTCTTCGCCCAGCCTTCCAGAGAGTTTTCAAACCACCTCACTGTCTTCTCATCAAGACAACTTCAGTATCTGTTCCTTTTCTTTCTGTTCACTTTTCATTTCAAATTCCAAAAACTTTTCTTCAATAGGGTCTATTGATTAATCAACAGCCCAAAGATAAATCTGTCTACTGATACATTTGCTAAACATAGTAAGTGAAGCACAACTTCAGGAGAATTTATAGTTAGTGCTCTGTGTCTATTATGAGCATAGAATTCCCCTGCCATGGTTTCTAAACTGTCTTGTGACTTGCAATGTCTGTCCATTACTGTTCACAAAAGTATATCATAGAACAGTGTCTGTAACAGGGAATCAGCTTTTGCAGGCCCTCAGAAACAAACTTTCTGCTGTTGCAAAATCTAAACATACTCCTTTCTTAAAAATAAAGAATATAAGATATTGTATTGGTCCTAAATATTATTACAATATTTTTTGTTACTTTCTTTGTTTGTTTTGGTTTGTTTGTTTGTTTTCCCAAAATGCAGCGTGTATATACATGCCAAAGAAACTCCCCAAATATACATTGTGATGGAAGGACATTCACAAAACCTAACATTACTTGAACAGTATTTGAGTGTTAACAATAAGGTAAAAAACCAGTAATCTAGCAGAACAGACAAATTTTCAGGAAAATGGAAATAAATGGAAAAGTGTGGAACTGCATGAAAATGAAAGGATGAAACATAAAGAAATGGGTGAAAATATATATAGTACAAAAGATTTTAAAATATAGAAGACTTACTGGAATAATTCTAGAATGACAATGTTAGATCAAGAACTAGGACAGAAAAAAGTTTGGGTCAGATTTATATATTAATAGATTTCCCTTTTTGTTACTGGAAAGAGACATAGGACTAAAAATGGAATTTTTATAAATACAGATTAAGTAAGAAATAGTATTAATACTTTTGAAAAGCAGTTTATCCTAGCGGTAAGGGATTTCTCCAAATATTGTATTTGTAGTAAACAAAGAGGATATTATAAAATTGTCCATAGAAAACAAAATGTCTTAGAGATCTGACTTGATTAATATAAAAGGGCAAATATAGCAAATGTAAGAATGCAGCTACATCTTTTGACCTTTATTTTAAAAGGGTAAATTTTCATAAATTGTATGTTTAATGAATAGCATTCACGCAATGAAGAGTGACCAATCATGGCTAGCCTACAGTCTTTGACAGCAAAGTCGTGGGTTTGGGGGGTTTTTTGTTTGTTTTGAGGGGGGAGGTGGTGTGTTTTTCCCTTACTTAAACAAAATTCACTTTAATCTATTTGAACTTAAGTCTGTGATATATACCTGTACAATAGAAATGACATGGATGAGTATCATAATTGTAGGTAGAAAAAGAGTTGGTTAGAAGAGGAGTGGTAATTTTTACTGTAAGACAAACAAATATCGGGATAAAGAAATATTAACAGCAAAATTCATGAAGGATATATTTCACATATTTTTTATAATATTTATTAATATTTTTTAATTAACTTGTGGAAAAAAAGCAGAGATATACTACCAAATTTTTCTGATGACACAAAACTGAAGCAATTTAACATATAAAGGAGAATAAGAATATTGTGGAGAAAGAACTGATTGGATTTGTATTAAATTAAGTTACAGAAATGGGATCTAAGTACTAAAAAGATCGAGATCATGTGGCAATGGATTAATCATTACAATTTTTTCCCATTTATTAAGGAGGACAAGGAGATATTAAAAAATACTGAAAGACAAGATTATGCATTATCATAATGTTTGTTTGATCTTTTATGTGGGCATGAGGAAACTTTGCACATACTTCAGTCACATCCAAGTACAGGATACTAGTAATTCCTAATATGAGCCACTTGTAATAAGCAGTCACTTTTCTTTCTCAGCCCAGACTTAAGCATGGAATAATGATTTCTCCTCACAGCAAGGATTATTAGCTCAGGAAGTATACCCCACTAAACATCAATATACTTTTGTGGTGGTTGTTATTTAGAGCTAACTTATACCTAGTAGGGCACAAAGATACACAGGGGTTTCTTTTCACATCTGCCTTTAAAAGATTGTGGATTTTGGGTCTTTTATTGAACAGCTATAAATCATCAATTTAATGTGGTCATAAGAAGATATACATTGTTTGTAGTGCATCAGTCAGCATCTTCAATAGGAGTGAGAAAACATGAATGATAGTACAAAAGGCATTCAAAATTGCATATAATTTTGATCAACTACACTAAAGAAAGAGGAATTCAAACTGGAACAAGGCTTAAGTAATTATCATGGAAATGGAGAAGCTACACTGAAGCTGATCAGCAGATTTTGGGCCTTCTCACTTCTCACTGTGACTTATTCCGTACTAAAGACATAGGAGTGCATGATTTCAAGTACTATTGTAATTTCAGTATTGTACCTCTTATTTAAAACTGACCCTCATAGAGAGATGTAAAGACTTCTCATATCAGCAATGCTTGATATTAATATCTCATGAAAATGGTGGGGTTTTAGAGGCCTTGTTAACATATTGAAATAAACAAAAATCAATCTTGGAATGTGATGGCTATTTTCCATGGGGAAATTTCAGAGGGTGTTATAAATAAAAAAAGTTGTGAAAAATGTTTTTTTAAACAAAAAGATGTTTTTCCATTTTCAGTTAACATGTTTTACTTCATTACAGAAGTTTCATCAAATAAAACTTTTGAGATTTGAAATGAGTAATAATTTCTCCTCCATAAGCATCTACAACAAGCAAAAATGCAGCCTGTCTGTTGCAGACAAAGAAAATCAGGCAACTGGCTTTTCAGTGCAAGATAAAGCTGAAGCACAGCATCAATTGATTTAAAAAGCGGAAAATTCGGTGTCTGGTTTAGAAGGGAAGAGGTGCAGTAGCAAAGGATGCTAAGACTGGTGTTTGTGCTTGCCTGTAGATACAGACAGCAGGAGAGTTCTCTCTGCTGAGGTGATGAATAATTAAAATATGCTTAGAACCTAGCGTATAGAGTGGCAGGATGATACCAGACTAGCTGTTGGAGGCAACAAAAATGGCATCCTGTTGGTTATTAATGTGAAGGCATGAGTAATGTTGACTCTTAAAATAGTACAAGAGAGCTGAGAGCACCTAAGTTGAGGTTTTATTTTCTGATGGTTATTACAACAGGTAAATCTATGCAGGTAGCATGAGTTTATGGTGGTTAGCAAGTTGTTTCCTTCCCATCATCACAGTGATTCAGAATATCTGATGCTACTTTGAGACAGAGAGATATAATAGATTATATCTTTCTGCTTCTTTCACCCCCCTTTTTATTATAATTTTATCATTAGAGGTTTTTCCCAGTGAGAATTAAAAAGCTAAGTTTATAGAAGATATTTTTTTCTACCTTTATATCCATTTTGATGCATGAGTAACATTAAAGCCTGGTTAAACATAGTTATATATTTTTCAATTAACATACAGGGAGTGGTAACTATTAACTAGAATCAATAGAAAAACATCAGCCAAGTGCATATAGTTGGCTTAATCCTCTGATGAACTACTAACATAATGTCCTGCTGAGCGCTGAAGTATAAAACTGACAGAGTTCAGCTAATGTTACATGAAATACATGTAAGGAAGACATTGAACTATCATTTAACATTCTCATTTAACAAATTAGAGAAGTATAAAATTGTATTAAACAGGATATGAGAACATATAACAGGATATGTAAGTGCTTCCATGAAACTTTTAAAATTCAGTGCTATTAAAACTGAGTGTGGCTTCTGTAGATATGCTGCAGTACTCCTTTTTCTCAATTCTCTGACTGCAAAATGGTCAGATCATGATTAAACAGATGGACTTTAGAGCTGTGAGAAATTATGACAATCATTTAGCCTGTACTCATTCCATTATTCTTGAATTACTGGAAGAATGGTAGTTCCCTGACCTTTCTATAGGTTTAAAGGATTTTCACAACATAAAGGTGTAATTTTACAAATATGGATGGTGTCTAACAACTTCCAAAGGGAAACAGAAATCTGCACTGTTTATGAATAAGAAGTCAAAGAGACCCTCACTAACATGGAAATTAATCCAATGAAGAAATGTGAACCTCAGAGCAACAATTCCTACCAAATTCAATTGAGACTGACTCATTGAAATTGCCTTATTAACATCTCTCCAGCACTATGCTTTATTTCTATTCTCTCCTAATATAAAATAAGAGGATATTCTGCCTTTCTGATGCAATGGAAAATGACATTTCGAAGAGCTTTGCCAGAGAAATTGTAACAAAATTTAAAAAAGTAAATATTTCCACAATGCAAAAATCTGTGATATGTGTTATTTCAGTCCCTGCTTTAACCTCCAAAACTTTATGATTTCTGTCTCATTTTGTTTATGTTGTTTCTTATTAAAGAATATCTGAAACTGTGAGGAAGAGTAGAATTCATCTCACTTAACTTTTGCCATTTATAAGTGTTTGGTTAAGTTGTACACACATAGGCACCTAGTGTCACTCAGATATCCTGGAGAATCTCACTTGACTACCCAGAAATACCTGGCTTCTATTTTATAACTCATAGTCCTATGAAGAAATCACAGTTGAGTCAAATTCCAGCTCCTCTGTCTGTTCATCCAGCCCATAGAGAAATACTTCTGAATGTCCTCTCTTCTGAGAGGGAATGTTAGTCTCTCTTGTTCCGCAAGAACCTGCTCTTCTGTGGCTCCTCCTTAATTACTTCTGGATCTAGGTGCCCATCATCCCATCATCTTGTGTTAAAGCTCTTCTTACTAGGTTAATAAGTTTGCTATTCCCTGTCATTATCAGATGTATTTTTGTTTCTTGCCAGTAGTCTTCATCCTTCATCAAACTATGCACTGTTATTGAACAGGCCAAACTGTGTTCACTGACAACAGATGTGCAGCCAGGTGTTGGTTTACTGCACATGAATGCTTTTACTACAGTCCTCCCCCTTGACTGAAAATACCGTAGAAAAAAAAAAAACAGACCCTTGAGTGGTCTTCCTTCTCAGTTTTAAGACCCCCGAATCTGTTTTCTCATTAGTTACAAGTGGAGAGCTGGCCTTTCTCTTGCTTTCAAAAGTAACAATTTTCCAGCTGCCATCCACCTGAAAGCTTTTGTCATCTTCCTGTTTCTGTGTTGTCTTAGCCATATCTTCCTTCCCACTATTATAGGACTCTGGCCATTGCCTCTGCTAACTCTTTTTGGAGATGTTGTTTGTCTTCTGTTCTCATCCTGGGTGCAACAAAACTTGCTCACCTCTTCTTGCACCTCTTCCATCTGGCACCACAGCATCTGTATCAGAGCACACATCCTAGATGGGACATCCCTAGTGTGCTTCCTGGCCCCACCCTAAGGAGGAACACAAGGCATGCTTTGTATTTGAAGACATTGTCAAAGACACTCAGACTCAGGACTTTTTATTTCATTTTTCTACTCTTTTTCTCATGTATTGAAATTATGTGCAGTGAGTCAATAAAACCAAAAAACTTTGTTTTGACCTGATAATATGTTGAAAATTATATTAAATGATCTTGAAATCTCATACCAGCCATGTTAAAATCTCTCTGCATGTTAAAAGTGAAATTAGCTTATTTTACTTTAGTTCTTTAAATAACAACAAAAAAAAAATTAAATTGTACTTATGGTATTTTATTTTTATTTCATATAACCAAATATCTATTACTCTACTGTCTGTAACAAATGTGGATTAAAATTATGCAGAAATCGAAACAGAAACTATACATTTATACATTTACATATGCTTTGAACAACACCTGCTGGAAACATGAATGTCACTTCAAAACCTTTTTTACAATTTTGAGAAACAGAGAATGTCAGGTTTTTTCTAAATAAAAAAATCTTGTAATGTGTTTGAAAAACAATAAATTGACCACTAAAGCATGTAAAGTTTACAGCATTTCCCAACAGTTCTTTATTAAAAAAGTCTCTGCAGCTCTGAGAAGACTTTTTCCTTTGTGAAAGATCCATGTAATACACACAAAAAAAATGCCACTGTAACAAGAGATGCTTCTAGTGCTTCTACATGCATGTAGAATGCTTCTAGACATGAACATGTGTGCACCATGTCCCTCTCAGCTGTAAACCTTAGCAGAAAGAAAAAAAAACTTATTTGGAAATAATTGTAATGTTTGGAGAAAAGTGAAAGAATAGATAGATTTAAGGAAGAACACTGGCAAAATGAGGGGGAAAACTGGAAAAATAGGATGACCGTCAGCTTGTACGAAAAGGCAAATGCCTTTTTTATTTCACTTTTCTCCTTCAATTAAGTGTGACTCAGGAGTCAATATGTGACCTTAATCATGGCATTAGTGTCATTTCATGATTCAATTCATTCTCAGCATACTTCACAGCCATTGTATAAATGAAAATTACTGATTGCATATAGGAGAAATCATTTGCTGGGTATGAGCAATTTGGATATCTTGCATACTTTCTGTTCAGTGAGAGAAAAACACCTCAGTTACCACCGCAGACAGATTACTCTCCTGCTTTCTCACCTTTGTTTTTGTCTTTGTTCTTTCCTTCTAACTCTTTTTTTTTTTAACTTCATTTTTTCTTTTATTTGCATATTGCAATGCACAAATCTATCAAGCTTTATAAATAGTTCAGTCAAAATATTCTGATAGACAGTCAAACATTGGCCATGGGCGAAGGCATGTTCTCCTCATGTACCCTGTCTGTTTTTTCTGCTTGTAAAATTTTAAATAACTCCAGCCTTCTCCACCTCCATTTTTCTCAATAATTAACAACAAAATAAAGTATCTCAACATGTGGAATACTTTTGTTTTATTTATTTTAGTTTAGTTATTTTATTTTATTTTACTTTTTTTTTTTTTTTTAACATTGAGGATATTTATCCGTTTCTTGAAAAATAGACTTCGTTTGAATTTCAGTTCCTGTTTACTTAGTCAAGTTTCCACTGGATTTCTTAAAACTTACCACAAAAAAATAATGGCAATTGGCAATACTGAAGTTAGATTTACAAAATTCACAAAATGACATACAGTTTCTTTATGCTAAACAGAACAGATGTAATGGCAAAGGGAGGAACAGATTTACTGACTGATATATTTCCATGATCGACCTGATTTTGACTATATTAAATTAAGCCAAGGGGCAGATCAATTCTAGTTTACAACCTGAGGTGATTTGATTTTAATGTTGAGAAGGATTAGAACTGAAGATAGACCTGAGTCCTTAACTTTGAATGTGAAATTAAATCTTCATCTGAATGGCTTATTCTTTGTACAGTGTTGGAAGCCTAGGACCTAAGAGTGCTTTCCGCATTCCTCTTGAGATCATAGGCACCCCCCAAAAAAATTAGTTAAATTTTAAATGCCTGATAACTAAGCATTTTCACTTTTAGTCTTTCGTGACATGCAAATTGCATAAAATGGTAGTTGTTGTAATACAGCCAAAAAAATTTTTTTCTTGAGCTTTAGCCTAAGGCTTTATCTTCACAAGTCTAATTTAAATATTTTAATTAATATTATAATTGTTAGCAGTTTGGTTGTTTGCATGGCATCATGAAGAGAACATATATCGGATTTATAAGTTATAATGCACTACAGAAATCTATCCTTCAGATACCAAAGGACTGAATTTAATTCAGTATTACTGAAATTAATACTGTAACTGTGGTGAGATTCTAATAAAATCACTGCTGCAAGGACCATCTCCATTGTGCCAGGACTTTTCCTAATTTTTATGTGTGTATATATATATATGTAGGTATATATATATAAATGTCCACGCAGACATACAGTGAAATAATAAATACGCTTTCATTAGCTATCCAGACAAATAACCATTTAGTTTTTCCTCTAGTTTTCATCAAATTATTGTATTTCATACTGACATTATCTTTTTTTCAAGCAAGCAAAATGCAAAGATGCTGTCTAGTCAAAAACATGTAACAAGGATGAAAAAGGAATCAAGAACAAATGGTTATTCTGTCCTCTTTCCTTCAGTTGGTTATGAGGCCTGATCAGCATAATCAGAAAATAGTTATTTATTTGTAACAATTTAGTACACTAGTATAGCTGATTAACTTGGAGTCTTTGATTTACATAGATTCATAGATTTACATAACAATTAGGAGCAATAAGAATTGTATTAATCTATGAAATAATAATGGACTGTTATTTTTAAAATATTTGTACTGTAAATATGTGAATCTTCTTAGCCTGATCAGCTATAATAACATGTTCTCTTATAAGTTCTTCTACTGAAAATTTACAAACTGTTTGTTAATGAAAAAAAAGATACCAGCATTGTTTTTCACTCTCTCAACCTCAAACAGAAAAGCTGTGAAACTCAAAGAGAAATAGAAAAACATGGAACAGACAAAATAAAATTGTGAAATCATGGAAAAAACAATATAAAACCCATGGAAAATCCTTTCTCCTCATTTCTTTTCTTCATCCAAATCTGTTTCCTGTTAGAACATTTAGACATGAATATTTTCCTTACTTTGCTACCACTTCTAATGAGAAAGGATACATGGAGCAATTCTGATAAGAGTAACTTTGCTCAGCTTCTTAGATAGAAGGGGCTGAAGAAAGAGAGAAAACAAAGAATGGAAATAGACACAACACAAAGAATGTAAGGAGAAAAGAGGAAAGGAAAAGTTTACCAAAGGCACAATCATTTAACCTTAATTGTGTCAACTGGGTCAGATCCTGTGCCTGACAACTAGGAAAAAAAAGTTTAATTGACTTAATTGTGAAGGAGTAGAGCCATAAATGTCAAAGTCAGAAGGAATTTACCTAGTATATCACACAGCAAGCTCACAAATTCTGCAGCATGAGATCATTCCGTGAGAAACAAGCAACCCAGAGGAATGAGGAAAGATAGTGTGGTGGGTTGACTTTGGCTGCCCATCAGGTACCCACCAAGCCATTCTATCACCTCCCCTCCTCAGCATGACAAGGAAGAAAAGACTAAAAAGTTTTGGGTCAGGGTAAAGGCAGTTTAAAGAAGAAAAGCAAAGGCTGTGTGGAAGTAAAGCAAAGCAAAAAGATTATTATTCTCTACTACACATCAGCAGGTGATGTCCAGACACTTCCTGGGAAGTAGGGCCTCACTATATGTAGCAGTTGCTTTGGAAGACAAACACCTTAATAATAAATGTGCTCCCTCCTCCTTCTTTCTTTTATATTTTATTGCTGAACATAATGTCATACGATAGTTGCGGACTTGGTAGTGTCAGGTTTATGGTTATAATCAATGATATTAAGGGTCTCTTCCAACCTAAATGATTCTATGATTTTGTGATACAGAATATCCCTTTCATCAGTTTAGGTCAGCTGTCTTAACTATGTCCCCTTGCAACCACCTGCCCACTTACAGCCTGCTTACTTTAGTGGGTGGCAGGGAAGAGGTGGGTTGGAGACACAGCCTTGATGTGCAGGCACTGCTCAGCAATAGCTGGAACATTGCTGTGTTATTAACATCATTCTAGCTACAAATACAAAGCACAGCAGTATAAGGGCTGCTATGGGGAAAATTAACTCCATCACACCCCTACCCAGTAGAGACAGCTTGGTACTCTGAAGCAGGCTAGAAGGATTCTTGATAATATAAAAGCACATTCTTTAATTTGGCCATAACAGCTTTTTCAGGATGCCTTAAGGAATAGTATCTTTCACTTTGCTTTAAATTGTGCTGTCTGTGTCCTACGCATTGACTCCTCACGTGTTCTTCCATCCTAAAATGTATGTTTTATATTAACTGGTGAGCTGGGAGCAAAGTCAAAACACTAAACTCCTAAAGAGGAGAGATAATTTAGAAAAAAGGTTGATATAAAAACATAAAAATCCCTGTTTGAAAGTGAAAATGAAAGCTTACAGATTCTTCCTCTCTCTCTCTAAGTGATATTAGCACTTGCTAGCCTTACCATTTAAAGCAAATTGTAAATCTAAATTGTACATGTACTGAACTGAATATTTCTGGAAATGCTGTAGATGACAGGAAGTAACTTGAGTGTATCTCATTTATAAGGTTTTCACCAAGGAAAATAAATAAAAAAAGAATAGTTACCAAAAAAAAAAATAGTTTCCAGATATCAGATACACAAAAAGTTTCTCTTTCTTCATGATTCTTAAGAATATTTCAGAAAAAAAACAACAAAAAAAAGTGTTTTGAATTGCAGCTCGGATTTTGTGTATTCAGTAAACATAAGTGCTGTAAGGTCATCTCTGAAACATTAACTGTATTACACTTAAATTTCCATTGATGAAACTTGTTATTATGAATGAAGAATATGGGCATGTGAGCATTACAGGCATAATTTCCTTCCTTTCTGCTTGATTTATAGACATGCACAGGGATTACTTAATTCACAAGAGATGTACAAGTAATTTATTTCCAACTGCTGAACTAAAACTAGACAGTAATTTCTCTGACTTTTGATGTGATGCTATTGCTAAGGCATAAATGACATTGAGCGATACTGAAGAGTTGTCATTTTGGTGTTTATCTTTGGCTCAGAACACTTAGATATCTGCAAGGCCAAATCGCTTCTCCTTTTACACATATGCAGAAACAGATCCGATATTAAATGGAACTCAAAAGAACAATAGTAGTTGTTGACTTCTTTACTTAAATTGGATAGTTACCATGCTGCAATCAAAAAAGAAGACTAAAAATATTGTAGCGTTACGAGGTGCTTTGAATAATTTAATGTTCATCTTATCCTTACCAATCTATATAATCAACATATTTTAATCTGTGCAGAATTCAATTTGCTTTTCTATCTGGTTTAGGAACAAAGGACTGCAAGCTGCACACTTTCTGATTTTATTCAATATATTGAAATAAAATAAGTGATACTACTTGTATTACATGAAATATGAAAAATAAAAGCTTCTGTGTTCCTTGCTCAGCCAAAACCCAGTGACTTATAAAAGCCTTTGTGAACATTCGAAAAGATGTCTTAAATATGAACAGATAATCCATATTTGAATAAAGAATTCAATGATTCTAAATAAGCATGAATAAAAATACCTGAACGGTTTTTTTTTATTGGATTCCCAATGCTGATCTTAATCCAGACTTGGTACTAAGTGAAAAATCCGACCAAGGAAATTTGACTGAAGTCGATAAGAAATATTCTTATGTATTAATCAAGGAATTGTAATTAAAAGGGACCATAATTATAGAATCACACAACCATAGAACTCTAGCATCATAGAGTGATAGATTCATAGAAACATGGAATCGGTTGCATTGGAAGGAAATGATGAAGATCACCTAGTCTAACCCCTTTGCCATAGGCATGGAAATATCACAATAGATCAGGTTGCTCAAAGCCCCGTCCAGCCTGACCTTGAACACTTCCAGTGATGGGGCACCCACAACTTCTCTGGGAAACCTGGTCTTGTGTCTCACCACCTTCACCATAAAAAAAAATTTCTTCCTTAAGTTCAAACTAAATCTACGCTTTTTCAGTTTAAAAACATTATCCTTTTTCCTGTCACTACAGGCCTTGTTAAAAAGACTTTCTCCGTCTTTCTTAAAAGCCCCTTTAAATACTGCATGATGTCATGGTTTAAACACAGACGGCAATTAAGCACCACACAGCCACTTTCTCATTCCCTGTGGAATGGGGGAAAGAATCAGAAGGGTACAAGTGAGAAAAGTCACGGGTTGAGATAAAGACAGTTTAATAGGTAAAGCAAAAGCCACGCACGCAAGCAAAGCAAAATAAGGAAATCATTCACTACTTCCCATCAGCAGGCAGCTGTTCAGCCATCTCCAGGAAAGCATGGCTCCATCATGCGTAACGGTTCCTTGGGAGGACAAGCACCATCACTCCAAACATCCTCCGTTCCTTCTTCTTCGCCCAACTTTTATTGCTGATCATGTCATCATGTGGTATGTAGTATCCCTTTGGCCAGTTGGGGTCAGCTGTCCCATCTGTGTATCCTCACAGATTTTTTTTGCACCCCTAGCCTACTCTCTGGTAGGGCAGAGAGAAAGAAAAGGCCTTGACTCTGTGTAAACATGACTCAACAATAACTAAAACATCCTTTTATTATCAACAGTTTTCAGCACAAACCCAGAACATAGTCCCATACAAGCTACTGTGAAACAAATTATCCCAGCTAAAACCAGCACAAAAGGCAACAATGAGGTCTCCCCAGAGCCTTCTCTGCTCCAGACTGAATGACTCTAACTGCCTCAGCCTTTCTTTGTAGGAGAGGTGTTCCAGCCATCTGATCATTTTCATTACACTAATAGGTCCATGTCTTTCTCATACTGGGGACCCCGAAGCTGGACACATTACTCCAGGTGAGGTCTCACAACAGCAGGATAGAGGGGGAAAACCACCTCCCTTGACCTGTTGCTTACACTTCTTTTCATGTAGCCCAGGATATGATATGCTTTCTGGGCTGCAAGCACACACTGCTGGCTCATGTCCAATTTTTCATTCATCAGTACCAAGTCCTTCTCCACAGGGCTGCTCTCAATCCATTCACCCCCCAGTCTGTATTGATACTGGGGATTGCCCCAACCCAGGTGAAGGATCTTGCACTTGGCCTTGTGAAACTTCATGAGATTCACATGTGCCCACTCCTCAAGCCTGTCAAGGTCCTTCTGGATGGCATCCCTTCCCCCTAGTGAAGCAACTTAACCAATTACATTGGTGTCAACAGTAAAGTTGCTGAGGGTGTATTCAATCCCCCTATCTATGCTGTTAAGAAAGATATTAACCAGTACTATTCCTAATACAGACCTCTGAAGCATACCAATCTTTACATATCTCAGTTTGGACATTGAGCCATCAACTACAATTCTTTGGATGCAGCCATCCAGCCAATTCCTAATACATCTAACAGTCCATCCATCAAACCCATATCTCTCCAATTTAGCAACAAGGATATTGTGTGTGACCATGACAAAGGCCTTACAGAAGTCAAGATAGATGACATCACTTGCTCTTCCTTTATCCACCAATGCTGTCACTCCAGAAAGCCACTAGAGCAGTCAAGCATGTTTTGCCCTCGGTGGAGCTACGTTGGCTGTGTCTAATCTATCTAAAATTCACCTGTCACCTACAAAAAGCAGTTTTAAGAAAGCAGAAGTTCATTATGAATCTCAAAACCGAAAATAGGTAACGAACATGAAACTCATTTTTATACTTCTCAAATCTTAGAGCAGCTGTCTACTTGGAAACATACCAGAGGGAAAAGGAAACCAACAGATTTTAGATCTAGTCAGTATAGCCATACTTAAACTTTTATATGTATTGTTAATCTAGAGCCGCTGGAGGCATTACTAAGAAAAAATAATTCTTACTAAAGATGTATCTAATCTGAATATTCCACTAATTGTGGCCAAGTAATAGATTTCTGGCCTGGGAAAGCATAAGAACAGGTGAAGTACACAGTGATAAATAAAAATATTCTCTGAAATTTAGTGATATTCAGTGGTTCATGAGACTCAGAAATTTTCTCAACTGGTGTTGGCACATTTATATTTAAAAGTTCTTTAAGATACTTTTTTTTCCATGAGTTTGTTCAAATTCTTACTGAACTTATTTACACATTTAACATCCACAGTATAATGTGGTGTTTCACATCTTAACTATACATCCATCGGCGTTTGTTTTAAACCTCTTACTACTGACCCTCCTTTAGCCTCCAGCCCTTCTGCTGGAAACTTGTTCATGTGTTTATCATTGTTTGTAGGCTTTCCTAAAGTCATTCCTCCATTTTCTCTTTCCATTTGAAGAGTCATAATCTATTTAACTGAAAGGCACAATCCATAATCTGTCAAGAAATGAAAAAAGAACTGCTTTCAAAAATCTGTTGGCTATTTTTGAGAGTGTTTCTTCAAGATGGGGGGGGGGGTGGTGGAGCTAGAAAATAACAGTTTTATTAACAAGATGAATTTAGTAATAATATTTTAAATATACCTTTTTCACCTGGAAATGCAACAGAAGAGTGACAAACTACAATGAATCAGGATATTTGCTGAAGGAGTCATGACACATGAAAAACTGAAGACAGCTACTGTTCCAGGAATTTGGTGACCTGCAGCATATGAATAGGCAGAGAAGTGAAGATATTTAACTAATTCACTTGCATGATACAGTTCATCTCATCATAAATTCCTCCTAGCCTCCAGCAAAGTTAAACCGAAGTGAATTAGTCAGTTACAGTGACTAATCACATATAGTGACTAACTCAAATATAGTACTAATTCAGATATAGATGCCTTCACTGTAGGAGACTCTAGATTAAGACATTTAAATTTAGATGTCTGCATGGAAGCGCCTATATCAGGAACAGGCTTGACTCAGTTTCCTAAACATAGGGCATCTAGCACTATTTGAGATTTTCTAGAGTATCTGAGAATATCTGCATGGGCACGGTAGCTATGACATAAGATCTACAGGAAAGCCATGATACTCTAGAAAAGCAACTGGAAACCAGAGAGATTACAGCTGAGCATTTAAAATGTTGTAAGATTCCTACATTTAAGCAACTGAATAAAGCTGGAGATACTCAAATTCCTGTGAAAGTCAATAGAGATATACAGCCCACACACATCTATTTTTCAGCAATCAAGTTCCAGCATCATGGTTTAACCCCAACTGGCAATGAAGCACCACACAGCCGCTCACTCACTTCCCTCTTGCCTGGCTGAGCCCCGCAGCCAAGATGGTGGCACTGTGGGAAAATGCATTTAAGAAAAGGCAAAATGCCAGACAGGAAGAGAGAATTAAGGAAAAAAAAGTGTAAGAAACAATCCTGTGAACACCAAGGTCAGGGAAGAAGAAGGGGGAGGAGGTTCTCCAGGCACTGGAGCAGAGATTACCCTGCAGCACGTAAAGAGGATCATACTGAAGCAGATATCCACACTTCAGCCTGTGGATGACAGCACAGCATAGCAGGTGGATATTTTCTGAAGGTATTGCAGTCCACAGAGAGCTCATGCTGGAGCAGGTTCTCCATGCCTGTCAAGGTAACACCAGAATCTGGTTTGTAATCAGTTTCTCCCTATCTTTCATGATCTACAAACTTACTAATGGCGGACTGTCTTCCATTATGTAGGTCAGGTGGTTCCATCCTATGTTAGACTGTAAAAGCAAGCCAAATCTGGTAGTGCTCTTCCTATTGATAGGTCCAGATAGGAGCAAAGCTTAGGATGTCATTCTGAAGATGGAGATACAAACAAAACAAATCATGTTCATCCCCTCCAGCTGAACTTATTTGAATTCACTAGTAAACATGCACTTATCCTCCTGCTTGTGATCCACAAGTTCACGCACATCCGTTAAGTCCCTCAAATCATTGACCAGACATAAATCCATGACTGGATCCTGGGCTCCATTATCTAGTCTTCAGTTTCAGCCTTGGATCTTTCCATATTCTGGTCTCATCCTACGCACTGACTGATCCAGTTTCAGTTTGCTAATGAAACATGTTCCTCCCTCTGCCTGCCCTCCACCTCCACAATAAAGAGTAAGGTCACACAGAAAATAGGCAAGAACAGAATTTAGTAAGATATAACTGGCTGCGGTAATCAGACAAAGGGACTGGCCAGAGTAGTGTCCTGACCATCAGCTTGTTTGTACATGATCAGTCTCTTATCTCCTTCCTTCTTCGCTTTCCCACTTGTTATTCCCCAGTCCACTTTGATCCCTCATTTTCTCACCTTTTGTGCTTCCCCATAACTTTCCATAGTAGGCTTTTCACATGCCAATCAGCCCTTAAAATATCCCATTATATGTTTTACAGAATCCCACAAGTTCTCTCAAATACCTGGTAAGAAGTCTGCTCCCGCTCATAAGATCCATGATAATCTGGTCTGCCCTCTTTTAGCAGTTATAAAGGAGTTCCTTCAGTGGCTCATCAGTCAGTGGCCTGAGACTTGTGGTCCTTGTTATTGTCTCTATCACCTCTTGTTCATTAGACTTTTGTATTCAGGTACTTAATTTATTACTTTTACTACCTTCTAATTATATGTTATGTTTAACAACCTTTAATTAGATTTCCTTCCAGCCCGGCTATGCTGTACGTTCCAGATATCCACACGTTCTTTACATTGCACATATTCCTACACATACATTCAGCTCAAGGGAAATAAGCACCATCTTGAGTTAGGTGCTGAAGCTATCAATATATTAGATGGTCTAATAAAGACTGAAGGATAGCCAACATATAAGACATCTTTGATTTGTGTAAATACTGAAAACACTTTTCAGATTCATTTCACATTTCATGCTCTCTAATGCAATCTTTTTCAAGTGAAGACTTACTTCTAGCTTTGGTAGTAGGTTTTGTTTGGTTTTTTGTTTTTTTGATTTTTTTGGCTAGAAAATAGATCCTTATAGATCAGCTTAGTAGAGGACAAAACAATGTAGCCATCAGCCACACTCCACCCTCTCCCTGCCATCTAGAAGAAAGAATAAAAAATATCTCCTCCTCAAATAACATTTGTGACTTCCTTGTTCTTTTACAGCCATGTTTAAAAACATAAATTTGTTTCCATGTTTATCCTCCTGTGACATCTCAAGATACAACAGGAAAATGTAATAGAAAGTAATAAGGACTGGAAGGATGACCTCTTTTCATGTAAAGTCGTATCTGTATTGATCATTTGCTAACAGGAATCCGTCCCCACTGATATAATTGCTGTTTTGTAGCTTGTTGTATCAGTAAGAGGAAAAAACTATAAAGAAAGAATATAAGGAAATTACAGAAAGTTGTGGAAAAGTAGAATTGAAAAAAAATCATAACCATAAAATGTAGTTGAACTGAACAGGCATGAGCTTTGGGTTAATGGACACTGTAAGTGATAGAACTGGTGACTGTAAACAGTAAGAGGTCTCCAAATGTCATGATCAGGCTTTTTGAACTGATGACAACCTTAACTTTATGTCAGAATAAAGCTTACAGTTCAATGATAAACCATGACAGGTAACAGACCTTGTCTAAGACAGCAAGAATCTTACCTGTACTCATTGCTTTTTTACTTCCATCCATATTTTTTTCTATTAATTTATTTTATTTTTTTTCTCCCATTTGGCAAGCTATGAATGAATCCACTTTTCTTTTAGGTAGCACATAAATAAATAAGCCCACAATGTGTTAAATTTTATAAACTTTACATATTTCTGTCTCTATTACCTGTAGTATAAGCATAAGTCTTAGGACAATAGTTTCTGAGTCAAAATGGAAGGAATTATTTATTTGGAAATATAAAATTATGATACAATCTGAGTTGTAAAATAACAGAAAAATATAACATTACTCTTTTTAATTTATCACAGTGGAAAACAGTGATGAAAGCAAAGTACAAGTTCAAGAATGTACTCTCAACTTGTTTCTCTTCCAAATGTATAAATGAACATAAGGAAAGCGCCAAAGAGTGGCAGACAGAAAAAAAAAAAAAAGAAATAACACCGCTTAGCCAAATTCATTTTTGTCTGGACTGGACTAGTATCAAGTTTTTAGAGAAAAATTATTGTTAAAAGTTTATTATTTCTTTATGATTTAAAAAAGGTGCTAATATGATGTCTATTAAAGCATATAATTCTGCCAGCAGTGACTTGGCAGTTTCCATTACTGCTAGTAGTAGTTATGCACGTAAATCTCTTTTGATCTGAAGGGAGAAAAGATCTCTAGTTTTTGAAAATGCATGTTAATTAACCATTAGACTGTAGCAAGTCTTCAGGAGTCATAACAGTCCATTGAGTAAATTCCTATTTGAGTATTTCATGGCGATGAATTTTTAACTTATCAAGTAAAACCCCACTTCTTAGTTAATAGTTTATTCCATTTCTCTTCTAAATCATTGCAATCATTACAAATCTGGTTCAGGTACATGATTACATAGTTGCCAAGCTAAAAATTCAAATGTCATGCTTTCTAAACTAAAGATGAGGTTGTACAGACTGTTGGCAGCATTATTATCTCTTTGTTCAGTGAAATTCACAAAAGTAAAAATATGCTAGGCACAAGAATAATCTGTTTTAATCATTTATACTTGGCAGAAAACCACATATAACACAAAAGTATATGGTGAAGCATCTACAGTATTTCTTTAAAGTTTTTCATAGTATCATAGAATCATCATAGAATCATTAAGTTGGAATAGACCTCTGAAATCATCAAGTCCGATAGTCGACCTAATACCACAATGTCCAGTAAACCATGTCCTGAAGTGCCAGATCTACATGATTTTTTAACACCTCCAGGGATGGTGACCCCACCATCTCCCTAGGCAGCCTGTTCCAATGTTTGACCACTCTTGCAGTAAAGAAATTTTACCTAATATGCAATCTAAACCTCTCCTGGTGCAACTTGAAGCCGTTTCCTCTTGTCCTATTGCTAGCTACTTGGGAGAAGAAACCGACCCCCACCTCACTATGACCTTCTTTCAGGTAATTGTAGAGAGTGATAAGGTCTCCCCTCAGCCTCCTCTTCTCCAGACTAAACAACCGCAGTCCCCTCAGCTGCTCCTCGTAAGACCTGTTCTCCAAGCCCTTCACCAGCTTCGTTGCTCTTCTCTGGACACACTCCAGCACCTCAATATCCATCTTGTATGGGGGGGCCCAAAACTGCACACAGTATTCTAGGTGCAGCCTCAGCAGTGCTGAGTTCAAGGGCATGGTCACTTCCCTACTCCTGCTGGCCACACTTTTTCATGTTCAGCCAGATGTCAATCAGTACCCCCAGGTACTTTTCCTCCAGGCAGATTTCCAGCCACTCATGCTCAAGCCTGTAGTGTTGCAGAGGTTGTTGTAACCCAAGTACAGGACCCAGCACTTGGCCTTGTTGAATCTCGTACAGTAGACCTCGGCCCATTCATCCAGCCTGTCTAGATCCCTCTGCAGAGCCTTCTTACCCTCAAGCAGATCATCACTCTCACCCAGTTTAGTGTCATCTGCAAACTTTTTTGAGGGAGCACTCGATCCCCTCATCCAAATCATTGATAAAGATATTAAAGACTGGCCCTAAAACTGAGCCCTGGGGAACACCACTTGTGACCGGCTGCCAGCTGGATTTAACTCCGTTCACCACCACTCTCTGTGCTCAGCCATCCAGCCAGTTTTTAACCCAGTTTAGAGTGCACCCGTCTAGGCCGTAAGCCAACAGGTTTCCTGGAAAAATGCTGTGGGAGAGAGTATCAAAGGCTTTACTAAAGTCCAGGTAGATGACATTCACAGACTTCCCCTCATTGACTAGACGGGTCACGTGGTCATGGAAGGAGATCAAGTTGGTTAAGCAGGACTTGTCTTTCATGAACCCATGCTGGCTGGGCCCAAGTCCCTGGTTGTCCTGCACATGCCATGTGTGCATCCTCAAGATGAACTGCTCCATAATCTTCCCTGGCACCGCAGTCAGGCTGACAGGCCTGTAGTTCCCAAGACTTGGCCCCTCTTGTAGACGGGCGTCACATTGGCAAGACTCCAGTCATCTGGGACCTCCTCTGTTGACCAGGCTTTCTGAGAGCGGTTTGGCCAGCTCCTCTGCTGGCTCTCTCAGTACTCTTGGATGAATCCTGTCTGGCCCCATAGACTTGTGGATGTCCAGGTGGCAAAGTAGTTCTTTAACTGATTCCTCCTGAATTACAGGTTGTTTATTCTGCTCTTTGTCCCCATCTTCAAGCTCAAGGGGATGATTACCTTGCGGATTGCTTGTCTGACTATTAAAGACTGTGGTAAAGAAGGCATTGTGTACCTCAGCCATTTCCTCATCCTTGTTGGCAATGTTCCCCTCTGTATCCAATAAAAGATGGAGATTCTTCTTGGCTCTCTTTTTGTTGTTAATGTATTTACAGAAACATCTTTTGTTGTCTCTCATGGCAGTGGCCAGCCTGAGTTCTAGTTGGGCTTTTGACTTTCTAATTTTCCCTCCGCATGACCTAATGAGATCCCTGTACTCTTCTTGAGTTACCTGCCACTTCTTCCAAGAGTGGTAAATCCTCCTTTTTTCCTTGAGTTCCAGCAAAAATTCCCTGTTCCACCAGGCTGGTCATCTTCCCCACTGGTTCTTCTTCTACCACACAGGGACAGCCTGGTCTTGCTCCCCTAAGACTTCCTCCTTGAAAAATGTCCAGCCTTCCTGGACCGCCTTGCCCTTCAGGACTGTCTCCCAAGGGACTCTCTTGACCAGTCTCCTGAACAGCCCAAAGTCAGCCCTCTGGAAGTCCGTGGTTGTGCTTTGGCTTACTCTCCTAACTTGACCAAGAATTAAGAACTCTGTTATTCATGGTGGCTAAGCCCAGGACAGCCTCCGACCACCACGTTTCTCACCAGTCCTTCCCTGTTCATAAACAGTAGGTCAAGTACAGCACCTTCCCTGGTAGGCTCCCTTACCAGCTGTGTCAGGAAGTTCTCTTCCATACACACCAGGAACCTCCTGGACTGTTTCCTCTCTGCTGTGTGGTTTTTCCAGCAGACATCTGGTAAGTTGAAGTCCCCCACAAGGACAAGGGCTAACGATTGCGAGACTTCTGCCAATCACTTATAGAATGTTTCGTCTGCTTCTTCATCCTGGTCAGGTGGCCTATAACAGACTCCCAGTAGGATATTTGCCTTGTTGGCCTTCCCCCTTATCCTCACTCGTAAGCACTCAGCCTTGTCCTCACAATAGTTAAACTCTACACAATCGAAACACTCCCTAACATACAAAGCCACCCCACTGCCTCTCTTTCCTTGCCTATCCCTTCTGAAGGGCTTATAGCCATCCATTGCAGCACTCCAGTCATGAGAGCTATCCCACCATGTTTCTGTGATGGCAACCAAGTCACAGCTATCCTGCTGCACAATGGCTTCCAGCTCCTCCAGTTTGTTGCCCATGCTCCGTGCATTGGTGTAGATGCACTTGAGCTGAGCTATCAATTTCACCCTCAACATTGGCACCACACTTAGGTCCATCACTGGTGGGCCTTGTTCTGTCCCCCTCCCACCCTCAACCTTGTTTAAACCCTTATCTATGAGCCCAGAAAACTCATATGTGAGAATCCTCTTCCCCTTTCTAGAAAGTTGAACTCCATCTGTCGCCATCAGGCCCGGTGCCATGTAAACCTCCCCATGACCATAGAAACCAAAATTCCACTGATAACACCAGCCTTTAAGCCACATGTTAATCAGGTGTGTTTTCCTGTTCCTTTCAGTATTATTGCCTGCCACTGAAGGGACTGAGGAAAACACAACCTGTGCTTCGGAACCTTCGAGCAATCTCTCCAGTGCCCTGAAGTCCCTTTTGATGGCCCTTGGATTTCTCTCTGCAATCTCGTCACTACCAGCTTGCATTACCAAGAGCGGGTAGTAATCAGAGGGCTGTGTCAGACCAGGGAGTTTCCTAGTAACATCTCTAACCCAGGCCCCAGGGAGGCAGCAGACTTCCTTTTGGGATAGGTACGGTTGACATATTGGGCCCTCTGTTCTCCTCAGAAGGGAATCACCAATGACAATTACTCTTCTTTTTTTCTTAACAAAGGCATTCACAATGCCTCGGGCTGACCAGATCCCTAGGCAACTCCCCAAATGAGCCTTCATCTACCTCCTCATCTGCCTGGCCCTCAACTACTAGGGAACCATATCTGTTATGTAGGGGCAAGCAGGTAGCTGAGGGAGACCGGGAGGGGATTCGCCTGCCACCCTGAGTAGGGACTTGTTTCCATTCCCTCCAGCTCTTAGATCCCCTCCTTCTGCCTGGTGGCGAGAGGGTAGGGTATCCTCTACTTCTTGTGGAGCCTCCCTCTGCTGTCTTTGCCTCAGGGATGGTACGGTGCAGCTCCACCAACCTCTCTCCCTCTCACACTCCCTGATGCTCCTTAACCTTTCACCTTCCTCTTTCAGCTCTGCAACCAGGCTGAGTATATCATCCAACTGGCCACACCTCACACAGCTGTTATCCCTGCTGTCCTCCAGCGCAAGTGACAGGCTCAGGCACTCCCTGCAGCCAGAGACCTGCACAGCCGTGGATCTGTGCAGGAGCTCCATCTGGGTTGCCTTATTCCTCCTTGTGATGGCTTTCAGCCAAGTAGAAATCATAGCTTCACCTTTTCTGGGAGAGCAATGGCCACTAGGGCTACAGAGGCGGCTCCTGTAAGAGGCTTCCAGAAACTCCACAGCTCCAATTTCGGACCCGTCTCTGGCCAAGGCCAGTCCGATTGCCTCTGCAAATAAATCTATTGAAGAGCGAAAGAAGTGGTTGATTACTCTCTTTGTTTTGTGTGTGTTGGTGAGTGGAAGAAAGAAGGGGGATCTGAGATAAACAACCCTGCGGACACCCAGGTCAGTGAAGAAGGAGAGGGGGAGGTGTGCTGGAGCAGAGGTTCCCCTGAGGCCCATGGTGGGGTGGCGGCTGAGCCCCTGCAGCCCCTGGAGATCAGCGGTGGCCCAGAGGCTGGCCTGCAGCCCGCAGAGGGCCCCAGGCCGGAGGAGCAGGGACCGGGCCCGAAGCAGCCGTGACTCCGAGGCAGCCCGCGCTGGAGCCGCCCGTCGGTGGGAGAGCAGCAGCCCCTGGAGGGACCCACACTGGGGCGGTTTGTGGGGAGGTGCAGTCCTGCAAGAAGGACTCCCGTTGGAGCAGTTGGTGGAGGACTGTCTGCCATGAGAGGGACCGCACGGTGGGGTCGGGGAGGGCTGCGAGGGCCCCTATCCCTTAGGAGGAAGGAGCAGCAGAGACACCTTGTGCCGGACGGACTGTAACCCCCATTCCCTGCCCCCTGCGCTGCTGGAGGGGAAGAGGTAGCAGAGCTGAGCCCAGGAAGACGGGGACAGGAAAGGTGTTCATCCAGAAAGACCTGGTTGTATTTCTCATTATCCTTGACGGTGGTGTTTGTTCATGACATTGACTGTTGTTATCCTCAAGTTGAGTCTGTATTTTGCCCATGACCATAACTGGTGAGTGAGCCCTCCCTGTCCTTTGTCTCAATCCTCAAGCCTTTTTGTTGCATTTTCTCCTCCCCATCACTCAGAGGACAGGGTGCGGGTGAGCAAGTTGCTGCATGATGCTTTTGTTGCCTGCTGGGTAGGCTCGAACCACAACAGGCTAACAATTGAAAGAATGTAGGACTCCAGCTATTTGAGACAAGGCTTTCAGAAGAAAAAATTGAAGCATATTGGAACAACAGTGTGAAAGAAAATAACATATCTTCTCTCTCAGCTGAATGTATTACTTTACTTCAAACCACTGCCTTTTATTGAGCTGTATTTTAAGGCATTTCTATATTTCTAGTGTCTGACTAAAGATCTTTTATCTAGTATTTAAGAGAATAGAATTACATTATTTTTAATCCCAATTCTAATGTAAAAAAAACCATATTCCAACAATAGGAATCAAAAGCAGGTTGTCATGGTATCTTTGTATTTGTTTGATCAAAAATGGTGGGTTTCATAGGGTTAAATGAACACTAGAGAATCTTGGAATGCTGTCAAAATCTAATACACTTTTTTGTGCTTCCAAGTTTCACATCCGAATTCTGATCCAAGTGGAGAACTGCAGATTCTTTTCAAGTCTATATTTGCAATTACAGGACGCCGCTATGAAAGCCAAGACACTGTGAAGTCTTTCTTGACATCCAATATTCACTAAGACTGAAAGCATTTGAAATGTCTCTGTTAATGGATGAACGCTGGGTCTGAAGGTTTAAAAATGTCTGTCCTGTGGAAAGTGATGTACACACAAATAAGCACAAGATGTAACTATGAAAACAATCCACTTTCGAAGTAATCAAGAGGAAAAAGGCTCTGTATATATGACCCTCAACTGGAAACAAAGTATTAGTTTTATTTAGTATTTGTCAGCCTTTCCAGACATGTACCAGTTTCAATCAAGGAAGGATAAGACCTGTAAAAAAATAACCTCTAGGGTTATTAAGAACATACTTAGAATGAAGAGTTAAAATCCAGTGTTGAAAAATACAAAATTCTACCTTAGAACAGAGCTAGAAACAGTTGTGATGTGGACAGGGATCCATCTTAGTTAGTAATAAAATGTATGGAGGATGTAGGCGAGGAAAACATCATAAATACCATTAATTTTATAATGGTTTCTAATGGATATATTGTGATTATAATCACTTGAAACCTATTAGTTATGAAGACCAGTTTCAAAAAGTGTATTTATCTACCTGTGATGTACCCGCTGTCTTCAGGTATCTACTACAAATTTCCATTTTTCATTCGAATTGGGAAATAGATGCTAACATTATAATTTCGGCTTGTCCTTTCTTTTTAGTCCATGATGTATTTGCAACATTTCCTTTATTTCAGAACTCATGCAAACTGAAGTTAGTACTATAAAGTGACATTCATTGTGGTCCCAAACAAATGTCTCTGTAGAGAGACAATAACATATCCAGCATATCTCTAATATCTAACATGTCACTAATGCATCTAACACTGTAGATATAATAATAATAGGAGAATTCTATTCTGTAGGCACACATCATATGCCAGATACCCAAGTCAAGAGAGGGCTTTCTTACCAAATCAGACAGCTATCTGTTTGATTTAAATATTTGCATGTCTTGGACAGTTATGACAATCTTAATATACGCTTTATATCTATATTTGTAGCTAAGTACTAACGATCACAGTGAATATTAAGCAGATTACAAAGACCTGAAGAGAAGAAAAACAGTAAAATATTTATATTTACGTTATAGAAGAAATATACATGTTAGGACTTATTTAACATACTGTAGGATAGTGTTTGACAATGAAACAACACCATGAATAACTTTTATTCCATTGCCTTTTCACTTTCTTCTGTTAACAGAGGACAAAGCCATTTCAAGGGATGAAGAAAAGTCAAAACTGTAGCCTGTGTCACGATACAAAAACATCTCTCTTCAACCTCTCAGAACAGAGTATCTGCATACTTGCACTAGTTGGTCCACTTATGCTTTCTGAATTGTTTCACACACTGAAACTATTTATTTATTTATTTATGTAATAGTAGTTTAAGAAAAAAAAACAACTATATTTCATTGAATCAGGTAATCATACTTGAGAACTTCCCTTCCCTTTCCAGTTCTTCCTTTTCTACAGAAAGAAATTGCACTCAGTTCTTTTCAATGTTGTAATATATTTTGCATTTCTTAAGTTAAATACACATTTAAAAATCAATTTTCAGCCTTTATTTACAAGCTATATAATTTATTGGAAAGTATTTAATCATGGTTTCATGTAACAGGCTTTTTTCAAAGGATTTCAGACTGATCTATTCATGTAGAATTCTAGAATATGTTCTTTTTAATCTAAAACTAATGAGATGGACTGTTTACAGCATCTCTGGTATTCTATTTTGTCAGGATAAACAGAAACAACTACTGTACATTATCCTTTTCATTGGTAGATACATAAGTACTGTGATACTAAAAGCTATATGATACTATTTGTGTTTCTAGGCTAGAATATTGAACAGAAATAGCTTTGGCAAGGAGTTTGCTGAGTACTGCGAATACATTATTTCCACAAGGCTTGCTACTTTGTTACTTTGGAACACAGTACATAATTCAGACTTCACAGGATTATTTTCTGTATAGGTGGTTAATGCTTTAATGCTGAGGGAAAGCAACTTTCCTGCTCTAACTCCTCCCAGTTCATTCAAATCTGAGTATCTAGAAAGAGTTATCTGTCTGGCAAACTTCTCCACCTTCCTTTTTTCTTTTGGAGATTTTTCAAGTTTAATAGATCAAGAGGAATGCATGACTTAAGGAGAAGATTGGCTGAAAGTTGAACTTTATGAGACTGGAAATTCTGAAAATACATGCGAGAGATCTCTGAAAAATAAATCTTCACATGCACTATTTTGTTCAGTTGGACATAAGTAGTAAAGCCCATTTCTCTGTGTGTTTAGGTATTTAGAACAGAAGAAACACCTATTTGTTTATGTAAAGACAGTAGCGTCACAACAAGATTTACTATGATAAATTTATCTTCAAAGCAAAAATTCTAAACCTTTCTTGATATTTTCTTTCTTTTGTATTTTTTTTTGTAGCCAAGATTCATCAGCATCTTTGACACTCTAATAGGGAAGGTGAATGGAACATAGAAACATAGAATCATAGAACAGTTTTGGTTGGAAAAGACCTTCAAGATCGTGGAGTCCAACCTATGTCCTAGCTCTACCAACACCACTAAACCATGCTCCTAAGTACAACATCTACTCATCTCTTAAACACCTCCAGGGATGGTGACTCCACCACCTCCCTGGGCAGCCTGTTCCAATGCCCGACAACCCTTTCAGTAAAGAAATTCTTCCTAATATCCAGCCTGAACCTCCTCTGGTGCAGCTTAAGGCCATTTCCCCTTGTTCTGTTGCTTATTACTAGGGAGAAGAGACTGACCCCTGCCTCACTACAACTTCCTTTCATGATTCACTTTGAAATGTATTCAAAATATTCTGTCAGAAATCAAAGAGTTACTGTTGAAATACATGATAAAGTCAGATTATTTCTATAGTTCTATACATTTACACCATGTTTATACAAATAAAAATATTTTTTCTCTAAAAATATTAATATATATTTCTCCACTGTGTCCTGATTTTTTACACTTGGACCACCCAGAAATACTCACAGTAAGATGCTTGCTTTAGGTTTTATTACTGGTATGAACTTTATAAAAACCAGTTATTGGTGAAATTCACCTGCCTTTACTCATTTCAGCTACCTGGAGATTCCATGCTGCAAACCAGACTTCTGCACAGAATTATCCTACTAACTTTAAGCATACATTTAAGAGCACCCTTCACTGTTTGTACTATTTGTAAAAACAAATATGAATCGAGGTAGAAGCAGATTACCTAAGACATACGACCATCTCAGGAAACCTAGAATGCCGTGTCTCTTAAATAAGGTCTCATGAATAGACGTTTGGAATTACACTGGATGAGTTTTGAGTCATACCTTGCAGTAACAGCTGAACTTGATAAGTTTCACTGACATCAGAGATGCTGCATAGGAATACAGAGTATTTATTTCTGCAGGTACAACCAAGGCCTGAATACACATCCTGAGGCTTTCCTGTCTCTATGTAGATAAATGCCTTGAATATTGCAAAGAATTGGACAAACCATGAACGGAAATATGAAGTCAAGGGCACATCAGAAAGTAATAAGTGCTAAGGGTGGCAGACTACACTCACATGGGAACAGAAATTACTTTCAAAGGGAGGTGTCAGAATGTTCATGGTAAATAACAAATTACATTGGCAAGTTTTTTGTGATGGTGGAGACTTATCACAACAGTAAATTAAACCAATGGAAGAGTATTTGTCTTGACTCATCAGTGTGCATCTTTACACAAATTCCAGTACTATCACAAGTAAGGCAGCACTGACGAACTTTTAAACAGCTGAGCACTAAAAAGTATTTTATAGATTAGCAGTAGTTCTCATCAAATAAGACATTGTATTTTCAATCTCACTTTTTTAATCTAGTTTAAAGAATTTGTAATATTAGGCTGGTGACCTGATATTTTCTTTCTGTAGATAAAATTTTAGTAAGATAAGCAAATGTGTGTTGCATGAGTCAATTGAAACATTAAGAAATCAGTAATAAATAATCACATGTACTATATATTTTTGAAAAATGAGCTTGAACATCTTTAATAAAGTAGTTATTTCTCTTATCATAAATCACTAAGGCTTATTTTTGCCCCGTAGATACAAGGCAGTCAAGGACAACTTTTTTAAATATGTCCTTGCTTGTAATTTACTGCACAAGAAGTTTCTCATAATTTTCCCTTGACATATACATAACAGTACTACTCTATGTGTTATTATAATGTTGCAAAGAATTTAGTAAGATGAATAGAATTTCCACTGTAAAAAGTGCTTGTAAAACACCAGCAATTGTGCTGTCATATATTAATAGGGATGGGTTTGAACTACCAGTATGGGAAGCACAATGAAACATTTTAGATTCTTAGAAATACTTCATAAAACCTGTATAATTTATCTATGTACCTAAGCCAATAAGCAAACTTTTGTCGGACTACAAAAGTTTCATATTGTTAGAGAAGCCATCGATGCATTCTCTAGTGATTATCACTGAAATGTTTGTGTCAACTGTTGCTGTCTGAGCCATTAAGTGTTCTTCAGCCTTTTCTGGATCTTATAGATTAAGAATGTTGGTCTCTAGCTTCTTCCAAAAAAAAAAAAAAAGAAGATATAAAATAATCAGATGTCTATTTTTCTGTAGTTCTATTCTGAAGACTAATTTAGCACTCTGAAGCCAAGAGAAAAAAATTCAACACTTACTTTTCATACCCGTGTTTTGCCATAAATACATGGCATCTGTGTATAGCACACAAGCATATGCATACACACGCTCATTATCACAGGTCTAGAACGAGTATAATTTTTGTCTTTCTTGATCATAATCCTTTGATTTTTGCCAGTTTATAAGAATTTAAAATGCTCCTATTTTTAAAGTCCAGGGATAAATAGTTCAGTTTTAAGCTTCTTAATGAATAACATTGTAATAAGTTAAATTCCCAATGCAAAAGTGGCTGCCCTGTAATTGTGACTTAAACTAGATTTCATAGCTATTTTGAGCATCTTTTTAACAGCTGAATACCATTTTTCTACAAGACTTCAGATGCATTTCAAAAAAGTCTATAGTGCTGAAACACATAATCATTAAGAAGTTTTTAGAACATACACATGAGGGTAACACTTCACAGTTTCACTGTTTCTGAAAAGTGAGGATCTAAAAATAGTCCATGCATTTTTCCCAGGAGGTAAAGAAATCTATATGAATAACAAAAAAAGAAAATTCATCTAAAATTTCTCAGATGATGTAAATGATTTTTTTTGTGAAGTTGCTTTCTTTCTACACTCTTTTTCATTTGTCTTTGTCATTCCTTCTCCTGCTGCTGCTTGCACCCCTCACCTTGTATTAAGGAGTCCTAGAGTGCCTCCTTTTGTTTTAAGATGCAATAAGATTCAGATATATGAGAGATATATTTAAATAATATAGACCAGCAAGAATTAATACTTCCCCTGCCCCCCAATTTCATCTTCTATTACTTTTTGCTGTTACAGGGTGTCTATTTAAAACTGAGGTAGTTGAAATTATTTTAGTATTCTTATATTTTTTCTCAGTACAATCTGATTATGTATTTCATCTTCCTCATACAACAGTTGCACATTAATCTGTGTCTCTGACTTCAGTACTCAGAAGAATAACTACCTTCAATTTTTTACATTTTAGTAGTTCTCCTTACTTCTTAAGAGAATAAAATTCCTGTTTGAAAAATTTCTGTTTGTTTCTGCCTCTTCATAAACACTGCATGTTTGCCAGAGGACTTGCTATATTTTCTTACTAGATGTGTTTTCTTCCATTTCAGTTTTTAGATTAAGACTTCAGTTTCTGTATCTTTCCCCTGATGCTACATTATGTTTTGCTGTGATTATTACCGAGAATTTTGAGTAACAGCATGGATTTGTCATGAATTTTTAATATATATATATAAAAAAATGTTAGGATAACATTTAGTAGGAAAAGACCTTGTAAAATATCTGTATTTGTATTGTTAACAATTACTAGAGCTAATAAGTCATTTATTGTCACAGTAAGTAGCAGGTTCTAGAAACTCCAAGACCTACTATATTTTTGGCTAATAGCATTGAGGTGCATACTGACTTAATGGTGACATCATCATTATAACCAGCCTCTTCTGTTAATTTACTATTTTTATCCTGAAGTAAATGTTTAAACTCGAGAAGTCAGGTTCCATTTACATCTTCTTGATATTGTCTTTTTCCCAAAGGTCTATGTGATTTCCTTCCATTGAAAATAATTTTTATCCATATTCATTGACTATCATCTCCATTGGAGGACCTTATACAAAAAAATCAGGCTTAAGCACACCTCTTTTCTGTTTTTTTTTCCCCTTTTTTTAACTTCCATACTTTCTCTATAGAACCGTTACTAAGGTACTGGACATCACCATTATGTCCTATCTCAATATAGGAAGTAAATATTGAAAAGACATAAAAAATTACATCATGTAAAAAAAATAAATAGACATGACAAAAAAATAAATAACAAAAGTTAACAGTATTTATTTAGCAACTACTGTTCACACATCTTAATCAATATTGAAAGATTTCAGAGCACTTTGCAGGAGATAAAATATACTAAACAAACCCCAGCTCCTTATAAAGATTAGCGTGCAGGCATGAATGGTTAGAGTGAATGAATGTAGAAGACAGTCACGTGATGTCACTGCAAGAATAAGTTGCAAAACTCATGGAGTTGAATCCAGTTGGCGGCCGGTCATGAGTGGTGTCCCCCAGGGCTCAGTACTGGGACTACTCCTGTTTAACATCTTTATCAATGATTTGGACAAGGGGATGGAGAGCACCCTTCGTACTTTTGCAGATGACCCCAAGTTGGGTGGAAGTGTCGATCTGCTTGAGGGTAGGGCAGCTCTACAGAGGGATCTAGATAGGCTGGATTGCTGGGCCGAGACAAATTCCACAAGTCTCCGTAAGGCCAAGTGCCAGGTCCTGCACTTCGGCCACAAAAACCCCCAGCAGCACTACAGGCTTGGGAAGGAGTGGCTGGAGAGCTGCCAGGCAGACAGGGACCTGGGAGTGTTGTTTGACAGCCGGCTGAACATGAGCCAGCAGTGTGCTCAGGTGGCCAAGAAGGCCAATGAGATCCTTGCCTATATCAGGAACAGTGTTGTTGGCAGGAGCAGGGAGGTGATCATTCCCCTGTACTCGATTGGTGAGGCCGCACCTCGAGTACTGTGTCCAGTTTTGGGCCCCTCTCTACAAGAAGGACATTGAGGTGTTGGAGAGGGTACAGAGGTAGGCTATGAATCTAGTAAAGTATCTGGAGTGTATCTCATATGAGGAACGTCTGAGGGATCTGGAGCTGTTTAGCTTGGAGAAGAGAAGGCTGAGGGGAGACCTTATCGATCTCTACAACTACCTGAAAGGAAGTTGTAGTGAAGCAGGGTCAGTCTCTTCTCCCTAGTAGCAAGCTGTAGAACAAGGGGAAATGGCCTTAAGCTGCACCAGAGGAGGTTCAGGCTGGATATTAGGAAGAATTTCTTTACTGAAAGGGTTGTCGGGCATTGGAACAGGCTGCCCAAGGAAGTGGTGGAGTCACCATCCCTGAAGGTGTTTAAGAGACGAGTAGATGTACTTAGGGACATGGTTTAGTGGTGTTGATAAAGCTAGGACGCAGGTTGGACTCGATGATCTTGAAGGTCTCTTCCAACCAAAACTGTTCTATGATTCTGTGAAAACAGAGAAATTATTACTAGTTGCTAGAAGGAAAAGAGGGAAAGTGCTTTCTCTCTAAAAGAGTGAAGCATATGACTTCACTTTATTTTACACATCCAGTAACAAAAACAGGAGTAAAACAAATTTGCAGAGGAAAACATTGCATAGTATTTATGCATGAAGCAAGATTGTGCAGAAACAATATAAATATTGTTAATATAAGTTATATATAGAACTACATATTGTTTATATACATATGATTTCTATATAGATAAGTTAACATAAAGCTATCTCTCTCTATATAATTTACATATATAAACTAAAGTTCATCCCGGATGGTCACATGCATTTCTTATATCTTTTATAACTTTGGGGTTTGATTATGCTCTCTGCGTAATCTCCTTTGATTTTGTTTGTATCAGTAAAAGCTGAAAATCCCTAGTGTTTATATGAAGGTATTTTTCTCCTCAAGTAATAGACTATTACTATGACAGCACTTCCAGCTAGGAAACTTTTTTTCCCCAGATAAATAGAAAAATAATGGTTTGTTATGTTTTTTCTTTTGGTTTGGGGTGTGTGTTTTGTTTCAATTTCTCTTTCTTCAAATCAAAAATGGGGAAAAAACATGTCTCTATATAACTTTATTGCCCTTTCCCCATACCCCTTTATTTTGTGAAATTTTCTTCCATCTATAGATCAAAATTACATCTGATAAAAGGCAGATATTCTGTCTTCAAATAAATCCTTATATTCGAATTCTGGGTTTTTTCCCCCACTTAGTAGTAAGGAAAAAGACTTGTTAAATGAAAGAAAACACAAGAATCAAGGGATTTCAGTCCAGAGCCTAGTGAGGCATGAGGGATGTCCCTGCAAGTGCCAACCATAGGTGTTTTGTTAAAATGACAGTACAGCTATGTTTTATTGGACAACACTAATGCTGAATGCAGAAATATTTCTTAACTAATAGGTCTCTTTGTCTCCTTTCCAGTGGACTGATCCAATAGCTAGCTATAATGTGATACTACCTATGGCCAAGAACCCATGCCTTCCCATGGAAATTCCCTGCAACACATACACGCTCACCCTGTAATGACAAATTGCTATTCATCTCCTAGGAGAGAAACAAACTTCTATTTCAACATCAGACAGCCCATCTTCTCTACAGGCTACTTTACAATTAATTCCATCAGGCATAGAGCTGGGACTTAGTCTCACCTGAGTTAAAATGTAGGCTTGACTTGCAGGACATTTCAAGTCATTCATGAAATTGGACAGGAAGCCCCGCCCCTTCAAAATTTAAAAAAAAAAAAAAAGTTTATAAGAAAAAAGTAGGTATGCAAAATAAGAGAAAAAATATCCAGGAATTTTTAGTATGTGAAGACTCATACAGGTCATCTCAGAACTCCATGGCGAGTCATCTACCACCATGCTAGTACAGAGGATAAGAGTGGCAAATCATAAGTAAAATCTGGGGGTCTGCTTTTCTCATTACTTAAATCAATGTTGTTAAGGCACATTAGTCATGCTCTGACCAAACATACCAGATCCCAACTCTCAGGGATAAGACAAAAAACTAAAGCAAACAAAAAAATATAGAAGACATTCTGTATTTTATTAAACTTTATAATGGCTAACAATTTGCAGCTAATTTTGTTGAGTTGAGAGATTTTTGTTGTTGTTTTGCTTGAGGCAGAGCTAGAGCATCTATTACTCTACATTTTATGCATTTATATGGATCATGTGTGATATTGCAAAAATAAGAACTTTGTCAGTAAAAATTGCATGTATTCAAATATCTGTTCTTAGTGTTCAGTCAAAATTACCCCACGAACACAAACTTTTATTAACAGCATTTAGTTTTCAAACTAAATAAAACTCTTTTTTACTCTTTTAAATACAATTCTATTATAAAATATAGTTGGGATGTGATTTCTTTGTATTTGAAATCATGAAAGCACACTTTTTTATTTCATCAAAATACATAACAAGAACAGTGTGACAAGCATTGAGAATCCTCATCAGGTTGGACAAACCAGGCACAAGAGAGCCAAGACCAGAATGTCCCACCCTTTAGGTAAGGATATTAAGTGTGTCAAAACTGTACAGTGATGCTTGTAGATTAGAAAGCTAACCCCATTCCTGAAGTTTATTTAATTTTAAATCTATCAATCATTTTTGCATTACATTTGGGAAGTTCCTGTAACAAATTACAGTAGACATGGAAGCAGATCCTTGGTTTTTAAGGGACATATTCAGAGTCCCAGCTACTTCAGATTCATTATACAGCCTGAACATCCTTGTCTCTTAACCTACTGCACTTCTCTTGCACCTAGGGAGGAATAACCCAGTATAGGTTAGGGGTCAACCTGCTGGAGAGCAGCTCTGCAGAGAAGGACCTGGGAGTTCTGGTGGACAGCAAGTTCACCATGAGCCAGCAATGTGCCCTTGTGGCTAAGGCAGCCAGTGGTATCCTGGGCTGCATTAAGAAGAGTGTGGGCAGAAGGTCAAGGGAGGTTATCCTTCCCCTCTGCCCTGGTGAGGCCACATCTGGAGTACTGTGTCCAGTTCTAGACCCCCCAGTCCGAGAGAGATAAGGAACTACTGGAGAGAGTACAGCAGAGGGCTACAAAGATGATTAGGAGACGGGAACATCTCTCTTCTGAGGAAAGACTGAGAGACCTGGGTCTGTTTAGCCTGAGAAGAGAAGACTGAAAGGGTACCTGTTGAGGTTTGAGCACACCCAGCCAGCAACAACGCACCCCACAGCCACTTGCTTACCCCTCCCCCTCCCCTAAGGGATGATGAGGAGAAAATACAACGAAAATGCTTGAGAATCAAGACAAAGGACAGGAAGGGCTAACTCACCTGTTATGGTCACGGGCAAAAGACACATGCAACTTGGGAAGAACAAGATCAGTTTCATGAACATACACCACCATTAAGGATAATGAGAAATACAGCCATGTCTTAAAAACAAACGTCTTCCCCCGACCCCTCCCTTCTGCCCAGGCTCAGCTCTGCTACCTCTTCCCCCTCCCCAGCAGCGCAGGGGGCAGGGAATGGGGGTTACAGTCCGTCCGGCACAAGGTGTCGCTGCTGCTCCTTCCTCCTCAGGGACAGGGGCCCTCGCAGCCCTCCCCTGCCCCACCGGGGGGTCCCTCTCCCAGCAGACAGCCCTCCACCCACTGCTCCAACGGGAGTCCTTCCCGCGGGGCCGCAGCTCCCCAGAACCGCCCCAGCGCGGGTCCCTCCCGGGGCTGCCGCCCTCCCACCGACGGGCGGCTCCAGCGCGGGCTGCCTCGGAGTCACGGCTGCTTCGGGCCCGGTCCCTGCTCCTCCGGCCTGGGGCCCTCCGCGGGCTGCAGGCCAACCTCTGGGCCACCGCTGATCTCCAGGGGCTGCAGGGGCTCAGCCGCCACCCCACCATGGGCCTCAGGGGAACCTCTGCTCCGGCACACCTCCCCCTCTCCTTTCTCACTGACCTGAGTGTCCTCAGGGCTGTTTGTCTCACATCCCCATCCTCTCCTCTGTTCATCAACAAAGTAAAAACAAAGAACTCCTCAACAGGTTATCTCACTCTTAAATAGTTATTCGTAGAGGCACTAATTGGCCTGTGCTTGGCCAGAGGTGGGCCTGACATTGGAGCCAGGGGGCTTCCAAAAGCCTTTTACAGGAACCACCTCTGTAGTCCCCTTCCCCGCTGCCAAAATCTCATCAGACAGCAAACCACCACAGGACCTTATCAGTGCTTCTAAATATCTAAAGGGTAGGTGTCAAGAGGATGGGGCCAAGCTTTTTTTCAGTGATGCCCAGAGACAGGACAAGGGGCAATGAGCAGAAGCTGCAACACAGGATGTTCTACCTGAATATAAGGAAAAAAACTATTGACTTTGAGGGTGGCAGAGCACTGGAATGGGCTGCCCAGAGAGGCTGTGAAGTCTTGTTCTCTGGAAACATTCAAAACCTGCATGGACGCAGTCCTGTGCACCTGCTTCAGGTAATCCTGCTCTGGCAGGGGTGTTGGACTAGATGATTGCAGTGGGTTGACCCTGGCTGGTTGCCAGGTGCTCAACAAAGCCTTTCTATCACTCCCCCTCCTCATCTGGACAGGGAAGAGAAAAGTATAACAACAGGCTCATGGATTGAGATAAGGACAGGGAGATTACTCAGCATTTAAAGTCACAGGCAAAACAGACTCAACTTCTGGGAAAAAATGTAATTTAATACCAATCAACTCGATGAGGAGTAATGAGACATAAAACCAAAGCTTTAAACACCTTTCCTCCACCCCTCCCTTCTTTCCTGGGCTTAACTTTATTCCTGATTTCTCTACCTCCTCTACCCGAGAGGTGCAGGGGGACAGGGAATGGGGTTTGCAGTCAGTTCATCACACTGTTGTTTCTGCCGCTCCTTCCTCCTTAGGGGGAGGACTCCTCACACGTTTCCCCTGCTCCAATGTGGGGTCCCTCTCACTGGACACGGACCTCCATGACTCCTCCAGCATGAGTCCTTCCCACGGGCTGCAGTTCTTCACAAACTGCTCCAGCATGGATCCCTTCCATAGGGTGCGGTCTTTCAGGAACAGACTGCTCCAGCCTGGGTCCCCCACGGGGTCACAAGTCCTGCCAGCAAATCTGCTTGAGCATGGGCCTCTTTCTTTCCATGAGTCTTCAGGTCCTGCTAGGAGCCTCCTCCAGTGCAGTCTTCCTACCGGTTCACAGCTTCCTTCAGGCATCAACCTCTCCGGCATGGGGTCCTCCAAGGGTTGTAAGCAGGTATCTGCTCCACTGCCCATGGGCTGCAGGGGGACAGCCTGCCTCATGGCCTTCACCACAGGTTGCAGGGGCATCTCTGCTCCAGTGCCTGGAGCACCTCCTCCCCCTCCTTCTTCACTGACATTGGTATCTGCAGGATTATTTCTCTTGCATATTCTCACTCCTCTCTCTCACTGCAATTACTGCTGCTCAATGACTTTTTCACTTCCTTAAACATGTTACCACAGAGGCTCTACCACTGTTACTGATTGGCTTGGCGTTGGCCAGTGGCAGGTCTGTCTTAGAGCCAGCTGGCATTGGCTGTATCTGACATATAAGAAACTTCTAGCATCTTCTCACAGAAGCCACCTCTGTAACCCCCTGGCTACCAAAACCCTGCCACGAAAACCCATTGCAATGATGTCCAGAGGTTGTTTCCAACCCCTATTATTCTGTGACTCTGTGATTCTCATTTATAAGGAGTTGCAAATATCTATACACGCATATATATAAAATAGATATAAATTATTTATATAGATCTATGTACACACACATATTCTGAATCTTCCTTATGCTACCTTTAATTCTACAGAAAACAGGGAGAGTACTGCCTGTAACTCTTAACTGAAGTGTTTACAGAGAGGTAGCCTTTCTAGAGATAAGAACCATGAGACACATATTCCAAGAGAAATTGTAAAATATAAGAGACTTGTCTGATGAAGGACTACTTCTCATACAGCTGCCACAAACAGCAAGACATTAATCATCCTCTACAAAAGTTTAACAAAAGAGCTTTGCTAAATGAAGGTGTAATACCCTTCTTCAGATATTGATTTACAATTAACACTTAGGGAAGAAGAAAATATCCTTTGTTTGCAGCTCTTCCTCCCATAAGTTGTAATGAAGGTTCAAAATAAAAATAACTGTACAGCCCAACAGTTAGCATAATAAGCTAATAAACTAGATTCTACATATTTTGAATTAAAACACTAAAACAGTTTAAATAATAAAAATGCATTATCATCTTCATCTACAGAAAATATTCCTATAAAATACCTGTTGGATTAAAAAAAAAAAACACCACAACCCAAAATCTAGAGATGAACAAAAACACATGAAGAAAAATACACCTCCATTAAATTATCAGAATCCCGCTGTTATCACATCTCCCAAGCTGCATTGCCTTCCCATCTATCTAGGAACTAATCTTTCATAAAAATTACAGAAATAGTTGTTACCTGCAAATTGGAAACTAACTATATCCTTAAACTTCTACATATTTACACCATGCCTACAAATTTCACAAATGATTCGATTAATTCTAATTTTTATTCCTACTGCTTTAGCATCCTTGGTTGCAGCAAATCCAAGATTCCTGCTGCAGGGCATTAATAGAACAGAATACTCATAGGGCCTTTCCTCCTGCCAACTGGTGATTGCTACACCTGTGACTCCTTAAGTTCATCACAGCTGTGCTGGATCTGGTATAATAGAAAGCAATTGTCAGGCAGTAGCTAACAGTCTTAGTGCGTCTCTTATCTCACAGATTGAACTAGATGTAATTCTCTTTTCTGTCTTGGAGGTAGGAGTGTCTACAGTTATGGTCTTAGCAAGAAATAAGTAACTAAAATAAAATTTCCTTTCTTTTAGAAGACATAAATTTTCTTTCGTCTGTAAGTAGGCCTTTGGTATGTTCTTTAACTTGATTAATCCATTCAGCAGAGCTGACTCAGGGCTTTGCAACCAAGCAGACAAAACTGAATTTTTTATCCTGAATATGAGATGTCATGTTCGGTCTTCTACTGCAACTAAGGTAGAAGAAGATGAAGTACACTTGAGTCAGGGGAGAGGAATGTGAATTGTGTCTGGAAGAATGGATTTTGTTGTTCCTTTTGGAATTTTGATGTTAGCTATTACTGCTGTTGTTAGAAGATCGGTTTCCTTACCACAGCACAAACTGCGGTTTCACATACCTGAGCTATTCCTCCAGCAGCACTCATCCCATTTGCTAGTTTAGCTTCCCAGCTGCATGCTTTGCATGTAGTCTTTGCTGCAAATTAAGTTGACCTATTATTATTATTACTATTATTATAGAAAAAATGAATAAATTGCTTATTTTTTTGTAACTTGTGTGAACTGTGAGACTGGTACCACATCTTCAGGTAGGATTTGTTTTTCTACATTCCTCAATGCGGTTACTGGGACTGTCTATTCATGAATTTGTAAATTCATAAGGTATTGCCTTAGTGAACTTGAGAACTGTTAGAACAGTTGCCTGTGTTCTTCCTTAGATGGACAAAAGTGCAGTTTCGGGATAGATGGGCACATATATGCTAACTCAGTTCTAGGTCCCTGAAAAAGTGACCTGTGACAAGGTAAAATTAGTGAAAAATATGTCTCCATTTATACATAATAGTTTAATAGTTAAAGCAGTCATTCAGGAAGTGAGAACACTGGGAACCTTTCTATATTCTGCTCAGGCCAAGATGAAATGAATTTCTGAATGCTGTACCTTTAGAGAGTGCCAAAATCATTAGCTTGTAGAAAAGTTGGACTATGCTCTATGTTAATTTATGGGAGCTGAGCTGCAGTTTATATAACAGTTAGGGTTTTCTGTTTGATGAAGCCCTTGGCTGCATCTTGTCTTAAGACGATCTCGACTTTGGGGGTAGATTCTTCTTCCTGGTTCTGGGCCAGCAAGACTTGGGGTTTAGGTTTTCTTGTTTTAATTTTCTCTCTGAAAGGGACATGATAGGAAGCTAGTCTAGCGATACTCTAACATAAAATGCTTTTACATCTCAGAAGCAGTGCTAAAAATGTACGCTTGCATGTACAATTCATGATCACTAGAGCTGGCCCACTGCTCTGATCATTTAGTATCATTAACAGTCAGTAAAGCCTCCAGATAATGTAGACAATATGGACTGAGTTTGCTTCTAAGTGGAGTTTAAATTGGCCAGGTACTTTTTTTCCTGGGTACTATTCAAATAATTTGACTTATTGTAATGATATTGTCAGCAAAGAGATAAGGAAAGCGAATGGAAGCACTCAGCACTTCCACTGGTTTGTTTTCTATAGTCTTAAAGACTTATTATTTAAGGAGTTTTTTCCATTACTACGAAAAAAAAAAAAAAAAAAGGAAGTAATAGCTTATTCTAGGTGTGCTGGATTGTACTTAAAGATCCATACCTAAAATTCTGGTGAGACAGTACACAATTTAAGCAGACTAAACTCCACTGTCTTTTAACTAAGGCTCTGTTAGAGTGGCCATATCATATGTTAGACTGCTACTAAGTTTGAAATCAGTTAGATCCAATATCCAGATCATTTTCTGCTTACGCAAATAGTTTCCATTGTGTGTGTGTGTATGCACACAAGCTTGATTTCCACTTTCGAAGTTGCACGCCAGGATGGCTGATTGAAGGAATACTTCCAGTTTCCATCCACCGGCTGACTCCAAAAAGAGTAATAAAAGAAATGTGTGCTATGAGAGGAAGTATTTATTTCAATGCACTATAACACTTACAAGCACAAATGGATTAACCAGTCATGTAAGGTGTGTTACCTCTTAGAATTTACTCTACAAATACTACAAATAAGCAAAACCATAGTTAACTAAGATTTGATTAGAATCAGGTTCTCATAGTTTTTCTGAAATGTTTGCGCTGTTCCTCAATGTTATTAGATCAGGACCTTCTTTTGTCATGTTGTTCTTTCCCTTACTACACCCATCGGTCACTCTTTATAGGCTTTTAAGTGTTATGTGGAATGAATTTCTTCCATCCAGTCACAGTCTTTATTACATGTGGCGCAGACAGCTGACCTTTGCTTTGCATTCCCTTCTACATGTCTTCAAACTGCCTCGATCTAGTTTATGAGTTAGGTTAAATGCCAGTAACATATTTTTCTGTTACAAGGTCAGCTTTTCTCATTTTCTTCCTAGTTTATCTGTCTGGGTAGTTTGGGGGTCTGCAATCCTCTCTGAATAACAATGCCTACCATAGTTTAAGTAAAGTGCATTTATAATATATGACGTGCTTCAACAATCTTTTTTGTACTTAATTTCTCCTCCTTGTTTTCAGATTCGTTTTCCAATTTACCCAGCTTATTTAAAGTTTCCCTTCTTATTATTAATACCTTTCATCTTTTGACCTTGGGACATGACAAAATTTTATAATTGTACAGATCATCCATGTTTTTGGTGACAGCAACAATCAGAAATTAACTTACTTTTTTAAGATTGTGTTTAAAATATCATTTTGGTTTGATGGCAAATTGCTAGCAACGACACTTTGAAACTTGGTGGATTTTTTCTTTTGGGGTTGTTTGGGTTTTTTTTTTTTGATCAGCTGTGCTTTTGCCCAAGCCTTGCCTGTAGCTGATTTAATGCTGTAAGGAACATAATTAAAGAGTTTAAATAATTTGAAAGTAAAAAATAATCCTAAAAAAGGAATCAAGTTCCCCAACTGCAAATGAAACCACTGTGATGAAACACGAAAGGAGGTTTTATATGATCCTTGTAGATAATGTTTGGTATTTCTCACTACAATTTATTCTGTCACTGTTGAACTAACCATTGCTCAATGGTGCA
This sequence comes from Leptosomus discolor, assembly GCF_034619465.1. NCBI lineage: Eukaryota > Metazoa > Chordata > Aves > Leptosomiformes > Leptosomidae > Leptosomus > Leptosomus discolor. The sequence goes on along the minus strand of NC_141391.1, from coordinate 42,608,947 downwards.
CCATCTTACCTATGCTATGTCATCATATCACTGACTTCTTGGTAGCTTCAAATTTATTGAGATAGCAATCAAAAGGATTTTTTTTTCCTCTTACCCTGATAGTAAATTACCCTGAGTTTTCTCATTTAAACTATTTGAGGAAAATGTAGCCAGAATCTTTTTCTAGTTTCAGTGAAGTACTAGCTAAAAGAAAATCCAAAGAGAGAAAAATATAAGTAGAAGTAATTAATATAAAAATAATTAAAGTTTTATAATTTGTTATAAAGCTAATTAAATCAAATACTGTATTAAGCAATATTTATATTAAATTGTAATTTGTCCAGGCAAACCTAAGAGGAGTTTAGAAAGGTGAAAAAGGCATCCATGAAGAAAGGCATAAACACATTTGAGCATGCTTCAGGCTGGTGGCTAAACTACTCCTTTCTGTATCTGTATCTGTTATTATAACTAATAATGGAAAATCTGTCTAAGAAAACAATCAAAATAGTTACAAAAAGAAAAAATTTAAAAAAAACCCAAAACCTGAAAGTGAAATAATAGTAATTATATTATGCTTCTGTAAATCACAAATATTCAGGAAAGTTCTTTTCCTTAAGACTACATTTATACTCTTCAAAAATGTTTCATAGATTAATGTTAGTTCTGAATAGTATGACTTTGAATACAATCTTTAGCACAAAAACTGATGACAGGAGTTTTATCAAAATAAAATGTCTTACTCTTGAAATCACTGTCCTGGGGATCAGCATTTTTGTTGATGGATACATCTGTCTTGCTATGTTATAGTGAAGTAGCCCTTTCCTGTGTAGTGAACTTCTAAGTGGATTTTGTTTTGGAAAGCAATTTAATGTTTGCTGATAACGTTGATTGGTACTTTGTCAGTGTTAGCTTTTAAGCTTCTGTTCTGGTCTGCTTAATTTTTTGAAATAACTTATTTGATTAAGTGATGCTTTACCACCAACAGTTCAGCTGGCTTTCTGCTGATAGCTGGATTTTCTCTCTGTGGTGCTTTTTTGCACTCACTGGAATTCTTTATCATTAGAATGAAAAAGTGTAGGTTAGATTCAGACCTCTCCTCCCCTACCCTGCTGTTCCTCTTCTAGATACGTCCTAACAAACTGGGGCAGAGTGTACCCTCTGCAAGTGTGCTGACGACACAAAACTGGGAAGAGTCACTGCCAGAAGGACGTGCTACCATCCAGAAGGATCTCAACAGGCTGGAGAAATGGGCTGACAGGAACTTCATGAAGTTCAACAAGGGGAAGTGCAAAGTCCTGAATATGGGAAGGAAAAAACAATGGCACCAGTATATGCTGAGGGCCACCTAATCGGAAAGCTATTTGACGGAAAAGGACCTGGGGTCCTAGTGGACAGCAAGTTGAACATGAACCAGCAGTGTGTCTTTGCAGTACAGAAGGTGAATAGTATCCTGGGATGCATTAGGCAAAGTATCGCCAGCAGGTCGAGGGAGGTGATCCTTCCTCTTTGCTCAGCACCGGTAAGGCCACTTGTGGTTTAAACCCACCCAGCCAGCAACAAAGCACCATGCAGCTACTCGCTCACCCCTGCCACCTTCCTCTCCATGGGATGGGGAGGAGAGAATATAACCAAAAGTGTCGAAGGTCAAGACAAAGGACAGGGAGAGATCACCCACCAATTATGGTTGGGGCAAAACACAGACTCGACTTGGGGAAAAAATCAATTTCATTTAAACACCACCACCAAGAATAATGAGAAACACAACAGGTGTAACAAACACCTTCCCCCCACCCCTCCCATCTTCATGGGCTCAGCTCCACTACCTTCTTCCCTGCAGCAGCATAGGGGGCAGGAAATGGAAGTTGCAGTCAGTTTGTCACAAGGTGTGTATGCCACTCCTTCCTCCTCAGAGGAGGGGCCCTTGAAGACCTCTTCTGTTCCAGTACAGGTCTTTCCCATGGGGTGTAGCCATTCCAGTGACGGGGTGCTCCAGCACAGGCTTCCCTTGTGTTCAATGTCTCCTTCAGGCCCAGTCCCTTGGTCCAGCCCGGGGTCCTCCATAGGCTGCAGGCAAACCTCTGGGCCACCACTGATCTCCATGGGCTGCAGGGAGTCAGCCTGCCATCCCACCATGGGCCGCAGGAGAATCTCTGCTCCAGCACACCTCCCCCTCTTCTTCCTCACTGATCTGGGTGTCTACATGGTTGTTTCCCTCACATCCCCCTCCTCTCCACTCTCAAACAATGACTCACAAACAAAAACTTGCCCAACAGTTTTTCCCTGTCTTAAATGTGTTTATTCTCAGAGGTGCTGATTGACGGCCTCGGCCAGAAGCAGGTCTGAATTTGAGGTGGAGGAACTTCTAGAAGCCTCTTACAGGAGACACCTCTGTAGGCCCCTCCCCTGCTACCAAAACCTTGCCAGACACAAGCCCAACATGCCACAACTGGAGTAGTGTCCAGTTCTGGGCTCCTCAGTACCAGAGAGACACGGACATACTGGAGAGAGACCAGCAAATGGCCATGAAGCTGAGGAAGGGACTAGAGCACCTCTCTGATGAGGAAAGACAGAGAGCTGGGACTGTTCAGCCTGGAGAAGAGAAGGCTCAGTAGGGAGGATCTTATTAATGACTATAAATAGCTGTAGGGATGGTGCAAAGAGGATGGAGATGAGTTCTTCAGGAGGTTCCATCTAAACATGAGAAAACACTTTTCTACTGTGAGCATGACCAAGCACTGGAACAGGTTGCCTAGAGACATCGTGGAGTCATCAAAGAAGGCACTAAAAAAAATACTTCTATGCCTATGCCATTCAAATTGATAGAGTTCTTTGTTAGAAATCCATAATTTTTGTTTGTTTGTTTGTTTGTTTGTTTTTACTAACTTCTCTAGAAGACAGGTGCTTTTGCACAGCATTTTCTAGGAAACTCTACAAGCTAAAAATCCAGGTCTATTGCTGCCCCAATCATATCATGAAATGATAGGATATCATTGTGATAAGGCAGTTTAAATATGTCTCATACAACAAGATTTAATAATTTATCCTTGAAATTGGTAATATTCTATTTACTTTATATTTATCTTGTAATTAGTAATTAAAAAAAAAAAAATGGATGCCAAAGACTAAATACAAACAGGAGATGATTCAGCAACCTAAAGATTTCAAAATATAGCATTATGGAAGCAAAGAGGTAATATTTTGTGTGAAATGTTTGTATTCTTAAATACTTAGAGGTGAAGGTTGGATATCAGGAATGAACTTCTAATATATGAAAGTAACTTATTGTCAACTCTGTGTGACATGATATCACTGAAGTGTTCAAAGGTACATCAATATAATTCCCTGAAACAGGGAATGGGCATCTGCTGTGGAACATAGTCCAACAAATATCTTGGACATTTTACAAGAAAGGTATACTTCTCTTGGCAAGAGAATGATTTGTCAGCTAAGGAGAAAACCAAATTCTGTGCAGACAGGAAAATATACCCACAGAGAAAACAGTTAAAAGTTATTTGGCAATAAAATGCATTTATAAAATGCTGTAATGATAGAAGGTATGCTCAACTTTTCACAAATAGGAATCACAAATGAGCACACAGGACTGCTGCAAATACCAACTTTTCAACCACTGACCCTTTCAAATGCAATGGTTTGAAATTGTAGTCATTAGAACAACTAACATTTCATGATTATGTACCATGAAAAAATGTCAAAGAATATTGATCATAGCTTTGAACCTGCCAAAACATAAAAGCAGAAACTTGGTCTTTCAGGCATGTGACTTGTCTGAAAATGAGTGCCCAATCCTGTTCTATTTATTCCAAAAAGAGTGTACTGATCTCTGAACAGCCCGTGACTAGTAAGAGAAAATAAGTATGGAAATTATGTTAGATAATTTTTTTCTGATTCATAAAAGTATTTCATAACCTGTCTCTGATTGATTAGCTGTGGTTGATCGATTTGGAATGAATAATTTCAGCTGAGCAGGAGAGGCCAGCACAGCAGTTTCTGAGTGAACTGCAGTGGAAGTGTGACAAGTTTGTTTTACTCTGTTAAACAGTCTCCCCTGAAATTACTGTGTCAACAGTGAACTATTTCTCAAGAACTACAAGAGATGTCCAGTGTTCTATGCTGGCCAGGATTCATCCCTCTCTTTGAAAGGCTTCTTCTCCTTAGGCTCTCAGTACAGTTAGAGAGAGAAATATCTACCACCAATATGTGGTTCAGTCCACAAGTTGTAATGTTCCTAAAAGCAGTTATGGACTTGGTAGTTAAAATCAGCTGATGTGAAGCTAGGTCCTGTCCATAATGCTTTTGAGCTTTTAAGATTTTTGCTATTCATGGCAAGTATGAAATTACACTAGCTTCTGAGCAGAGGTTGTGGTTTTTTTCCTCTCTTACTCTTTTCGAAAAGCTCGTATCTTTCCTTTCTTTTCCTCTCTTCACCTATTTCAAAAGTTTTAGGATTACTGCCAGTGCTAATCCCTTGAGAAAAAGATACATTTTTTCATTAATTTGTTAAAAAATAGTTCTTTCCTTACAGATGTGAGTTTTTTGTGTTTTATTCAGTAATAAGAACACTTTTTACCATTAATAATAACACAACATAAAGTATACAACTGTATACTTTAAATTGTAATATAGATTTGGTCAAGCAACAGTGCACATATACTTATCACATTCATACACACTGTATTCTGCTGAAGATGTGATAGAATCATTTCTGTATTAGAAAAAGTCTAATTAATCAGGCTTATCAGTTTATTGCTATACAATATTCAGAGGTTTTTTGGATCACTGAAACAAGTTATAATAATTCCTCAGATCAAGTGCTGCTCACTTTAGTACCATGCTGTGAAACACCTGTAGTGTCTATGATGAACAAAGCTTATTCATTTGTCAGAGCAAGCATGTCATTTTAACTCCTATTTGGAAAGATACATGTATTTTTTTTCCTTCTGTTGGGAAGATTTTCCATCTTTCTTACCAATAAGCTATTTATAGATAATAAATTAAAATTACCAGGAAAAAAAAAGTGACATTGGTAATTATATAATTAATAATTAGAGCAGTTTATAGTTAGACATTTATTGAAACTTGACAAAAAAATACAGGTAAATTGTTCCATTTTGCATAGACTTAATAATATTGATGATGATAGCACAGCTTAAAAAAAGCTGTAAAAAGAACTTTTCAAACTATGATCACATGTAATTGGGATCAATTGGGATCATAAATATACAAGGCTGTTCTGATTTTTCCTCTGAATTATAGTAGGCCATAGATGATGATTCAAAAGCAGTATACAGCCTGCAGTTCACTTTGAGATAAGATTTTTCTTCTTTTTTTTTTTTTTTGTTTTCATTCGGCATTTTTAGTACCATCATAGCACCTGGAATGTTTTAACTTTAATTTTGCTCTTTCTGCTGAGCCAGATGGTAATTTTAGCAAGTTACAGATAAATGGTTTTCTTTTTTTCCCCAGAGGACATTCGCCAAGAGCTTATACTAATACTGGTCAAACTTTGAGCTAAACTAACTTAATAGTAATCTTTTAAGGAAGGCTGGTAGTCTTTCTTTCGTTTTGTTAATGACATTACATAGTAGCATATTACAGAAAGGTAGGAAAATCTGCAGAGATTAAGAATGTTATTCATATTCACATTTCACTATAAAATCATGTCTCCTCTTTAAGCACAAATCTTTGTGCCAATATGCTCTGTTTCAATGCTTAGGGGGGAAACTGTATCTGTCAAATAAGTTTCTTAACACAGCTTAAATCAAATGTCAGGATAAAGTTTGTGCTTGTTCTTTTTATGGACATATCTTTATGAGTATGTTTAATACTCAGAGGAGATTTACAAATACATAGTTAAAGGAAAAATGTATCTGTTTTGCTCAGCCAGCAGTCTGAAACTCAGAAAATGCTCCTCAGTGTGAATAAAATGTATTTGAAAATAAAATTTTACTTTATAATTGGTATATCTGAGTCTCCTGATTGTGGCAGCCATCTTGCTGGCAAGATATGGTAGAATGATGCCCTGTTTCACATTCCATTGAAAAAAAGATCTGTTTTTAATATTGCACTGGCATATTAGAAGATGTTAGTTTTTAGTTTCCTTCTCTGCATAGTTAATTGGGGAGAGGAGTACAGCTCTATGCACACAGCACAGAGGGACACATTTTAATTGTGACAGCTAAATGATATATATGAATAATTTATACAAAGATGTGAGGAACAGTTAGAAAAGATCAATTTTTGTAAATAATAACATTTTGACCCTTGTACATGGGAAAACAGAAGTCAAATCTTGGTGTAATTATGGGTTTCCCAACTGTATTTCAGTATTTTATGGTAGAGGATAGGTTTACATAGCATATTTTAAAAAGATGTCTGCAATCTCTGACCTCCCTAGAATAACAGAGACCCCCCAAAATGAATGCTAATTCTCAGCAGGGTTTGTTAACTTGGACCTGGCCCCATATTGTTGTGGTCTAGTAGGTTTTAGCTGGGTTTGAAGCTTAGTCAGAGCAAGCTCACTTGTGTCCCAAAAATACAATATTACCATATTTTGTCAGACTAAGCTTTGATCCTTATTATTATTTAAAATATAAACTGATGTATAGCGTTAGAATATATCTCATTAGAATAATTCTGCTGAATTTCTTCTAGAGGTGAGTGTGTGTCAGGTAGGTTATGACTGGCTATCTAGGTCTTTATGATAAACAGTCTTATGTCAAACATCAATACTATAAATCAGTGTTTATTTCTTCTGCTTCGACTTTGGAAGGTGGTAGATTTTGATACTTATTGCTTAGACTGATATTTCATAAAAGATCCTTAGGACAGATGCCATATAAAACAATGTGGGTCCTGCAATGAGAAGTCCAAAGAACTTTAAAAAAGTTGTGTACAAACCTACTATCCTTTGCATAGATACCTACGACTTAATCAGTTCAATGTGTCTCAACAGTATTAGACTTCTTTTTCTGTAATCTCTGTCATAGAATGAAGGTGTTCAGAACTGCCTATTGGTGTGCCATTGTTGAGGAATTGTAGCATATTAAGTTTCCATAACCTACATACTTTCTTCAGGAGATTCTATACTTCACTAGTTAATCTTTCCACCACCTTTTGCAAAGTGCTTTCTTTTTTCTTTTTTTTTTTTTTTTATTTTTTTTATTCGCCTGATGCAAACACTTGTACCTAAATGTTAGCATCATGAATAAGGTCAATGCAAGATGATGAGGATTTATTATCTGAACACCTTTACTGACAGTACTCTGATTAACTTCTGTTTATAAGCATGAATACCAGTTACTTCTATTACACCACTGCAATATAATAGTTGGGAAAGCTCTGATTAGTATTTGTCTGTACTAGCAAATCAAATTTTAATGAGAATATTCTTGGGCATGGAGGCCACCTAATATGTTTCTATATAATCAACTGTTTCTATATAATGAAATGTGTCTAATAATGCTTCTATAAATACATTAACAACAAAAGGAGGGCTAAGGAGAATCTCCATTCTCTATTGGATGCAGCGGGAAACAGTGACAAAGGATGAGGAAAAGGCTGAGGTACTTAACGCCTTCTTTTCCTCAGTCTTTAATAGCAAGAGCAGTTGTTCTCCAGGTACCCTGCTCCCTGAGCTGGAAGACAGGGATGGGGAGCAGTATGAAGCCCCCATAAGCCGAGGAAAAATAGTTAGTGACCTGTTACAAGACTTAAACACATATAAGGCTATGGGACCAGATGGGATCCACCCACACATGGATTCTGACAGAGCTGGCAGAAGCCACTCTCCATCATTTACCAGCAGTCCTGGCTAACTAGGGAGGTCCTTGTTGACGGGAAGTTAGCAAATGTGGTGCTTATCTACAAAAAGGGCCAGAAGGAGGATCTGGGAATCTACAGGCCTGTCAATCAGCTCAGTGCCTGGGAAAGGTACGGAGCAGATCATTTTGAGTGCCATGGGCTCACAAAATGTACAGGACAAGCAGCTGATCAGGCCCAGTCAGCATGTGCTTATGAAAGGCAGGTCCTGCTTGACTAACCTGATCTCCTTCTATGACAAGGTAACTCACTTACTGGATCAGGGAAAGCTGTAGATGTTGTCTGCCTAGACTTTAATAAAGCCTTGGACACTGTTTCCCACAGCATTCTCCTGGAACAACTGGCAGCTTATGGCTTAGATGGGCACTATCTTGACTGGATAAAAAAATAGGCTGAGTGGTCAGGCTCGAAGAATTGTGGTGAATGGAGTGAAATCCCATTGGCAGCTGGTCACAAATGGTGTTCCCCAGGGCTCTGTAGAGGAGCCAGTCTTGTTTAGTATCTTGATCAATGATCTTGATGAGGGGATCGAGTGCACCCTCACCAAGTTTGCAGACGACACCAAGCTGGGTGGGAGTGTTGATCTGCTTGAGGGTAGGAAGGCTCTGCAGAGGGATCTGGACTGGTTGGATTGATGGGCCAAGGCCAATTGTATGAGGTTCAACAAGGCCAAGTGCCAGGTCCTGCACTTAGGTCACAAAAACTCCATGACGCACTACAGGCTTGGGGATGACAGGCTTGAAAACTGCCGTGCAGCAAAGGACCTGGGGGTGATGGTCGACAGCTGGCTGAACATGAGCCAGCAGTGTGCCCAGGTGGCCAAGAAGGCCAACAGCATCCTGGCCTATATCAGAAATAGCGTGGCCAGCAGGAGTAGGGAAGTGATCGTGCTCATGTGCTTTGGCAGTGGTGAGGCCACACTTTCAGTACTGGGTGCAGTTTTGGGCCCATCACTATAAGAAAGAGGTTGAAGTGCTGAAGCATGTCCAAAGAAGGGCAACGAAGTTGGTGAAGGGTCTAGAGCACAAGTCTTATGGGGAAGCACTGAGGGAACTAGGGTTGTTTAGCTTAAAGAAAACGAGGCTAAGGGGAGACCTTATCTCTCTCTACAACCACCTGAAAGGAGATTGTAGCCAGGTGGGTGTCGGTCTCTTCTCCCAAGTAACTAGCCATAGGACAAGAGGAAACGGCCTCAGGTTGCATCAGGGGAGGTTTAGATTGGATGTTATGAAAAATTTCTTTACCGAAAGGGTTGTCAAACCTTGGAAAAGGCTGCCCAGGGAAGTGGTGGGGTCACCATTCCTGGAGGTGTTCAAAAAACCTGTTGATGCAGCGTTTCTAGACATAGTTTAGTGGGTACAGTGGTGTTGGGTTGACGATTGGACTTGATGATCTTAGAAGTCTATGCCAACCTAATAATTCTGTGATTCTATGATTCTAAGTATTACTTCCCACCCAGTGCTCAAGCCTGGTGAATACTATTGAAAACCTATGTACGGTCCAAACATTTTGGCTGGTATTATGAATTACTCTAAGCTGCAAACTGCCTGAAAGATAAACACTGCTGTACAGGACCAAATTTGATCTTGTACATCTAACCTCAATCTTTAACTCAGTGTAATGTTTGTACAATCCTTAGCATTTTCCTGACTTTGTACCTACAGACTTCAGTGAGAAATATACCATTAATTTCATCTGGACCATTTTCAGGCCTATAATACACTTTTCAAAATTCTTGCCTTTAGTTCATTTGCAGTAGATATACTAATGGAATTATTTTGATAGTATATAATGTTGCAATATTGCATTCAGTTGCTGAATTTTCTTCAGTATTACATGTAGCTATATGGACCATCGGAAACGTGATGTTTCCTTTTTTTTTTTTTTTAAATATTTTCAAATAAATAAGCTCTAAGTATTGATGCTGTTATGAGTACTTGTATCTGATCCTGCAATCAGATTGTGTAGAAAAGTATGTACCTTCTGCAGAAGGCTTAGAACATGACCCTGTGGACAACAGTCATCACAACTTCAGCTGTCGAGAAGGCCACCTCTGAGTTGATCATCATAGACTTTCTTTGTCATAAAGGAAGAAATTAAGCACTTCTTGAACATGCTTTCTCTAGTCAGTTTTAGACTTTTGCTTCAGAATGAAATCAATCATGTCCTGTGAGTGATAATTCATCTTCATTTCTTACAAATAGCATCAAGACAGGTCAAACTATCTGTAACACAGATATTTACATTTGGTCAAAGGAATTCTATCCCAGATTTCCAAAATAATACGCGCATATGAAGCTTAGGACACTGTAGTACCAAGAAAAGACAGATTCATATAGTGTATTCAATCTCGCCATTGACATTTTTTGTCTTCTTAATATTAAATTTTTCGACAGATTCAATTAGTGTTTAGATATTTCCTGTTCTTTAAAATAAGCAAGGTCTACTTAATTAGTGAGATATAAATAATTCAGGTAGAAGAGACATTGGGGGCCTCCTAGAGACCATAACCTATCAACAATTGGGAACATTAACATCAGCCATCTTTCTAATAAGAGTATTAAATATGCAGCCAGGTCCAAAAGATGAAAGTAGAGATCCGACTTCTATTCAGCAACATAAATAATTAATCCATCTGTCTATCTATCTACCTATCATCAATCTCTTCAACTCAATCTTTCACCTTGTTCTGTAAGTTTTGTGGAAAGAGAGGCCTTGACTCAGGGGATTAAAGAAGTCTGCAACCAGAACCATGCAGCTTGAAAAAACCTTCTTTGATTGCACTTGATCTTTTCAGGAGAGCCACAAATAATTTTTTCTTTAACTTGTACTGATTTCCACTCTTAACTTTAGGCTATCAGAGTTGAAAATGAAGTTTATTACCCTGAATTTTTTTGTTTACTCTACTGTTATATACAAATGCTTTGTTTTGCTTCCATTATTTTGATGTTAGAAATAACATTCAGCAAGAACAGCACACGCAGTGTAAGGTGCTGGACAGACATTCAGAGACAGGGTTTGTTTAAACAAAATTCTGGTTTATTGGCAGCTTTGAACAGGGTAATGCTCATGTGAGGAATCAATTCATTGAACAGGACAGCTGGTTGCTATTTGGATAGTGATGGGAGTCCATGTTGCATGGTCTTTTCAACAGTATCTTCACCTGAATCAGCTGAGACTTTCGAAACTGTTCTAATGAATTCTTATAATCCAGTTGGCTGATGGTCCCATGTGACCACTTCAGAAAATGCATGATCCTATTCTGTGTATTATCTTACACTGTGTAAAACATCTCTTGTCTGTCTTCACTAAATAAAAGAGACTCCTATGTGACCAAACCTGCATAATCAGGAACAGTTTACACTGTATTATTTGTGTATCTTTTGGTCAATTCTACATCAGGAATTGTTAGAATCTCTGAAACTGCCAGATTCCCCACCCAAGAGAACTGACAAATTAGGTGCACAAATAGCATCTACCAGCTGGCCTGTGCACAGCCTGGGGGAATGTCTGGGACTGTCCAAAATGCCCACTTGCTGCACCAGTTAATCAAATGCTTTGTTTGACAGTGGCTAGGACTTCAGTCAATCATTTTGTCTCGAGTTAGTCTGCTGTTTATTGTCTCATCTATGTAAAGACTAGCTGGGAAGTTTCTAGACAACACAGGGAACTGATGACTAAGAGCACTATGGGTGCATGCAGGAACACTCCTCATACCCAGCTAAACAACAGTTATAGCTGTAGGACAAACTTTGAATTTCATCCTTATATCACAATCGTAACTTAAATTCCATGCCGACAGAAGTACAGAAATTACTTGGACAGGTAAGCGTCTAAAACACAGAGGAGATAAAAATAATGTTCAGGGATACTTCTTGGAAAGGGAAGAGGAGTCTTTCAGTGCTTTGCAACCCTCATTGTGGTTTCTTTACTAGACAGAATAGATGAAACTCACAAAGCTGGAAATTGTTATACAACCACATACAGTTATCACTGTCATTCTACTTTAGGAATTTATATTTGTGTTTTAAAATGTGAAGGGTAACTTTGTAGATTTTTTTTTACATGTCTCAGTGCTTATATATACTCTGAGAGGGCTTCTCAGCTAAGCTCCTATTCAGGTTGCAGATTGCATTAGTACTTCTACTCAGATTATTATGGTTAACTTCTTCTAAGTGTGAATAATTAAAAAAAAAAGCAGCCAGCTTTATATAGTTTGTATTAATTATATTCTGTATTCCATTTGTTTTATGTGTAATTAAATGCATTTGGGGAAAGATTCATTCTTGTTGTTCCTACACATGTTTTTGCATGATAATTGTTGTTATAGCAGAACTAATTAAATATCATTCTGAAGTTTTCTCCTTTAATTGTAATTACCTTTTAATGAAATGTACACATATTTCTCACTATTATTGGTTAACATTTTGCTGCTTTTTTTATTTCTCTCGCTTCCATTTACTGCTACAATTACACTTTGCACTTATGTAATGCCATTAACATGTGAATCTTGACAAAGGCAAAAAAGTGCAGTCTGTTTTTTACAGATTGGATATCACAGGGTTCTAGATCCTAAATTTCAAGAAAGAGGTCTCAGATTTTTTTACCCTGACAATTTGATGTTTGGCTTATCACACTTCACCCTTCTTTGCCTAAGTATTTACAGGTCCTCCACTTCTCAGTGAAAACTGGAAATATTAATTCAGTAATCAGACCAAAGAAGTGCCTTCCTTAAAGAGGAGGAATCCAGAAGGGTCTTCTAAGGTCAGGCATCTGACTTCCGTACTAACCTGGTCCCCTTCACTGCAAACAAGATTTTAAATTTACTGTAGCCAAAGGTGGATAGCTGCATATTATAAGATGGATGATATGGTTACCTCCTTAAAATGTTTCAGAATGCAGACCTCAACCAATGGTACTCTGAAAAAAGCTGTTTTAAAAATACAGACCTATGTGGCTTGACATTGGAAGTGTATAAAGATATCATTTTCCTCACTGCTAGATCATTCTTGTGAGCACTGTCCCATGTGGTTATTAACAGTTAGTCTGTAAAGCCTACAAATGGGATTAATTCTAGCTGTAATTCACTACAAAAAGTTTGATGGTATGATCTTTCTACAGCTGCTTCTGCAAACCATAAAGACCTAGGAAGTCAGGGGAGTCAGAACCCACAAGGGGGAAAAAAAAAAAAAAAAGAAAAAAATAAAGTAATAGAGATAATTCAAGAGAACAGACAAGCATTAGGGGGTGGGAGCAATTCACTGAACAATAAAGATGTAAGCCACATGTTCCTAGCTTAGTTTGCTAAAAATCTGTTTCATCCCATGAATCAACTGCATATGTTACAGAGCTGACAGATAAAATTGGGACAGACACAGTGTGCTCAGGGACCAGCTCAACTTCCACCCAAAGCCATTTATGAATAACTTATAAAAATCTACACGTGTGGGAACAAGGTATATTTATGTCTGGCAGCATAGCAGGCCACTAAACCATGCTGAAGGTGCTCTTGTATGTTTTTTTTCTCAATAGATAATCTGATCATAGTTGTGTGCAATCATTTGTGCCAATTTGGTATTACATCATTTGTAAAAAAATGAATTCAAATTTGCTCCAGCTTACTGGTTTAAGGATTGTGTTTCTATGTTCTGAGTGATAAATGGATGCAAATATGCAAGTGAAACATCAATGCAATGTAATAGCATTTTATGATAATTTTGCAGTGCCTTTGTGCAGATACGAGTAGAAAAGTATAGAAGAGATTTCTGAAGTTCCTTCTAAGAAATGAAAAGGATTGTTCTCAAATCTGGCTGCCTCTTCTGAAATCATGTCACCTCTACACCTGTATAAAAAGTAATTGGCATTCACCAATGTTTTGTATAGGCATGTTAGCTCCTCTCCTGTTTGGATGTTTAATTATTTATCGCTAATAACACATAGAGGTTGTACTGATGTATTGACATATTTTACCATACAGTAGGCACAAATACTATTCCTTATGAATGAAGGGTGTGGAAATGGGTTGAAGAGTGAGTGACAGCTCACACATGCAAAATCTGTGAGATGAATTAGCAACCTTAAAATTACATCTGAAACCTTAAAATTACATCTAAAGGATTACTGTGCATAGGTCCTTCATTACTGATGTGAAAGATGTGCCTGAAAATAGTCTTTGTCATCTACACATCACAATTTGGCTTTATAAATTCAGTCAAAAAAAATTCATAATTTATGCAATAGTGTTGTATTACTGGAGTTGACTCCTGCACCTTCTTTTCAAAGATCTTATCTGAAAAGGAGAAGCTTGAATGGTTTTGGTAACCAGCCAGACTTATCTGTCAAATAATGGTTTCTGAATAGAGATTTCTCAGTGCAGGTTATACTGTTGTGTGAAAGGGTGTAGGAAGCAAGAACTACCTCAATTAATAAGATAACAATTATGTCATTAATCTATGAAGATAATGATACAGATTCATAACTGCTTTTATATGCACGGCTGGAAAGAATGCTGTTTTTGAGGAGTTGTGCAATGGCAAAAAGAAACAGCATTTCTTCACACTCAGAGGTATGTGGTATAACATAATGTAAAATCTTCGATTGTGCTGCATAGTTACCCACTTGAAAAAAATTTTGTATTTCTAATTTGTCTGAATACAACAAAGGAAGAAAAATCTCAGTCTTTTACAGCTGTGGTATAGAATTATATTAATTCTTCATGTCTTAGACTGTCAGACTCTTTAAAATTTAATAATCACAAAACGTAGATGAGCAGTTGAAGGCTATTATTCCTGGACAGCAATACTGAACAGCCAATAAAATATGTTCTAAAGTTACCAAGAGATTATTTTCTGTCTGCTTATGAAAGAAGTATTTGTTATTTCCCAGTCTGTACTGAAACTAGTTCAAATCATTAAATCACAATCAGAAAAATCTCTAACTGTACTCTTTTTTTGCCAGGCCAAATGTCGAGGCCAAAACCAAACTACTGAAGCCTCCTGTTTTAAAATGTTATCGCAGTGAGGGATCATAACATACAAAATGCAGAAACCATGTTTGAAATTGTAAACATTATTCCAGGGTAGTTTTCTTAAAGTTTTAGAGTAGATTATTCTAAAATTGCATTATCTCTTTTATGCATGTGTAACAGTACAGGTATCAGTGGACTTACAGTTGCCAAGATCTGGAATAATGCTGCAGCCAGATAGTTTTGTCATTTGACAAGTACCTTACATGTGCATAGAGGATTTATAAAAACTGTTTATAAGGGTCTTTTCTTTGTAATTCTAATGTGGACTGAGGACATGGCATATTACCTTGGCAGAGGTACGGTGTATCATCTGGCTGTCTACTTGTACATGTTGTATACACACCACATCAACTAAGCTAGGGTAGAAAGCTATAGTTTGCAACTCAGCAAGAGCATGCTAAATTAGGGTGTTTGAGTCTATACACAGAAAGTCCCTATGTCTAGCAGCTCATTCTCCTGCTAATATGCAACAAGTCATACAGTTATTCCTTTTTACTTTACTAGGAGCTGCAGTGTACATTTAAAGACAACAGAAATAGTCCCCAACATTTGATGAACAATATTTTGTGCAGAGTTTCTTTATCTTCAAAAGCTCCCCAAAGGAAAAAGATACTGTAATTTATTTTTATTGAAGTAGACTTCACTTGGGAGTAAACATGTGCAAGGAGGATGACAGAAGACAGATAACGCAACTTTCTGCTCCATGCCTCCCATTTTAGAATCCAAATAAAACATCAGTGATGCAACATTTCATGCTGTGCCTTTCTAATTTGTGCAGCTGGATGCATTTAAGGCATATTGTGGTACATTCAAAGAGCTTGCTCTAAACTGTAGAAGATGCTGCACCTGTATTGGTCTGTGCTGCATCACGCAGACTGCCATGTGCTGGGACAGTTATCATGAGCACACCCTTTGCAAAGAAATCCAGGTGAGAAGGTAAGTAAAAAGATCTGGAGAAAAGGCATGTGTGATGTACATGAAGGTCATGTTGCCATGCTCAGTGTTGATACAGTGTCACTATTTAATCCCAGCTCACTCATTTCTCCCCAAAATTTATTTCAATATGTCTTTCAATATTTCCTGTTTCAGTGCTCACCGTGCCCTGCTGAATGCAACCATGCAAGATAAAACCATGTAAAGCAACCTTCAACTTTCTCATGTTTTAACACCTGGTACAAAGAAAACATCACTGCTACTGAAAGCAATGCCATTTTAAAGTCCAAAAACATCAACCAGCATAGAATTCGCATCTCTGTTACTCATCACAGAAGCCTGAGAGCCTATCATCCCTGGCATCTCCCCTCAGGCAAATATTCTTTTTCATGCTCTCACTAAGATCCAGGATCCACAAAGTACAAGATGCCTCACATTCTTCACACTGATTCATCCCTAGAAAATACCAGTCTTCAGTTTTAACCTTACTTTGACAGCTGCAGAGCGGGTCAACAGCAACCTACTTCACCAGTAATCACAATGAACAGACTTCTTGCTAAAGACCAGAAGGTTCAACAGTTCACTTGCAAAGCAATATCCACCATGGCTCCAACAGAAGCTTTTCAGTTTTCAGGCCCACACGAGATTTTTGATTGCCATTTGTAAATTCTTTCAGGACAGAGCTTATGTAAAGGCTTCTATGCATCGGAAACTATTTTCCTGCAATTTACAGGCTGATCCTGACACTTCAGACCAGGAATCACCAACATCTTGCCAGGTGCTACTGAACCTTACATTGTTGTGCTGGTCTGGAAGGGCCGCCCCCACCCTCAAGATCCCTGCTGTCACTTTCGCTCCAAGATCAATTTGTCATAACAATGAACGCCTATTGTGTTTCCTAAAATGCCCCAGAGAGATGAAAAAAAGTTAATACTTTTATTAATGCATTTATATAATTATTCTTGGAATAACTTTGAATACAACATGTAATTTTTCTACAGTGACTGAATTCACCTGGGAAGGAGCCAATATATGTGTTATATATTTAATTTCTCTACATATACAGATTTTTTTTCACCAGAATCATACCGATAATAGAAAAAAAGGAAAATGCAGGGCTTTACAAACAGCTATTTTCACTCCTGATCTTAAGGACAAAAAAATAACCTATATATTGTTTATTAGATATCTGACCAGAGTTATGTTAAAGTGAGAAAGTTCGTTGTGCCAGTGAACACAAATAGCTTTTTAATTTTTACTAAGTAGAAGAGTTATATTTACACTACATGTTAGCCCAAAGCCAAATTCCACCTTTTGTTCAGTAAGTTAGAACAATAAGACTACTCATTCAGATCCCAAAAACTTTTGCTACCTTTAGGATCAGTGTAGCATTCTAAGTTTTACTTTACATTTGCATGTAATATGTGTACAACTGTAATGTAAAGAGTAGTTTATTTCAAGTATTTTTGTTTCTCAGTGACAATAAGTTTATTTTCAATTTTCTCATATTCCTACTACCACTTACATGTTTGCTCATGAACAGCTACTCTCAGCTTCATCAGTACTTAGCTCCCATTTCACAACCTGTCAAATGGCTACTCAGACAGAAAAAAAAAAACCTCACACGTAGTCTCTGTAGACTGAAATTTATCCTACTCATACTTATGTCTCCCCATGGGAATTACCAATTCACATTGCTGGAAAGGCTGCCAGCACTAACAGGAGTCATCAGTGATGACTGAAAAAAATAACATAATGTAATGCCAGTAACCTCTACTTCAGATGAGTTTAATACATTTTCCTGTTTCCATACGCCCCACTACTGGATGTACCAGTATTCAAGTGCTTGAGCCACATATTTTGAAGCCACAAAACAGGATTTCTTTCACCTAACTTTAGACATTTATGATGTAGACTTCTAGATATGAGGTAGTTAACCTAAGCTTCCTTTATACTGGAGACAGTTAATCACTTAGAGATATGATTCATCTGACCTATGTCAGACATCTGTTTTAGGATAAATCTGCGGCTGCTCAGATTAATCCTGTCATCTAATGTGACTTTGTCATAGAGCAGTAAGACTATTAGAGACTTAGGAATAAATGTAAATATTCCTAGTGTTTTTTCTGCATGCCTCCTTTGATGAAATACAGAAAATTAGAACTTCTAATGTCTTTTCTGACAGAATATGCTAATACTAGAAAAATACACAGATCAAACTCTCTGGGTTAATTGGGGTTCTCCATGCAGTGTGGGATCCAGTGACTTATTAAATATTTTGAATTTCTGCTCAACTTACTTCTAATAATAGATATAAAAATATTATTAAGAAGAATTTATTTCCTGGATTTTTTAAAAGGACAGATTCAATACAGATAACATTCAGTTATATTTAACCTTTCTTATGAGTGGTTTGATTACATGATCTGACCTCTCAATCAAGGATTTGTGATTCTGATGAGTTGGTGCCCATGTTTGTTAAATATTCATGTCAACGATTTATAGAACTGAAAGATTTCTTCCACTGATATCTTAAAATAGTAGTTCTGATGCTCCAAGGAAATACCTATGAGTATATTAATATGGCAGCAATATTTCCTTGCTACTCCCCAATAAATCTAAGATTTCTTTTTAGTAAACAAGATGATAACATGTATCAACTCCATTTTTAAAAAAATGGAAGCAAAAAAATTGGTATTCAGCTAGACAACAACTCAATTTTTATAGGATTAGGATACAATGGAAATCTTTTATGATAGAACACATGCACTTTATCCAACACTGGCTTTCTAACAGTAGTTGCCATAACTACTAAAATATTTTTGGTATGTTTTCTGCTTTAGCTTTTTACACAGCAGTCAGAAATACCTTTTACATGTGAAGAATTATGGACTGCTGCAGTTGCTGTAAAAAGCTACATGAAGCTATATTTTGCTCTGCCACATGTGGTGAAGGAGACATGAGCATAGTTGAGTGAATACTATCAATTACTTAAGGCTCACATGTACGGCCAGTATCCTGCCTGCTCTAGTCATAGAATCATAGAATCAGAACAGTTTCAGATGGAAGAGATCTTCAAGATCATGGAATCAACCTTTGTCCTATTGGTTCCAACACCAATAAACCATGTCCCTAAGTACAACATCTTCTTCTCTTTTAAACACCTCCAGGGATGGTGACTCCACCACCTCCCTGGGCAGCCTGTTCCAATACCTGACAGCCCTTTCAGTAAAGAGATTCTTCCTAATATACAGCCTGAACCTCCCTTGGTGCAGCTTAAGGCCGTTTCCCCTTGTTCTATCACTTGTTACTAGGGAGAACAGACTGACCCCTGTCTCAATCCATTTTAAAAGTCAGACCACTGAATCTACTGTTTATCCTGAGGGCACTAATGTCTAAAGAGAATAATTTTCCCCAACACTATAGGTCTAACTGCCTTCCTATGTTAGTCAGTCTGTATGTGGCTCATCCTGGAAAACTTTATGAGGTGACCGCTCCAGCCTCTTCTACAACCTTTCCCATAAGTGCTCTAGCCCTCTCATCCTGCAGCAATCTTTGAAATAACTGAGCACAAGACCTCATCAGAAACTTCTGAAATAAGAAGAAGTTTGCAGACATTACTTTTACTGTTCTGTCTCCAGCTGGGACTGGGAGAGACAGTTGACCAACATGTCAAACTCCAAAACAGACAATAAGGGATGCTATTCATAGAGATGAAAATTCATTTGCAATATAAAGTAAGATGACTGGGAGAAGTGGAGCTCAAGGTATATTTTTTTCTCCTACATATTTGCTGTCAGGCTAATTTTTGGTGCTTCTTACCCAGAATGTTAGATGTTGTAGACCCCCTGTTGAATATTTAGCTATTCTGACTATATAAGGAAGCCAAGAATCCTGCTCAGGGCTCCACATCTTGTTAGGTACCTAGATGAGTATAAATGACATGCCACATGATGTTGAATTTTTTTTAATCTTTTAGTAGAAAATGTCTTGCTTAGCTTACCTCTTAAAGATTCTTCTACCTTAGTTCATCATTCTGTGGAAAGTATAAGGCAAGATCCTGTAGGAGAAGAAAAACTCTCCACATGACCATATTACTAATAATTGTGTATATAAGAGAACAGAGTTGTGTTTGTGCAGGAAGTCTTAACAACAGAATTTTCTAACTTGTGTATTTGAGTTTGCAAATCTAACAAACCACTAAGCATTCTCCCCATCCTCCCTCCCTCTTCCCTACTTTTCTTACTTTTTATTTTTACATATATAAATGTAATTCATGTTATTATCTGTAGTTTATAAGCACAGGTTTATAGGTAATGAAATTTTGTTGAAAGCAAATCTTTCCCTTCACCAGTTTTTGTTTCAGTGAAAAAGTTAAAAAGAAGATTCACAATTAGTTCTCATTGGCATTTTAAAAGTAATTTATGAAAGTTAAATGACTTTTAGAGTTATCTTTATATGAGATGTAGACCCCCAGTCCTTTCTTGACAGACTCGCTAAGTATAAGATAATGCACTACTTAGTACAGGCTCAAAAATTTTTCTGAAATTTTCACTTCTATCATATACTCTCTGTGTGGTTTTGTACTCAGAAGGTAATTATGGTCAAAAGGGGGAACAGACCTTGTATAGAAAGCCAAGTTTACTGTTGGTTTACTTTAAATCTGAGGTCTAACTAAGATACAATAAGCAGTTACTAATAATCCAGATACAAAGCTACTACAACTAAGAGTCCATATTATCTTATTAATACAAACTTTGTCAATAATATAGTTAAAATTATTAGTAAAAAACCTTCCTGGTATCTACTACATTTTCCATGATGTTATGCTCACCATCCCTCTGCACCTCTAGGCCTCTAACGGAGGATCTAGGATCTTTCTAAAGACAAAGCGGGGAGAGGACAGACAGGAGGACTGTATGATCAAAAGCTCAACAGTCAGTCTCAAGTGAAGAGCTAGTGAGAGTTGTGTTGATGACTGGGTTTCCTCCTTCTGTTTTCTGGGAGGAAATTGATAATTTCATCCTCTTTGCTCCAGGTCCCACCTGTGATTATTGGTATAAATTTTCTGACACACTTCATTGAACTGCTACTCCTTGCTACCCGTAAATTCATTGTGTGTAGTGCATTTTGCATATGTTAGACAACTGTTTCTTGTTGTCTTTGTCCTTAAACTGGTTTTCTTCCAGTTATCGAGTC
Organism: Leptosomus discolor; assembly: GCF_034619465.1. Lineage (NCBI taxonomy): Eukaryota > Metazoa > Chordata > Aves > Leptosomiformes > Leptosomidae > Leptosomus > Leptosomus discolor. The sequence continues at coordinate 42,587,970 of NC_141391.1, read as the reverse complement.
TGTATTACTTTAGCCATGACAATTGGTGACCTGTTATACCCTTGGGGATAGTAACTTGTTACTACTGTCTATTTTAAAACTACGGTTATACCACTCAATTATAAAAACCTAAGCAAAAATATAGCAAAGTAGGCAATAACCATCTGTTTGATATGTTGTTTTTGTTGCTGTTGTCGCAGCTAAACAAGCTAAATTAAAACTCCAGAAAAACTAAGACAATTTCAGACAAAGGGTGAAAAGTCTCCTTTTCAGAGCTTTGCCCAGTTAATACAGTAACTGTAGCTTGTTAATAGCGCTGGCACTTATTTACGCATTAGTCTACAGCATATACTCTGAAAGTTTATTTTATGCGTTTGCTGTTGTTTGTTTGCTAGTTTGTTTCTAATATGGAAAATGTCTCTTGGAATATTACTGAAAGGAGGAATAATGGAGAATCTTTACACAATGATGACATTGCCCACCACTTGACCATGGAGGAATTCAAAGGAAATTGGAATTCACTGGTAATAAAGTTTATAACAGGACAACACATTAAAGTAAATCCTCAAAATATTTTGTCACATGGGCGAGAAACACCATGAAAAATTTTTTAACCACATAAAGATGGAAAAAGATAACAAAAAGGTTTTGAGATGCATTCGGCAGGATTGTCTACTCGATCTCTTCTTCATTACTTACCATCTAGCATGTTCTTCTGAATTACAAACACACAGAGCTTAAAAATTACTGTTGATTTAGTCAGTTATAAACTGCATAACTTCCCAAGGTCTGCATGGTTTACATAGACATTGCACATTCAGTATTTTTGCAGTATGGCTTCCGTGGGGGGTTTGCTATCAGTTGGCCAGTAGACAGTCAAAGGTCTTTGCCTGAAAGCCGTTTACCCTGAAGGGGATTTGTCTGAGGTATGTGATTTTCTTTATACAAGGAAGAAAATCCCAACCAAACAACCGGAGAGATCAGAAGGAACTTAGAGAAATGTAACTTTCACTGCTCATTTCATGGCAGAGAAGAGCATGCAGCTTCATAAAATTAATCTCTCACTGCTTCTTCCCTCACTGTAGATTAAGACTATCAAATTCTGGGATAAAAGGGTTAAAGGATTTTAATTTTTTCTTAAAGTCTCAGCATGTTCCATATTTCTTTCTCCCACAGAAGAGAACAGTAGTTCTGTAGACTAAGTCAAATTTTATTTGAACATTCAGCGAAGTAAATGATTACTTTAGATAATGTTTTATAGTGATAAGATGTCAGCTAATAGACTTGATTAGTACTGAGTCAGCAAATAGTTTTTCTTTTTCCTTTATAGGACTTGAGTACATAGAAATGGCTATAAAAATCCTGAGAATGGACAGCAAAAAGGTGACTATTTTTGTCAATGTGTAAAAATCCAAGTCAGGAAGAAGTCAATCTTGCCTTGAGGGGTAAGGTGTTGCAATGGCTATCATTGAGATGAAAAGGTTGTTTCAAAAATAACTTTTGTCTCATAAATAGAAAAAAAAAAATCAACATTTCTGTGGCTAATCTCAAACTAACCACACCTTCTTCCCCCCAAATGAAAAATGTAAAATATTTATGCTTATGTATGTATTTAAGGTGACTGTACTTTTGTTTGTGAGAGAGTTGTAGTCTGATATTTTTCTGGTTAATGAGAACCAGTCCTTTGAACTTAACATTTAACACAAAATTCTGTAGCATCTTCCAACTAAATAGAAAAAAAAAATACAACTAAATAAATAAAAATTTGAATACTCAGGAAGGATAAGCTCTTCAGGAAAGAGGAACTTTCTTTCATTTATACTGCAACAGATCATTGTTCTCTAAGATCCTGATCTTGACTAGACCTCTCTGTACTTGGGTATCCACAAAAGGCTGCAAAGACGTGGTCACTGTCATGCCAGTCTGCTTTGGAGACTACACTCCAAGAAGGACCAACATCTGAAACACAGCAGTGGAAGTACACAAAATGATACTGTTCTCTTAGGATGACAAAAAACCACAGAAAGCTAAATAATGCTATCAATAACACCATGAATAAAATTTAAGGAAGATTAAAATAAGTAAATCTCCATTTTAAATTACAATAATACATTACACAGATCTTTTGCCACCATTTCCTCATCAACTTTGCCACTCAGCCCTTCACATGAATGCTTGATGCATTTTTAGGAATGTGAAAGTAAGGGAACAGTCTTCCCCAGAAACTGACTAAAACACTCATTGGTAAAAGGAAAGGCTGTAATAAATTATAGTTAAGTTAGTTAATCTTGGATAAAAATGTACTTAGAGAGTAGTTATCAGTAGTTCATTCCACAGGTGTGGTGAAGTACCACCAATGCTTGGCAGCATACTGGTGAGTCCAGTTGAATTCACTAATAACGTGGAACAAAGCACCACACTGTCATTTTAGAGCAACTCAGATGAGACAGTTTAAGCTCTTCAGAGAACAAAGACTGGATTCAGAGAGATCCTGAGCAGTTGGAGCAATGGTCTGAAAAAAACCAGGACAGGATTAGCTGGAAGCAAAGGCAAAGTGCTGCAGTTAGCCCAGCAGTCACCCAGACCCACGCAACTCAAGGAATCAGCACGTCAGCAGTTTTGAAGGTAAATAAAGAGCTGAGGGCTATAGTGGACAACAGACAGATGTATCAATGACAACAAACTGTTTTCAGAAATAAAGCAATTTGAGAAGTTGGTTAAGAAAACTGTAAGGACCTTAACGTCCCTGCTCAGCCCCCCCATCAACTGCTCCCACTCTGCCCACAGCCCAGAAGCCCATGTCAGCCCCCTGGGGCTGTCAGCCCCTTCCCCAGTAATGCCTCAGCAGGGATGGTCTTCAGCTTCCCACAGCTCTGCCCTGCCTGGCCATGGGTCCCACCAAGTGAGGCTCACCTGTGGGCTCATGTCCCAACCTGGCCATGGCTCATCCTTATCCCCAGGCAGGTGTCTGATACCCAAACTGCCCTACTCCTGGCTGCAGGGTGGGAAAAGTATTCTGATTCAGACAAAATTTTTCACCTAACTATTCCATTGAAATATGTAAGTTCTTTTGCATTTTCTAAAAGAAGAAAAAATTAATTGGTATAGATGTATGTTTTGTATGACATAAGCTAGTATCTTAAATTTAGTCCTTCTACAATAATAAATATAACCTGAAATTTATGACCTATTTTCAGATTCCTTTTAATCAGTATTTCAACAAGGAGTAATATCAGAGTATAGAATCATAGAATCATAGAATGGTTGGGCTGGAAGGGACCTTAAAGATCATCTATTTCCAACCCCCCTGCCACAGGCAGGGACACCTCCCACTAGGCTAGGCTACTCAAAGCCCCATCCAGCCTGGCCTTGAACACTGCCAGGGAGCAGCCAGCCACAGCTGCTCTCAGCAACCTGTTCCAGGGCCTCACCACCTGCACAGTAAAGAACTTCTTCCTAATATCTAATCTCAACCTACCCTCTTTCAGTTTGTAACTGTTACCCCTTGTCCTATCACTACACTCCCTGGTAAAGAGTCCTTCCCCATCTTCCCTGTAGGCCCCCTTGAAGTACTGGTAGGCTGCTATAAGGTCTCACTGGAGCCTTCTCTTCTCCAGGCTGAACACCTCCAGCTCTCTCAGCCTGTCCTCATAGAGGAGGTGCTCCAGCTCTCTGACCATTTTCATGGCCCTCCTCTGGACCCGCTCAAGCAGGTCCATGTCTTTCTAATGCTGGGGGCCCCAGAGCTGAATACAGCACTCCAGATGGGGTCTCATGAGAGCAGAGTAGAGGGGCAGAATCACCTCCCTGGACACATTTTTTTTGATGCAGCCCAGGATGTGATTTGCTTTCTGGGCTGCATATTAACAGTAATGTTTATTTTAAAAAATGCATTAAGCAATATTCAGTACAAATTCTCACAAATTTTTATGGCTAAGTTAATGTGTTACGCGTAGTATAGACTGGTTTTGAAAGGAATTCAGTAATTAATTATTTATACGTGCTAGGAATTAAGCTGTCAAATTTTGCTAAGCATATGCTTTATTGCTAGTAGAATGCTGGCCAAAATAGAGTCTTCACATGAGTTATTTTAGTTTTCAATAACTTTTAATTTCTTCTGTTAGTGATCGGACTTATGCCTCAAAAATCCCTTAGAAGATATTCTCTTTCACTACCAGAATCCCACATTCACTACCACTATCCCGCATTTCCACCCTTGCTCAGTGATATATTTTTTTTTCCTCAAAATAAATATTAAATCTTATTGCACTTTTAATTTTTTGGGGGGATTTTCTTTCTCTTCTGATGCACATCTTTCTGAGATTTCCAGTGATTTTGCAATAATATCTTTTCTTCCATTCTACTGATTTCCAAAGATATTTCCACTGAAGTTCTTAATGTATTTTTGATATATTCTATTGCTTTTATGTAACCCCTGATATTTGTTATGACTTTTCTTTCTACTCACATAAATAGCTCTGCAGTGAGGCAAGAACTGAAAAGAAAAGTTGTCTTTTGAACACAGGTGTTTTTCTCTCTACTGGACAGAAAGAAAATAGAATTAAAATTTGTTGTGAATAAGTGAAAAAGCCCATTTTAAATTACGCTATATCCAGACTAAATAGGCTGTAACAAGCACTCTGTAATTAGATTGTTTTACAGGAGGAGGCAAAAATTTCATGAGAGGAACACACAGAAAGGAGAACTTGGGAGGAAGTAGCAAGGTATTAGGTTGTTTGCAAACGGTTTGTATTTTAGCTGCGACTACAGAATTTCTATATCATACTTCTATTAAATACAATTTCCACAGGATCTCCACACACTTATAAAAGCTTAAAAAAACTGCCACTTTTCAGTATAGAATTTGGAGGCAAATCACCCTCAGTTGATGGTTGCTTCAGTTTCTTCATTTTCATGAAAAGGACATTTACAGAATCACAGAATCATAGAATCATTAGGTTGGAATAGACCTCTGAGATCGTCAAGTCCAACCATTGACCTAATACCACCATGCCCACTAAACCATGTCCCAAAGTGCAACATCTACATTTTTTCTGAACACCTCCAGGGATGGTGACCCCACCACTTCCCTGGGCAGCCTGTTCCAATGTTTGACCACTCTTGCAGTAAAGAAATTTTTCCTAATGTTCAATCTAAACCTCCACTGGTGCAACTTGAGGCCATTTCCTCTTGTCCTATTGCTAGCTACTTGGGAGAAGAGACCGACCCCTACCTCACTTCAGCCTCCTTTCAGGTAGTTGTAGAGAGTGATAAGGTCTCCCCTCAGCCTCCTCTTCTCCAGACTAAACAACTCCAGTTCCCTCAGCTGCTCCTCATAAGACCTGTTCTCCAAGCCCTTCACCAGCTTTGTTGCCCTTCTCTGGACACACTCCAGCACCTGAATGTCTTTCTTGTAGTGAGGGGCACACTTAACATGATAATTTGAAATAATTTCAATTTATTGCTAAGATGGAATTATGAAAATCAGCTGCATATTCTAAAATTATTTTGCTGCTTCACTCTTCATGAAAGCAATGGTTAAAATGATGAGTCTCCTCTCTCACAGTAGCAGCTGATTTCTAGGAAAAACTGATTTTGTCTATAGTCAGTAATTTCACCAGATGATGAAAATAGGTTTTCAGTAAATGAATTCAGTTTAGGACATCCAAATACAGAGGCTAAAACCCTGGCCTTCTTATCATTAACAGGGATTTTCTTAGATATGTCTTTTTTTCCACAGATTGGTAAAGGTTTTGTAAGTGATGAAGGAAAACTTCTAAATAGAATAAATTAATTAATTAGTAATTGATTTGTCTGATTCAAAATATAAACAAGTATAAAATAGAAATATATTACTGTTAGTAAAAAATTGATTTGTTTAAGAAATCCTAAGCTGTAAGTATTGCCAAATCTGCTAGAAAGGCCGTATGTTGCATCGAGCTCATTGTGCTCTTAAGACACACTCCTATAAACAAACAACTCAACACTAACTCTTACTTGCTGTTCTAATTTCTACTGTATAGCTACTGGTGGCTTTACCTGTTAGATCAAAATCTATTTCCCTGCTGTCACATAAAGAAAGGATGATGTTATCAAATATAAGAGTGGGTCTCTGCTAATGTCACTGCTATATCCCAAAGAGTTTCTTATTCGGATTTTTCATAGCTCTCAAAAGTGTCTTTTGCCAGACTAGCTATTTTAGCAGAACCTACCTAATAATGGCATGGTCTATCCCATCAGAAAACAAACAAACAAAAAGACTTTAAAGTTAAATCAGCGAGAATCTCTTTTTTTTTTTTTTTTTTTTTTATTTTTGGCTACAGAAATTCTAGTAAGCAGGCTTGGGAATGCCTCTGGGCAGAGGCTAGTTGGCACAGAACAGTCCACATCTAGGGTAATAAACTTTCTCTGCTTCCATGCTATAATGGCTGTATGCAAAACCCTGTTGGAAACGGTCCCTGTACATTTTAAATACCAGAGAATACCTGGTAAATGTTCAGGACAGTATTAGTTGGAGGAGGATAAACATATCTTATGCAGGGGTTGAAACAAGTGTAATTATATTTCAGTGCTGGGCACGATTTACTGTACCAGTACAGTTACAACTTCTGTGCCTCTACAAAGAATTTCTCCAACAAATCAGCATTATTTGAGTGTATGAATATACATGCAGGGTTTTTTTTTCCATGGTCCTAACCGATGTAGGTATGCTGGCAGAATACTTCGATGTAGCGTTTGTTATATCTAATAGCAAAGACAGTATGTGAAAAATCTACCCTGAAAAAACAAAGCTCAAACACTTGCACTGGAGAGATCATAAGTGGTAATGTGCCTTTTGTGTGGATTTTTTTAGCAGTGTTTACTTCTCTCATGTATTATCAGAAGTTTTCAGACTAGCAGCATGGGAGGAAACAGTGTGTGGCAGCACCAGTGATTACAAGAAAAGTGAACTAAGGCCAGGAACCAGCAGACAAGTGTGAGAAATTTCCTGCCAAGCAGAGAATCTTGCAGAGCGAACTCACAGCTGGCTTCCTACTTATCTGGCACCAGAGGGTATCAATGACCAGGATGGATGCAAACTTCATGAATAAGCATGAGAAACACAGTTAACACGGCAGACATATCAAGTCCTTCATGGCCACTACTAATAAAGGTCTTCTGATCCTGGGTGCCACCATTCAGGCCTCATGCTGAAGAAAATGCCTGGTGCTTCTCCCTGGGGCTGAAAACAATGGTGATGATCTCACCTGTTGGACATGTGCTCTGATATAGAGGCAGCTCTTTCATCTGGAATGGGTTAGGGGAGAAAGTGAGCAGCATTCATTGTACCTGGGAAGACAAACAGGAGATGAACAAGAAATTGCACAAATCAGAGCTTAAACTCTATACAAGTGAGAGGAAGGGTATGGCTAACACAAAGAACACCCTGGAATACAGATAATTACTGTTTCTTGTAGCAGAAGAAAGGCTGTCTCCAGATTTCTAGTGTTTGCTTACATTAGATTATGTGATTAAAAGCAATCTACTGCTGGAAGAGAAGGTACAAATATGATGTAACCAAATTTTGTTTTTCAGCAGCAGGCGATAAAAAAAGGGCCAGTGGCCTCAAGCCACTTGGGAGGTTGATTCCGGACATTAGGACAAAATCCTTCCCAAGGCAGCTAGTGCACTACTAAATCAGATTACCACCACCCAGAGAGGTGTTAGAATCTCTGTTCTTGGAGGTTTTTAGGCCTTAGCTAGACAAAGCCTTATCTAACCTAATCTAGCATTGGCACTACCCTGTTTCAAGGTGTCAGGTTGCAGTAGATAACCTCCTAAAAGACACAATTTTCAATAGATGATTGAGAAAGAAGGTACATCTGATGTTTTCAGAAAGAAGGTAAATCTGGTCTCTGGCCTGTAAATTCTCCAGCTCTCCCAGTCTCTCAGCTATCAGTTCATTTTCAGACAGAAGAGAATATGACATCAAATTTTGAAGATACGTTCTCATGTATAAGCATGATTTCAGTATTTCAGCTAAAATCATTTGCCAAGGAGATGCATCCATAAGCAAACACTTTTCCAATACATAACCTCTGTGAAATAAAAGAGATTAAAAATGCATTTCTCTTTTGGGATATAAGAAAGAAAATATCAAACTTACTGTCTTTACCAACCACAAGTTTTCTTCTAATTCAACTTAGTACAAAAGAGTTCAACCACCTAATGCAGATTTTCTGCACTCCTTGGATATCATCATAAACCTTTATATAGGTAGCCTCTTATTTTAAAGAACTTCCACAAAACCTTAGGGATGTAGATACATTCTTATGATTTATAAAAGTGCTGTGGTGGGTTGGTCCCGGCTCAAACACCAGGTGCCCACCAAAGCCTATCTATCACTCCCCCTCCTCAACTGGACAAGGGAGAGAAAATATTACAAGTCTTGTGGGTAGAGATAAAGACAGGGAGAGATAATTCACTAATTACTGTCACGGGCAAAACAGACTCAACTTAGGGAATTTATTACCAATCAAATCAGAGAAGGTTAATGAGAAATAAAACCAAACCTTAAAACACCTTCCCCCCACCCCTCCCTTCTTCCCAGGTTTAAATTTACTCCTGAATTCTGTACCTCCTTCCCCCCAGCTGCACAAAGGGGACAGAGAAGGGGGGTTGTGGTCAGTTCGTCACATATTGTATCTGCTTCTCCTTCCTCCTCAAACAGAGGATTCCTCACACTCTTCCCCTACTCTAGCGTGGGGTCACTCCTATGGGAGACAGTCCTCTATGAACTTCTCCAACATGAGTCCTCTCCAACATGAGTCCTTCCCACAGGCTACAGTCCTCCGTGAACTGCTCAAGTGTGGGTCCTTTCCATGGGGTGCAGTCCTTCAGAAACAGACTGCTCCAGTGTGAGTCCCCCATGGGGTCACAAGTCCTGCCAGCAAATCTGCTCCAGTGTGGGCTCCTCTCTCCTCAAGTCCACAGGTCCTGCCAGGAGCCTACTCCAGCGCAGGCCTCCCATGGGATCACAGCCTCCTTTGGGTGTCCAGATGCTCCAACGTGGGGGCCTCCATGGAGTGTAGGCAGACATCTGCTCCACCATTAACCCCCATAAGCTGCATGGGGACAGCCTGCCTCACCATGGTCTTCACCGGAGGTTGCAGGGGAATCTCTGTTCTGGCACCTGGAGCACCTCCCCCTTTTCTTCTTCACTGACCTTGGCATCTGCAGAGCTGTCTCTCACATATTCTCACTCCTCTCTCTGGCTACAGGTTGTTGTGAAGTTTTTTTTCCTCCTTATTAAATATGTTATCACAGAGGCTCTTCCGCTATTGCTGATGGGCTCGGCCTTGGCGAGCAGCGGATGTGTCTTGGAGCTGGCTAGCACTGGCTTTATTGGACATAGGGAAAGCTTCTAGCAGTTTCTCCCAGAAGCTACCCCTGTAGTCCTACTGCTACCAAACCTTGCCACACAAACCTGATACAAGTGCTCATAGGTTGAAACCTGACAAAGAAGGCTACACTGTGCTCTAAATATTTGCTAAAGCAACCCACTTGTGAGAGTTCAGTAGGTAGCCAGGGAAAGGAAATGAATTTGTGCAGTTGTAGCTCACAGCTGATGTATGCCAGAAAGATCACTGAAGTTTGCAAACAAAAACATTTCTGTGTATAAAGATCAGTGTTAGTTCTTCAGTAGGACTGGAGTAGTACAAAGATGTCTTACATTTTCTTTCTTTTCTGAGATACAAGCCAAGGATCAGATTAAGATTTTCACTAAAATGTGTTTGTCTCTCCAAAGGTAATTGAACTGCTGTATGAAACTTAGGAAATTAATATTCTGCCAACATTTGTTTCTGTAAGCAGAAGGTTAGCATTTTTAAACCATTCATACTATGACTTGATCTTAAAAAGAGGGGTTTATTCTTTTTTTTTTTTTTTTTTTTTTAAGTGCTCATTGCTACAAATGTGCGTGAATGTCAATTCAAAAAAGTACAATTCTGCTTGTTCAGGTAGGAAATAGGCAGGGTCATTTTGGACTAGGGCCAGTGACTTCAGTCAATTATCCCTGCTGATAATGCTAATGTTAGAGTGGTAATTACCATGTAACATCCATTGAAATTATTCCATGAAAACAATTTCATACCAGCTTGATTACCACCTGGCTCGCCTTGATTGAAATTTTTTAAGTGTTAAGCTAGGAAAAGAATAAATAAAAAAAAAAACTAAAATAAAAACAACCACAAAAAACCCAACACTGCACACACACACACACACACACAAAAAACACAAAAACAAAAACAAATAAAAACCCCAAAACCCACAAGACAGTTTGCATTCCATTAAGGACTTCTTAAGTGATCAGTCACTGAGTGACTGAAAAATAGAAACAAAGTTATACCTCGCATATGAATATCTACCTCTGTTGGTCGTTGCTGTTTTGTTCTGTGTTTTGTTCAAAATGTAATAATAGTCCAGGATACATGAAGGGTGAAGACTTAGTATGATATGAATCCTTTATAGTCTGAGTCTTCATGATCACACTGAGGAACTGATTACACTCAGACAACACCATAGTTCTAGAAGGTTGTTCATTAGTCAAAATATGAATTTTATTATAGATGTATAGAACAGAAAAACAAGAGCTAGCAGTAATCAATCTTGCTTCAGGACTGAAAGTATTACTATCTTGCTAATGTAGCAGGCTACCTGAACAAATAAACCGTGGTAGAATCCTGCACAGCAAGGCTTTTAAGCAGAGAACATAATTACATCACTTAGGAATTAACTAATATTCTTATGTGAAGTTCAGTGACAACTGGTGAGTCTACCATGTTCAGATGGTGTTAATTCAAGTATTTCAACATAGGGCTCAATTGCATGATGAAGACACAAACTAAAGGAGCATTTTAAGCCACAGCTAAGGTTAATGAGCAAAGGAGATCATTTATGTAAACTGGTACACAAAAGCAAGCGGGAGATCTAGTAAATATATAAGTGGCTGAAGAGTGCTAATACTGCCCTGGGGCTCCAGTTCATTCTACCAATCTTAAGGCAAATAGTTGAGGAAGTCAGAAGTGTAAGTATCCTAAACTCTTGTGTAATCAACGATGAGACATAGGTACATAAAATATGCCGCTAATAACTTCTGCTAAGAACTCCATTAGGTATTTAAGTTAGTAAATATATGGGCACTTTTTAAGAAAGCGTTATAAAGTTCAGTGTTTGTGGAGGTGCATAGGCCCTTGAACACAACTTTATTAAATTGTTAAGAAAGAATTGTATATTCATTTTTATTAATAATATTGTGAAACAACAGCATTTGCATGTATGTTTGTTTAATGTCATAAAAATGTTTTGCTTATTTGAAATTACCAATAATATATCTATTTAAGAAAAGAGTAACCATCAAGACCTATGTGATTCTTATGTTAACTTCCACTGTCTTGCACACTATGTTACTGTGTTATAACAATTGCATTTTGAATTGTTTATGGATATACTGTCTGACACAAGAAGCAGAGCTGAAAATAATAGTGTATATCATCAAGTATTAACAATTATTAATTGGTGGTTGCAATAATTTGAAATGCATTTATAAAGACTAAGAGATTTTCTTCCTCTGCTTTTTATGTCTGATTACTACTAAGGCAGATAGCCTGGAAATATTTCTGTTCTTTCTGTCTCAGTACATTTTTCATGGTTATTAACATATTTGCTACCCTGCTTTATCACCTCTGCATAAACCTATAAATTGTAGCAGGTCAAACTCTTCTTGAGCTTACACTAACCAAAGTCTTACACTAAATCAGGATTTGAGTTAGCCAGAGCCCTTGAACTTGCTTTGGCTAGCCATGATCCATCCAGTCTTACTTTCATTCTCAGCAGCCATTTCATCTGCTGAGCACTTAATTGCCACATTAATATACCTCTCACTTCTATTCCCCCATGTATCACCTCTCACTGTAGCTCTCCTCAGAGCAAGCTCTCAGATATATAATTTATTTTTGGTTTAAAAATACCCTGAGGTCCTCACTTCTCTGCTCTCTAAGCTTTGATTTTCACTGAGAAAAAAACCACTTTGAATAAATCCTGATTATAAGAATTTGTCCATTTAGACATTTAATTTTTTTTATAATGTTTTATTTATACACAAGGTTTAGATTTGTGGTTTTGCTTTCTTTGCCCAATTACATGAAAACAAGAAACATTCTTTCGTGATCTTTCTTCAATCAGTCTTTTTGGTGAATTAGCATTCAGCAGGTACCAGTTTAACAAACTAAATACTGCCCATTGTAACTTCCAATGTTGTATTCCACAAAATATAGCGGTTGACGTACTGTAGTAGTGTCTGAGATTATTTAAAGGCCATCAGAGTGCTTACAAAGGAAGCTGATAAAACTGCCAACTTCTTAAATTAGTTTTGTGGTAGATTTTTGTGAGGGAGGGATTGAATTCTTCTTGAAGAGACCCCTTTGTTGTGTTTTCAGGTAATTTTATATGCCCTATCATAGAATCATAGAATGTATTGGGTTGGAAGGGACCTCTAAAGGTCATTTAGTCCAACCCCCTAACAATAAACAGGGACATCTCTAGCTAGGTCAGGTTGCTCAGAGATCCATCAAGCCTGACCTTGAATGTCTCCAGGGATGGGGCTTCCACTACCTCACTGGGCAACCTGTTCCAGTGATCCACCACCCTCATATTAAAGAACTTTTTCCTAATGTCCAACCTAAATCTACCCTTTTCCAGCTTAAAATCATTACCCCCCGTCCAATTGCTACAAACCCTCATGAACAGTTCTTCCCCTGCTTTCTTATAGGCCCCTTTCAGGTACTGGAAGGTTGCTATAAGGTTCCCCCAGAGCCTTCTCCAGGCTGAACAACCCCAACTCTCTCATCCTATCTTCACAGGACATGTATAGACTTGCTATTTTGTGAGAACTCATGAAGGTGCCTTTTTTGAAACTATTATTTGGAGAGGAGAGGAGAGGAGAGGAGAGGAGAGGAGAGGAGAGGAGAGGAGAGGAGAGGAGAGGAGAGGAGAGGAGAGGAGAGGAGAGGAGAGGAGAGGAGAGGAGAGGAGAGGAGAGGAGAGGAGAGGAGAGGAGAGGAGAGGAGAGGAGAGGAGAGGAGAGGAGAGGAGAGGAGAGGAGAAAAAAGAGCTGTAATCCATATTATCTTGGTTTATTTTTCCATGCTTCATACAACAATAACTTGTTTCTTAGAGAAGAAGATGAGCTGTAGATGATCAGTTGAAATATTTTTCTTCAGATTGATGCAGAAGATAGTAGGAGCAGTGATATATCAATGATTGCAGCATTAAGTCTCTAGCAAATTCTGCCTTCACATGAAGCTGGTGATAGAAAGTGTTGCTGAATCAACAGACAGTCCTTTGCTTAGTCTTTCAAAAGCTCATTTATCATAATTCTACAGAGGCATAACCTAAGTTCTCAAAAGCCTCAGACTAAATTTTGTTTCTGGTAGCTTTGATGCTTGATCATTAACACCTAGAATATGGAGTCAAGGAGAACTGTGATGATCATCAGACATTAGCTGAATATCATAGGCATTCCCACCTTGCAAAAGGACAAAACCAAACCAAACAAAAACCCAAATCAAAAAAACCCAACAAAAAACAAAAAAACAAACCCACAACATAACCCCCACCTTAAAGCTACTCTCTTTTACTACAGAGAACCTATGTAAAATCTTCCAAACCTTATCCATCTGCTTCCTGAACTCTGAAGTAATATAAATTCATTTGTATAAACTCTCTAGGGTTTTCAGTCCTTTCTGTAAGCTAGATTTTATGCATTTTCATTTGAGCATCCAAAATCAGTATCTACAAATTTAGCGAACGCTTCTGGAGAGACTGGTGTTCATGCTGGTCTTGGTCATGACCGACTGTACATCCTTATGTTTTGGAAAATCCATATCAGAGTGCCCTGGTGAAGATCACAGAGAAACCAGCAACCAAGCACAGAAATGATGAAATGAAGTATCTGAATTTCCATCTCTGCTGTCCTGCTGATGGCTATGTAAGTATTGATGATTTCACTTGTAATTTCACAGGCATAACAATAAATTAATTAACGTGTTTCTAGATAGAGAATATTCCCCTGTGGAGAGTCTTGGTGAAAACCTAGTGCAAACATAGCCACTTGTATCTTACTTCTTTTTGTTTTCTGTAGCAAAGTCCAATGTTTGGAAATCTATTCACTTACGGATTTTTTTTTCTTTAAAAATAGGTTTTCTCTTTTTCTATGATCAAACACTACATTGTGCTTTTTGTTTCATACATGTGAAGTAGCAGAAAATAAGCAACAGGCAGAAAATGACTGACCCCTATATAGTCACAGAGATTAGTGTCTTTGAGGAGATCATCATTTAATTTGAATACGAAACACTCTCTACATCCATAGTTTACCATAGTTAAGCTGTTCCATCTGCTAATTTTTAAAACAGATGAATAACAACAGAATAAATATTTTTATCCTATATAATTCCCATGTACTCACAGAACTGATTAATTCAAATAAAACAATGCATTATCAGTGCTAACGGAGCTGATGTATTCATTTAGTCTATCACTTTCGAACAAACTGAACCGAGACATCCTGAATTCAGAGTTGAATTACAGCTTTCATCTTTCATCCCTGCTAAGGTTCTTTGCAACCTGCATTCTGACACGATAAAAAGGAATAAAAAGAAAAAAAGTTATCTTTTGATCCTCACATCTCAGAAATAATAACTTTTAATCTTATCTTCTGTTGTCGGTACTCTAATAATGATTCAAAAATGGAAAACTGTCATAACAAGCAAGAACATGGGAGCAGCTTAAGAGATAGATATTTCTAAAATGCAATACTGAATACCAAAAACTAAATCCTGTTTTCATATATATGAATGATACATGCTTCTCAGGGGAAATCATAACAATGAAATTTAACACTGATCTATCTTCATAAACTCTTTTTTCAGTCCCATGTACTTTGTCTCAGCCTTAAGTTTGATATTAACAAAAAGTTTTTGGGCTTTGTTGTTAATTTTTTGGTCATTTTTTTTAACATATAACAGCTTCAATTTCCTTTTAAATGTACTTAGGACCTATTACTTCCCCTTGAGGTAGTGAAAACTGCTGGACATTTTGTTCTTCTAAAAACACATATTCCTCATGAGATCATTATTGTGTTATTCAGTTTAGTGCTATGTTGTAACTGCTATAGATT
Source organism: Leptosomus discolor (assembly GCF_034619465.1). NCBI lineage: Eukaryota > Metazoa > Chordata > Aves > Leptosomiformes > Leptosomidae > Leptosomus > Leptosomus discolor. The sequence continues at coordinate 42,572,774 of NC_141391.1, read as the reverse complement.
TGCCTCATCATGTTTAAGGTCATGGCAGTGTTGTTACAACAGTTCAGTTAGAAAGGCAGAAAATAATATGGCTCACCAAAAATTAAAAGTCTTTTTTTTTAATATTTTGCAGAAATATATGTATTTTTTATTATTTGGACGTAAGTATTTATTATTGAAAGCTTTTACTGATAGTCTTCATGTTTCTTAAACTACCAATATACTCGAAGTACATTAATTTTGAAAATTCTCATTACACTTCATTATAATTCATGAGATAAACTACTGATTTTTCAACCACATCTAGAAGTCACTAGAAATGTTTTATATCAGAGATCAAGTACATAAGAAAAATGGAAAATACCTGCAATGGGAAAAAAGCTGTTAAAAATGATTTATCAATATGAATAATCATCTCAGGACAAAATAAAGAGAACTCATAATATCTCTAATTTTTGTTTCAGTCTTGATTCATGGAATATTGTATATGCTGAAATAAGGGCTAAAGTCTATATTTTAAATGACACAGTTATGAATATCTATATTTTGTGATGTTAAGTCATAGAATCATAGAATCATTTAGGTTGGAAAAGACCCTTAAGATCATCGAGTCCAACTGTAAACCTAACACTGCCAAGTGCACCACTGAACCATGTCCCTAAGCACCATATCATCATGTTTTTTGAACACCTTCAGGGATGGTGACTCAGCCACTTCCCTCAGCAGCCTGTTCTAATGCTTGACAACGCTTTTGGTGAAGAAATTTTTCCTAATGTCCAGTCTAAACCTCCCCCAGTGCAACTTGAGGCTATGTCCACTCATCACTTGTTGCTTGGGACAAATGACCAACACCCACCTCACTACAACGTCCTTTCAGGTAGCTGTAGAGAACAATAAGGTGTCCCCTCATCCTCCTTTTCTACAGGCTAAACAACCCCCGTTCCCTCAGCCAGTCCTCATAGGACTTGTGCTCTAGACCCTTCACCAGCTCCATTGCCTTTCTCTGGACATGCTCCAGCACTTCAATGTCTTTCTTGTAGTGAGGGGCCCAAAACTGCACACAGTCTTCGAGGTGTGGCCTCACCAGTGCCAAGTACAGGGGCATGTTCACTTCCCTACTCCTGCTGGCCATGCTATTCCTGATACAGGCCAGGATGCTGTTGGCCTTCTTGGCTGATCATGATGTAGATAATTTGAAATTTTGTGTGCTCAGTCTCAGAAAGGCTTTTGGTTCCAGACTTTTCAAAACAAAAAGAAAGCAGTTTGATTTATTTATTTGAAATATTTATTATTATGTGCTGTAATATGAAATATATTTATATATAACATCATCCTATTTGTCTAAGTAGTGGTTATCTTAACACATTCAGGGGCATTTGGAGAATTTTATAAATAGCTGACAAATTTATGTGACATACTTTTAATAAGAAGATGTGTGCTCCTTTGCAAGAAGCCTGCCACACTATCATGACCGAAATCAAAACACACAATTGCCTCTTTTCAGCTTCACTAATTAAGTCAATTCTAAACTGCATTTGGGGTGAGTTCAATGTTCATAAAATGAATAATTGTTGCAGGATCACAATCTCAAGTGACACACTGTACTAGTATTAGTCAGAATTAGGTATACCACAAGAAACAATGAACAAGTGTCCCCACAGTCCTCTGTCAATTCATCTCTGTCTTGACCTGCAAATCCTCTGATATTCCATTTCTGGCCTTCCCTTATCTAAAGACTGACAACTGTGCCAAATTGTGACAGATTGTGTTGTTGATACATAATATGGACATTTTTCCCCAAGGGACTATATAATTACAACTGTACAATAGAAGTCAGATGAATCAGAAACTAAAGCTTAAAAAAGACAGAGATTTTAACTCGGACCTAAGAGAAAGCAACATTTCAAAAATATAAAATGTTTTTAAGATTTATATCCTCATCTCAGTATATCTGCAGCTATCAGTACTTTAGACAACTTTACACAATGTTTATTTGGATTAAAATATAGTTTTGCTTTCTTACAAAAGCTGTTAACACTGTTTTCTCAGTGTCTTAGCTGTTCACCTTGGTGCCTAAACATCTATGTACTTCTCTAATATTTGTTTTTTCAAACTTTTCTCCCAAAGACTGTTTTTGGTGTCCATTAATAAAGGCGCCCTCCATTTTTTCACATACTATTTGATTGTTGCTTTTATACTTGTTTCTTTTTCTCTCTTCTGTAGCTAATTTTCTTTCCATAGCTTTAAAGTTTCTTTCTTTCTTTTCTAATTTCACAGATGATCCATTAGCCTCTTTGGGTTTAACTTTCTTCTCTTTCTCTCCTGATGTGCTATTTGTCCATTAATGTCCAGTCACACATACAGGTAATTTTTTTCTCTCTTTGTTCTTCTGCTAACTTCTAATCAATTCTTTCCAACATCTATCCTTTTCCTCTTCAGTTCTCTTAATTTTCACTATTACTACACAGTCCTTCAGCATATGACATTCTTTTTTCAGTGTGGATTGTATTTGTGTATATTTTCTGCATGAGAAACAGTTAGTTAACCACATTAGAAATATCTTAATGTTAAAAAAAAAAAAAAAAAAATTGGCTCATTGAAATATTTTGGATCTATTTCAGCTTTTCCAATCCAGGAAGCAAAATTCTTACTGCGAAGACTATTTATATGATGTGGTGGGAAAGGGGGTGAAGTGCCATAATCACATTCAGTCATTTTTAGTGTAGGGGCAGTGGTACTTGAGCATTAATGTGGTAATGAAATCAAACCTGATGGCTGAGTTAAACCTGAGGATTGTGTGTACAGAGGAACCTAACAACAGGACTAACGGTCATTCAGGCAAACCAGACATTCTTCCCAAGGACCTTCAGCAGAGCCTTCTGACTATGAAGGATAAATCTATGTATGCCCCCTCTTTGAAGTACACCAAAGCACAGCTGAAGGTTCTGATCCTTTGCATTAGGTGTCTTCTTGAAGCAGCTTCAGTCACTGTACTGAGAAGAAGAGTATCTGGATATAGAATCTGGAAAGCACTTCTGGCTCCCGTCATACACACTTCACTTAGTCAACCTCTTACATCTTCATTACCTCCAATGTGTTATACAGGGACAGGGCAGTGAAGAAAACTGAATATAAGTATAGATCTGGCATGAGATTTGTAAAGACCTGTGTAAGAATTGGTGGAATGCTTCTGCAAGAGGATTGAAATAAATAAATAAACAAATGAGGAAAGCACATTTGTCACAACAGGGAAAGAAATCCTAATTTGCCCCTATGCGCAGTTAACATTCATCACAGTATGTATTAACCATAGGAATAGTATTTCAGACTGTCTTAATTTGTTAGGAAGAGTAACCAGAGTATCCATGTAGATGTCTCCATGCAAAATCAATTCTGAAAGTGAGATGGGGTTTAAAACGATACAATTTTAGACTGTGTGGATGAAATCCACGCAGGAAAGGTGAGCAGAATGCATAGCTGTGGAAATGCAGGAATGGCTTAGCAGATTTGAATACTGATTTAAATAACAAGCCCACTCTACTCTGTAGGCAGGAATTTTGGAATGTTTCTTTTGACTATGACAAAAATTGAAAATATGTGAAATCGGGAAGTGCTATAAATTGCGCTGAGAGGAGAAAAAGGAATGGAATAAAGATGCCAGTAGTAATTGTCCTGGTTCCTGGACAATTTATTCTGAGACCATTTCAGTCTGATTTGACCCTTTACAATTCCTAGTGATATTGTCCTTACTTAAGCTTGCCTACAGGTAAATGTAAGGAGCAGAAGAAAAGAAGGGACAGAGAAGGACAACAGGAAGCACTAACAGGATATGGAGGGAGGAGAAAACCATCATGAACAAGTACTGCATTTATCCTTGGATGCAAAACAGGTTTTGGTGGCCACATTATCAGGAGCTTATTGTTTCTTAGCAATGCAGTTGCTGACAAACAGCTTTTATGTCTTCTGTAATATTGTTTAAGATTTTTTCCTTCACAGTTCTAATTGCCCTTGTGGAACTAGAAAATATAAAAGAATTGACATTGTATTGCTTTCATTGAAAGTGCTGATATTGGAGGTGATTCATGAAGTTTATTGCTGCTTATCTAGGCTAGTAAGTAAAAAACTAGATAGTACTAAATAAGTTTTCTCAAGCAGGAAGCAAGCCGAGCATATTACAAGGAACTAATATTGAATTATGTGATTTCAGCTGAGGCAGAGCTGGTTCCTCAAATGCTGTAGGTATGTACCTTTTTCACCTTTACTCAGTTGCTTTCAGAATTTCTAAAACAGATTCTCTGGATAATTGCAATGGCCATTCCATAGCAGAATCTAATTCTCCTAACACTAAGTCTTTGTGCAGTCTTCAGCAATTTTACATAAATGTATGAAACACAAATTCACTTTCCCACTTGCCCATTAAGGTCTTCTCATGCAGAAAAGTTAGAGAGTTTAGAGTCTTTGCAAGAATTTTCATGACCAAAAAGAAAAAAATCACTAAGGTGTGTGATAAAAAAGCAGGTGCTGTAATCTTCTCAATCCAAAGAACATTTTTTTACTCCCTTATGACATTACCTTGCTTAATGATATTATATTTCTGAAGGAAAGACATCTGGTAAAAATGATTCAGTAATAGGGAGCACAAGTGATTATATTAGTGGTTTCAAACAAATTTTTAGATTTGTGTGTGGGCAACACAGCCTGGTTGTTTTTTTGTTTGTTTGTTTTGGGTTTTTTTTTGTTGTTTTGTTTTGTTTTTTTTTCCCTCATGTGTTTTCTAGATGTACTTTGATGTAGCTGTCTAAAGAAAGCAGATGAACAGAAAATTATAAAATACTTTTCCAGCCCAAAACAGCTGCAGTGAGAATCTGCAAGTAAGCTAAAAACGAAACAATTTCATGCAAACTAGACTGCCTTTTTGGAGGATTAAATAAAATCACCACAAGATGTCTCCCCAGCTTCTCCAAATTTTTTTCCCCCCCCCCTGGTTTTTTTTAATCAAGCTACTCTCCAGTGAAGGCGTTGATTATCTTATAGAAGTCTGGAGTACAGCTGAACAGACTGTGGATTAGAGCCTTGTCTAATAAAATAATAGCTATTTTTACATTAAAGCCCTGGAGATCTCTTTGAAAGGTAATTCTGTTACTTTAATTTCTGTACCCCATAAAAGGCTGTTATCTAGTTTGTGCCTCTGTTCATTTTTTTTCTAACAGACAAAGATTGGCTCAGAGAATTCAAACTGATTTGGAGTTTAATCCTCCTGCTTTAAAGGCTAAAGCAGCTTATGCTCCTAAGATTTCTAAGTTTCTAAAAGCACTAGGAATTTGAATGCTACATATATTTTTTAATTATTATTTTTGTTGGCCATTAATTTTTAAAAAGTAGTACTAAAATAAAAGGGTGTGAGCTACGAGATAAAGTTTTTAGTAGGGTTTTTTTCCCAAAATGATCTGAAATCACACTAGAATAAACACTACTCTCAAGGAAAATGCAGGGATTGGGATATTTTTGTAGTTTTTAAATCAAAACAAATTGAAGGTACAATACCTGATTCAGTTAGTCAGACAAGTATGCATATTTTTCAGAATAAGTTTGGTTTTGGTTTTGCTAGAATGATTTTATTGATACAGTCTTCCTAATACAAAACAGAGACATGCAGAGGAAGAAAGAACAGAAAAACCTTTGGGGGTAAGGAGTGGGAAATTTAACATTGAAGAAGTAGTTGATAAAAGCAGAAATCTTTTCAGTTTGTGCACAACAGAGACAAACTTGTATTTATGCAGAATAAGAATCTGTTTTCTTTGTAATATCCACACTGTGAGACTGGAGAGCCTTTCACAGAGGAAGCATGGTAGTGACAGAGTTTAGTGCAGTCTGAGTGCTACAAACCTGAAAATTTTCACTTGTATAAGGTCAGAAGTGCAAGTTATGTCCATTCTGTCTTTTAAGCCCATTTGTGAATCTTTTCTTGAGGTCAAAGTCACTGATCAGTCACACTATTTATAAATTCTCACTCAGTCACAGGGTGACATTTACTGGTAAAATTTGATCTTTATACTTAATGTAGAGAAAACACATGATGAGAATGAGTCCTTTGTTCAGCTGTGGAAAGATCACAAGTAAGACCATACTTTTACTAAAACAAAGCTGCTAGTCTCAAGAAAAAAACTGGGGTATAACTAAGGCAGAGCATGAAGGAAAGTGGAATTAAGCATAAATTTATAAAACTGAAAGAAGCTTTCTCGAAGGCTCAGAGTAGAAATAGAAAGTTGGGTGCTTCCAAGATCGGTCTTGAGTATAACTATTTTATAGATGCATTCAACACTAATTGAATATATAGCTGTCCATGACACTGTCTTTGGAGGGTTTTTTTTCTTTTTTTTTCTTTTTTTCTGGTCTCTTACACAATGCCAACAGTCCAAGAATAAAGCTCGCCTCATTAATGTAGGAAGCAACCCCTGTCAGCTGCAAACTCTGTGCACCTATTTTTTGAGTCTGTCTACCTATATTACTAGGTCTCACACAATCTTTCTTTAGCTTTTTTTCTTTTTATAGCCGTTGACTATAAGCCATGGCTATGCCAATTAGCTAAGATATGGATGCATACACTAATCATTGGTAAGTCAGACAAATTCTACCTGCCTCCATCTGGGAGAACGACAGAAAATGTTTCCAGTTTTATGCTTAAAGAGGTAAAATCACAGCATATTTGGTGACTGAAGCAACCAATATGCCAAGGCCTGGCAGAAATGGAAGGTTAAATATAGGGAGGCAGAAACTTAGGAATTCACACTGAATTCTGCACTGAATTTCCAATATATTATTGCTCTATTTTGTGTGTTCAGATGACGTGCAACCCTTTAACTAGTGGACAAAATTTTTGAGCAAAGTTTTACACCTCTATTTTCTCTTGTTCTAAATCAGAAAGTCTATTTGAAAAGTAGTCACAGCTATTTTACAAATTATTTGATCTTTCCATATCTCAGCCCTAAATTACAATCAAGGAAGTCATTGACTTACTGAGACATTGAATCCCAGCCTGTGCATTATTTCACCCTTAGTGTGGTCTGCCAGGAAGAAATATTTCCTCATCTGTGTTGAGAGCACTAGCATTTCCTTACAATGTGGCTGAATAAACTTCTGCCTCAAGAGTAAACAGTTTTAATGTATTCTGGGCTTTATTTATTTATTCACTTTCTTACCTATTTTTGAAAGGGGATATTTTTAATTTGATGCTAGCAAAGTCATATTAGCTTCCTGTATCACTGATGTAATGGTTTCTATTTATAAAATAGGTGTATTAAGACCAATTAAATAACAACAAATGAGCTAATTAAAGATTGCTTGTGAAAAATGATGAGGACTGCCAGCTACCTTCCACTTAATCTGTGTCGCTATGGCAAAGTGTCTTCCAGCCACTGTAGTGACATTAAGACCAAGAGGGAAATTCTAGCCCAAATGAGTTTGTGCCATTGCCTTTTTAGTAAGCACTGTCCTCCTGGTGCAGCTTTTACACATCTGCTGGATTAGGTAGAAAAAGAAATACTTACAAATAGTTTAAAAACACCTAATATCACAAGAAGCATTAGTAACTTTCTTGAATTATTCAGTAATCTTGTTTATATAACTTATAGTAGAATACCAATCTATGGAGTAGTTTAACTTCTCAGAAAGCTGCTGGTTTTTTTATAGAAAGTAACAGCCATTTCTGGAAAAGAACATTTCTTTATATTCCTTGAGTAAAATACTATCCCTAGAGAAATGAAGACATGTTATTTCACTGACTATATTAGCCACAATTTCACCTCTTATTTTTATTAATGTTTATGCCATTGCATATAATGTTTCCTTTACTATGTTTATGGGCAATATATAAATACTAAAAGCTATAAATTTAATTTACTTTTCTCAGAGAAACATTAATTCTTTCCACAACTGAAATGTTAACCAATTACAGAAAACCAAGAAAAAAAAATTATGCCCTTGTCTAATTCATTCACAGGCTACACAGATGGGCTCTCAATCACACACATCTGTTTTGGATTTTGTCTACCAATCAGTATGGATTGAACTGTTTTATATGTAACACAGCTACGTACATTTATGTATATTACATAGCATTACGGAGACTGTTGACAAATAGAACAAATTATCGTGTGAAATAAAAGTTTGAAAATTACAGTTTTTCCAAAGATTGAGTGACAATGTAACTGGGAAAAAGAAAAGTTTTTTGAATATTTTAATTAAGTGTATTTTAAAGCCACTCTTTCTGCACGATTTTTTCTTTAAACTGCGTGAATATGTTGATCTTATTCCATTAAAACATGCATAAAAGTGGACAGTAATGAAGTAAGTATAGTTCTTGAGAGTGGTTTTGGTTCAGCACTTTAGGGAGTTGAGCTATTAAGAAGTTCATCCACAACTCTATGAAATCCATGCAAGATTTTGTACTGATCTCAGTGTATTTGAGATCAGAAAGGGAGAGACACTTGAAAGTAATCTTTAAGTAAAGCAAAACTGCAGCCATATGTTTTTATTCAAGCATCTTTAACCCACTGAATGCATTGTATTACAAATCAACTTAAAAAAATTAAACAAATGTACTCCTCAAACAAATAAACTTTACTATTGGATCTAAAAAGACAAAAGCTAATTTGGTTTTATTACATATATATGTGTAAATGTATATATTTATACATCTATATATTTACATATTAAATTGAAACCAGATTTTATTTTCTCTTGTGAATGCTGGAAATGATAAACACTTCTGCCTAATTTGCAGGATGTTGAGGATGTTGGGATTACATGTTAAAATTTTTAATGCACTGTGCTAGCAAAGGTGGGTTTCAGTCACTAGCTCTTGTGTAACTAATTGTTTTCCTGAAGAAAGGAAATTAGAAGCTTCTTTGCAAGGTCAAGCTAGATGGTTTTTATGCCTTTTTTTTTTTTTTAATTTTAAAGAGAAATATGCAACAGATTAATGAATTTTGGACGTTATTAGGTGAACAGTAATGCATAATGAACTCTCCAGAGGATCACAGTGAAAACATTTCTTCATCGTCTTCAAATAACTAATGAGTAAAATCTTTTTCACCGTTACTGATGGAATTTGGATTGGTCTTCTCTTTCTGTTCAAATTGGAATTCTGTTAGATTTAGTCACTGAGTTGCACAAGATTTCCCAGGACTCAGCTCTTACTTTTTACCCGTTTCCATAGAAACACATGCCAGCTGATGAATATGGAAAACAGTGCTTTAAAATAATCTCCATTTTGAACATAAAAGGAAAACAGGCTTGTTTAAAGTAGCAATTATGTTAAAGCACCTTATCCCATTTTCAGTAAGTACAACAGCAGCTTCCATGAAAATGGGAATATAAGTAGTAACCAGCAGAAAGACAGACAAACTTTTTCAGTTTACTGATTCAAGTTTCTGGTCAGAGACTTAGCTCTCCAGGTTTTCCTAAAATCCAAAAGTTTCCTAAAGTTTCAGACCTCTTGCTATTTTGTGCTATATTATAGTTGCTGCAGTGAGGAGATTTTATGTTCTTTTGAAAGTCCAGAAGTACCCTGTCTCCTCTTTTTGACACATTCTCAATATACCTAGCACAGAAAGTCAGTGCACATGAATCAGCCTCCTATGTTGCATTCAATTAGTTAATTTTAAAAAATTAAGGGAAAAAGAAAAAGAAAAACACCACACCACTTGACCCCTGCACTGTATTTTTTTCCGTTTTCAAAACTATTTGGATCCATATAATTTATTAGAATTTGATTTACCCCCTCTGAACAGATAATGTGAATAAGGACAGCTGATGGCCAAGAAGGCATTACAGTATTGTAATAGTCTAAGTAGAAACTGTATCTTTATACTACAAGAGCAGTCTCAATGTAGATCTACATCTAATGGAGTACACGCTCTTTCGTGCTAGCTGCATATCATTGTATTGACTACACTTTTTGAGCAACATAGAATGTATACATTACAGGTATTTTACACATTAATGACACGCTATCTAACATTCATTAAGATCCTCATGCGGCTGGTAAATTGAGTATATTAACTTAGGCTACGTGTTTGGTTGCTAATTTAATGAACTTTAGCCAATATAATGTTAAAATTGCATATTTGTGTTTATCCCTAACAGTCTTGGTAGTGTCAAGCTTTGTATCATCACACTTATCAGGTTTCAGGAGTAGTACTTTTGAAAACAGTCTTTAAAACCCAACAGTGGTTTGGGTTGTAAGTGAACATATTATAATAATGAGTTTTGTGGCAAAAATAAAATCAAAATGAGATCATGTGTTTGTCTGATTTACAATTACATCAGTCTTAGGCTATCTTTCCTAAGAAAATATAGGAGCTTCAGTGGACTTCAAATTTACTTTTACATAGCTGAAAACAGTAGATATCTATATTTTTGTCACATTTCTCTTTCCTTTTATATAATATTTTTATCTTATGTCTTTAAAACATTATGGGGACATGTCATGCTCTAAAAAACTATAGGCTTCATGTTTGGCTTTATTTTATGATTATGAGCTTGGAGAGATGCTATTCTTTCTATTGGCAAGTGGGAGACCATAGATGGCCTTTTTATGCAATTAAAGGCTGAGGTATTTGACAACCAAAAAGGACATTTATTGAAATATAATACACTTTCAACATTTTTCCTCCCACATGAGTCTACAAGAGCTCAAAAGCCCACAGCATTTTAAAAAATACATTAGCACAGATTTTTCTTTGTTGATTTGAAATTTCACTGTTATTTTGTCATCAGACTGTTCATCAGAATCACCATTTATGTACAGTAAGAACAGCCTCCTGACAAACAATTTGGGGGACTTAAAAAGCAGTAATTCCTAGCAGGCACAATTGATTTAAAAGGAAACAAAGTGGACACCTTGTCCTTATGTCTAATGTAGTCAGTTTTAGTGACATGGTGAAACAACCAACTCAGGTTAAATTTAAGCTAAGTCTAGGAAAATGAATCCTAGATTTTCAGTTTAAAGACATTGCATTATATCCTAGATAATAACTTGTAGATTCTTTAACAAAATGGAACAAATCATATCACATTTATTCTTTCATTCTTTCAAACAAGAGTAGCCTGCATATAAGAGACATTCAGTTCTAGTTTACTTAGACAAAAGTCAGTGAAGCAGAGACTATGACTAGGTAGTATGAATGACTATTCATCAGTAACAGCAAAACATGACTGAACAAGCACAAATAAAACAAGTAATCTACCAGGCACAGATACACAAAAAATCTGCAAATTTATTCACTAACCTGTTGGATTTACACAAGTCTATCTAAATACTTCTCAGAAAGATATGACAGTTCATGTTGTTTTGGTTATAAGCTCGGAAATATAGCATTGCTTATTAGAGAAGCTTTTAAACTATCAGCACGCTTGCTGAGAAAAAGATTTATGGCTAACCTTTGCTAGGTCAGTGACAATAAGACTGGGAAAGCGTTTTTTAGAGAAAAGGCAGTCAGGTGGTACAACATGAAATTAGGTATGTTGCCAGACTCAGCAGGTAGCTGATAATATGATTGAAATTCAGGATGCCTATAAATAGAAAATAGTGTCTAGCATGCAGTCTGGGTCATGAGTAAGACGCTTTATCCTGTGATATTTACAGTGTCCTGCATTTATTTGAAATACCATACCACACACACTACTTCTTATTCACTAAAGCACAGAGACTGTTTCATTGTCCAACATATCTTGTCACAGTTTTCAAGTGTGTTTTGTTGGACTAATTTGTCTTGTTCCCTGCATCAGGGTTGAATAGTGTTTGTACACTCACTGTATTTCTATTAAAAGAAAGATCTGATGATTCTGTGCAACCTCATCTACTGAAAGATGTCTCTGACCACAACAGGGTGGGGTTAGAACTAGATGATCTTTAAGGTGCCTTCCAACCCAAACCATTCCATGATTATATGATTCTGCAGATGGAATCTATAACTCAAATCTACAATATCCCCAAATTAAAGGAGAGCTTTACTGGTATGGTGGGTTGACCCTAGGTTGATGCCAGATAGCCACCAAAGCTGCTCTATCACTCCCCTCCTCAGCTAGACAGGGGGGAGAAAATATAACAAAAGGCTCATGGGTCAAGATAAGGACAAGAAGATCACTCACCAATTACCATCACGGGCAAAAGAGACTTGACTGGAGGAAATTAATTTAATTTATTACCAATCAAATCAGAGAAGGGTAACGAGAAATAACCCAAAATCTTAAAAACACCTTCCCCCCACCACTCCCATCTTCCTGGGCCTAATTTTATTCCTGATTTCTCTACCTCCTCCCACCCTGAGTGGCACAGCGGTACAGGGAATGGATGTTGTGGTCAGTTCATCACAAGGTGTCTTTGCAGCTCCTTCCTCCTCAGGGGGAGGACTCCTCACACGCTTCCCCTGCTCCAATGTGGGGTCCCTCTCATGGGAGACAGTCCTCCATGACTTCTCCAGCATGAGTCCTTCCCATGGGCTACAGTTCTTCATGAACTGCTCCAGCATGGGTCCCCCATGGGGTCACAAGTCCTGCCAGCAAACCTGCTCGAGCATGGGCTCCCCTCTCCACAGCTCCACAGGTCCTGCCAGGAGATTGCTCCAGTGTGCTTCCCACAAGGTCACAGTCTCCTTCGGGCATCCACCTACTTTGGCGTGGGGTCCTCCATGGGGCGTAGGCAGATACCTGCTCCACTGTTAACTTCCATGGGCTGCAGGGGCACAGTCTGCCTCACCATGGTCTTTACCACAGGTTGCAGGGGAATTGCTGCTCTGATGCCTGGAGCACCTCCTCCCTCTCCTTCTTTATTGACATTGGTGTCTGCAGGATCATTTCTCTCACATATTCTCACTCCTCTCTCTCGCTGCAATTACTGCTGCACAATAACTTTTTCCCTTCCTTAAACACATTATCACAGAGGCACAACCACCATTGCTGATTGGCTCAGCCTTGGCCAGCAGCAGGTCTGTCTTAGTGCCAGCTGGCATTGGCTGTATCGGACATAGAGGAAACTTCTAGCAGCTTCTCACATAAGCCACTCCTGTAACCCCCTTGCTACCAAAACCTTGCCACGCAAACCCATTACATCCCTAAAACACCAGGAGATGGAGGGAGGAAACGTATAACAAATTAAAAATGTTTCTATGTTCTGCACATTTTTCCTTAAGGGTCCATTACTGAACACAGATGGATACTGATCTAAATGGAAATTTAAATGGAGCTCCGGAATGCCATTTTTTTATTCTTAATGGTGACCATAGAATATGTGTCCCAAAATACTAGTCTGCTAGTGCTGATTGTGGCTATGGGAAATTAAAATATTTAGATTGAGACCAATATGGAGATTAAGACATGAGTTCTGCCTGAATAACTTGTTCAGAATTTTTGCTTGTAGCAAGCAAGTGTGGCGACCACAGTTGTAGGGACTACATCCTGTAAATTAAACATGCTCATGACTACTCTCCAACACTGAAGTCAGTCAGTAACAGAATTGTGCAAATGTGCTGTGTTAAATTATTTTACTCTCCAGAATACTTAGTCCATATTAAATTCCTTGTTAGAAATGATACTTGACTTTTACCTACCACTCAGCTGTACCTGAGATAATGCTGGCTGGCCAAGGTTCAGAGTAAGACAGGAATTATTCTGAGAGTTTACAGTTTATCAGGACGGAAGAGAACAGACTTCCTGAAAGAAGCACCTGGGAAATGAGTTCATCTGATCAAATACAGGCATCTGTGGTGCAGATCTCCCCATCTGATTTAGATGTTTAGACTGTCTTTATAATCAGTAGAGAAAGACAGGCACATCTAGGGGAATGATTCACTCCATCATAAAGCAGACACTTAACATTTTCAGATTAATTGTTCCTTGCAAGTGCCCATTTTTCTTTCTTCACTATAAAGAGAATCTAGGAAGACAAATATACATGTCTCTATTGTAAATATTTAAAGATAAGACAAATGAATCCCAGACTAAATGCATGAAAATGTGCTGACTGAATCTGTGTCTCTGTGTTTCCATAGATCTATCCATGATTCACATTCAGATGTAAAGCTCAAACTAATAGAGGACAAGTATTGGTTTCTGTGCATCTGAGGGAAAAGTTCTTTCACAGATCCCGCTTGGTTTATTATCCACAATAAGTCTATGAACTTCTGATTCTGCATTGGAAAAACAGAATTTTACTATATGTCTCATTTAAAGAACCTGTTTATGGCTATTTTAGGGGTTTATTTTCAGCTGTTCACTTTTATTTATTCATAAATAGTTAAGGAATAGAAAATAGATGCTGTAAGAGTGATTTTCTCTTCATGGGGAAAGAAGAAATGAATCAAATATTTCACAGTCCCTGTAAATTTGTAATCAAAGTACAAAGGCAAGAAGATGGTTTTCATGCAGGGAAATAATGTCTTTTCAAACAGGTCAAGGTTATGCTTGTTTCAGGCATAAAACAGTCAAGAATATACACACTAAAGCCAAGGTCACCCATGAATCAAGATTTCTTTAAATGAATAGTGGTTGCAGGAATGAACCATGAATGAGCCAGACACCACAATGAGTCCATCATACTAAACCACTCCAAATTAATGAATAAATAATAAATCTCCATTAATGACCAAAAAAACCCAACACCTTTGATAATAATTTTGTGGTTAAAGTAATAAAATGAAGCTAGCAAGTCACCAATTTCTGATTCTTTCACAAACTTCCAGTATAATACTTGATTGGTGGCTTTCGAGCAGAGTGGTCGAGTTGTCACTCTGTCCAGCACGAATAATATTTATTTGTAATTTTATTTTTGTCAATGGAAGTTAGATTCTGATATTTTATTGAGGTTGCAGAGATAAACTTGCACCTTTTTAAATTACAAAATAAAAATATCTGAGAAAATGAAGTTATCCCAAATCATGTATTTACTTCAACATTCTACAGTACCTCCTTATCTCTGATTTCCCTGAAAATGGAAAATCAGATGAGGATGAGGGGTAGTCCAGATTCAAGCCGTGGCTAAAATAGCTGAAGACAACTTGGAGATTTACATGTTCAGTTTGATTTTTTTTTTTTTTTATCTGCTCAAATACACAGGTACATTTTTAAATATAAAAACCTACAGAAATCCAGTGTTCTTCAAGTTAAGATCAAAAAAATTCTTTCCGGAACAGGATGCTTTCCTAAGTCATGGTGATATTGTAGGTTAAAGACTCAAATTTTATTTACTCACTAAGAAGGCAAGTGGTTTTGGCTCAATGGATTCTAAAAGATGTTTCTTTCAGATCTTTGACATAATGTTTCCCATGTCTTCAACTTCTGATTTTCTGTTTCGTGACACAAGTATGTAAGATATACACGTATAAATATATGAAATACGTATAAAAATACATGAAACAGGAAACAGTCACACACTTCTCCCAAATTTTCACATTACACCTCAGAATTTATTTTGCCTTCCTTCAGAGATTTCTTGGTACAGGTAGCGTTAGTTGCAAATGCAACAAAGTAAACAAACTATTTTATCTTATGGAGTACAAAGGAT
The DNA here is from genome assembly GCF_034619465.1 of Leptosomus discolor. Taxonomy (NCBI): domain Eukaryota; kingdom Metazoa; phylum Chordata; class Aves; order Leptosomiformes; family Leptosomidae; genus Leptosomus; species Leptosomus discolor. The sequence goes on along the minus strand of NC_141391.1, from coordinate 42,557,233 downwards.
GACTCAGCTACTGAAAGCTCCCGTAAAGAAAGCTGAGTTGCTAAGACTTTACACATGTTATTTCATTCAAGTTTGGCAGGATGAGCTCCTCTTCTAATTAATGCATGACATAAAATCAACAGATATACAAATTGTCCAGGAACTTCTCGAATTTTCCTTCAGTTTTCTCTGTCTTTTGACTGACTTGTGGGCTAAACAGTTATCACTTCACGTACATTTGCTTGGATAAGGATTTTAGAATTTATTTTCAGGATCCAGGTTTTAAAATATTTTTGCATACTCCCAAACATGTTTTCTCAAAGATGGTGCAATCTATGTTATTATGGAAGTTTACTTGAAGACTGTGGAACTTTCACTGTTCTCTGAATTGCCTAAAAGTATTCAGTTCTAAATGAGGAAAGTTATGTGCCAAAGAACTACTACTTCTGTTCCTTTCACATTTCACTAATGGTTGTACAGTGCATTACAACTATTAGGGTGCTTCACATATACCAAGTATAGATTCCTCCCAATTCCCTCTCACATGTGGACTGAAAATGACAAAGAAGAGGGAACAAAACAGTCCCTCTCTTAACAGAATTTCAGCCACATTAAATGGCCTTAACTAAATCTCATGAGCAAGCAATTCTTTTATTTATTGTGAATAAATATACATTTGTTTTTGTCACTTGTGCAGCTGGGAAAATGCAATTTTCATTTAGACGCATATATATTCTGTAATTTATCTGTTCTATTTGGGTAAAAGGAGTTATCTACATTTATGTGAATCAGATTGGTTGTACTGGCATTCTTATTTTAACATATTTCACCTTACCAACATAGGATTGGTACTTTATAAGTTTATAAATATATATTAATATTTTATAAATATGTAAATAAACCTCTTCCCACATGACGTGCTAAGCAAACAACTGCCATTCAGCAAAACAGAAATTCCTTTAAGTAGAGACTGAGCCCAGATGGATTGCTTTCCAGATATTTTTAAACATGTAGACAATCTCTTATTTCTGCAAAATTATGCATTATATACATAATGCCAAAAATAATGATGTTCCATATCAGACCTTAAGTGTCCTTATTTCACTAGCAAGGCAAGAACTTTGCAGCTCACAATAGGCATACAAGATTCAGGTAAAGATGGAGGAAGTATGCAAAGATTTGGGAATTTCTAAGTTACATCAGTTGTATTTTTTTTTTTTTTCCTCTTAAAGTCACAGAGAATTAGCAAAAACATATCCTCATATCCTGAACTTTTCTTTAGAAGATAGCTCATCAGACATTTCAGCATTTTAACTTTTTTCTCTTTTTTCCCCCCAGGGGTGTGGTAGTTGTATTTGTATTCTCTGTGAAGCTCTGTCTAATTTGGTAAAAGGAAAATGACATACTGAAAAAAATACTAATTGAAGACTATGAGATCATGCTTTAATAATATGATAATAGTAACAGAGGCATCTGTCTTTGTACTTCATTTCCTCCCATTATTCCAGTATCTGAAATTAGGATTTTGCTCATATGTTTCTCTTTGTCATAATCTACTTTAAACAGGTATAATTCCTTTTTATTAATATTACTGCTTTTCTAAAAAAAAATATGTTTGTGGAATATGAATTTGAATCACCCTCCTGATAAACTTCAAAATATTGCCCAATATCATACTTCTAATCATATCCAAACCTTTGAGAGTTTAATTTTTAAAGTCTTTTAGAGATAAATTCAGATGGAGATGTTTGCTTTCTTTTTGACTTTTTTTATTGTTGATTGTGTAGAAGGTTTTCAAATACAGTATTCATCCAACAGCTTGTTTTATTATATCTTAAGAGGGGAATGTTTACGTTCAGTTAACACCATAAATCACTGGAGGTGAAAGTGAATGCACAGAGAATGACATAATAACAAAATACAGATTGGATTATTCAATTATACTTTGTGTTTATAAAATATGAATGGAGATGTGCAGTGAGTCTACACCAATTCAAGCCAGTAGAGGAAGGGTGAGGGCTACTAGCCATGTTAAATGAAAACTTAGTTAGATAACTAAAGCATGACAGAAATAAATAATCTTAAATGTTAATGTAGCAGATTTTTAATTTTAAAAGCATCTTTCAGACATTAGTTCTACATTTGTTACCTTTGGAAAAAGCCCTTCTTTTTCTTAAAAGAAAACACTATATATTGCTAATATTTCAGTATGCCTATGCTGTAATAATAAATTGTTGATGTCTATTTTCACTGTCCCTGTCAGACTTCTTTTCATTCTCTCGTTTTACCATGTAACATTTTATTTTTAATGAACGAGTTTTTCTATGGTCCAGTCCTCTGAGAACAGAAATTACAAGATAGCTACTGAGAAAAGATGCTCAGGGTATGCCTAAGCTGTTAAGTAAAAAAGGGACAGAAACTGAAGCAACCCAATCTGCAACTGAGCCAGATGTTTGTTAGGGCAAGTTTCTGCTAGAACCTAGACTGTCTTGGAAAGAGAACATTAGAGTGGTCCAAAAGAAAGCCAGAGGTTTGATAAGGAGTAATCCACAGCGTGAAAACTCATCCCCTTACTACCTTTTATTTAGTAACATAAATAAAAATCTCAGATGTGTGATGATACTTATCAATATAAGGATAGGAATGAATACAACTAATTCCAATTATATAATTATTCTTATGAAAAATGAAATTGCCTGAAATAGATTATAGAATAAAATTACCAATGCATTATTACCATAGTACAAAGAATGTAACAAATTTATTTTAACATAATTACAACAAGGATCTTATTTTAGACTGTCTTTAGAAATAGTAAGATTTCCTTCTGTCTCTCATTTGACACAGAATAGCCACTGCTGTAGTTTCATGTGGGCACCAGTGATACAGCCAGGAGCAGTCTGAGGAGCATCAAGAAGGATTACAGAGCCCTGGGAGCAGTGGTAAAGGACTCTGGAGCACAGGTAGTTTTTTCATCAGTTCTCCCAGTCAAAGTGAAGGGGTTTGAAAGGGCCTGTTGAATCTAGCAGGTCAACAATTGGTTATGGGACTGATGCCACAGCCAGGGGTTTGGCCACTTAGACCACGAGACTGACTTTGAGAAACCTCGTCTGCTGGGGGCTGTTGGGGTCCATTTGTCAGACTAAGGGGACAGCATCTTTGGTCATAGGCTTGCCAAGCAGGTGAAGAGGGCTTTAAACTAAAGCCACGGAGGTGGGGGGGAACCTATATCCATCCCACTCCTACTAATCTGATGCTAATGCCCGAAATGGATGCCCAGAGCCTGGAGAGAGATCACAGGTCAGCAGGAGAGCACCTGAAAGGCAGCACAAAGGAATTCCAGCCAGTAAGTCAGTTTCATTGGTGGCTCAACTTAAATGCTTCTAAGCAAATGCACATAACACGGGAAATAAACAAGAAGAGTTAGAGACGTGCACACACCTGTAGGGCTATGATCTTATTGGCATCACAGAGAGGTGGTGGGATGGCTTCTATGACTGTAGTGTTGGAATGGAAGGATACAGGCTCTTCAGAAAGGACAGATAGGGGAGGCGAGGAGGGTGTGTCACTCTGTATGTCAATGACCAACTAGAGTGCATGGAGCACTGCCTGGGGATGGAGGAGGAGCTGACCAATAGCTTGTGAGTGAGGATTAAAGGGCACACAGGGGCAGGGGATATTATCGTGGGAGTATGTTACAGGCTGCCCAACCAGGAAGACTGAGAGGATGAGGCCTTCTATAGGCAGATATAAGCAGCCTCACATTCACAAGCCCTGGTCCTCATGGGGGACTTCAACCACCCTGATATCTGTTGGAGGGACAACACAGAAGGGCACAAGCAATCCAAGGGGTTCCTGGAATGCATTGATGATAACTTCCTTCTCCAAGTGGCAGAGGAGCCAATGAGGAGAGGAGCTATGCTGGATCTTGTTTTCTCCAACAAGGAGGGTCTGGTGGGGAACATGAAGCTCAAGAGCAGCCTTGGATGCAGCAACAATGAGATAGATGGTGGAGTGCAAGATCCTTAGGGCAGCTAGGAGGGCACACAGTAAGCTCACTACCCTGGACTTCATGAGAGCAGACTTTGGCCTCTTCAGGGATCTGCTTGCTAGAGTACCATGGGATACAGCCTTGGAGGGAAGATGGACCCAAGATAACTGGCCAGTATTTAATGACCATCTCCTCCAAGTTCAGGAGAGATGCATCCCAACAAAGAGGAAGTCAGGCAAAAATGCCAGGAGACCTGTGTAGATGAACAAGGAGCAGGGGACCAGGCCCGAAGCAGGCCATGACTCTGAGGCAGCCCGTACTGGAGCAGCCTATTGCTGGGAGGGCGGCAGCCCAGGGAGTGTCCCGCGCTGGGGTGGTTCATGGGGAGCTGCAGCCCCATGGGAAGGACTCATGTTGGAGCAGTTGGTGGAGGGCTGTCTGCCATGAGAGGGACCCCACGGTGGAGCAGGGGAGGGCTGCGAGGGCCCCTCTCCCTGAGAAGGAAGGACCAGCGGAGACATCTTCTGCCTGACAGACTGTAACCCCCATTCTCTGCCCCCTGCACTGCTGGCAGGGAATAGGTAGCACAGCTGAGCCCAGAAGATCAGAGGGGTGAGGGGGGAATGTGTATTGTTTTTAAGATCTGGTTGTATCTCTCATTTTCCTTGATAGTGGTGGCTGTTTTTATTAACTTTATGTTATCCCCAAGTTGAGTCTGAGTGAGCCCTCCCTGTCCTTTGTCTTGATCCTTAAACTTTTGGTTGTTTTTTCTCCATCCCATTCCTCAGAATACAGGGTAGGGGTCAGCGAATGACTGTGTGTTGCTTTTGTTGCCAGCTGGGTAGGCTTAAACCACGACAGTGGCATTCCTCAATTTTCGGTATTGAGACCAGCACCACTTAACATCTTTGTTGGCAACTTAGTGTGATTGAGTGCATGCTCAGCAAGTTTGCCAATGACACCAAGCTGTGTGGTGCAGTCAACACGCTGGTGGGAAGGGAGGTCATCCAGAGGAACCTTGACAGGCTTTAGAGGTGGGCCCATGCAAGGCTCATGGTGATCAACAAAGCCAAGTGCAAGGTCCTGCACAGGAGCCAGGGCAATCCCAAGCCCAAGTGCAGGCTGGGGGATGACTGGATGGAGAGCAGCCCCACGGAGAAGGACTTGGGTGTCTTGGTGGATGAAAAGCTGAACATGAGCTAGCAACGTGCGCTCGCAGACCAGAAAGCCAACTGCATTCTGGGCTGCATCAAAAGAAGTGTGGCCAGCAGGTTGAGAGGGGTGATTCTCCTACTCTACTTTGCTCTCATGAGACGCCACCTGGAGTACTGTGTTCAGCTCTGGGGCCTCCAGCACAAGAAAGACATGGACCTGCTCAAGTGGGTCCAGAGGAGGGCCATGAAGATGATCAGGGGGGTGAAGCACCTCCCCTATGAGGACAGGCTGAGAGAGCTGGAGTTGTTCAGCCTGGAGAAGAGAAGGCTCCAGGGAGAACTTATAGTGGCCTGTCAGTACTTCAAGGGGGCCTACAGGTATGATAGGGAGGGACTCTTTATCAGGGATTCTAGGGAAGGATAAGGGTAACGGTTTCAAACTGAAAGAGGGTAGATTTATATCAGATGGTAGGAAGAAATTCTTTACTGTGAGGGTGGTGAGGCACTGGAACAGGTTGCCCAGAGAAATTGTGGATGCCCTCTCCCTGGAATTGTTCAAGGCCAGGCTGGATGGGTCTTTCAGCAACCTAGTCTAGTGGCAGGTGTCCCTGCCCATGGTGGGGTGATTGGAACTAGATGATCTTTAAGGTCCCTTCCAATCCAAACCATTCTATGGGTCTATGATTCTATGACTCTATGTGAATGTGACACTGTTGTCCAGAACTAAATATGAATTCAGTTAAGAAATAATATTAGCAGCAAAACAAAAAAACCCAAGAGAATACAGCACATCTTGCATAGCACTATTAAAGTAGTGTTTTCTGTTGTCTAATTAGGTAATATGAGATTGAATCATGTTGAAACAATGATAGTGTCATTTGCCAGACAGAGTCACTTTCTTAAGAACAGCCCCCAAGATGGTCACAAATACTGCTGTCAAAGAAAAACAAAATACTTTTGATGGGAAGTTGCTTCATAGTTTATGAAAAGATAAGATATTTCAATTTTATTCCTGATAAATAAGAAAATAAATATGTCAATATGCAAGGTAGGCAATGAGATTTTATGGTGAAAAAATTCTTTTACTTTCTGGATAATGAATATTACTTTTTAGAGACATTGAAAGTAAAGATTCTATACTTGCCTGAAATATCAATGTTATGAAGAGTCATATGACAACTAGTAGGTAATTTCTGTCTTCTATTGTTTATAAGCATTTTAGTCACAAGTATAAATTAAGTATAATTGTCCTACTTTCTTTCATCTTAACTGATGTATTTTCTGGGTATAATTTTTGACATTTTTCTTAGTTGCAACATTGTTATACTTTTTAAGGAAAATGACCCAGTTTTGTAACAGTATGTTTGCAAAGCCTGAATAGTGTGAAGAGTAGTGCTTAATGTGGGAATGTAGGCATTTTTATTTCACTGCTTTTTTAAGAGGGATATGTTTTATTTTTATGTTTCCTGCAGCTTAGGTTCATTTTGCCATGGCCTTTCTTGAGAGTCTAGAAAAGCTTAGTGAGATACTAAATAGGGGAATAAGTGTTTTCCTTGCCCTGCCCCCCCTCCCCCCCCCCCCTTCTCTGCTTTATTTGATTATGTTAAATCAATAATATTTTTATTTTTACTTTTGGAAAGTTTTTTCTTTCTTTCTTTTAAGGTCAAGTATTGCTTGGTTTGGTCTACATAATCAAACTTCTGGGCTTTGGAGTGAGGGTTGGGGATTTTCTTTTTAGGTATTAAAATGCTTTAGAAGATGTGGAGATCAAAGACTGAAAGGAAAGTGAAATTTAGTTTGTTTAGCCACATCATGGCTTCTGCACCAGAAAGTCCAGCTTATTAGGAAACAGCTCTTTTTTCTCTTCTCTTTTATCTGAGTGGAAGATATACATGAGAATCAAAATTACTTACCCCTTCCACAGAGACTCCTGCTGGTTTAGATAGAGGTTTCATTATAATGAAGCATAAAGTGGTACATGGGTCAACCTGTAAGTATAGATATCTAAGTCACAAGTCTCAGATAATGAGATGATGTAATCTAGTGACAATGCTAATACATGTATCAACCATCTGAAATTACTCAGTATAAGTTATTAGTTTCCAGGAGTTTGAACTACAGCTTTCTGGGATGACTGTTCATGCAGCTGTTAGATGCCAAATGACATCCATCTTGTCACTTAGCAAATACCATATAACCCATATCAAAATCTTTAAAAAAAAAAAAAAAAAGACTGGTTGCTACCTCTAGTGGCCTTTAGATGGATGCTACTGTTTTAGCTGTTTTTATCTCTTACGAATTGAACCAAAATCAAATAGAAGATATGAAGTAGATTGGGTGAGTGATTATTCTAAAGACAATGGAAGAAAAGTTAGTTAACAGTGTCTGAAGGGTAAGGCTCTAGGGATACTTTTTATCTTCTTGACCTGGGCACCTCTTTTGGCTGTGCACTGATGGCACAGCAGCATGAAAGTAGATGCATACTGTCTGCTTCATGGATGCTATTGCACGAAGGGAAGAACAGAGTGCTCACCTGCTCTCAAGATGGGACCATGCAGCAGCCTGTGCCAAAAGATCAGCTGCTCTGAATGGTATTGATCAACATACTCTACTTGCCAGAGAATGTGTCTGTCCTACAATTTAGATGAAACCACTTCATATTAAAACAAAGCCTGACAAGAAAATTTGTGTGAAGAAATGAAATAGATAAGAAAAATCAATTGATTTAACCTAATCATTGCATTTTAAAAAAATAATCAAAAATCCTTAATATTATTCCTCACCTAAAATCCTCACCTTACAAAGAAAGAAGCATTTTTGATAGAAATCCATGATGGATTAAAACAAAACCAAAAGGATATAACTCAATATCTTTATAATCAAGAAACATAAGAGAGCAAACTTTATATGGGAGAGTTAATTAATTACAGAATGGAGTAATAAACAGAGAAGCTTCTGAAATGGTGTAAAAATTAATTCTTCCTAAACAATAATATCTACAAACTGCAAGTTTATAATTCCTAAAATCTTCCTAGAATATGCCAAAACATATTTATGAACACGACTGTGTTTCATGGAGTCATTATTTGAAATGACTGTGGAAAATTAAAATTGACTAATATTATTTGGAACAAAAAAGAACAAAGCAGAAAAAGTCAATATGTGAGATAAAATCATTTAAAATTATGTTAAAGGAGGAAATATAAGCATTACAGAGGATACACAAATTAGTTCACAAGCAGAACAAGTATTTTGTCTTCCTTTGGTGAGACTACAGTACCAAAAAATGGTTTCTTTTGTGACAGTCAGTTTCAACAGATTTTCCAATTCAAATGTATTTTGAAATAACCTAATCTTCTTGAAAATTTCAAAATGAAAAATTACTATTTCTCTGTTCCAAAAAATAGTGAGGGTGGAATTCAGGTCCAAGTTTTAGGCACTTATTGTAGGATTTTTTTGCCTAAACATAAATGCCTACCCTTGGGATTCTAATGCTTCTTCATAGTGTTGGCAAATATGATAGGGTCTAGGGAGCATCTCTGCCCTTCTGAAATAGCAGCTGGAAGCCAGGTGAAATCTACTAAGAAATCTCAAATGCCACTAGACACCATCTGTACTCAACTTAATTGAGGCCCTGAATTGAATGTATGTACATAAAAATAACTAAATTCGTCTAAATTAATATTCTGGTTAGTGGACTTCTAGGAATTAATTTGTCCAAACATAATTGCTAATGGAATTTGACATGTCAGACGCTATTGAAGACATCTGTGCAGAGCTGGTATGTACGACACAGAAGCAGTAGTAATGTCCTTCTGTAACAGTGGCTGAAACAAGGTAGTCTAGGACATCCCAACGCCGCTAGGCGGTCTTTGTGTCAACAGATTAATCGTGCCACAATTCAGTAAAATCAGTGGAAACTGAGGAGATATACAACTAAGCAGATATAAGGATCTGCTCTGCATCGTGATAAACTGATACCTATCACTATGACATAGACTAGTGCTAGCACCATTTGCAAAGCATCTGAGAGAGCCAGGGGAGAGGGTTTTTTTCTATATCAGGATTAGCAGCTAGAGCATTGTAAATAGTCTCTTATGTTTTGGAAGCTGAACCAAGCCTCTCTTGGTTAAGAGAAATTAGTTTGGGTTACAGTGAGTAATACAAGATAAGACTGAACAACAGTTTTATTAGTTGTTACAATGGAAATACTTAATAACAGTACAAGGAATATTAGATGTTAGAGAGGTACTTTACAGTGAAGTAAAGCAGGAACTCCAAGAATCAAAATAGGAATAAGGAAATTTAGCTATCTTGGCTAGGTCAATACTTCCTGCACATAAGCTAGATGTTTTTAACATTGTTTTACTTATGCCTGTTGTTACCTCATAATATTAAATACTGGTTGTGTAGGGTATAGGCTGATTTTGAACCATAATATGTAGGGCAGAAGGTTACTATTCACACCAGCTGCAAATAACTTTCCATGCAAGATTTTCTGAGTAATGGAGTAATTCACTGGAGATTTTAGGTATGACAAGTATTATGCTTAGTTTCTTGAAGAGACGGAAGATGAAGGGGATTAAGACTATATTTCAGGAAAAAAAATGTAAATTAAGTAATTGAGAAAGCTAAGAATAATGAGAGAAGTAAGAGTTATTCCCCATTGCATCTCAAAATATTGTTGAAAGTTTCGTCCAAACTAACCCACAAACTATTATTGTATAGATCAAAAGAATAAATTAATTCATAAATACAGTAGTCACAATAAAATATGGAAAGAATGAAGAATAAATCAGTGAGAAATCCATTGCTACTAGGAGATCAGCAAGACGATAAGTGCCTGTCACATGGGAAAAGAAAAGATGCAACATTGCAGTCTGACATGAAGGCTTTCAACCTTTGTAAGTATGTAGCAGGACCCTAGCCTTACAGAAGTACAAACTTGATAGTATTTTTCCTAAATAAAAGAATCAGCAAATTTTCTTATGAGGAAAAATGCAAGACCAGCATTTTCAAAAATTAAACACTACTTCTGGACAAGATGGACAATCATCTCTATGGATTAAATCATATGTCTGAATGTTCTAGGAGAGTATTCTCTGAAGAAATGTACTTTTGGGGAAAACTGAGGCATATTTGTAAACTAGCAATCTTTTCTAAATTCTCTTAACAGCAACCATCACCAAGTGAATTGCAAGAGATAATAACTAATTACAGAAGGTGTAGTGGCAGTAGTATATTCAGTTATCATTAAATGTTTATTTAGGCTTTAGTGCCATAAATATTGTAAGAAGAAATGAGGAACTATAGACCAGAAGTCCAGATAATCAATGTCTAAACCCCATTGAATTTAGGAGGTAAATATCAGTCCTCTAGAGTTGTAGGCTTAGAGTAGCAATGATGAAGCAATTTAATTTGAGTTTTCTGTAATGCCAGTGAGAAGTTAAATCAGGAAGCACTTACTTGCATTCTCTTCTGTGGTGAACTGCAAGCATTTGTGATAAGTGATACAAATAAATCTCAGCCCAACCTCACACTCTGATTTCATTTTTCATCCTGAAATGCCTTCTCATCTGCCAGTTGCTTTGGATCAAGGAAGACTCACATTGTAATTTTAGGCAGTTGCTCTATGCGTTTGCAGTATGGAAAATACCAACTTTTCCCACCTTTCTCTCTCCATAGTCTGTGCACTCTGTAAGACCTATAAATACTTGCGTTCAAAGGCAATTTTGGGAGGAAAAAAAAATAATCAAGTGAAAGTCATAGTTCAGTCTCTTAAAGACTAAAAATCTTTACTAATAGCCAAAAGCTTTTGAAAATGCAGTTTTCTTTGATGAAATGAATAGTCATTTCACAGAACAGAAACGATACTAAGAAACCAATGATCCATTCTTAACTTAAACTTCATGAAATTACCACAGATTAATCTGTATGTAAATTTCAACACAAAAAATTGCACAAGAATACTTGAATATGGTAGTGAAGACAGTCAAAAGTTAGGACAAAAATGTATTCAAAGATAAATGATGGAAATGGACCAACTCTAAACTGTATTTAAAAATATAGATGCATTTTTCTGACCCTCGCTGTGTAACTCCTGTTATGTTTTCCCAAGCCTTCATTTTACTAAATTCTCCTTGTGTTTCTGTTTCTATTTCCTATCATCTTCCCTCTCCCCCTTTTTCTTTCCAATTTCCATTCATCTGCCAAGCTCTTCTTTCCTCAGAAATAACTACATATGTTACTAAACAGAAGGGATGGAGTGGAATTCTCCCAATGAGGCTAGGGAGAAGTAGATAGAAGTGTTACAATTCTTGTGAGGACAAGAACCTTGTTGACCTGCTTGCTCAAGATAAAGATTGGGATAGGGAGGGGTATGATTATGGAAATAGGAATAATCCAGTGAATCAACTTCTTGAATACAGTTTTCCTTTCAACTGCTTGACAGCTCCATTTTCTTTGATTTTTGGAATATTTTGTTCTATTCTTTTATATAAATCTTAGAGTTTTTCTACATCAGTTGGAGAGAAAGAGAAGCTGAGACTGCATCTTTGTTGCTGGTAAACAGCTTGAATAGCCTGAACTATTGAGAAATAACTGTAGAGTGATTATGCAAATCAGATAAACTCAACCAACCAGCGTGCAGAGAAACGCATAGCTAAGGAAAAATCTATACAGGTATGCATCTATAGCTGTTCAGTTACTCTGTGCTCTGATTGGCTACAGCAAGTCTATTTCTATGTGTTATTCTTGCATTGGTGAAAAGCTAAGAGACGTACAGGACTGATTCTCAAAATGTTAGGAGAATTATCTTGACTGCCAAAAGAATGTGGCTCTTTGAATGCATAAGAGATAAATTTAGCCACCAAATTTAACCTTTTTCATGGACTAGAGTAACGTTTTTTTCATTTATTACTGCTAAAGCTGCAGTTCAGTTGAGGAGGTGCACAATTAATAGCATAAAATGTGTCTGGAAAAATTACCCCAATTCAACAGGAAGATATTGTCCATGGCTACACTATAAGGTTTACAAATTTGTTATTTAAATTATCTGAATATTTTGTAAGATTAAATTTTCATCTATGAACTTCCGTTGGATACGAGTTTTACTTCATTTTAATATCTTGCATTGTTCATTTTATATACTAACTGGTCTGTGGTGAGATTGAGGTTATCTGTAGAACACATACATCGAATACTTCTGAAATCCAGTATCTTCAAAAATAATCTTTCCAATATTTATCAAATACCAGGAGTTCCCAAATCCTGCAGCAACACAGTCAAACTAAATTCTTGTTAAAAACAGTAGTAAACTTGTAGTTCTAGAGCAGCATTCCTATGCTGTTTTCCCCTCCATCACACATTTGCAGGTCTAGGACTTTCAATTTTGCATTCCATGTTTTCAGTTAACAAAGTGACATGCAATGAATTTGCCAGCCATGGACTTTGTGCTGATTTGATAAAATATAAAATATTTCAGATTTTTAATCATATACTAAGTATACAGTTTGTCTGGGTCAGCTGCTTGGGGCAAGAAGGGAGTTCCACCACTGATCTCAATAGCCTTAGGAATATCTTTTACATCTCATTGTTTTTCATTATTAGTCTCATTATTCTTTATGCTGTCAATTACTTAATGTGGGAATAAGGATCCTTTTCCTGTGGATGTATGCACAGAGAGTTATATATGCAGTGGTAGAATGACAGAGTAGATGGGCAGAACAAATCACTCAATGCTATTATAAATACTAATGTTATTTATTTCTGCTAGGAAAATATTTCTCTCTGTCTACTAACTGACTCAGTCAGTATGCTTTTTATTTATATACTTCACACTAAGGCAATTAGGGCATGGAGACTAAGGAAGGAATATGGCTCCATTTTAGATACAAAGCCTGAGTCATATCACAAGTAAATGACTTCATTTAAAAGAACATCAGAAAACCTGATTTTATATATATATACATATATATACACACACACACGCACAAAATAAAGCTTTTTAGACTAAAAGTATTAGTAAAAATGGCATAAACCCCTTATGACTCCTGGAAAGATAGTAAAAATGTAGTTTTCCCTACTATTTGTGTGAGAATGAAATACATTTTCAGATGTAGTATTTTAGCTCTTGGTATTAATTCAGTCAAAAAACAGTGTGTCATTTTGGCTGCCACTAATCAGTAAGACTGTCACACCACATCTTATATTTTTAACCTGTACTGAACTTAAGACTACATTATTCTCATACCACAGAAAAATTGTATTTTACTGATGAGTTTAGTGGAAGCAGAAGTGGGTCCTTATAGAACTAGAAGTATGATGCTGTCTTCTGTATTGTATGCCCATAAGATCTTCATATATAGATGCTTGTTAATATTGGCAAACAGAAAGAAAACATTGCAATTGGTTACATATTGATGACAGGACCTGAGATTGCAAGAAAAAGAAGTATAAGCTAGTCAGGAATGAAGGTTTGTTGTTTTTATTGAAACTAAACAGAATGCATCTTATGACTGGAATATTGAACCAGAAAAAAAAAAAAAAAAAGAGATACTGCCGTGTGTTTGTTGTGGTTACATCCTTTATTAGTAAATAAAATCAGCTAAAACTCATTCTCTGAACTTCAGGAAAAATCTTGGCATACATATAAAAGGGTGGTCTTCCTCCACAAAATAAGGTGTCCTCTTCCACACTGTCTACTGTCAACAAATCTTGGACTTTGCTTTCTCTTACGCTGGGCTGAGGGACTGTCTAGGAGATTATTAACTGCTGTAGCAAAAAAAACCCAAACCCTTATCCTGAAAAGTGGTAAGAGTTAAAAATGGAACACACTAGTATTGAACTCACCCCCAAAAAACTTAGATTCTCACAACTACTTGTGCAGGGATCTGTGCTTGTCAATATATTTGCAATTGATCTAGAATATAAGATGAATAGAGAAGACAAACTGCTTACACACACCAAAGTCAGTAAAAAGTTAAGCAACCTGTCAAAACCTTCATAAAAAAATCTCACGAGTGAATGATCAGAAGATAAAAATCACAAATTACAATACTGATACATGCAAGTTAAAAGAACATCTATTTCATCTTTAAATTATGCCCCCATACTAATCCATTGTATGCCAATTTCTTAAATATTCTTATATTCTCAAGTCAAATCAGCCATATCTAAAAAGTGTTCAGTATTTAGAAAAGGTGCAAAGGTAAGTAACTGATCAGAGATCATGGGAAATGATCAGAGAACGAAAGAACTTGTGTAAAAAGGAACAATTATACAGGACAGAATTTAAGAAATGGATGACTAGATGTAAGTGTGAGATTGTTGATATCTATAAAATGATAAATGGCATAGAGAAGGTTAATAAAAACTAATTATTCAAATTCTCATAATAGAAGACTAGAAAAAATTAAATTAGCACACAGCTTTTTAAAAAAAGAAAGGAAGCACTTTTTCACTTAGAGTATAATTAAATTGTGGCACCCATTGGTTTGGAATATTTTAGATGTCAAAAGTACAGCTGTGTTATAAATAGATTGGAGAAATTAGTGGAAAAAAGCACTTTTCAGAAGCTATTAGGCAAGATGATCTGAATGTAATCTGCAGCCCAAGATACTTCTAAGCTACAAGCTAATAGAACACGAGGTCTATTCCTCAACATAGGAACATGTCCTCAAAATATTATTCAATAGTTTTGAAAAATAGTTTTGTGTCTTATGTTTCATGTAAGTAACAGCTAATGCTCATTGAAAAAGACAGGATACCAATTCTGTGTACAACCTTATTTTTTAAGTCCTTGTATGTGATACTACTTTGCAGCACTAAGATGAGCTCAGTGGTTCTATGGCTTCTGTTCTATTCCTGTTAGTTCTATGATTTTTGAACTGCACAAAATGAAAACCAAAAGTATGAATTGGAAAAAAAAGTAAAATACTGTATAAAATACACAGTATATTGGTAAAGGTATCGCTGAGGAAAGCCAAAATTATCAGTAAAAGTATAACCCTAAAAAATAATAGGGAGTCCTTAAAAAGCATAATAGGACTCTGAAAAGTTCGGAGTCCATTGCTAGATGCTATTAATAAACTTACACATAATTATGTTAATTAAGTTGAAATCATCCATTTTTTGTTGTTTTGTTTGGGGTTTTTTCTGAAACAAACAAGAGTTTGTATTTATCCCATACTCATATGTTGGAACAGAAAGTTTAACATCTGTAACAGTGGTAAGTAAGAAAGTGTCTGCTAAAATTAAACTCAGAAAGGTATTCTACAATCCCTTCTTTAATACTTCCAAATACAAGCTTTGGAAAAATATAAAAAAGTAGAAAATAAAATTATTTCTCTAACATTTTAATATGCTAAGAACTGTGGATTAAAATAACTGCTTGGGAAATAACTAGGTGAGGATTTTATCATGAAAGAATTATAGGATAAAGCTACAATGAATTTTACTTCACATGAGGCAAAGAATATTTTTTTCTTTTTCAGAAGCCTAAAATTCCTGTTGCCTGTTTTCTGGTTAGGATGTTTCTGACTGATCAAGACAACCACGTTGCCATTGTGCATTTTGACATCTTGAACATTTAAGACTCTGTGTGTACCATTTGATTTAATAAAGTTCAGTATTATAAAATAACATGCCTTGAGAATTTTGTAAATGTTAGATGCAGGAGACACAGAGGGATGCTGGGACCTGGGGTTATCTCCTTCCTGGCCCACCACAGCAGGGCCTGTGTGGACTCTTAGCACCACGGGAGTCCTCCCACCCTAGCCAGGGAGGCTGCTGTGGTTCCCTGTTCCCAGTATCAAGGTTGAACATGTTTTCCCACAGGCACACATACATTACAACCAAGGCTGGACAAATGTACCAGCACACAGAGCAGTGCCTGTCTTGGCACCCACAAGAGCATGAACGATGCAGTCCAGTTCTTTTCCTTCTCACTGTCTGATCATGATGGGAGTTCGATGGCGGAGTATAGACACCTTCCTGGAAAAAGCGTGGTTGCTCCAGTAGCTGATTTAAAGCCCTCAGTTTACCCAATATTTGGCCCCCAATCCCTGATTTCCTTCAGCTGATAGCATCTGGACTTGTGAGTCCTTCAGACCTATGGTCTATCCCTCCAGTGGCTGGCACTCAGATCTTTTACCGTGCTTGCGAGCTAATCTAACATGAACTTTCCTAGCACTTACATGCACAGTTCTATGATCTACAGTTCAAAGAGAAGACAGTTAGAAATTAATAAGAATATAGGATAAACTGCAGTGGTCAAGCACTGGTCTCAGTCAGGCAGCAGATCAACTAGCACTTACTCAACAATGACCAAAACTTTTGTACGCATTTATACCCTACTTTCCTGTACTTATTACTCTTAATTCACCTTGACTCCACCCTTCCCCCTTCTTTGGTCTTTCCCCTAAAAATCCCCTTAGAAGTTTTACGCAGTCCAAGAATACTCTCTGCTCTGTTCCCAAATTCCCTTCCTCCTCCATCCCATGGTTAGTCCTGTACCTCTTTAGTTTGCATGACATTCTGGGGAGAATTTCTGTCACTGAATCATCTTAATGGGTTCTCCTGTGATCTCACATGTAGCCTATTAAATACACACTGTTTTCACAGAGTACATTACTGGGATTCCTCCAACTGTCCTCTGATTCTCCTGGTGGATTTTTTTTTCTGTTTAATTTACTTAGCCTTTAAGTCAAATAATCTCAGTAAATAGTGAAAAGGAAGAAAAAAAAGGCATGTCAAATCATAAGTAATGTGATAATGAAGAAATAAATTCATGATGTGAATGTCTAAATTACACAAGGGAAAGGGAAAACCCCCTGAATTTCTGGAGGAAAGAGACTGTGCTTCATAACAGTTGTACGTGTTCCAAAACGTGCATGTCTTTAACTATCTGTTTAAAGCTGACACTGGTGATTTTTACATGACAAATGGCTTTCTTGAAATCAGCAAACTGAAATAAACTGTTATATATCTAAATTAATAAATAATTTATTAACTTCTGTGAGTTACCAGCAACAAAGCAAAAGTTTAGGAACCCATTGATAGACCTTTTCCTACAGCACAGGATTCCTTTTGGAGTCTGGTGGAAAGAAAAAAGTTTTCAATGAATAAAAAATATCAAGTGACTTTCAGGAAACTGAAGCTATTGGACAGACAACCCACAGAATCACAGAATGTTAGGGGTTGGAAGGGACCTCGAAAGATCATCTAGTCCAACTCCCCTGTCAAAGCAGGAACACCTAGAGTAGATCACACAGGAACACATCCAGGAAGGTTTTGAATGTCTCCAGAGAAGGAGACTCCACAACCTCTCTGGGCAGCCTGTTCCAGTGCTCTGTCACCCTCACAGTGAAAAAGATTTTCCTTATGTTAATGTTGAACCTCCTATGCCCCAGCTTCCACCTGTTGCTCCTTGTCCTATCATTGGCCACCACCAAGAAGAGCCCAGCTCCATTCTCCTGACACTGGCCCTTTACATACTTATAAACATTAATGAGGTCACCCCTCAGTCTCCTCCAAGCTAAAGAGACCCAGCTCCCTCAGCCTTTCATCAGAAGGGAGATGTTCCACCCCCTTAATCATCTTTGTTGCTCTGCGCTGGACTCTTTCAAGCAGTTCCCTGTCCTTCTTGAACTGAGGGGCCCAGAACTGGACACAATATTCCAGATGCAGCCTCACCAGGGCAGAGTAGAGGGGGAGGAGAACCTCCCTCAACCTACTGACCACACCCCTTCTAATACACCCCAGGATGCCATTGGCCTTTTTGGCCACAAGGGCACATTGCTGGCTCATGGTCATCCTGCTGTCCACCGGGATGCCAGATCCCTTTCCCCTATGCTACTCTCCAACAGCTTAGTCCCCAACCTATACTGGTCCATGGGGTTGTTCTTTCCCAGATGCAAGACTCTACACTTGCCCTTGTTGTGTTTCATTACATTTCTCCCTGCCCAGCTCTCCAGACTGTCTAGGTCTTGCTGAATGGCAGCACAGCCTTCTGGTGTGTCAGCCACTCCTCTCAGCTTTGTATCATCAGCAAACTTGCTGACAGTGCACTGTCTTCCCTCATCCAGGTCACTGATGAATATATTGAATAGTCCTCGTCCCATACTGACCCCTGAGGGACTCCACTAGATACAGACCTCCAACCAGACTCTGTCCCATTGACCACAACTCTCTGACTTCTTTCCTTCAACCAGTTCACAATCCACCTCACTACCAGATCATCCAGACCACACTTCCTCAGTTTAGCTGCAAGGATGCTGTGGGAGATGGTGTCAAATGATTTACTGAAATCAAGATAAACCACATCCACTGCACTACCATCATCTATCCACCTGATTATGTGTTCATAAAAGGCTATTAGGTTGGTCAAACATGACTTCCCCTTGGTGAAGCCATGTTGACTGCTTGATATGCCTAGAGACAGCACCGAGGATAAGTTGTTCCATCACTTTTCCAGGGATGGAGGTGAGGCTGACCTGTCTGTAGTTACTCTCGTCCTCCTTCTCGCCCTCTTTGAAGACTGGAATGACATTTGCTTTCCTCCAGTCCTCAGGCACCTCTCCTGATCCCCACGACTTACCAAAGATGATAGAGAGTGGTCTAGCAATGGCTTCCACCAGCTCCCTCAGCACCCGCAGGTGCATCCCATCAGGGCCCACGGATTTATGTATGTCCAGCTTGCTTAATTGATCCCTAACCCAGTCCTCATCAACCAAGTCAAACTCCTCCTTTATCCTGACTTCCTCTGGGGCCTCAGAGGGGTTTGGAACTCCTGAGGACAGTCTCCAGCCATATAGTCAGAGGCAAAGAAGGCATTCAGTAACTCCACCTTCTTTGTATCCTCTGTCACCATGGCACCCGCCTCACCCAACAGTGGGCCTACATTGCCTCTGGTGTTAGTTTTGTCTGCAATGTATCTGAAGCAGCCCTTGCTGTTGTCTTTGACCTCACTTGCAAGGCTTAACTCCAAGGAGGCCTTAGCTTTCCTAGCTGCCTCCCTACATCCTCTGACAGGTCTTATATTCCTCTCATTCTGTCCCCTCCTTCCAAGATCTATAGACTCTCTTCTTCCACTTGAGTTTGCCCATTAGTTCCCTGTTTAACTATGCATGTGTCCCGGCTCCCTTTCTTGATTTCCTACCCACTGGGATGCTCCGATCTTGAGCTTGGAAAAAGAGGTCCTTGAATATAAACCAACTCTCTTGGGCCCCTTTACCTTCTAGTACCCTGTCCCAGGGGATTTCCCCTAGTAATTGCTTGAAAAGGCCAAAGTTGGCCCTGCTGAAGTCCAGGGTTGTGATCCTGCTCAGTATTCTGTTCCTACCGCACAAGACCCTGAACTCCACCATCTCATGATCACTGCAGCCAAGGCTGCCCTCAAGCCTCACTACTTCAACCAGACCCTCTTTGCTAGTGAGTACAAGATCTGTCAGTGCTCTTCTCCTAGTTGGCTCATCCACCATTTGCATCAAGAAGTTATCATCAATGCACTGGGGGAACATCCTGGACTGTGAATGGCTGACTGTGCAGGCCTTCCAGCAAATATCTGTGTAGTTAAAATCCCCCATGAGTACCAGAGCCTGTGATTGCGAGGCTGCTGTCATGTGCCTGTAGAAGGCCTCATCAACTTCCTCATCCTGATCAGGTGGCCTGTAATAGACACCCACAACAGTACCTCCCATGCTAGCCTGCCCCTTGATTCTCACCCACAAACTCTCAACCTGCTCCTCATCCACCCTTGGACAGAACTCCATACATTCTAGTTGCTCTCTCACATAAAGAGCAACTCCACCTCCTCACTTGTTGGTTTGTCTTTCCTGAAAAGGACACAGCCATCCATGACCACATTCCAGTCAAGTGAACTGTTCCACCATGTCTCTGTAACTGCCACCAGATCATAATCCCTTGACCGCACATAGATTTCTAACTCCTCCTGTTTATTCCCTGTGCTGTGTGCATTGGTATACAGGCATTTCAGGGAGTGAGCTGAGCACGCTAACTCCACCCTAGGGGGATGGGAGGCCTTCTGGTCCTCATTAATACTAGAACACTGCCCCATATGTGCAAACACAGCTACAAACCCACCCCCCTTCGCATCTAGTTTAAAGCTCTATGAGCCCTGATAATTGTTGCCCTAGAACCCTTTTCCCTCTACAAGATAAGACCTTCCCACGTATTAGCATCAGGCCTGGTGTCTTATAAAACCAGCCATTATCAAAGAACCCCAAACCCTGCCTGTAGCACCAGTCTCTGAGCCAGGTATTTACAGACTGGATCCTTCTATTGCTTCCCATATCATCACCCGCAACTGGAAGGAGGGAAGAGAAAATAACTTGTGCACCAGACTCTCAATAATTGTCCCAAGGCCCTGAAGTCTCTTTTCCTTCCCCTTGGAATATGGGATGCAGTTTCCTCCCCTCCTGCCTGGAAGACCAGTAGTGGGAAATATTCTGATGACCACACCAGGTTGGGGAGTTTCCTAATGATATCCCTAATTTGAGCTCCTGGAAGACTACAGAGTTCCCTATGATGAGAGTCAACCTGACATATTGGGCCCTCTGTTCCCTTTAGGAGCGAGTCTCCAGCAACTATAACCCTTCTTCCTTGTGGAGGAGGTTGCTATATGGCTGAAGGCCTGTCTGACTGTGGTAAGACCTCTGGTAGTGGTTGTCTATCATCCACAGCCTCATTAGACTGGCCATCTTCCAGCAGGGCCTCATATCTATTTCTCAGAGGCACCTGGGGAGGTGAGGCAGGCAAGGAGGGTGCTTGCCTTGTGTCACAGCCAGGAACTTGCCTCCATTCACCTTCATTTAGGCTTCCGTCTTCCATCTGACAGGGGCAGGATACAGGGGCCCCTTTATCCTGGGTGGTATCTGGTGGGTGCTCCCACTTCTGTTGTAGTGAGGGCAGAGCCTGGTTCCACCCATCTATCTCCATTTCAGCCTCCCTAATGCTCCTAAGCCTTTTTATTTCACCTTGTAACCTTTCAGCCTCATCTTGCAGCTGTGCCACTCGGCTGAGCAGATCATCTACCTGCTCCCACCACACACAGCTGTACTCATGGCTGCCTCCTGCTGCCAGTGAGAGGCTGTGCCATTCCCTACAGCCTGTGACCTGGACACCTGCACGCTTACCTGCGACCTCTGCCAGGGTCACCACATTTCTTCGAACAGGTTTTGCCCGGGTTGCCACCACAGCTGCCCGCACCACCAGCTGCTCCGACTGCCACAGCACTGGCAGCGTCAGCGCCCTTCCCGCACAAGCTGCATCACAAACAGCAGCACCACACTCAGGCTGACGCACCATGCTCCGTTTCTCCGCTTCGGTCACTGGCGCCCTCCAGGCCGCCTTTTATAGGCGTCAGAGAGGGCGGTGTTGCTGTGGCAACGCCCAGGTCTCGCCGCGTCTCGCGAGAGCTGCTGGCTCCACGCGGACCCCTCCGCTGCCCTGGCGTCTCCTTCCCTCAGGAAAAGCCGCTGGACGCCGGGATCTGCTGCTCCCGCGCGGGCTGGGCCGGCTGCGGAGCTGCTCTCCCCGGCGACTGACACACAGCTACAGGAAGTCTCCCACCAGTCTGCTTGAGATCAGCCTGGATATTTGAGGGAAACAAAGTAAAAATATGCCTCGAGTTAAAGCAAGACGGAAATTGTATCCTATTTTCATGTTGATATTTCAAGGAGAAAATAAATGCCATACTAAAAATATAGCTGTTTTAAAAGTTTCAGCAAAAAACATATTAGATTTACTGAAGAAATTGCAAGAAGACATGAATACCTAAACTGTGAAAAACAATTAATATGGAAAGTTTTTTACCTTGAGGGCCTAGAAGCTGCAATTAGGGAACAAGGATGATAGTTTTGTGACTGAAGCTGATTACAGTCTGGAGTAGTCATCTAGGAGATATGATTGACTTGCTCTTGATAGAGATTTCAAGTCAAATTGGATAACATACTTAACAACATGTTCCATGCTCCCATTTGGACCATATTTTTAACTTAATTTAACTGTATTTACAGAAACAGCGATCCTTCCTTACAGTACAGTCTGTGGACTTTTAGGTACTCCAAGGTGCATTTTTGACAAAATTACCTTCTGAAATATAGAAAATTGACTCTTCTAATAGAATTCTATGTTAATGATTTGAGCTATTAACCTGAAATAACCAGGAAACACTCTTTCTGGTTATTTAACTGAAGATTATTTAACTAAAGGTGGGTGTGGGGGTGTGATTTGGTTTTGACTTTCTCTGAAAGGACAAATGATCACAGCTGCAGATGATTCAGCATGAGTCAGTGGTGCCTTGGTGCCCGATGGCTTTCTCACAGTGTTCAAGGATTAGAAAATAGAGTCAGGAATGAGTCAGTTCTTCAGTAAACTCAGTGAAGTTTCTGGAAGATTACACTTCTTGGTGGTGTGTGGCTGTGTTTCATTTATGTACATTATGTAACATATGTCGTCTAATCAATTCTGTCAGGGCAGGTCTATGAGGTTTGATGACAGTGCAACTTTTGTTTTCTATTTGTTTAGCATTCTGGAGACTACTCAAATAGCTTCCATATGTAATTAATTAGTCTGACTAAGAGCTCTAGTAGTCTCTTGCTGTCCTTTCTGTGAAATCTATGTCTTCAAAGTGACGAAAGCCTGTTATTACCCAATCCAGATGAAATATTGTCGGTAGTGATACAACTACTGTAGCCAATTTTTTTTTTTCCACATCAAAGGTTGTTGGTTTTTTTTTTTTTTTTAAGTAAAGTTGTTTTAAAATGGCAATATACACCTGAGGCCAGAGTTATAAAACAAAAATAGCCCTAATACCCTCAATGTCTTACTCTTGAATACCGTATTTTACCATGGAAGCTTTAAGATGAGAAGAATAATAAAAAAAAAAATGATAGAGAGTGAAAGTTTAAACTACGTTTGACTAAATTTTCAGACATTTCTTGCCTCACTTGTGAGGAAGCACACATATGTGCTGCCTTATAATAAGGTTACTCTAGAAGTTGTTTGGGATCTACAACACAGAGTCACTGAGCTCAACGCCAGGGGTTACACAACCTAGAGCCATGAGATTAGCACTGCTAAGTAGCCAGGATCTGCTGTGTCGACCCTTGGGTAGGTGGCCAAGATTAATTACATCTGACTTCATGTGGCAGGTGCACCCGCCCTGACCCAAAAACAACCAGGGCTTGCTAAAGGACCAACTCTTACAAGGCCTGATAAAAGGTCAGGTCTTTCTGGAGACTGCGTGAAGCACCCAGAGATGGGGCTTTCCGGACATTGAAACCTGATCACTGTGTTTACCTTGCCTTGTCCCACCAGCACCAACTAGTCAGAAATGACCACAGGTCAGACTCGACTTGGGTACAAACAGGGCCCCACTGGAGAGCTTGTTGGAGCCAGTCCTTCTGTGAGCAGCGGGGCTGCAGCTGGGGGCTCTCCCCTTGGGTCAAGACCTGTCTGAGGAAAATCCCAGGGCTTGAGTGCCCTCACTGCCCGCCCCCCCAGCCCCCGCCACCTTTGGTGAGTGAATACTGCTGCATAGATCATTGCGTGAGCCCTTGCCCTTTTTGAGTGAGTGATTCTAGTTTCTGAGTACCCTTAAAAGAGATACTTTTTTCCCCTTTTTAGTGTATGAGTGTGTGCATATTTTGAATCATTTTTCTAAGAGGCCTGTGGTGCCCAGTGACAGGACAAGGGGCAACAGGTACAAACTGGAACACACAAAGTTCTGTCTGAACATGGGGAAAAACTTCTTTACTCTGAGGGTGACAAAGCACCAGAACAAGCTGCCCAGAGAGGAGTCTCCTTCTCTGGAGAGATTCAAAACCAGCCTGGACATGATCCTGTGTGATCTGCTGTAGGTGAAAGTGCTTGAGCTGGGGGGTTGGACTACATGATCTCCAGAGGTCCCTTCCAACTCCTATCGTTTTGTGATTCTGTTTAAAAAAAAAAAAAAAAAATCAGGAATTCTTAAATCTCCTGTGTAGTGGTATATTCCCAATGGACATCAGAACTTTACTTTGGTCTGTTGGAGTGTTATCTCACTTTGGTTGGAATAAGTCCCCATTTTGAGTAGTTGCTCTGTCTGTTCTGTGAGTGCCTCTGCCTGGTGTCTGAGCTTGCCGTTTGCTTAGGTCTGTAGGGGTGTCCTGAATGACTGCTTTGTTTGTTGTGTGGGCACCTCCATGACACTTAGAAACCCTTATACCCTCACTTGATTGTGACAGAAGGGATCCCTGCAAGTGCAGGCTGTGCCACAGAGCCCATGAAGTTTCAAGGTGGCTCTGTAGCCTCCTACAGGATTTGGAGCTTTTGGGACCAGCTCATGGTGCTCAGCTCAGAGGTGCTGGGACCAGGATGGTGTGAGGGCCAAGATCCACAATGCTCACTCAAGGCTCAAGAGTGCCAGAGCCAGAAACATCAAAAGTAGGGATGCTGTGCAAGGAAAGGTGAGCTGGCAGCCAAGGGTGGCCACAGCACAGGTAGGGGTAGTGCCTTTAGCTGCAGGAGTGCTGTTCCATGATAGCTGAACAAGGTGAACAGGCTGGGGTTTCATTGAGACAGCCTGATGATCATCAAGTGCAAGATGGGAAGTCAGGTCTGAGGTGAAGCCAGGAAGTCCAGTCTTCCCATTGGTCCTTTCAGGACCTTGACACCTAAACCTAATTGGAACAGAGTGTTAGCTCCTTCTATCTTTCTTTTTTTTGGCCTTATTTTTCGGAGTAACATGTTGATTAAAGCAAAGTTCTCTTTTGTGTCTGTGGTGCTTGAACATTGCTTTACAGATTTTTATTTTTCCCTCCAAGAAAGGAATGTATTTACTTGCTGAGTTGCAGAAATATAATGGCATGATGCACAAAATATCACAGCAAAGTACAAAATATGCATACCTGGCTGTTGGTTTCTTTGAGGTTTTTTACATGGCTCTGGGAGGGTGCATTATCAGAATGTAGAAAGTTGCAATCACAGCTGCTTTTCCATGGAGTAGTAACTTAAATTAACATACTCTGAAGGGCTGCAAATCAGCAGACAGACCATTTAATTTCAATTGATTACGAATTGGAAATTATTCCAAATTTGCCTTTGGGTCTGCTACTAAGATTGTTCGAAAATGTCTGGTTGTTGTTTTGTCATTTAGTGTAACCACTTTATTATCTTCCACTGACCCATAATAAATTCCTATGTTTTTCTGGCCAGCTTGAAAAACCTGGCTTTTAACTCTTCACACTGAAGTAGATTCTCACAGGCTTACTGCTGTACTTTAGCTTTGCTTGTTCTGTTGTAGTAAAATTCGGCAAAGAAGAAGAAGCATCTCAAGAAACTTTAGACTTTTTTTTTTTATTTACATTTTAAATCACCTGCAATTCAGTGATACAGTCAATATTTCTCTTGTGCTAGGCTTTTACTACCAGAAATAATTACGTGTAATAATTACATCTAAACAAGATTAATTATTTAGGTGTCTACTAAGGATTTTATGATGTTCCAACCTTGTTTGAATTCATAACCTTATGATGGTGACATTGTGGCTATCTTCTCTCAAAATAACCTGGGTGACCTAAATGAGACATAAAAGAAAACCTCCTAAAGCATGTGAAGCTGTCTGGTTTACAGAGGTGCTCACAATAGTATTTCCTATTAGTATCTGTGATGGAAACAAGGAGAAATTACATGCATGGATCACTTCCAGGTGGCAGCCACCTTTCCTCTGAGGCAACTAAAATGGAAATTGGAGGATAGTGTATATGAACTGATTATAAAACAGAACTGGGAGTGGCTGGGATAAATGCATGAAGCACTAGAACCACTTCTAGTTTTGCAGGATGCATATACTCTTTCCTGTATTTTGATTATATAACCTTCAACACTGCTCTTCAGTGCATGAAGGAAGTTACTCATCTAAGAAAAGACACCATGAAAATGAGCAAGTTGATGAAGAAAGCTCATTGTATAACTTAACAGATGAGTTAATGTAATATGTAAATTTCTATATTTAATAGAGAACTAGCCAATATAGTTATGAGTCTTACAGGCTATTTCTCATCTCTTAAAGTAAATACCAAATCAGCTGGATAGCAATCTACATCTTACTGACAGCCAAGGGCAAGTCAGTTCCTGGATACAGTCATCTACTGCCATTTGAGACACCCTAAACAAGACTTCCCCTGGTCCTGTGTATCTTCCAGCCTTAGATTAGCCTCAGAGATGCTACCAGCAAGAATAGTGAAGGATTGCACTGTGTTCCAGAGACATCCATTCTTTTCCAGTGATTGTAAAAGGAGTGTAAGTATGTCAGCTCAGATAAAGACAACTGTATTTGGTCAGAAATATTCCACTCATTACATCTACAGTACCTGTCATATAGAAGAGTGAGGCTCAGATGATGTTCTGGAATGTGAAAGATTGATTTGAACTCCTCAATTTTTTTGCTTAACTACCAGCTCTTACATGCCCAAGATGCTGTCTGGGTTGAAAGATATTAAGAGTTAGGTCTTCCTCAAACTTTCTTGTTCAACTGCTTCCAAGTTGTGTAAAATACTGAAATGTACACAAGCAAGAGAAGGATTCCATAACCTAGTGGCAACCTGTTGGCATAAGCTCAGAGTATACCTAAACTAGTAAATTAAACAGACTTACAACATTCTTCTGGCAGTAAAATTATAGAACCGTTATGGAATAATCCAAATCTATAATGTTAAATTATCTTATTTTCTGTAACTGAGTAGCCATATCCAGACTATGTCTTAGGAAAGATGGTCTGTAGTAACCACCAAGGTGTATCAGGACATTATTTGGGAGTGTTGACCGGCTCAGGACAAAACCAGCCCAGGATTCTTCTCACAATTTAATAGCTATGGGTGGCCGAGTTTGAGTATCTAGGAAGCTAGTTACATTTCATGGCACTGTTTAATTTACTAATAAAGACAGTTTCATGCTCCAGTCTGTATTTCAGTGAGGAATAAAGTATGTTTTATTAAGTATATCAGTTTATATAAACTAGAATATGTCATATTCCACCAGTATCCACAAAATTTACTCCTAATTTTTATCTACCTACTTTTAAATTAATTCATTTCTATCCTTGTTTCAGGGAAATCAGTTAAGATCATTATATTGTAGATTGTGCTTTGAATTTTTGAACTTCAGAAAGAGACCAGTGCAAAACAAAAAGCAATGCTGCACAGGAAAAGAGGCTTTCTCAGGAAAGAGCTTGCTTTCAGATTGTGCACAAACAAAACTGGCAAAGCCTAAGTGGCAAAACGATTGAACGCGTTCAGGAAGGGCTTGATCCAGATGCCACATAGCATCATGCTTCTCAAAGAGAAAGGGAGCAGCTATGTGACAGTGGTGGTTTAGAGTCTGGGAGCTCCCTGCAGAGCAGCCTTGGGGCACAGAAGACTGTCAGTGTTACCTACGAGCTCCTGGGAGCTGCAGCTGCAGCTAGGTCTGAACACATGGTAAATGGAGACCAGCAGTGCCAGTGCTGTGCTTGTTGGTCCAGACTCCTTGCTGTGTTATCACCTCAAGTGCAGCCTGTAACCAGCTTGTACAATGAAGGTATATATTACCAAGACTATCCTTACTCAAACATTTCTCCTACAGAGGTTTTTAGCACAGTAGCTCCTGTACTCACATGTGAGTAGTCCTGGCTGTTCACAGTGAAAAATGTAGCTGCTGGCTTTCCTTATAACACTTTTGTCTACACAGTTATTGAACACTAGACAGTTTCATTAGGTGATAACAGGAAGAACAAACCATTGATGTAGATGTGTAAGGGTGGGTTAACATGTGAAGTTATTCCACTGAGAACCTGACAAAGACTTTCTTTCTTGTAGAGACTCATGCTGAAAATCATTAGATGAGATAATCACTGGCTTGAGAATGAAAGGAAAGGATGAGATAAAACACATCAAAGCTGATGTTTTGCAGAAGGCAGATAGGACATATGGAACAAGTGAAGAATTATTAGAAATGCTTTTTTCTTCATGCACTGAATTCATTTGAAATTTGTGCTAATGGATCAATGAGCCCACCTTACTGATACTCTGCTTTTCATTCAAGGCAACTTGTCTTCAACGAACAGCAGAATCTAAATGGCAAAAACTTTGAGAGTCACTTCTGTGATTGCATTATGCTTGATTATACAACTTTTTGTGTGTTTTATCATGTGTTTATAACAGTGGTAGTTTTTCTTATTGTCCTTATAAAATTGGACGTTAATCACATGGCATGGACTCCCATGGTGAATTACATATACAGTGATTATGCAGATCAGTCACCTGCAACTGGATGAAATTCAGGGAGTTGCATTAATGAGAATGCACTGTGTAAACATGGGTCACAATTTGTGCAGAATTCTTACCCTCTAAAAGCCTGAAACAATCTAATTTCTAGATACATTTACTCACACACATAATATTACTACTACCAGTAACTATTTTTATGTATTGTCATGGAAAACTGTCCAGAAAATATTAACATTTTGAAAAATCAGGGGAATTAAACAGATGGAAGATATACAGTGAAAATCCTCATAAGATCAAACAAGATCTGAGGGAATAATTTACAAGATGAAAATTATATGAATGTATAAAATGTGAATCCAAAAGTGTTCATATTGGAACAAATATATACAACTAGTTTTTTTTTTTTTAATTTTAAAATTAATTATTTATATGTATATATAATTGTTTTAAGGACATATACCAATGATAACTAGATATATCTCTATTGATACAGGAATAAATGCACATACTTTGCATTAGTTTTGCATTGCTGTATAATATCTCCTTGCAGGATCAGCAAACACAGCAGCAGACCATACAACATACAGTAGAATTATAGCTTGAACTGCTTGATAGTTCTCAATTTCCTTGCTTTTATCATTATTTTAATTTCAAACGGGCTGATTAGGAGAAAGTAAGGTCTAAGCAGATGTTTGTCAGAAATGTGCTTACAACCATAATGCAATTGAGAGTTAGTGAGTGAGCATTTGCAACTTGGTACAATATAACATTCCCACATTAACTTGCCAAAAGAAATCAGAGTTGGAGAATATTTTATAATTGCAATCCACTCTTCCCTGTTTATAATTTAGAAATATCAAGTCCAGAAAAACACACACAAAGGACTATGCCAAAACCTGTAACTAAAATAGACAATAAGATGAAATAGACACGGAAGCTTCAGATTGTACGTGAACTTTCCATTAACTTTCTAAACAACCTGGAACAATTGATTTCGCTGAATCAAAAGCAGTAAGATTAATTAGATTAAAAACAACAGAAGAATATTAAGGCAAACACCCAGCAAATTGATGTTTTATTTGTAAGTGCTTTCTGCCAACACACTGCAGTCTTTTCTTGTGACATTGCCACTGTTATTGTTATTGAATGATTCCATTATCAAACAAACAAATCTGAATTTATGTGGATAATTAGTACTTTTTGAACTCAGCTGAAGTAGTCATGCACACTTGTAGAACAAGGAGGAGAAACAAAAACACAAAGAAAAGAATAAGAAACTATAATTATTATTTCAAAAGGATGTGAGTTCCAGTCTAGTTAAGTAAGACTAAGTATTTCTAGAGCCCTCATAGTAGGTACCCATCAGAGCAGAAGATGCCTGCTTCTATTGTCACTTCTTAAAAAGAACAAAGGGCGACTAAGTGAATGGTAAATGGTTCATAGATAGGTATTTGTGCATGCCATACATTAGACACAAATGCATAGATGACTTGTTACCTAAAAATCTCTGCTCTATGTTGTTTTTGTTTGGTGGACCTAGTCACAAATATTGCTTATATATAGAAGAGTCTTTCTACCCATTATACTGCTTGCGGAGTAGCTCAGTGCTTCTCAGAATTGCAGACTAGGTTGGATTTTACAGATGAGATAGATGAGTGGGAATGTCACGAGGGAAAAATGAGGTTCAGACTTTGAGTAGGAAAAAAATCTTTGTAAGAATAATGGCATTTCAGGATTATTCTAATGTGACAGGGCTCTAAGATGTTCTTTTGGATGGATACCGGTGGTTGAAAAGCTGGACATGAGCCAGCAATGTGCCCTCGCAGCCCAGAAAGCCAACCGTATCCTGGGCTGCATGAAGAGAAGCATGGCCAGCAGGTTGAGGGAGGTGATTCTGCCCCTCTACTTCACTCTGGTGAGATCCCACCTGGAGTACTGTGTCCAGCTCTGGAATCCTCAGTACAGCAAAGACATGGACCTGTTGGAGCGAGTCCAGAGGAGGGCCACAAAAATGATCAGGGGTATGGAGCACCTCTCCTATAAGGAAAGGCTGAGATTATTGGAGTTGTTCAGCCTGAAGAAGAGAAGGCTCCAGGGACACCTTATTGTGGCCTTTCAATACTTAAAAGAGGGCCTGTAAGAAAGACGGGGGCAATCTTTTTTAGCAGGGCCTGTTGTGATAGGACAAGGAGTAATGGTTTTAAACTAAAAAAGAGTAGATTTAGACTAGATATAGGGAAGAAATTTTTTACAATGAGGGTTTTAAAAAACTGGAAAAGGTTGCACAGAGAGGTGGTAGAAGCCCCATCCCTGGGAACATTCAAGGTCAGGTTGGACAGGGCTCTGAGCAACCAGATCTAGCTAAAGATATCATAGGATCATAGAATCATAGAACAGTTTTGTTTAGAAGAGACCTTCAAGATCATAGAGTCCAACCTTTGTCCTAGCTCTTTCCCTTCTCACTGCAGGGGGGTTGGACTAGATGACCATTGGGGGTCCCTTCCAACCCAAACTATTCTATGACATTATGATTCTGTGGTTTTGGATGCACATGGGAATGAAGGATGTCAGTGATTATGAGTGTTTCTTTTCCAAATATCCCTGCCAGCCCTTCTGCAGCAATTTCTTTCTCTCTTCATCCTACTCTTTACTCTTCTTAAAGAAGGTTTTTTTTCAGTGCCAGAAACAGTGCCTGTATATTTTTGTGAGAACCATGGAGGAGGGATTAGAGCTGCTTCCAGTTCTACTGCAGATGAAGAAAAAGGAAACCAGAAGAGAGGGGCTGAGAGACTTCAGCATTTTCTGCTGTACTTTCCACAGTGGTGAAGGTGAGATGGGGAAGGAAGAATGGGGAACATGCACAAAACCAAGATCCTTCCCTCTTCTCTCAGCAGAAAGAGCAATGGTCTGTACAAGTAGAAGGTAGAGAAGGAAGAGGGTTCAGTCTAAGCAGTCCCAAACTTCTCAACCAAAATTGACATAAGTAGCTGCTTGCGTAAACAATGGGCTACTTTGTTTCTGGTTTGAGTGAGATATACTTATTTCTCATGGATCATGACTCCCTTCTCAATATCCCGCCTCCCTACCTCATATTCCTGTTTGTTTCCAGAGCAAGTAAGTCAATGTTATTCACTCTAGTTCTAAAAGTAACCACTACCCAGAAAATAGCTGCTATACATGCCTCACCTAGACTAGTTATTAACTAGTCTTGTTACCCCTTGGTAGTTTCCTCTGGTGACAAGTTCCTTGAATGACAGTTCAGTTGTTAGCTTTAGAATGCCACCACTGCTTTTTCAGCCTGAATTTTAATCAGTAACATGGGTGGAAGGAATGTTCTTGGGTTTTGTTTCATTTATTTTGCCCTGTTTGTGAAGAAATAGGGTACTCAAGGCCTTCTTGTGCTTGAAAGTCTTGAAGATGGAATGACTGTGGTTTGGGGGTTTTACCAGGGGGAGAAGTTCTTTTTTTTTCTTTCTTTTTTTCTTTTTTTTTTTTTTTTGGTTACTCACTAGATTCTAGAGATTCCTGACACAGAGAAAATGGCTACATAGAGTAAGATTTTAGGGAAAGAGAAAGAAAAACCTTATGCAGAGCAGAACTGTTAAACCTAGAATTAGGTCTGCTGAAGTGAGGAGCAGTGCTGGTGATGGACTGTGTAGAAGTTTAGGATAAATGTGTGGATTCAGCTGGGTCATTAGAGCTATATGAAAATCATTTGAGCATTCCTGCCATCCACATAATGGATAGTATTTCATAATTAATGAGACAACATTACGTGGAATATTCACATATTATCAGAACTTGCATGCTATCATTCTCCTGGAGGTGAGTACAAAGTACTCCCCCCTTTTAAGATTCAATTAGAAAGATGTGTGTCATAACCATGAGTTATCTTTGGGGTTTTTTATCCTCCTTGTATTTGTCAGCTACAAAAAGTTACGATTGCCATTTCTGTTTTGACATACTAAAAATTACACATCTGACCATAATTGTATTGTCCTACATGCTTTGCTAAGAAAAAGGTGATGTCTTATTCCTAGGTCTTTGTAGACTAAAGGCCAGATTTCATTTATAAATGAGACTACAGTTAATTCAAAATCAATAGTGGTAGAAAAATTTGGATCAGAAAGGCATAAAGAGTGTGGATGTTTTAATCTCTTCTCCCACTGTGTGGAGTTTATTTCTGTAGACTGTTACCTAGGAAATAGCTGTAGGACAGAATTTGTTTAACTGTATTGTCAGAATGACTGTCAAAGTTTAGGGCAGGGTTATAAGTAGTGGATGCATTCTTGATGCTAGAAAATAGTAAAGATAATTTAGGGTTTTGTTAACAATATCAAAGAAGCTATAGCAGAATGAACCTTTAGTCATATTTTCAAAAATCTTTCTTGGAAATAAATTATGTACTCATGGGTTAATTTAGTTTGAGTGAATGGGAAAATATTGCAGCATGAAAGAATACCTTGTGACTCATCTATGTTGAACATTTGCACCCTGTCATTTGTTTTCTTGCAAATACTTGTCTAAAGGCTTTATGCATGTGCTCAGAGTTGGAATTTCTGTGTCAGTGTTTGCAGTCCATTCTGCCCATTAGTTACCTCCTGACTAAATAATCTGTCCCAAATTCCTCCATACAAAGTCTTTTATTTTCTAGAGATATATTGTAAGATCCAACTTTTTAACATATTGGCCTCTAGAGTGCTTGTGTAACATCTTTCTTATTTTTTAGTCTATATTCTCATGGAATAGAATCTTTGTTACTTTTCCTTAAGATATCTTTCCAGGCTTGTTGACCATTTATATTAATGCCCATAACAATTCTTAAAAATATTTTAAATATTAAAAGTCAGATTCTCACCAGTGTTGCCCTATTTGCTAATCATTTATACCTGTATAACATGAGTATAAGTTACCAACATAACATGGAATCATTTTATAACCACTTAACACAGAGATAATTGGGAGTAAATAGTGCAAGGTAGTGGAAATTTAGGTGATAGACATGCAATTATATTTTTAAAAAATCAATAAAAACTCTTCCAAATTGCAACTGTGGCATAAACAAAATAAAACAAAATCAATAAACCTTAAATTGCCCTTCATTGTCCTTTAAAGTGCTAATTAAAAAAAGAGAAGCCTACATCATACCTTCAAAGGCAGAAAACCTGAGCTATATTACACAATTGAGATGATAGTGATTTCCAGAACCAAGGGTACAATATTGTCATCTCTTTTTAGCTCTAATGTCAAAATTGAGATTGATTAGATTGACGGTCCCACTAGATTTCAATTGTTGCTGTTTATGACAAAAAAAGATATTTACTAGTTGCTTTGGACCTACAAGCCTAAGCAAAATAACCACAAAATATTAGTTTATGCTGAAAAATTAAGAGATAGATCATTGTAGAAGAAGAAAAAAAAGTTGTGGGTTTTTTTTTGGTTTGGGTGGGATTTTTTTTAGGCTGGTTTGTTGTTTTTTTCCCTAGTGTGACAAAAAAACAACTGTTATTAGATTTCCAGTTTTCCCTTTAAACATGTTCAGTAATCAGTTAAATGTTTTCACTAAGAACATTATAGAAACATGGAAAACCAAAAATATGAGACTGCAAATAAAAAGAACTAATACATAAACAAATAAAACAGTGAAGGCAGGTTGTACTCATAATTTCTGTTGTTTCTTCAGTGAGAAACTCTGTTTTGAAATATTGTTGAAACTACTAGAGCATATTCTGCATGCACATTGGAGCATTGCAGAATCTTAAGCGTCTGACACAGGATTTAGCTCCAGCTTGCTGCCTAGTGCACCCAGTAGAGACTGTGGAGAATTTCAACATTTGTTTACTGCAGTTAAGACGGAGCATCTCTTATTTCTACTAGTAAGCAAGAAGCTGTCTGTAAGTGAACTTTCAAATTAATGCAATGGCAGGAAATCGATGGATAAAAGACTATCATCAGAATGAAAATACTGTCTTTTGAGATGAAGGATGGTAACTTTAGAGAAAACTTTACGTTCTGCAAATTAGATGTTTGACACTCATTAGCATTTACAGGGCACCATATATGTATGTGAGCAGCTTCTACAAGTAAAAAGACAGGTATGGCAAGGAGCCAGCAAGCTGAAAAGATAGAAGAGCATGGAGGCAAGATTACTAAAACATCAACTATGAAGAAACCAAGAGAGAGGAAGTACTAAGACCATTAAAGGAAGAGCAGGACTAGAAGGCAGACAGCAGGGGGCTGCATAACAAGAAGATCAGGCAGGAGGTTGTCTCTGCCATGGAGTTCCACCTGAAGGGTCACGTAAGGAAGCTGGTTATAAGTGGGACTTCTGTGCTACTTAAGCTGTAATGTCTGTGGGACTTCATGAATTTGAAGAACATGGACACTGAGAAGAGAAATAATATGAAAAAACAACAGTATTACAGGACTAAACAGAGGCATGAAGAACCCTGGAACCGTAGCTGAGAACACAGATAATTGGCATGCAAGCTTTTGATAACTAAAGCTATAAGAAAAAGGTGTGTTAGAAGAAACACACACACAAAAAGAAAGAACATACAAAAAAGTTCAAACCGTGTTCCCACTGATGTTCTGACATCATCTGTGTCATAGTGTTCATTGATGAAATTACCCTTTTTTTTCCATAAGCAGATGAATGAATCATTGTACATAAGATGAAATTTCTGAGATATGAATATGTGAGATATGCAAAGTGAGGACAGGATACTGGGAGGCCAACAGGACACAGCAGTGGAACTCAAAGCAGCGTTTATTTTTGCAGAACAAAATACCTGAAGTCTTCGCCAAAAACTATTCTGAAGAAATGCTTCAAGTGTTTCACCTATCTCTGAAAGAAAACTCAGGCTCCTGTTCTTAAAGCAGGAGACAACTCCTGCCTATCTTGTCATGTTAGGAAAAAACAAAAACAAAACCAACATAAAACCCCAAACACACACACACACACAAAACCCACAAACAAAATGGGAAAAAAAAAAAAAAAGAAAAAAAAGAAAAAAACAACTTTTATTGAGTTCAATTCTGTTTGCACTGTATGTCTGCACAGGATATCTTTGTCTATGTGACTGTTCAACGTGTGCAAGTGTTCAAGCAGAAGCAGGGAAGGATTTTAGTGTCTGTGGACTAGAAACAGGAAGTTTGAATGATTGTATCAGTGTATGCAAATACTGAGGGGCAGGATGTTTAAGAGAGCAGTGAATGGAAGTGGAAGGACCATTAGAGGAGCAAAAGAACAACTGAAAGGATGTGTTGAGGTGAAGGAAGCACATCACATACTACTAAACTACTGGAGCAAAGAAACTGTTGGATACCAAGATGCTAAATGCAAAAGAGATGTTGCTAAACAGAGAGTGGGAGAAAGAGAAAGAAGGATGATGAAAAATAGCACTTTTCAAAAACAACTTAGAAGGAAAACAAGGAGGAAGAAAGGATTTAACAGAAGACTCTCGTCAGAAATACAGCAAAGGAAAAAAAAAAAAGGAAAAAAGACTTAAAAGAGCACAGACTAGTTTTAATTGGTTGGGAAAAAAATTCAGAAATAAAGTCAAAATATAAAATTAAATGAGACAGCTAAAAAGGTGGGATGCTGAAGATTGCCTAAAGCAGCAGGGTGCCCAGAGCCAGCTTTGACTACAAAGTTTAAAAATCATTGCAATCTATTGTTTGCAAATGATTTAAATACAGTAACTTTGCACCACTTGTTACTTCCAATTTCTGTGACATAGCATGTCTCACAGACAGTAGGCTAATCCTTTGCTGGTTTATCAGAACCAACATTTTTTCAGAAGGTTTGTAGGAAAAGTACATTTTCAGAACCTCAGTTTTTCTTCAGTGTACACAGTTTCTCACTACAAAATGTATACAATGTCATTTTCTACTTGCAGCACTTGTATGGTGTTTCAGAATACTTAGGACTGTAGATCTCTGTATTCCATTAACCTGAGCAACGTAGAATTTGTTCCCAAATGATCTGATTGCAGAAAGAGAAGGAAGTGGGGACTTCAGCTACCACTTCTTTTCATACAAAACAAAGAATAGGTGAACATTGTGCCTGGTAGAAAATGCATCTGTAACTCTTTTGAAAATGTACATCTCAAAGGTTATTTATATTTGTGTAAGGACAGATCTAAATTGTAGAAGTCTATATCTGAGTTATTTTCTCATCTCGGTGCAGAGAAATAGGCTTCTCTAGGACACAATTCATGTCATCATAAAGGAGCTGGCTAAAACAGATCAGTTGTTTTATAATTATTTTATACAACTTCTATTTTATTTTCACAGAGCCTGAGGTGAAGAGTTCAGATGTTTGTTTGAAGTCTGTCAGGTATAAGTCATTCCTACTAGATACCTGATATAGTAGGGAAGAACAAATTCCTCTTTCCTCTTCAAATAAAGGGCAAATTCTGATAAGACTCCATTTTCACATGCTGCCTCTTGACAGGAGATATTTGCAAGACATAGCTGCCCACTCTAAGCCAAAAGATTTTTTCCTCATCAGGGAAAATGATGAAACCAGGTGAAAATGAAAAAGAAAACAAATGCCACAACTGTCAGATTTCTCCAGATTCTGCCCTTCTGCCTGACACACACACAAATATTAATTGAATAATTATTTTATCAGCTCCAATGGTTACATCATGTGTGTGGTTCATGTTCTTGCCATATACCTTGGAAGGTTGTATCTAGATGATTCCCAATACATATGATTAACGACTCCTCAGAGTCTGTTTCAGTCTCTCAAGTTTCTCCTCTACTCTGTGCTAACCAGCTAACAACATGAACAACTGCATTCCTTTTCCAGCCGTGGAAATAGTCAGCCATGAATTTGATCACAGCTGATACAGATAAGCAAGTAGTTCATGCATCACTTTAAGTGACAGCCTTGCTTTCTGTGGTCTTGCTTTATATTTCCTCTAGATTGCAGCCAAAAGTCATACCTTCAGTAAAATAAAACATGCCTGAAAATTTGATATACAATGTAATTTTTTTTTTTTTCATTGCTGTAGGACAGTTTAAAGTCAAGTGAATCCTCAAGAAGAATTATGGCACTATGAATATTGTTCCTGACTGTCAGAGAGTGTATAAGTTTGCTTGCATTTTCACAAATACATTATGGGAGAAAGAGCAGCCAATGAAGGACTTACATCTCCCTTGTATCTCTGTGAGTGTAGAGATTATTACTTAATGTAAGTTCTGCTAGAGTTCTTCAAAAAGTCTGAAGAGACCAATAAAGCTACCACAGCATTTCTGTAAGGAATGCTTCTTATTTTCCACATTGTCACTACAAGGGACCAGTTTTGTTGTACTGCTCGCTTGTTTGTATTGTTTTTCTGGGCTGCCAGAAAGACATTCTTCCTCTGATGTAGAAGCTTCACTACACTAATATTTTTTCCATTGAGTATTTCTTCTTTTTTTCCCAGAATCTTTCATTATTACCTGACAGATATATTTCTTTATGTTCCTTGGACATACTGTGTTACACATTTGTGTTGGAACAGATTGCAATACCTGCCTCCAAGTTTTTGTCACCCGTTGTATACTAGAACATCCTTTGCAGGCTATGTGTGTGTTTTGGCTGATCCTTACTAACTCTGAAGGAAACAGTACCGCTGATTACATTTATATTTCAATGGACAGTATTGTTCCACTTCCTGTCATATATCCTACGATAGTTTTTCTCCTCCACTACAAGATCCATTTACAGACTCTCCTGGTGGCAAACAGAATCTAATGCATTAACCTACTAATTACTTGCAAAACTATTTGCAAAATTTTTGAGTAGCCTCCCAGAGACTAAAAATATACCATAAGTTTAAAGGGATTTCTTCCCCTGTGATAAATTAATTTGAGATATAAAGATGATCCCTTCTGTTTTCCGAGTAGGGCAATAAGACCACAGAATATATATATTCTTTTCCTTGGCTTGAAAAAAAAAAAAAAACCTGTTGTGCTAATACGTTGTAAAAAAGACCTAAAAAGGTAGTCAAAATGTTTTTTATCATACACTCCATTTAATTTAGTTTCTTCTCCTGCCATTTTGGGACATATTTTGCATTTCATGTATAAACAAGAGTGATGAATCCAGATGAGACAATATTTAAAGTTTACCTTTGCATTCTCCACAGATGTAAGTTCTTCTAGTGTGACAAATTGCGTTCCACCTAATACGTTGATCTCATTCTGCGAGCAATTCACCATCTATGGTATTTTGGTGCTGCATGACTGTATTTGATTTATAAATATGGTCTACATAATAGGAAGATTTTCAGGCCATTCTATGGTTGTAGCTTTGTTCTGTATTTTTGTTTAGTGCTGTTTTATATTCATTATTCTACATAATATTTGCTACCTCATTTATTTTAAAAGTGCTTTCATACTGAATTACAATGTTTGTTGCAATTCATAGCTCTCTTCTCTTTACCTATATGTTTGTCAGTTGGTCTATGACTTAAGTATAGTAAGACAAACCATTAATGAAGCTTTATCAATTTGATGTTGTTATGAGACAGTTTTGAATTTTTATACTGCTGCAATTATACTCTTGGTGGAGCTTTTGTTTTATTTATCAGATTTTGCTATGTATATGCACAGTTTCTATTATCTGTATTTTAAGCACATATAAGGCATTGTCAGCAGAAGAAAAATGATCTAATAAATCTTATTGTTTTTCAAAGAGCAGAAATGTGTTGTACACAATGTCACAAATATAAAACTATTTGTTTTCACAGTCAAAAATGCATTTTTACAGTTATGTCAGTGTTGGATTATGACTATCACTTCCACTTTTAATAACTGAGAAGCAAAAGTTGTTTAGAAAAATAAGAATTAGGCTTGTAAAATATGTGTCTGAAAGTACAGAAATTACTAGATCCAGAAAAGGGAGTTTTGCTTTTTTATTGTCCCCCTATCTACTGTAAGTCATGACATTAGAAGCAAATACTGAAACTGCTTGAAGAAAACTAGATACTTAATCTTATGAGCTACAAAATTTTAACCATATGCGTAAAATGCTACCTGATGTTGTTAATGTGTGTACTAAGTAGCATAGATCTTTACTCTTCATTCTCACAGGTTTTGCTTTTTATTCTGTGCTGGAAGGATCTGCTTTCTTCCCATTAGGAAAGGGGATTCCTAGCTAGGGTTTAAGCAGTCAATGAATCAAAAAGCCACCCTACTTTCATATATTTGGAAAGATGCTCTAGCTACAGGTTACTTAGTAATGTGAGGTAGAGGAACTCTCAGAATTTTCTACAAGAATTGTGCAATTTTTTCATTAAATAATCAAGTTCTTGCTGAGCCACTGGGAACAAGACTGGATATCCAAAAGACATTTAGGTACTCAACTATAAATTGGTAAACCTGGCACTTAATGACTCTGCATTGAGTGTTCTTGGTGTTTTTTTATTTGAAGTGTTTACTGAAGCATGCAGGTGAGTACCCCAACCACCAGGTTGAGCAATTATGATCCATTTCTTTCTCACTCTCACTGTAGCCCAGTGAATGTTTAGTTTGTTATGAAAGTGGAACAGCTTCAAAAGAAGGGAATGAGATCAGCTAACAGCCACCACCAGTGCAAAATGCTTTCTTTATCCTAGTGCTCTTAGCACCCACCTGGGAAAGAAAGTAAATAGCTTCAAAGCTCCTTAGTCAGTGAAAGCAGACCAGGGTCAAGGATAGACTAATTCTATGTTTCCTTGCACAACAATAAGCAGGTGTGCTAGACAACCCCAAGGTATGAATAATTTAATTGATCTTAGAATGAGACACTTCATATTTTAAAAGAAAGGAAATGCCAGAAAAGAATCATCTTTATTCAGCTTGCTCTTAAATTTTCTATTGAAATCGTTGAATAACTTTTAACTGCTGTTTTGGTTTGTGTTTGTTGGGGTGTTTTTTATGGTTGTTTTTTTTTTTTTCTTTTTTAAATTAAAAAACCCCAAACAAATGATAAATTTTACCGGGATTTAAAACTATTTACATGAGATTATGCAAGATCTCTTTGGGACCAGTTTTGACTTTCATAAACTGCTTGAGAAAAATGGAAATAAAAATGATACAAATTCATTGAAGTGTGAGTGCACTGAAGTATGAGAAAAAAAAGAACCTACATAAATATTAATTTTTATTTTTTACTTCATGAGCTACTACACAAAGCAGTTAAATCTAAATGGGTTAAAGGGGAGATTTACATGCTGACTTTTAAAAATGCTGCACTATTTTTTCACAGAAACATGTATATAACAATAATACTATCTGTAAAAAAGTAATGTCAGTGGAAACTTTTTATGGAATTATGACTCAAAGAAAAAAAAAAAAAAGGGAAGAAAAGGGGGAGGAAGAGGAGGAAGAGAAGTCCAAAAAAGCATCTGCAACATTTCAGTCAAAAACTGTGGTTATTTTGAGATAAAGAAACCGTCTACTTTGAAGTATATAAACACCCACAAAGCCAAGCATAAGGAAAAAAAACTTAAATGAAGAACTGAGTTTTACATTTTAGGAGTGAGGTGTAGAAGTGTCCATGCTGTTTCTGCTCATGTGTCAGCTAGTGGACAATTTCAGTCTTTGGAGTAAATGTAATTCTTTATGTTCTCCCTGCATTTAGAAGACTGTTAAATATTATTTTCTTTTTCCTTCCCAAGAGTTGAAAGGATTCTTTGTGCAGCCAAAAGTAAACACTGGATTACGACATTGCAGGTGACCAGGATATATTGCTGCATCACCAGCTTAAAAAGCAAAAGGAAAGAAAAAATTTCTGGAAAAATATCATAAGGAATCCACTAACTGATTTAGAAATGTGAATATGAACGCAGCTCTAACAGACCTAATCCATAGCTGCTTCTCTACCTGATGCAACTCTCCACTGTCTACTTTCTTCTTTAAATTTTTTTTGAAAAGCATTGGAATATAGCAGAAGTTTCATCTGCAAAAAAAAAAAAAAAAAATGCTGACCAAAGAGTAAGTTGGGGGTGCTCCATTTTTTATTTATTTATTTATACATATTTAATTCTTCTTTCTTCAGCTCTTCTAAACTCTATGGGAAATGCTTTTTGGTTTTTGTTTTTTTTTTTTTTTTGCTTATTGAACAGCTATTTACAGTGGTTAAAAGCTCTGATACATTTTTATTTTGCTAATTTGGTAGCAGGTTCTGTCCACTTACTACTAGTGCACCAAAGAAACAGGCTAACAAAAGAAAAGCCCTTGTGATCGAGGGAATTGCCTGGAGTTCTCAGAAAATTCAGTAACATTTTATGAATGCTTATATATGTCTAAAGACTAAGAAGGTGGAGGAATAGATACTAGTCATGAATTTGCAGTGAGTGATTTATTACCACCTAAAAATACACAATGTTAATTCTAAAGTTTTCTGAGAGGCACCAACTGCCGTTTTAAAACTCTACTGCAGGTTAGCAGCTGATAACAAGAGGTGGTATAATGTGCTGAACTCTGCATATGATCATTGCAGTGGCATGAACATAATTAAAATATTGTTTCTCCTGACATGTTTTTAAATGCACCTCTTACATAGAAAAAGTCAACTGCCAATTTTTTTTTTTAAATGACAAGCAGTTAATGAAAGAAATATATGACTCGCCTTTAGTACTAAAAATCCTTGGTATTTTTATTTAATGAATTCTAATCTAAAGAAACACAAAAAACAGTAGTTGACATTATAAGGCATGTTCTTATGTAGATAATAGAAGGAAGTGTCAACTGAGAAAAATAATATTAATTACAGTGGATACACTACATGTTAAAATATGTCTGCTGTTAAGTTACCAAAAAAA
Source organism: Leptosomus discolor (assembly GCF_034619465.1). Taxonomy (NCBI): domain Eukaryota; kingdom Metazoa; phylum Chordata; class Aves; order Leptosomiformes; family Leptosomidae; genus Leptosomus; species Leptosomus discolor. The sequence goes on along the minus strand of NC_141391.1, from coordinate 42,515,040 downwards.
AAAAATTTAAAATAAACAGAACATTTTTCCTGCAATTGCTCAAATTATTTGCTCTGCTAATACAACACAGAGCATTTATCTTGATACCATTAACCTTGTCAGTCTAATTTGTTATGCTTGTCTTTTAGTGGAAACATATATGACAAGGCAGTGAACCATTGCTTCATATTTCTGATTCACCCACATTGTACCATGGAAGTCAATGGAATTTGCAATTATTCACGGAATATGCTAAGAAAACAAAAAACAACAAACAAGACCATTTAATAACTAAATACCTGTGTTACCACAAGTGCTCACCATCCTTTTGGACTTAAATTCAAAAGCCAAAACTTTCTTAACATAACACGATGGCAAAAATTGAGCTTTGGACTGGGGAATCTCAAAATCGCTTAGAGATTAATCCCTGCAGATTCTGCAAGCCTATTCTACCCAGTGTGATGAATAACAACCAGAATACACTGGTAAATCATCTACCTGTCCACAGTATTCATACTCTGGCTATCCATTATTGCACTTCCAAATACAGTATGCAAAAGGATATGTGTAAAGGACTCTGCATTTAGCAATAGATGGAGTATGAGAACTTTGAAAGTAGGATTAACAATACATTTAATGTAATGGGTGCAGCTTAATACTATACAGGAAAGTTGCAGTTAAAGGAATTAGTTTGCACCATTTTCTTTATATGAATAGGAGAGAACAAGTGTGTTAACAAAAGAAAATGTGGTAGTCTCATCGTTCAGTCAAAATAAAATGGAGAGTGGGATAAATCTACTGTAAATTAGATATCTGAAAAATAGGCAACTAAAACTGATCTAATCATTTTAAGCTCCTTTTACAGTTAAGGGAGACATTCTAAAGAATGATTCAACCTATTCTAAAGTGGAAGTCTTCAATGAAAGCAAACCATACTGTAGAATTCCCTTTTGCTTTTTATTGACTCTACATGGAGCCACATGTGCAGACACATAAATTTCACATGAATGTCACCTCTGTTTGCTTTTGGTAATGGACTTGGTACCTCAAATAAATCTGGAGGAAAGAAACAAGCAAATAGTCTCTTCAATTGAGTACTGAAATATACCCTAAAATTCAAACATACTTTTCACATATATAAGCCCAGAAATTTAGACTGTTTGATAAAGAATTCACTGGCTAGTGTTCAAAGTCTGCAAATGGGAAATTGGTGAGACTGAGCACAGTAGCCAGTGCTGAGAACAATGATGTCAAGTTAGATTAAACATTCACTCAGGACTCATCTAACTGCAGTATTTTTTAATGGGAGCAATTTTATTAATAAGTGCTGTGATACTCTGTTGTCATTTTCACTTGCACCACAGTGATACTGCAGATAATTGCACCTTCTCAATCACCCTGTGAGGAACATGTGAGCATATAGTTCTCCCACATTTGTGGTGTATTAGATTCAACCGGTTACAAAGAGAAAGAAAGGAAATAAAGATACAGGTCTGGATGTCTCTTATTACCTGTGGTTTTCTACAGTGGAGAAGTTGCCATGAAAAATAGTCATATTAAATTAACTTTCTATTTGATGCAAAGGCATAACTGTGCTAGGGTAACTTTTACCCTCATTTCTGGGTAAACTAAACTGCATTCTAGGTGAGCCTGCATCTCTTCATTAACACTAAGAGAGTTACTATATAACATATGGGTTTCTCTTCTTGACCCATATACATCCATCTGAATCACAGAATGGTTGAGGTTGGAAGGGACCTCTGGAGGTCATCTGGTCCGACTCCCTTGCTCAAACAGGGCCACCTACAGACAGTTGACCAGGATCTTGTCTAGACAGTTTTGTAGTATCTCCAAGGAGGGAGACTCTACAGCCTCTCTGGGCAACCTGTGCCAGTGCTCACTCATCTTCACAGTAAAACATGTTTCCTAATGTTCAGATGGAACCTCCTGTGTTTAAGTTTGTGCCCACTATTACGTGTCCTGTCACTGGGCACCACTGAGAAGGGTCTGGCTCCATCCTCTTTACGCATTCCCTTCATACACATTGATGAGATATCCTCTGAGCCTTCAGCCTCCTCCTTCTCAGGCTGAACAGTCCCAATGCCACCAACCTTTCCTCATACAGTGGTGCTCCAGTCCCTTCATCATCTTTTGGGCCCTGTCCAAAGAGACTCTCATGAGAGTCTGATAAATGGGAAGGAATACTTTAAGACGTGCTAAGAGAGTCTATTGATTCAAAGATGACATTTTCTTGAACACCCTACCACCAAAGAGGGTCTGTATTGCAGATACAAATAACTTCAAAGGTGGTAGCCTTTCTGGATCTAAGCACTCTTGTTTTCTTTTCCTCCTCTCTGTCTTCCCAACAGCTTTTAACATTTTTATACACCCTTTTGGAAGAGGTGAAGTTTTAAATTCATCTTTCACGTTAGGTTCATTGACTTACCTTTCAATTTTGTCTTACCTTTCAATTTTATCTTGAATAAATAAATGCTATTATAGTATGTTTCTAGATTTTCTGAATAATTTTCTCTTTGTACTCATTTCCAGTTTTATATTTTTAAAAGATGCAAGTCCTTAGTCCACAAAGCATTATAATGTTGATACAGAGTATAAAACATCTTAATTATGCCTTTCAATTTTTTACTGGGTATACCTGAAAATCTGTTATTTTCTATGGCTATGTTCTTTCATATATATGTATGGTGATGACAGTGGGAAATAAAGGGAAATTACATCACTTATGGTAGAAGTGAGGAGGATTGGGCTGTTACAACATCTCCTTACTCATTGTCTTTCAACTTTAGTGGTATAAAAGCAGAGTTGATGTATTGAATCTGGTTGGAAAGGAGTTATTTTTTTTTCGTAGCAGTCTGTATGTTGCTGTGTTTTGGATTTGTGTCTAAAAGAGTGTTCATAACACAGCAGTGTTTGGCTGTTGCTGAGCTGTGTTTGCACAGCTTTGAGGTTTTATTCCTACTACTCTGTCCCTGCAGCCGGTAGCCTGGGTGTACACAGGAAATTAGGAGGAGACACAGATGAGGCAGTTGGCCCAAACTGGCCAAAGGGATAATCTATATCTTAGAACACCACGCTCAGAGGTAAAAGCTCAGTGAATGGAAGAAAAAGCAAGGACATTTGTGGTCATCATTTTTGTCTTTCCAAGTAACCGTTACACATACTTTCAGGACTAAAGAGGCTGAAAATCTGCCTACTGATGGGAAGCTGTGCATAAATTCCTTATTTTGCCTTGCTCATGCATGCATCTTTGTTTCACTTATTACACTGTCTTTATTTTTGACTCAACATTTTTTGGTTTTTGCTCTTCCAATTCTCCCCCCCATTCCAATGAGTGAGCAAGCAATACTGCTTAGCTACTGGCTGGGGTTAACCCAACACATCTGAGAAGGGAGTTCTCACATGCATATCTCCAGTACGATTCTAGAGACCTCCTTCATTCCATAAACATCTAAAAAGACATTTTCTGAAGGTATAGCTGAAGGAAACAATAGGGTGAAGATAGCTGTATTAAAATCAAAATTCCAGACTAAAAGATAAACATACCTTGAATTCTGGAGCATTCAGTGCTTCTATGCAAACCAAACTGCACAACCAAGCTGCAAAGTGAAAAATATATTTATTTAATGTTCCAGATAAGTAATTAAATAAAACTTTCTGGAATGTAACCACCACCTTCCTGTGGTGGATAGGTGTCTGGTGAGGTTTTGGTAGCAGGGAAGGAGGCTACAGAAGTGGATCCTGTAAGAGGCTTCAAGAAGCTAACCCCCTGCCCCCCGGTTCCAATTTGGACCTGCCTCTGGCCAAGGACAGGCCAATCAGCAGCTCTGTGAATAACTCTGTTTAAGAGTGGAAGCACGTATTGAGTGAGTTCTTTGTTGGTGAGCAGAAGAGAGGAGGAGGATGGGAGAGAAACAGCCCTGCGGACACCCAGATCTGTGAGGAAAGAGAGGGGGAGGTGTGCTGGAGCAGAGGTTCCCCTGCGGCCCATGGTGGGGTGGCAGCTGAGCCCCTGCAGCCCCTGAAGATCAGCGGTGGCCCAGATGCTGGCCTGCAGCCCGCGGAGGGCCCCAGGCTGGAGGAGCAGGGACCGGGCCCGAAGCAGCCGTGACTCCGAGGCAGCCCGCGCTGGAGCCGCCCGGCAGCCTCGGGAGGGACCCGCGCTGGGGCGGTTCTGGGGAGCTGCGGCCCCGCAGGAAGGACTCCCGTTGGAGCAGTGGGTGGAGGGCTGTCTGCCATGAGAGGGACCCCCGGTGGGGCAGGGGAGGGCTGCGAGGGCCCCTCTCCCTGAGGAGGAAGGAGCAGCAGCGACACCTTGTGCCGGACGGACTGTGACCCCCATTCCCTGCCCCCTGCGCTGCTGGGGGGGAAGAGGGAGCAGAGCTGAGCCCGGGAAGACCAGAGGGTTGGGGGGAAGGTGTGTTTCTAATACCTGGTTGTATCTCTCATTATCCTTGATGATGGTGGTTGTTCATGAAATTGATGTTGTTGTCCCCAAGTCGAGTCTGTCTTTTTCCAGCGACCTTAACTGGTGAATGAGCCCTCCCTGTCCTTTGTCTCAACCCTGGAGCCTTTGGGTTGTATCTTCTCCTCCCCATCCCTCAGGGGACAGGGTAGGGGTGAGTGAGTGGTGCTTTGTTGCTGGCTGGGTGGGCTTAAACCACGACAACTACATACATAGTAAGAAAGCTATCCCTGGTAGAAGCTGTAGCCAAAACCTCATCTATTATTATAAAATAATTTTAAAATAATCAAGCTCAAAACATAAATTTAGAATCTTTCTTTTTGCATAGTAACATTTTGTTGGGCTAGTTACAATGGTATAACAACAAAAAACCTAACAAAACAAAAAGCAACCTCCAAAATATCCAGAGCTACTAAAAGAAAAACAAAACAAACATGAAAATATTCATTTATTATATCATTCTTTGTATCTGAGCAGTAAACCTTACACAAATATTTCAACATCTTTTGGTTGTCTTGCATATAAAACAATAGACTTTTCTGATGAGTACTTTTAGCACTACCGCTTCACCGCCTTAGGAATACTTAATACTTTATGTTTTGATGTTATTTCTAATTATTTTAGAAGCTCCACGAAATTATCAACCTAAGTTTTAATTATCAAGGATTTTATTTTTATTTAAAGCCTTGTTTTAATCTTTATCAAATTTTCTTATTATAAAAGGAAATATTCTCAGTGTCAAACATTTCCATCTTATGAGCCAGGCCTCAATAAATACATGATTTAGACTTGTGATAATAGCCAGTGGTGGTGTCATGGAAACTTTGCCTTAGTCTCAACCTTGATAATGAGTGCTATGGATTTTTCTAACCCTAAGGTTTGCAGAAATCAATTCAGAAATTATTGGGTTCTCAGAAGCTTTGATATGACTGGGGATGGTAGATTTAAGTTGGCAGTGAAAGTCTAGCCTACCATGCTAAATTAACCATAGTAGGTTCTTAAAGCATTGAAGCTAAGGACCACAAATAAAAAATTGTGTTATTTCGTTTAGTTACCACTAATACTTAGTGTTAAAAAGCAATTATTTTTCCAAGTTTTAAAATAGTTTCTGCCCTACTGAGAAGTCTTCTTTGGCATGAATCACAGACAAATGCCCTTAGGATGATTGTTCTGTGCATTAAGTGATATGCTACCAAAAATAATATGCAATCTACTATGTGGTGTGGGATTTAGCTGGCCTACATTTAGGTATCTGTATGTGACCTGGATACCAACACAACCACACTTGTCACTGGAGAACTAGTCAATACATCTACTTTAGGTGATCCTACTCTGGCAGGGGGGTTGGACTAGATGATCTTTCGAGGTCCCTTCCAACCCCTAACATTGTGTGATTCTGTGAATCTGGAGAACTGTCCAGTTTACCCTAAGGTAGACAGCCCCATGTGATGTCTAGGGTCTATATCTCTGCATCCCATCAGTTGTATTGACTAGACCTCCACTAGACATAATAGGTGCTTATAAATTTACTTTACATGTAGACACTTCCATTATAAACATCTGAGGTTAGGGATGCCCAAATCCTGCATAAATTAGGGTTATTAGTAATTCCCTATTCTTTCTAGTTCTCAACTTGTGAACATAGCATGTTGTTACATGTTTTAAGCATGTTATTTGGAATGCAAGGAGGGGAGCTGGGGGAAGCCAGGTAGTACTGAAGTGCTGCTAGTTTGATCACTGGAATGAAGTGCTGTCTCTAATAACATGGCACAGACATCTACCACTGGAACAAGAACAATGTATTTTGTGTATATTTAATCTATATATATTAAACCTAGAAACACTTGCTAGTTTCTGTCTCAATACACATTCTGCTGCCTAAAGAGTTCTGCAAGCAAGTTCTATAACTATGTGCTGTGTATATAAGATTAAACTGGGACTCGGCTTCAGGTCCACACAGAGTAGGTGGGACTTTTTTCCTGTCAGCCTGTTCTGTCCCTTTTACTGTCAATGTCTCTGTTACTTTATCTAGGCACACTATCTATCATTTGTATTTTTCTAATTCTGCTCTTACCCTTCCCTTCTTCCTTTCTATTTTTCTTCTACCGTTGCATCATCTGTCCTGTATTCTGCTTATTTATGGTACTGTGCTCTTTCCCTGAACATGTATTTATTCACCTTCTTCCCTTTTTACCTCGTTCTGGTCAAGCAATGAGTCTTCCTGCTTATCTGGTGCAGTAAAAAGGGACACTATGGTTAAATCTTAAGTAACATGTATTTTCCTTTCAGGAAATACTGTACAGAAAAGAAAGTGTACAGGGTGAAGGAAAAAACACATATAAAGTATTAACCTGGCTGTCATCCATTATTCTCACATGTATAACACATGCTGGTTGCATATTAAATGAAGAATTAAGAGCTCAAAAGAGATGTTTAGTATTTGGGTCACTTTCCAATAGAACCTTCAGAAAATTGTAGGAAAAGCATTAAAGGATCTACTAATCATGTATACATGCTGAACAATTGTCCAGATCAGATAAACAATTCATAGAATTGGTAGAAGATATACATCCCTATACTAAAGAAAACCTGTTCACTCTCACTGACTATCAAGAGAGTTAAATGATGTAATGGCAGATGAAGTTCAGTTTTCTCTGCCATGTTGACTATACATATTCCCTGGTTTCAGCAGCTCGACTGCTTAGTCTGTATGGTCATGCAGCTTCACCTAGCTGATTAACTGGATCTGATGCATGCAATCATGGAGGATTAAGCACACCAGAATGAATTCCAGCCAAGAGCTGTGCAACTTAGCAGAATCCTATGGCCAAATGAATATTTTCAGAAGTCCCCTTTCGTATTTGCAGATAAGAATTATACTCTTCCTACCTGAGGTCTTTGTAAGAGTCTTTCTCCATCCCAGAGGTAAGGAAAGGGTACCTCTGTTTATTTTGTTTATTAAGCCTCAACAACAGAAGTCATGGGATGTTGCAAGATTATCAGTTTTCAAAGTAAAAAATAAAATTCTGACACCTGATTTCAACAGATGCTTGACAGTGAAATCCAAATGAATATTTTAGTCTCCTAAACAATGCACCAAAAAAAAGAACTCAAACTTCATTTAATTGTTTTTATATCAAAAGTCTTGAAGACGTGATATTAAAAAGATGTTCTTTATGTATAATGTTAGAATCCTTCAAGTTACAAATCTTGTATCAACAAATATGAGGATAAAACAAATGTGTCCTCTGATCTTTTTATAGAAAGTACAATTATTTTAGCTGTGAGTCTTCAAAAACTGTATGAGCCAAACTTGAAAATAAATTGTGAGATAGTTTATTTTTTTGCCAAATTGTGAATAACTGGAAAATGGGTTTCACTGTGGAAAGTTAAGATTTGAGTAATTTGCCTCTATGATTAGTACTTGTTATGGAAAATTGGATGTAGAAGAAACACAATGGACCCCTCAATAGGTAAGAGATTCTGCCACAAAGCCTTGCTCTTCACAGATAGGATTGGCATCACAAATATGCTGTTGGAGTGGACAGGTCTCTGACTATATCTGCATTCACCATTAGAGAACTGGAATATGAGGATAGACCATAGATGTTTCAGGATCAAGGAGGTGTTCCTGCACATGCATCTGCTTACATCAGCTGTTGCCATACAACACTGATGATACCAAGGTTGAAAATAAAACTTTGACTGTATAATTTATAGAGACAGAATGCTGGCGATGTCAAAGAAAAATATGAAGTCCTGGCTTTATCATTGGTATGAACACAGTCTTTTTATGAAGGACAGTGGGACTGAGCATTGGAGAAGAGGCCAGAGCTCTGTCTGTTACAAATGCTGCCAGGGAAGCCGGAAATGTAAAGACTGATGATGAAGCCCTGGCAATGTCAAAGACAAGCTGTGTCAAATGGTTGCTGTGGAACACTGGCTCTATCAGAGACGAGGCTAAAGCTCTGGCTGTGTCAGAAATGGGGATGGCACTGTGAGTGTATCAGTGTTTGCCTCTGATATTTGGCTATATTAAAAATAGCCAGGAATGGACACTCAGCTTTTTCAAAGCTGGGCATAGAGCCCTGGCTATCTCAATATTTGTCATAGAGTTATTATTTTATCATATAGCAGGATGAAATTTCTAGTACATCTGTGATTTACTGTGTAAGTCAGATGAAAGGCTAGATTTTTTTACTATATTTTAGATAGAGATTGATCTCTGACCCTATCAGAGATTGACAATCACCTCTGCCCGGTATCAATACTGGTGTGTGTCTTCACGTGTCAGAAACACGAGTAAAGCTGTATCCATATAACCCTTGCCAGGAGCTACTTGTCTATAACTTTGACTACTTCTCCAATATATTCATGGAAATAAGATATAAATAGCCAGAAAGTACATGTTTTCTTTGTGTGTCGTTAAAAGAGCGTGCTGATCACAACACACATAAGAATCTTTATAAATATAAAGATTTCTACTTTTTGTCTAAGTCATACACATGACTATGTTAGGTAACACAAAAATCTGATTATATTAGTATTTATTTAGTGCTTGTTTTGTAAAAGATGACAATGGTTATATATGGGGAAAATGGGAATATACTCCTATTTTTTCAGATGCGTGTTTGAAAATCTTTTCTCTTCTGGATTACTTGTTCCCAGAGAGCAGCAAGACACTCTTAAAGTGATTTTGTCCTGGTACTGCTCTGAAAATGCATTTATTGAAAAAGTCTCAGTAGTGTTTCAGATTTTGTTCTGAAAATTTCTATATAATGGAGGTCTGCATGTGCCAAAAAATCAAACCAGTCTTATTACAATTATTCAAGGTTCTGATCTGGTCAAGATGGCAAAATAGTTACAGACATTTTGCATATAAAATAACACCTGTGCCAAACTACTGTTGGGGAAGCCAGATTATTAAAGCTTACATTATAGAAAAGCTGTACTAGAATTATTTGTAAGTTGATGGCTGTTGTAAATAAGTGAGGAAGAAAGATATCAAAATAATATTTTTTTAAAAAAAATATATTTCTTATGTGGAAGGTGAATGCTTCTTTCTATATTAAAAAAATGGAGTACGTGAGTTCTGTTACTTTTTAATATAGATCTTGTCATATAATATGATCAAACAACTCTAAATACTCAAGCTATACCCAAATGGCTTTTCTAAAATCAGTCATTGTTTTTTTCAGTTGCAAATAATTGGGGTCATAGTTAAGAGTTACAGCAGAAGATGTAGTTGTGTCTTCATCAGTTGAGCCTAGTGAATGATTTTGCCTGAGAATTTGTTTAAGAGATAATTATGGGCCCCATCTCTGTAAGACCTTGTTCTGCTATTCCTGTAAGCAGCCACCCTCACTACTTGTATCAGTGCAGGACAGGCCAGAGCTCAAAGGCAGACAGTACTGGGAAACAAATAATCTGTATAGATGGAGAAAAGGTACTTTTCCCTGATAGAGGGGAGGGGAAGAAAGTCAAATTAAAGCTTTCTTGTTATTGAACAATATCTGTTTCTCCTTTTAATTGTTATTAAAGAAATTGACATCATGTATGTAATTAACTGAATTTTGAATAGCTGTGGTCAGATCTATGTCAGATGACATTGTATTGCATTACATATACTCAAGCAGACAACATTTTAAATTGTAAAGAAAGCTGGATCTGATGTACATGACGTGCCCTTTTAAAAGACATGTTTTGTACTTTATTAATTAATACTCTAAGGTTGTTTATATTTAGCCATCAGCTCCATCTGGGCCAGCGGCAAGATACCTCGTGAAGGCACAGATAATGAGCTGTTATACTTTTATGAAAGTGCCTTGTGTTTTGTTATCAAAATCTGTTTGTAAGTCTGTTCAGACTTTCAGATGAAGTGTGATACAAGAGTAAATATGGAAACAAGTGAAATTTTTCCTTCCTTTGATAATGAAGCAATGGGGTGAAGTTGGAGGGCAAAGAGGAATTCTCCAATTCATTGCTACCTAAAAGTCTCTGCAGAATTTCTTCCTCAGCAGTTCTGCATTTCTTCATAGATGAACCTTTAGCATTCTGCAGCACATGGCTTGAAGACTTGTTAAAGGACTTTGTTAGCCTTCTCCTGCTTTATATGCAAACCCTCTGTCTGTTCTTGGTCCTAAGGTCTGCACTTTGATGCTCTGTCAGCTATGGAAACTATGAACGGAGTCTTTCCAAACTTCTGGAAAAAAATCTTTCCGAAGACTTTTGTGTGATCCTTAAAAATCTGACTGTGCTTTGCCTTTAACATGGATTCATGACTAAGCAGCATGATTTAGGCTAGTTTTTCAGGATACATAGATTTTTTTCCCTGAGCTCAATACCCAACGAAATTGAGCATAAAGGCTTTCCTTTCTGAATGGTAAAATGTTTAAAATATGTAAATGAAAACTGTTTACACTGAGCCATGATGACCTTTATGTTCCTTGCTTTACAACACTTATCTAAAATAAAATTGCATATTATCTTCACCTGTATATTCTAATAAGAATATATTCAAGTGTTTGCAATGACAATTCCTGTTTATCAAACAGGCTGTGTTTTGTTTATATGGCTGCAATGAAAATTTGGAAGGGAATAGAAAGAGGAGAGCTGGAGAGGAAGTTATAGTTCTGATACTAGTTGATAGGAGTATATTTTACAAGTATTAGAAATTAAAGAACATACATGAAAGAAAAGTATGGCTTGCCTGTTGAGGAGACAGTTCAGCTGGCAGGAGAAGAGAAAAGCAATTGTCAGATGGATTTTTTTATCAATTAAAATAAATGATTTGCTGCTGTGACCTCCCTAAATAAAACTTGGTCAAAGGAAGACAAAAGAATTTCTAGCAGGAGATAATCGGCACAGATATTAATTTAATAGTCAGAGGCTAGAATAAGACAGATTGATTTATTCACTATATATATGCAGGTTAGGCCTCTGAGCTCACGTTGTCATTTAAAAACAGCTCTGTCCTTATGTCCCTGTAAAGAATAATGTTTTGAAGGGTATTTTGTATCCAAGGAGATTTCTTTTTCTTTTTTTCTCTTTCTCTCCTTCTGTCTCTCTCTCTGTGTATGCACACACAAACAAACATATTTATGTTTTTCAAACAATTTTTCAAATATCATACTACAGTTCAAAGAAGTAAACATACTGATCTGACATTGTACATTTCAGTACAATCTGAATACCACAAAGGAAAAGAAATTTCCAATGGCAGTTATACTCAGTTCTAATCTAGGTAAATTTTTGATAATTAACTAAGGAAAAAAAAAAAAGGAGGAAATTTTATAAAACTTTACAAAAAAGTGCCTTTCAAAGCAGTTTATTAGAAATTAAACATTGTCTGAAGGTTTTATTTAAGAATATGTCCCAGTCTACCTTCTGACCTCTCTCTTCCCTGACCACTCAGCGATGTTGGACAGGACTTTGGTTTCCGCAGCCATTCTCCAAGATGTAGACATCTGCACCTGCCTTTTTCTATTTATTTCTCTGAGTTATGTAGGTCTCCATAGTTCTTTTACTTCAAACCCTAGAACCTTGTGTCACAAACTTCCATCCCAGAGCCTTACCCTCTGGTGTTGCATTCTCTGAGAGTTATATCCACCTGGAAAACAAGGTAAAAAATTGATTTCTTAACCTTCATTTTTGTGTGGTCAGATCTGAGAGGAAAAAGAAAAAAAAAAAAAGACACTGTCCTCTACAATGATGCAAAAGCAAAATTTCATAAATCCAAAGCTGCAAATGTGTAAACCCCTGATAATTTGTCACCAAATTTCAGAGTTGCTTAAACATCCTGATATCTCTTGTTGTGGGTTTGTTGGGTTTTTTCCTTAATTATTCCCAAACTTTTCGTGTACTTACTCCCTGTACTTTTACACAATAACATGACCACCAAAGACCTGCAGAAGTAAGCAGGTTACTGTGTGATGTCATAAAGATTTTTCATCATTCCTGAACCTCTGGTTTTTATTTTAGTTTGTTTTGTTTTTACCCAGGAAGATGAGCTCAAGCACAAAGAGAAAACAGCCTGGGAAATTATATGGGTTTGGTGTGAGAGTTTAATAGGATTGCCTCTTCTGGTGGCACTGACAACTTATCCTGGCTCGGTATGGCTGTTGACTGATAGTGTGAATGTTGCTAAAGCCAACAAGCCAGATTAATTTGTCTGATTTTTATCTGTTCAGAGTAATGCCTACTCTGTGTAGTGTATGCATGCATACCTGTGACCAGGGTGGGCCTGAGCCCCAGTTCACCAGTGATAAATTATTCGTGATCAAAAAAAACCCGCACAAAGAATGTACACCACAGATGTATTGAAATATGACCTCCTCTTAAAAAGTTTCACTACTTTTCTAATACCATACCAACATACCATACTAATCAGAATCTTCTCTTTTTCTAGTTCATTCTTATGGCCTATGACAGGGTGTTACTTACCTCCTCAAGAGGCTACTTTAAATATGTCAGCATCCCTTTTACTGAGTTCTAAATTGTTTGTTCTTCCTTTTCTAATCCTTAGGTATAGTGTCCACTGTTTTGTGGGGTCACTTGAAAGATTATCAGAATTAATAATGTTTGACTATTATCTTAACTATGGTTAATCAGAAACTGACAGCGTCATTATATAGAGCATCATACTTTAATGTTTTAAATGTTTTCGTACTTTAATGTTTTAATTCTTCAAAGAAGCAACATGAAAGCCTTTCAACTGGTTTGGTGAACATAGAATCTCACTTCTCTTTCAGATGAAAGGTATCAAAGTAACGAGATAAACTGTATGTAGTCAGGGATGGGGACAGCCTTTGGCTTGGGCAGTAGGGAGCTGAGGTTTGCTGTGTTATATAACATAACCTAAATATATATCTGTCGCTTCAGAACTGACAGGCATAACAGGAAGCATACCATGTAGCTTTGATCAAATTCAATACCATTGAAATTCCCAGCTTTTACTTTGAAGGTGTTTTAGAGATTGTTTGACATTGAGGACTTAAGAACATTTTATGGGACATATACTTGAAATGCAGTTCTGGAGCTTTGCCTGAGACATCACGTTGTACAAAACGTCAGAAATTGCAATTCAAATATCAGTTCACTAGATGACTCAGGAACATCACATTATGTTTCTATTCATAATCTATTATTAGTAGTATTGCTAATATTATTACTCCTTTATGACTTTGCATTCTGTTAATTCTATTGGTGCAACTGATATGTTAATTATCCTGGGCTTAAAGACTTTTAAAAGAAGAAATAACAAAGCTCTAGAAATTGTACCCCAAAAACCATAGGGGGAAAAAATAACATCTAATAATGCAAAAAAGAAACAAAGAGTCTTAAACATATATTAAATAAAGTAATATGTGAAAAAAATAGCAATATTTAACACTGAAAAAAGAGAGAAGAGTTTAGCTGTTTCAGATGATGAAAACTGGAAGTGAGAGTTCTCAGGGATACAGCTTGGGTTTTTTTTCATTTGTCACTTAAAACAGAAATCTGAGATAGCCTGATGTAGTATAATTAGTGTTTTACTTTCAAGCTAAATACTCTGTGTGAAATCTTTTCCCACATGTTATTATGACTGCCTTTGAAACTTAATATACAGAAAGAACACTTGTTAAATTACTGTTGGGAAACTCACCTCTTATCCATGTAGGCTATATTTGGGGTTTACTTCCACTGATTGGCTCTTACTTATTTTTTAAAAGACCTGTGCTGCCCCACTAGGATACAAGTAACAATTCATTAATTGGCTCAGTTAGAAATTAGATTTTATTAGATCCTAGTAGGCATATGAAAATTATCTATATTCACTTAACTTTTTATAAAAATCCATCATATTTTGAAACAAAATATAATTTAATGTCTACATGTTTTCAAAGGTTTATTTCATAGAATCATATAGAATCATAGAATCATATAATGATATGAGTTGGAAGGGACCTTGAAGATCACCTAGTTCCAACCCCACTGCCGTGGACAGGGACACCTTCCACTAGACCAGGTTCCTCAAACACCCATCCAGCCTGGTCTTGAGCACTGCCAGGGAGGGGACATCCACAACTTCTCTGGGCAATCTCTTCCAGTGTCTCAGCATCCTCTCAGTAAAGAATTTCTTCCTACCATCTAAACTAAATCTACCCTCCTTCAGTTTCAAACCATTACCCCTCATCCTATCACTACATTGCCTGGTAAAGAGTCTTTCCCCAGCTTTCCTGTAGGCCCTTTTGACATACTGGATGGCCGCTATAAGGTCTCCCCGGAGCCTTCTCTTCTCCAGGCTGAACAACCCTAACTCTCTCAGCCTGTCCTTACAGGGGAGGTGCTCCATCCCCCTGATCATCTTTATGGCCCTCTTCTGGAGCTGCTTAAACAGGTAGTTTCTCATGTGTTAGCTTACTAAACAGTGTATAATACTTAAGTGTAAAGTATTGCATCTAGTTTTCCCAATGGACTTTTTTCATCCATAATAGTTGAGGATAGATGTGAATGGAGCTCTGTGAAATATAGAAAGTCAACTAAAATGTTGTCCTCAAATGAGGAATGAAAGGGAAACATCAGGCACATAATTCCTTTCATGAAAGTTGAAGCACTTTGTCTATTCATCAAAAGGATTGAGTCTTCTAGAAATGTACCTGTTAGGAATCTTGCCCTGAAATTTTGTTTGCTTGCTTGTTTGTTGTTGTTTGTTTGTTTTTTCCTCATAGCAGTTTGATACTCATTTATATTTGTACCAGTTTTACCCATTCATTTCTACTGATGTTTATTTTTTAGTCACATCTCCGTTTAGCTTTCACTGTTCAAAACTAAGACAAGCACCAGCAGTCTTGTGTTGAACAACAGTGCTCTGTTCCTCTGATCATCCTAGTAAACTTCACATATTCTGGTTGGTTTCATTTTATTTCAGCATAGGAGACCAGAATTATATACAGTAATCCACATCAAGACAGGGCACCATTTTGTACAGTAATAGTTCCTTATCTCTACTAGAAATTCTTCAACCAAGAGAATCTAGGATTTGTATTTTTCATTATTATTTTGGAATATTATCCAAAATTATTTATACTCTGCATCTGCATAGGGAAGAGTGAAGTTTTTTTTCTCTCTTCTCAGTCATTTACTCTCCCACTTGAGTTTCAGTGACATTTCTGTTCTGTCTGTTTTATAACCTGACCATAGTGGCACAAATTGTGACAGTAATTGTATCTCTTCGTGTAACTGAAAAATCACAGAATCGTTTAGATTGGAAGGGACCTCTTGAAATCATCTGGTCTAAGCCCCTCTCCTTCTTTGCCTCAGGAATGCATTGCTAGTTCATAGTCAGCTTGTTGTCCGCTGGAACCCCCATGTCCTTCTCTGCAGAGCTGCTTTCCGGCTGCTCAGCCCCCAGTGTGTATTGCTGCAGGACTTTGCATATTCCCTTGATGAATTGCATAAGGTTCCTGTCAGACCATTTCTCCAGCCTTTCGAGATCCCTCTGAACCACAGGTACCACAATCATCTGATGTATCAACCATTCCTCCTGGTTTTATATCAGTTACAAACTTACTAAGGGTGCATGCATTTCCGTTATCCAGCTCATTAATGAAGATGTTAAACAGTATTGGACCCAGTAACGAGCCCTGGGGTACACCACTAGTGACTTACCCTCAACTGGACTTTGTACCACAACCTTCAGGTCATGGCCCTTAAATCAGTTTTCAGTCCACATCACTGTCCTCTTACCTAACAAAGAACTGCTTTTAGCTTGTCATGGGAGATGGTGACAAAAGCTTTACTAAATTTGAGGTAGGCAATATCCACTGCTTTCCCTTCATCCACCAAGCTAGTCACCTCATTGTAGAAACCTATCAGGTTGGTTAAGGATGATTTTCCGTTCATAAACCAATGCTTGACTACCCCTCATCATCATCTTGTCTTTCATGTGTTTGAATATGCTTTTCAGGAGGATTTTCTCCATCATCTTCCCAGAATTGAGATGAAGGTCACTTGTGTCTAGATCCCCTGATGGTTTTTTGCCATTCTTGAAGATAGGAGTGATGTATGGTCTCTTTCCGTCTTCAGTAACCTCTCCCAATCGCCATGATTGTTCAAAGATAATTGAGAGGCCTTGAAATGACATTAGCTCTTGTGGTGGGTGTAACCCATCGCACCACATGCACTTATGTACATTCAGTTTCTTTAAGTGCTCCCTAATCCAGTCCTCCTCTAACAAGGATGTCTTCCTTTTTCCAGACTCTTGATGTGGTCTCAAGGAGCTGGATTTCCTGATGGCTAGGTTTACTGGTAAAGATCAAAATAAGTAAGACACAGAGTACCTTGTCCTTCTCTGTGTCATTTGTCATCAATTCCCCTGTCCCATTCAGCAGCAGATCTTCCTTCTGCTGTTGATGTACTTGTAGAACACTTTCTTGTTGCCCTTCTGATCTTTAGCCAGATTCAGTTCCATGTTGGCCTTGGCTTTTCCACCTCTATCCCTGCAAGATCGGGTATCAGTTCTATACTTCTGGAAAACAAGAGAACAAAATGAGAAGAAAATGAGAGAAGGACACTGTTGTTGAGTCCTAGAGCCATGTCAGAATTGCATAGTTATAGTTAAACTCTTCATGGCACCTAGTGGGAACAGTCTGTTGCCTCTGCTGTGCCTCAATCATGCTTGTTTCAGGGGAATAAATGATCTACGAAATACCTTACTGCTTGGTGAAGAGTTTGCTCAAGAATGAGAATTTTGCTTCAGCAAAGGGAAGTGATGAAACTACTTCACACACTCTGGATTAATATTTTAACTGTTGTACTATTTAAAACAAAAGAGGGTTATTGCTTTCTGCTTGTGATTGTTTATTATAAATCGTAGTCAGGCTTACAAAGAGAAGCAGCCCTAGAAAAGAATTAAATATTAGAATGGCACTATGCTAGAGACACTCCTTTCCCATTTCTCTTACTTATCACATGACTTCCTGCCCAAGATCTTCAGTATGTGTGTATCCTCTAATTCTCTGACACATAATTACTACAGACATGCAGAACAGATTGAGTTCTCCAAAGAATTTAAGTGTTTTGATGCCTCAAACTTTTATAAACTGTCTAGGGAATCTAACTTAACTGATACGTAGTAGAAGTGCAAATGGTACTTTTTCTGCCACCCTTCTGTAACAATGGAGGATGTGAGCCCTTGTTTTTATATTCCACTCTGTTTTGCTTTATGTTTTCTGCTGAGTATCTGAGATTCCTTCAGTTATCTAGAGTTTGGGGAAGGGTGCGTTGACTGTGTTTTTCCTTTTTATTCCTAGACATACATTTTAGTTTGTCATGTAGTCAGAACACAGAACATCTTCTGTCATCAACAGACTCAAAGGGGACTCTACTTTGATGCATGCTTTTCCCCTGTGTATTCATTCTCTAATGGAATAAACCCATTCTAAAGCAATGTCCTCTCCAATGTTTTCTGTATTCACATTCAGTTTCATTCCTTTTGTGTGATTCTCCTTATGAAAAAAATATTTAATTTGGAAATTCAATTTTATTTTATAGACAATAATTATCAGTCTCCAAAAACGAATTGCATAACTTTTTATATTGTATATTAAAGGTCTTCATCTTTCTGTCACTGATTTTTTTTTCTATGGCAAATACTAGGCCTAAGGTCTTCAGTGGAAGATGTTTCAATGACAACTTGAGGAATCTTTTGAATTTGTACTCTGGTTGATACTGGCATGAAATTACTGTATTGTAGAAGAACTATGAGGATGTTGAATGTACCACAACCTGTCAACTGTTTCTCATGTCCCGTATAGACTTAATCAATTAATGATTTTCAAATAGAAATACCTTTGATCACTTGAATGACTGAAGGAAGAAGATTCCTACTGGGAACGAGGTATGAAAACAAACAAAAAAAAAATATCCAAACAGACTGGAAATAAAAAAGCATGGTTTTCAAAGAATACAGGAAGATGAGGTGGAAGCCTCAGAGATCAATACAGACAGAACTGAGACCTGAAGGAAGAAGAGATAAGTTTGTTTCAAATGGAAGGCTGAGGAAAACAACCAGTCACCAGCACAATCTTGGGTTTTTTTAATGGGATAGCCTACACCGCACCAGGCTGCTTGGTGTCAGATGGGATTCATATTTCTCAATGAATGAGTGGGAAGAGGGTCTTCACTCAGGAGTTTGCGAGTCTTATTGACAAAGCTTTAAACTAGACTTGAAGAGGGAGAGGGATAACATTGGGTTTGCCTGTGACAAGCTGTAGGATGACACACCATGGTTAGAGGGACAGGGTGCTAACAAGGGCCCTCAGCTTGTTGCTTTGAGTCATGCAGCACACTTGAAGTCTTACAGAATTGAGCCAGGGGCTCCTGAGGTAATAGAAGCCAACAGGACAAGACCAGTGAAATACTTCAAAGGAATTAAGTGTGTTCTTCTAAGTCACATGGCTCTCACAGTTCAGCTGAAGTGCCTCTACACAGGTGCATGCAGTATGGGCAACAAACAGGAGGGACTGGAAGACACTGTGCTGCTAGAAAGCTACAACTTGATTGCCATTACTGAAACTTGGTGGCATGAAACCCATGACTGGAGTGTGGCTATCGATGGCTACAGGCTGCTCAGAAGAGACAGGCGAGGAAGGAGGGCGAAGGCATTGCCCTCTATATCAAAAAATGGGTAGAGTGTGAAAAGCTGCCTCTGAAGAATAGCCACAAGCAGGTTGAGAGCTTATAGGAAAGAATTAGATACCAAGACAACAAAAGGAACTTTGTGGTTGGAGTCTACTGTGGGCCACCTGATCAAGGAAAGCCTATGGACGAAGTCTTCTTACTTTAGCTACAGGAGGCTTCGCACGCACAGGCTCTTGTCCTGCTGTGGGACTTCAACCACCCCAAGATCTGCTGGAAAAGTAACATGGCAAGCTGTAGGCAATCCAGGAGAGTCCTGGAGTAGATTGAGGATAACTTCTTAAGCCAGGTAATAGGCAGCCCTGCCAGAGGAGATGTGATACTGGGCCTCATGGTCACCAATGCGAGTGAGCTAATCAGTGATGTCAAGATTAGAGGTAGCCTGGGCTGCAGTGATCATGCACTGTGGAGTTCACAATCCTGAGGTATATTGGTCAGGCAAAGTGTAAATTCAGGACCCTGAATTTTAGGAAAGCAAAATTCCAGCTGTTCAAGGAGTTAGATTCGCTGGGAAACTGCCCTCAGGGACATGGGAGCAGAACAGAGCTTTCCATAGAGCACAAGATCTCTCGAACCCCAGGTGTAAGAAACCAAGAAAGCAAGGCAAGAGAGCACCATGGCTGAGTCAAGAGCTTCTGGTCAAACTAAAGGGCAAGAAGGAAATGCAGAGGCAGTGGAAGCAGGGACAAGTATCCTGGGAAGAGTATAGGCGCACTGCCTGGCTGTGTAGGGATGGGGTCAGGGAGGCCAAGGCACAACTGGAGCTGATCTTGGCAAGGCATGCAAAGAATAGTAAGAAGGGCTTCTACAGATATGTCAGCCAGAAAAGGAAGGTTAAAGAAAGCGTATCCTCCCGATGAGCAAGACAGCAAGCTAGTAACAACAGAAAAGGAGAAGGCTGAGGTACTCAAAGACTTTTTTGCCTCAGTCTTCACTGGCAGCCTCTCTTCCCTCACCTCTCAAGTTGATGGGCCACAAGTAGGGGACTGGGAGAGCAAAGTCTTTCCAAATGTAAGAAGATCAGGTTTGTGACCACTTGAGGAACCTGAACATACATACGTCTATGGGACCTGATGTGATGCATCCCAGAGTCCTGAGGGAATTGGATGATGTAGTTACCAAACCAGTCTCCATGGTATTTGAAGTCAAGGCAATCAGGTGAAGACCCTTGTGACTGGAAAAAGGGAAATATTGCACCCATTTTTAAAAAGGGTAGAAAGGGGGAGCCTGGGAACTTCCAACCTGTTAGCCTCACCTCTCTTTCTGGGAAGATCATGGGACAGATAATCGTGGAAGATATGTCAAAATACATGGAAGACAGGGAGGTGATTCGAGACAGTCAACGTGGCTTCACCAAGGGCAAGTCCTGCCTGACCAACTTAGTGGCCTTCTATGATGGAGTGAGTACATCAGTGGACAAGAGAAGAGCTGCAGATGTTGTCTGTCTGGATTTATGTAAGGCCTTTGACACGGTCCCCCACAGCATCCTTCCCTCTAAATTAGAGTGATATGGATTTGATGGACGGACTGTTTGGTCCCCCACAGCATCCTTCCCTCTAAATTAGAGTGATATGGATTTGGTGGATGGACTGTTTGGTGGGTGAGGAATTGCTTGGGATGGTTGCATCCAAAGGGTAGTGGTCAACAGATGGAGATTGGTGTCAAGTGGTGTCCCTCAGGATTCTGTATTGGGACAAGTGTTGTTTAATATCCTCATCAATGACATAGATGGTGGGATTGAGTGCACCCTCAGCAAATTTACAGATGACACCATACTGAGTGGTGCAGTTGAAACGCCTGAGGGATGGGATGCCATCCAGAGGGACCTGGACAAGCTTGAGAAGTGGACTCGTGAAACTTCTGAGGTTCAACAAGGCCAAGTGCAAGGTCCTGCAACTGGGTGGGGCAATCCCCAGTATCATTACAGGCTGGGGGATGAAGGGATTGAGAGCACCCTGCCAGGAAACTACAGGCCTGTCAGCCTCACCTCTGTTCCCAGAAAGGTGATGGAACAGCTCATTCTGGCTGTTATCTCTAAGCATGTGGAGGAAAAGACTATAAGAAGTAGTCAACACAGATTCCCCAAGGGGAAATTGTGCTTGACCAATCTGATAGCCTTCTATGATGGCATGACTGGCTGGGTGGACGAGGAGCAAGCAGTGAATGCTGCCTCCCTCAACTATTGCATGGCTTTTGACAGTCTTCCATCACATTCTCATAGATAAGTTTAGGAGGAGTGATGTAGATGAGTGGACAGTGAGGTGGATTGAGAACTGTCTGAATGGCAGAGCTCAGAGGGTTGTGATCACTGGTGCTGAGTCTACTTGGACTGTAACTAGTGGTGTTCCCCGCAGGTCAGTACTAGGTCCAGTCTTATTCAACATATTCACCAACGATCTGGATGAAGGGACAGAGTGCACCCTCAGCCAGCTTGCTGATGATACTAAACTGGGAGAACTGGCTGATACACAGGAAGGCTGTGCTGCCGTTCAGCAAGATCTGGACAGGCTGGAGAATTGGGTGGGGAGAAATTTAATGAAGCTCAATAACAGCAAGTGTAGGGTCCTGCACCAAGGAATAACCCCATGCACCAGTACAGGCTGGGGGTCCACCTGCTGGAGTGCAGCTCTGCAGAGAAGGACCTGGGAGTTTTAGTAGACAAGTTAACCATGAGCCAGCAATATGCCCTTGTGGCCAAGAAGGCCAATGGTATCCTGGGGTGCATTAGGAAGAGTGTAGCCAGCAGGTCAAGGGTGGTTATCCTCCCCTTCTACTCTGCTCTGGTGAGTCCACATCTAGAGTACTGTGTCCAGTTCTGGGCTCCCCACTTCAAGAAAGACAGGGAACTACTGGAGAGAGCCCAGCTGAGGGCTACTGAGATGACAAGGGGACTGGAGCATCTCTCTAATGAGAAACAGCTGAGAGACCTGGGGTTTTTTTAGCCTGCAGAAGACTGAGAGGGGACCTTATGAATGCTTATAAATATCTAAAGGGTAAATGTCAAGAGGATGGGGCCAGGCTCTTTTCAGTGGTGCCTAGTGACAGGACAAGGGGCAACAGGCACAAACTTGAGCACAGGAAGTTCCACCTGAACATAAGGAAGTACTTCTTTACATTGAGGGTGGTAGAGCACTGAAATGGGCTGCCTAGGCAGGTGTTAGAAGCCCCGACCCTGGAAACACTCAAAGTCGGGTTGGATGGGGCTCTGAGCAACCTGATCTAGCTAAAGATGCCCCTGGTCAATGCAGGGGGGTGGACTAGATGACCTTTGGGTGTGCCTTCCAACCCAAACAAATCTATGATTCTGTGATTCTACATTGCCCTCAGCCAAAGTAATATACTCTGGAGCAGTGCAGAAGAGATATACATGTAGAGATCATTAAATCCATCTACATGTCTGCATGCTTGTGTGCTGCTAAATGAAGAGGGAGATTGTGTTGAATTGTAGTTCTTGATCTGTTTGCTTACTGGCTTCTCTTTATGAGGTACACTTGTTTCGGAGCACTCATGTCTTCAATCCTATGGTAAAACACTGTATTAACATCACTTGAAATTTTGGCATTATTCCTGTGATTAAACATCCCCCTATGGGATCTACAATTCAGAGGATTTGTTTTGATCTCCATGATCAAGACTGACTTGAGCTCAGTTTGGGGCTTATGTAAACTTCAGAGTGAGTCCCATTGTGGCTGGCCTCCAAGGCAATAGCTTTAGTGTGCTCATGAGCAAACACCTCTGTCAAGACTAAGTAACAGCAAGTGCCTCTTGTAATTTAACGCTGCTTAAAAGAGTTGTCTAAGGTCCTCATAGAAAATTTTTCTTCCAATACCTATTAAGATTGATCCTTTTTTATTATCTTACACTTGTGGCAAACAAGATTTAAGAGTAACAAAAGGAAATCAGGTTAATGCTTGATACTACTAAACCTTCCTATGGTCTTTTTCAGTTTTCATTCCAAACTGACATATAACTTCTAAGGAAGAATGCCATCCTCGTGTAGCTATCTACATCTCAGCATTTCAAAGTCTATATATTATTGGTTACTCATCCAATAAAAGACCATTCATACTAGCTTTGGCACAAGGTCACTTTATCAGTATCCTGATTCCATCATAGCTAATTGCAGAACATGAGTAGAGGAAAAGGGCAAGCATAAGATGGCTGTTGTGAACACATGATTAGGTGCTAACTATTTCCTGTCATGTCATAAGGAGCTTCACCTCTCAGTTCACTTTTGTAAGTGGTATTTCAGACAGTAGGTTCAGCAGCACCTTTGTGTGCCTGACGTTAAAAGTTTTTGCAGATCTGGTCTTTCAAGTTTTTTCAGTGCCATTTAAATCCCTTCATGTAACTTTTTGCTGAGGTTATATGTATACTCATAAATATGTGTCCATTCACAGCAAATGAAAGGGAAAAGTGGAACCTTTTTATTAATCCAGGATAAATATTTTTAAGTGTTCCAGGTTTTCAAAAATGTTAGAAAAGATAGGCTGAGATATAA
This sequence comes from Leptosomus discolor, assembly GCF_034619465.1. Lineage (NCBI taxonomy): Eukaryota > Metazoa > Chordata > Aves > Leptosomiformes > Leptosomidae > Leptosomus > Leptosomus discolor. The sequence continues at coordinate 42,491,398 of NC_141391.1, read as the reverse complement.
GACATATTTTCGAAGATGTCTGTTAACTTATACATATCCACCCACATAGATTTGCCTACACAAATATTAGGCCATTCTGTTTTCATTATTTCCCAGTGAAGAAAACATTCAAAAAACTGGATCATACAGCATGTATGTTTATCTGTCAAGTATGAAATTAACTTGTTTTCAATAAAGCAAAAATGAGGCTTAAATTTTAATTATATATGGGCATGTATAAGTACTTTGTGAAACAAACCATAAAGGGATTTTTGCTAGCTGAAAAATAATTCCCATTTAGGATAAAAGTTACAATACAAGTGAAAAGTCATGATCAAAATTAGAATCCTAATAATGGTAAATTACAAAGATAATGCTTATAGTAGCTTTAGAATAACTTAAATAAGAATAAATTAGACTTAAATTTACCACTGATAATGTACAATTATAGGTGAAAAGCTAGATTAAGAAATTGTTTTTTGTAGTAAAATCCTAATGCTGAGAAGTCTTTCATGTACCTTCATTTTTAAAAGACATTTTAATGCAATTTATTCTCTTTAAATAATGTTTTGTATATACACATAGCACTCAGTGGTGTTTCTCAGTAACCATCTGACACTCTTGTGCCTAAATCACAATAATATTAAAATTAATAACGTTATTTCAGAAGCATGCAAGTTACAACATAGATAAAGATGGGGACAAAATTATTGGAGGAAAAAGTTATTAGAACATTACATTTTTTGACTTGCTCTAGAAGGACATATTAGAAATGTTATGTAGCATTGTTACATGGCAACAGCTCCACCTCTTCTTCACTGACCTTGGCGTCTGCAGGATTGTTTCTCTCACATATTCTCACTCCTCTCTCTCGCTGCAATTACTGCTGCACAATAACTTTTTCTCTTTCTTAAACACATTATCACAGAGGCACAACCACCATTGCTGATGTTCTTGGCCTTGCCCAGCTGCAGGTCAGTCCTAGAGCCGGCTGGCGTTGGCTGTATTGGACACAGGGAAAACTTCTAACAGCTTCTCACAGAAGTCACCCCTGTAACCGCCCTGCTGCCAAAACCTTGCCATGCAAACCCGTTAAAAGTCCTCTCATTATGAGCCTGAAAAAACAGGTTTTAAGTTATTTCCTTCTCCCAAATCAAGTTAGTGCCATATTACCCTCACACAAGAAGATACTACAATCACATGTATAGGCTATTTGAAGGAAAGAGGTAGAGGAAACATTTTCAAGCCACCCTGTTACAGTCTTTTTAGAGACAAAACGAGTGGGATTCATCTGATTGGTTGTAGATATTTATAATACAGAGGTCTACAGGTAAGCTAGTCATGCTAAGCTGTATTTATAGCCAACAGAGAGTGACAAGAACTACTCTTGGTCATTACTCATCTCATCTCAAAGAGCTATGTGATAAAAAAGCCTTTTTGTCTCTGTTTACTGTACAGTGAGCTTAGGGTACCAGCTTCTTTCCAGACATGTACATTACAAATGCCTACATTTTGTTAGGTGAAACCCATGAAAATAGTTAAATATTCTTTATCAGATTCTTTATCATTATCAGATGTGAATGATGTGGACTTCAGTTCCTGCATCACTGAATATAAAATCATTTGTGGTTCACAAACCTGTTTGTAAATTTAATCTTTGATGCATGTATCTGTATAATCGTGTTGTAGAAGTAGCTAATCATCATCATCATCATCCTCTCCATACCTAATGCTTTTTAAAACTGTATTTTTAAAGGAATTTTAAAAATAGTTCTATTTAACCAATTTGAAATAAATATATCCTTATTCTTTCTGAAGTGAGAATAAAGGCAGATAGTACCACTATAAAAGTGGAACTATTGTTCTCCTTGTCCGTCTAAAGCTAGTGTGCAGTAAAAAAAAACAGTAATAAAAAAAGAAAGTAGACAGATAGCATTCATCCAGATGCAAAAGGAGTACTCAATGCCTATCAGTACTAAAAAGACATGTGCAGTAAACGCAAATCTTGCCTTCCTAAATTGACGAGCACTAATTCAGCTCATTAGTGGCAGAAAATACACCAGAATTTTCTAGGCCTGTGTCAAAAATCAGGATTTGAAGAAACTCAGATTTATTGCACAAGTAGTTCCTTTAACTGTATCTTTTCAAAATAATTTTTAAAATATTTCTTTTATTTATTATTATTTATTTATTTATTTTATAAGGATAAATTATATCTTAACAGATATCTTTCAGAAAAGTATATATCTAACCCAATTATGATGAGAGAGAAGAGTTAAGGTTAATAAGGACAACATTTAGTAAATTAAAATCTTTCTGCAGAAAAAATGGTAACAGTGGTGGCCTTTTGTCATGATAAATTAGAGAACCTTGACACTATTTCTAGATGTAATAATATTCATCTGCTTGGTCTCCCAGGAGGAAAGAGAGCCGAAGATTATATGGAAAAGCTATTAAAACTCTTTTCACTGAATTAAAAACAGCTCAGACTTTCTGATGATTTTTTATGTTACTGAGCATTTACTAGATATTATGGGGTTTTGCCCACTACTGGAGAGGAAAATGTCAGCAGAGTATCCCAAGACAACTAATAATCTGGTGTTATAATGAATATAATGGTCATACACTATCTGACTTTTCAAGAAACACAGTGTGCCCCATTCCAGTTTTCTGAAATATTTGTGGCTGTCTGACCAGCACTACACAGCTTTTTGCTTCAGTCATTCTGAGAGGGGAAATCTTTCAGACATTGCCTAATGGATCTTATTGAGACTAGTGTTAAATGAAAACTAATAAAGCATAGAAAAGCCACGTGATTTCTATTTCTAGATTACTGCACAGGACAGCATGAAAGAAGACATTTCATTAAAGGTGGAAAAAAAAAAAGGCAATAATATGATGCCAGGTGTTTTATACTCTCTTTCAAAATAGATTTTGAAATTCGAAGAGCACTTGCAAAGGTTATTAAGTCAAGAGTAAGTTTTCATTCATTACTGTTATAGGTACTGGTACATGAGGCACGAAATACTTGTCCCCTGTAGCAAACTACTTAGTGACAGTATATTTTAAAGGACCCAATAAAGCCCATAGACTAGAAGATAGTTATTGGCTCTAAAGTGATACACATAATTAAGTCCTTCACTGGATTTGGAAAGAAAATATCAAGAACAAAGCTCATCTGGAATTGTATTCTCGCTTATTTGTGCAACAGGTGATTCAAAACTTAGTTTTCCTTCCTGTATCAAAAAAGTAAATATAAGATTTGGAAAAAAAAAAAAAAAAAAGGCCAGAGTATGTGAGAATACAGCTGTTAGTCCCAGAGAAGAGATGAGAACATCTGTTTTAAATTGGTAATTTGGTGATGTTAACTTGTTTTAAACAGATTTCTGGATTCACTAAACCCTTATTTAGGAATGAAATGAGACGTAAATGATTTTGCACTATGACTTCTCATTTCCACTGGTTTTGCATTATCTTATTTGATGGTGGCTGTAGATAACATGTTTGAGCCAATATAATAGGTCACCAGAAGAGAAGGTCGTCTTTTCTTCTCCTTTCTCCCATACTCCCTTCTACTTTACTTCTTATTTGTGTTGATTTTTGTGCCTGGCCAACTTCATGGTGAGCTGATTCAGTTCATTAATCTGGCAGAAAATTAACCAAAGAAAAATACTTGTTTTTAAAAAACTAATATTTTTGCGGGTTTAATGAGTTGAGGCATCTATCAACACAAAGTGCACAGAAAGAAGCAGAAGTAAAAGTTAGAGGGAGTGCCCCTTTTAGTGGCTGCATGTTGTTAAATCATCACAGCTACGGAGTCTAAGCACACTGAATGACCTTTATTCTGCCCCTGTTCTATGAAGGCAACAAGCATTGCCTACATGTTAAATATATGAACGGCTTATCTGAAGTGTAAGGGCTTTTCAGTGTAATTAAGTTAATCTTGTGCTGAAGTGTTCATGCTTTGTTCACGCAGGGAGAAAATGTTTTTATATTTGTTTGTGAAGTCATTATTAATAGAAAGCAAAGTCAAAGAAACTTTCAAAAATAAGTTAATTCTGTCGGCTTTTTTATGTTTGTAAAGACAAAACAGTTGTATTTCTTTTTTGAAGTATTTCTTTTATTGTGCTCTTACCAGTGTTCATGTGTGCAGAAGTGTGAGGAATTTACAGTAACAAATGTGGCAGTTTATCTAAGTCCTTTTTGGCATCAACAGTGGGAAAAAATGCCTAAGGATAAAAAAGAAAACTGTGAATTAGGCCTTTGTCAAGTGGAGTTAGCTACAGACTTCATAAGGAAAACAGGATTTGACAGAATTGTAAAATGATGAAAAACTTAAATTTGTAGTCTCAAAGATTATTGACAGCACTTGCAAGCACAAATCCAAAATGCACATCTCTAATTTCTGCTAGTGAGTATGGTTTCTACTTATGGTCCTAGTTGAGTTAACTAGATTTCTCTGTGAAAAATTACTGATCAGGGAAACACAGTGTTTGCAAGTTGGCCCTTATTTCCCATCTGTATGTTTCATCCTGATAGGGTGAGTATATCACTTTTCATCCAACATCAGAGATCCTTTCATAAGAACTGTTTGCTTACCTGCTTGTTTTGGAACAAGACTTTCAAGACTAAAAGGAAATTCTTGCAGAATTACTGCTTATGTTGGTGCGAACAAATCTCTTATGCTGTGGTTTGAGGGTGTAAGAGAAGAGTTCCTTCACTGCAAAAGGCAAAATAGCCAACACAAATTTATAGGGAAAACAGCCCTTTTATCTTTCTTGTAAAGGTAGACTGCCTACTGCTCGCTGATAACCAGCACAGGTGGTGTACCAGAGTTGTTGTGCCTAGTGATCATGTGTATGACCATCATGGCAGGAACAAGTGGGTTATATATTTATTTAATTATTAAGCCTGCAAATAATGAACATAGCAGATGGATTTACTGCTATAAAAGTACAGTTTCTACTGTCAGTTTTCCCTTAGCCATTTGTTCTGTCCTCACACTCAGTGCTATACTATAACGGCTTTTAGACACTGTTTATCACTGTAAGTCTGTAACTCCACATTTCAGAATGCCCTGGCTTTATGTTTATCATTAATATGTGGAATCCTTTGCAAAGAGCCAAGCAGTGTAATCTAGTCTAAAAATACAGTAACAGAAAATAAGATTATACAGTTAAGCACCCAGAAGTCAGGAAACAGCAACCTTAAGGCAGTAGGTGTAACCTTGCCTCTTTATTTTTGTACCTATGCATTGAGAAACACACTTAAATGTTGTTGTATCTTGTTGGTTTAATAACACTGTTGTCTCATACTGTACAGCTTGTCCCTTTAGACTGGAAAAAAGCAGAAATTCTATCTTTATGTTTCAGTAGTTTGTTAGAAGAAATATATTGCTTGTAATGTACGCAAAATTATACTGTTCTCTAGAATTTAAATTCATCTTTTTTTTAGGCAACCCCCTTTTACTTATCCCGATGCATATATGTGTATATATATATGTACATGTGTGCACACATATGAGTGTGCCTTTCAGTTACTAAGCAGCACTGGAATTGTGCCATTGTTTCCAGAACAAAGACTCAGTCTTAGAAAGACCAATATATATATAAAAGCAATTTTCGTGTAACACTTCCTGATTCTGCTGTTTGCTTAAAGAACTTGGAGATTCCACTACAGCAGGCTGAATTAGATTCACAATGCGCATGGACTAGCTGTTTTCTAGTTGTATTCTCAACTGTACTGGAAAGGGTTGTTCTAGTAAGGTCAAAATTTCCTTAAACTAAGGGCTTTCCTGGTTCCACTTTGATGTATGCACGCTCTGTGTAATAGGAAAAAGAAGTGTCCTACAAATCACAGGATTCATTCTGATAAAGTAATAATACTGTCTTACAGTGGCACTATATTTCTTACATAAGTCTATAGAAATAATTATTGTTCATGGAATAGCATCCTATTACCAGTATAGTCACTGGGAAGATTCTTGTTATTTTCAGTAGGGCTGTGGTAAGATTTATATTAAATATTCCCACATGGTCTGACCAAAACCATAATTTTTGTTGTGAAAGTACCAGTAGTTTTTATCATTATGAAGAAGTCATGTAGGATTTTTATTCTTCCATATATAGCACTTCAAAATTTAGTACATACTCAGCAAGAATAAATATCGATTACTAGCTATGAAAAAAAAGTTTGAATGTGATAAAGCACCACAACACAATATATTTATTTTTAAGAAAAAGTTTAAGAAGGATTGAGAAACACTAGTTCATCTACTAAAGCTTTCCCAGAGCTGGTAAATCAGAAGCACAGTATTTATCCTTTATTTATTTATTTATAAGTCACTTGTGGCTATGGTGTTTTCTTTGTGATGTCCTCACAAACTGGTTGAATACCTTTATGCCTTTGTGCATCTTCAGGGACCTTACACTGTAATTCTAAGCAATGAGACACTTTAAACCAGAAATTTCTGGTAAATTATGCCTAAATAGTAATTATACTACAACGTACTTTTCTGAAAGGTGGTGAAACACCAATCTCCATGGCAGTGTTAAATAGAAGAAGGAAATTTAGAAAGAAAAAACACACTTTGAACTAAACTATTAAAACTCAAGCACGTACTTTAAGCTTCACTGGTTTTTGTTGTATTCTTGTGCCTCACCTTTCATTTCCAATTGTTTATGCAGATTGTTAAGTATTTGGGTCAGGGGCCCTGGCTCTGAGTCTGCTCTGGCTCCTTGTCTTCAATGTCTGTTGGTGTAATAGAAAGCTGCTCATGTGAGTCTGAGGCCAGTTGTGAACTATATCTACATTTTCATAAAATCCTCAGGAGGTTATTGATTTCTGTGCAGAGAAAACAGACTAATGAAGAATGACAATACAGATTTTCTAAAAAGGAACTATAAAACATTAAAATAATGAATCATGTCTACGGTACAGTTTCCTGTATGTTTCTTTTTGAACTCTACAGAGTGCATAACTGGTCTTTGAAAAGTAACGAATCAAGAGTGCTTTTCAGAATTGTAAAAGCATGAATATAATGCATGGATCATTTTATTCCTAAGAGAAGAACATCACAATCATGTTCCTATATTTTTTTAAAAATAACTTCTTTATTTATTTTACATTTATCAAAGCATGTGACAATATCTTTGTCTCTGTGTACATTTATAATTTATAAACACTCCCTAATTAGAGATATAGGGAAGATGCCAAGGCCATTCTGAGTTCAATTGCTCTAAAGAAACAGTTATCAACCTATTACTTTGAGCTAGCTGTCTGGAGAGGTAAAAAGGCAAGCAAGAATCAGTAATGGTTGAGTCTCTGGGATAAGAAAGTTGAAAATATTAATGAGAAAGTACGTGAAACAGAGAATAGGCATGATAGCTAGTATTGTAAAAGATATAGGGGTGGATGGAGTATGAGTGTTGGCTAACTTCTTCTGTAAAAGAAAGCCTGAAAAATTATTTTCTTCATTTTCAAGTCTCCACAAATATTAGAGTTTGACAATAGCACAGAAAACACATTGGTCATATTTGTGAATTGCTTGACATAATGAGATCAAGCTTTCCTAAAGATCTTAAAAGTCTCTATGCAAGGATAATTACTGAATAAGAATAAAAACAATAACAGCTGTGGTCTACAGATGTTATGCTAATAAATACCAGCACTCACTAAGGAATAACAAAGGTAGCCCTATGTAGCAAAATTCCTTCAAATAAGAACTTAGTTCAAATATCAGACTTGGATCAAGACCTACAAGTTAACAGAACTGTACTGTGTCAAGAAAAATCCCAACCAACCAAAAAAACCCAACAAAAACCAAACAAAAAGGGAAATTGTTTCAGTGCTCAATAATGACAGCAGCCACCAGTCCCATCCTCTGCCTCTAGCTGAAGTACAAATTTGAAATATGATCCCAAGGATTAATAATTAATAGTGACTTCTGATCTAAAAATGATTGCTCATTGACAGGTTTAGAGAAAGATGAAGAAGTTCCACAAGATGTTAAAAGTCACTCAGATTACTCAGAATCATCAAAATACAGAGCCTTGTAAAGAAAAAGCTCCTGGTAAAGCTGGAAATGTTACAACTACAGTCTGTATTATCCCCTTCTTACAGCTGTAGGTTTTTAAAACATCTGTGGAGAGGTATATATGAAAAAAAAAAAAAAAGTCATAGCAGGAAAAATGGCGACTGACAATAGAAAAGGTGCTAAATTATTTATTCCTTTCCCAGCTTGCTTCAGCTATTCTTAAGTATTCTGGGGAGCTGAACAACTAGAAATACTGTGGAATTTCACATTGTGTTGAAATGTTTTTCAACACTTTTCAAGATTTTTTTATGTATTTCCATTAAGAGCACAACATTCTTGGGCAGGCCTGTTTAAGATAATCTATGAACAATAATAGAACCTTGCTAAACCACTTGAAAGTGCTAGATTTCTAAGTTTGTTTCCAAATGTGAGAGAAAAATACTGAAAGCAAATCTGTTATTGTAAGCTGATCTCTTATAATGAATTTATTTTTACACTAACCATGGATTTTTTTGTAACTTACAAACTTTAATAATTTCTACCTTAAATTTGGTAATTAAATTTTAGACAGGGACCACTTTTAACTTCATTGCATTCAAAAAAATATCCTTTCTTTTTAGGAATCTTATTGCAGTTATTTTTAAGTTTGTTCACAATCCATATAATATTCAAAGAAAAAATAAACTATTAATACCAAATTTTGAGACTACAAAAAAATTCTGAATATGTTATTTGATTATCTTGTTATATAGAGACATGATACAGACATCTGTTATTAAGATTTTGATAATTAGTTAATTTTCATGTCTGCAAAGGAAAGCCAGTATGAAACGAACACAAATATTTAGTTCCTGATCCAACATTATTGCTGTAAAGGACCTAGTTAATAATACTTTTATTTACAGTACATATGTCTCTATACTTACTACAAGTATTGGCAATGTTGTTTGTTTGGATTAGATGGTTATGCATAGTTAAGTTATTGCTGAATGTTTTTTCTTCTAAATTAGTATGTCAAAAAATCTAGAGTATTAACATTTCTTTTATTAGTTAATTTTTATGTAAATACTGATGGGAAAGTTTCCCCTTTTATTAACACAATTATCAACAATTACTAGTGACTAAGCAATAGCATTTCATCATTATTATTTTTGAAAATGTTTTATCTGTGCAGTAGTAATTAATGTAGCTACAGACTGTCAGTCTGAGTGTAACAAATTTCATCAAATAAACAACACAAGCATTCACAACTTGTCCTATGATTCAACTTCATTTTGTAAGCCAAGCGGACAAGTTTCCCCCTAGTTCACTGTATAGCCAAGGGGTAGAGGAGAAAGGAGACCTTGGAAGTCTCCAGTTAGAAATCCTGCCTATTTACATATGTTAGAAATCTATTGCTGCTTCCTAAGTAATCGGTCTTGCTACTTAGAGAGGAAGAAAAGGCTTACTGTAATTTTGCAGACTTGCGTCATATTTTTAATATAGTCTAAGATTTCACAACTTAGAATTCTGTATAACAAGGCTACAAGTAGTATTTCTCACTTGTATAAGAACTAAGTGTGAAAGAAACTTTACCAAAATAAGTACTTCGTGCACTTGAAAAAATCTGGATAGCAATTGACCAGCAATTATTGATTCATGATTATCCTGGTTTGGGCTAAATCAGAACTAATTCTGGTTTAGTGCTTTAACTTTTCAGTTAAGTCTCTTCTAACTAACTGCACTTTCTGAAACAGCAGCATGTTTTTCCAGACAGTGACTGCTTCTGGCAGTGACAAGGCCTGATGTTTATAGTTCGTACCAAGGAATGATATGCAGAGAGGCTCTTGCTTATACTTGTTCTTGTAGCAACCAAGGTCACTGCTCAATCTTGTACTCCGTGTTGGGGTGCTGGGAGTGAAAAGAGTCACAAGCACGTAAAAGGTCACACCTGCAGGGAGGAGCGAACCAGACAGGTGACCCAAAACTGACCAACAAATTATTCCATCCCATATACGTCATATTCAGTATAAAGCTGAGAGATCATGAGGGTCAATTGCTCTCTTCTTCGATGGCCGACATCTGAGGAGGACTCTGTCTGTTCTTCTGTCTTCAATCCCGATCCGTGCATCCCTGAATCCAGTGCCTGAGTCCAGCTCCTGCATCCCGTCCCTGTCTGCTGCTGAGTCCAGCCTGGGACTGCCCCAGTGCCAGCCCTGCAGTGTCAGTGGTGATGTATCGTCATCAGGGTGGGAGGAGTTGGGTTCAGTATTGGTTTTGTATATATTTGTATATATTTGTACATATTGTATATATTTCGTTATTCCCTTATTCTTATTACCTTTTCTTTTATTGTTATTGTTTCATTAAAGCTGTTTTAGTTTTTGTTTCCAAACCGTAAAGTCTCTCTCTCTTGTTCTCTCTCTCCTTTTCCCTTTTGGGAGGAGAGAGGGGTTAACAGAGAGCATCTGTCATTCATTAGTGGTGGCCCAGCCTCAACCTGTGACAATGATAAGGACAACAAACAGAAGTCTCCTTTAAGACAGACAGACAATTATTTCTGCCAAAAAAAAAGGATTCTATTCACTCTGAAAGCTAACATTGCAGATGAAAATATCTCTATCATCTTTTGTATAGCAGAAACTGATTTTCTGTCTTTGAGTGGCTGAAACTTTTGCTGCAGCAGGAGAGACTGTGAGTCTCTTTCCACCTTTTTTTGCAGCTGCTCATAATGTCTAAAAAACATGCTGAGAAGAAGAATGTAAGTGAATGATAGATGCATCCTATGGAGCTATCTATTCCTGGGTGCATGGCTACTTGAATTTGCAGATGTGTTTTATCAGATGAGTGTTTCATGGTATGTGACTAGTGCTGTTCAGAGAATCTGCTTGTGTGAACTCAGTGATCTACTTTTTTGCGCTGGGTTTACTTTGACAGTTAATCACTTTCTAATATTTTTCCACGGTGAGGACAGAGTAAGATCAGTAAACATAACTTACTGAAGTCAGGAATAAGAATGTGGAGCACATGGTGTCTGAAGGAGGAAAATATCTGCAGTGTATGTGAAGACAAAGCTAAATGTTTGCCATTTCAGTGAAACTAACATTAGTTGACAGTCTGTATGTCAGAGCTTCAGAAGTCTGTTCTTCAAAAAATTGCCTGAACGCAGTCTTAGATTTGAATGCATGAGTGAGCAGGTATATAAAAAGGGCACTCCTTGTCCCTTTTTTATAGGGGTATTCTATACAAATGGACTGCTTGACCTCTATTGGAAGATATGGTACTTAGTTAAGGTGTATACATGCTTAATGGTTAAAGAGCAAATGTTACAAGAGGAACCTGGACAGAAGTATGTCTCTAATTTCATTTCCAGTCTAACTGCAGAACCACAGAACAGTGGAAGTTGGAAGGAATCTCTGGGGATCATCTAGTCCAATGTCCAAGCTCAGAGTGAGGACAGATGGAGCAGGTTGCCCAGGACCATGTCCAGTCAAGTTTTGAGTGTCTTCAAGAGCAGATACAACTACTCTGGACAGTCCGCTCCATGTTTGACCACTCTCACAGTAAAACAGTATTTTCTTCATGTGTATGTTCACATGGAATTTCATGGTTTTTGGTTTGTGCGTATTGACTCTTGTCCTGTCAGTGGGCATCACTGAGGAAAGTCTGACTGCCTGCTCATCATTCCCTTCATGAGGTATTCATATATGTTGATAAGATCCCTCAGCACCTTTTCTTCTCGAGGCTGAACAGTCCCAGGTCTTTCAGCCTCTCTTCACAAGACAGGTGCTCCAGTCCCTTAATCAACTTAGTGACCTTTTGCTGGACTTGTACCCATGAGCCCAGAAGTGACTTGTATAAGAAGGTATTGGACTTGGGCAAAGTGTAGGCATAATGGAAGGGAGAATGTGCGTAGAAGGACCTGGGTAGAAGTATATGTATAATTATATTTCCAATCTAATCATGCAGTGGAAAAGACAGAATAATAAAAAAGAAAACACTAGAGATACTGAGGCTCTGAAGCAGGAGCCCAGAGGAGAAGTAGAAGGTTATAAAAGACAGACATACAATTTGGTGAGTAGAAGAGGAGAGAATAAAGAAAAAAAAGAAACATCAAGAATATATGAAATCATAAAGTGCGGTGCGAGCAAAAAGCCTGTCTTAATACTGTAGGTACTGAGAGGTCATAGGTACTCTGGAAATAAATATGTAATATATGAACTCTCTGAGCATCATAGAATACAGGTGTTTTCAAGGGAGAGAGTGGGCAAACAAATAACTCAGAATCTCTCTGTTTGCTAGATTCATTCCTTCATTCCATATTCTCAAGATTTTGCTGTTAAAATTCCTTGAGATTAATATTGTAAGCATGAAGGTCCAAATTTATTCATGAATCATTTGGTTTAGAACGTCTTCAGACTATGCAGACATTTACCATTGTGCCTTAGGTTATTGAGACTCGCTTATCAAACGAGGAAGCAGATGTTCTATGCAGATAAATTATATCTTCCATCAGTGAAAAATTATAGTTTTTCCAAGTAACATACTATTCCAAGTGGAATTCATCTCAGGTAACTGCATGTATCTGGAAGCTGGATGTCTACAACTAGTACCCCAAGTTTATAGCTATGGTAGAAGAAATAACACTGACAAGCACTTCCAACTGATTTGTCTTGGGTGCCTGTTTCATGGTGAGATGAATTGTCCCCAGGTTATGCCTGACTCTTTCTGTTGACTATGACAAAATGCAGGCAGGCTAGAAAATGTAGATATCTAACTTTTAGACATGTCAGAACAAATGGGTTAAATTTATTTAGCTACAGAGGACAGGCAGGATGAAGAGAAGTTATACCCTGTATAAACTGTTTATACTGAAGCACGGGTTTATTAGATCAGAAAATGTCATGTTTGTTCAAAATTTCATAGTCACAATTAGAGGATATGCTGGGTTAAAATTCTTTTTTTTTTTTTCATTCGCTCAGGAAAACCTGAAAGATCCTGAAAAAAAAAAAAAAAAACAAAAAAAAAACAGGAAGAAAAATTCTTCCTACCAACTACCAGTTTTGTTTCTATATTGGTTAAATTACCAGGACAACTCTGAAAAATGAAAGTGATACTACTTATTGTAGACAGCAATACCCTTTGCAGGCTTCAAAAGGATAGTCATGTTCCCAGAAGTCAGACAAGCTCCAGGAGAAGTAAGCGGCTTAAATTGCTGAAAATCATATTTCACGATCTGGTGCCATTGTGTCACTTTTTTGCCTCTGAATATGTCAAGAATACAGAAGAAAGATCTGTAAATCAAGAATTGTGTCTTTTGGTGTGTATAATCTTCAAAATGCTATCATTCTCTATGCAGCTTAGAAATACATTAAGGTACAACAAGAAAGAAGTCTTTTTGTATTTTATTCTTCTGCCATTACTTCCATATCAATTAATATCCATTCTTTCACGAATGTGTGTGTCAGCAAAGTATCTCTATTAGAGCGAATATGTGCCCAATCACTATATTTTTTTGTCTGTTCTTTGTGTTTTCAAAGAAAACAACATGAATAATGTGATTAATGTAGTGTAGTTGGGAAGGATATTAGAGGAAACACATACTTTAAAGGAAGTCAAATGCCCTACTGAGCTTTCTAAAGCAGTGTGGAGCATAATTATTTTAGTTCTTTGGAGTTTCATATTTTCTTTCAGCAGTGAATTAGGGATATATTAAATATATGTTTGTCAGTTTAGAGAAGAGATGTCCTCAGTTCATTTTTTTAAATTTGCATTTATATTAACAGTCAGGCAAGGTATAAGTAGGAGAATCATGGTCAAGGCTGCTTCAAAACTTGCATATATTATTATTGCGAATTTGCTATACGTCATTCATACACTAATACTGAGAAAAATAGTATTTCTTTATACCTCATCTTTGAAAAGGAAAAAAAAAAAAAAAAAAAAGGTGTCTCATCACTGAACAGGAAAAACCCAGTAACAACTGATTCATGTAGTATTAGAACAATGAATTTTGCATAAAAGTTAGTAAGACCACAAAGAAAGGTGAGGTATCCTTGGAATATTTGAAAAATTATAAATTTGTTTGACCAGAGGAAGAAAGTGAGATTTCAATGTCATGAAAGGAAAACCAGAGAACTTCAGATAGTTTGCTCTGAAAAATATGTAAGGCAAGAGAAAACTGGATAAGAAACTGTGATGAAAGAAGTTACAGAAAAATAAAATCTAAAAAGGGTTGTGAGGAATAACGAAGAAACTGGACAATCAATAGCAAGAAGCAGTATCTGTAACTGAAGACAAAAATGTGTAGCTATAACCAGGAGCTAAATCAATTTCAAATAGGTGTAGGAGCAGGCGCAGATGCATCTGCATTACAAGCATACAGCTGCACAAGTACCACTGTTTCTGCAAAAGTAATACTTTGTTAGGCCTCCTCATTTACTCCTGAGATAAGATAACTATGAAGACCTGGACAACACATACCCACTGGTGTCCTGATGTACATAACAACAAGAAACAAAAAAAAAGTGGAAGAAAATTTATCACAGAGGAAGAAGTTGACAAATAATGGAGTCCTACAGATAGTATTTTGTCACTAACATGTTTACGCCTTAATTTATACAGCTTGACCTTGTGATCAGAAATATTTCCCATAAACATAATCAATATCGGCCCTAAGAGAAAGAACTCTCTTTCAATACCAGCCTACTCTGCCAGAATGACACGTCCACGTAAGTTCTTCAGTATTTTAGCAAAGGAAAGTGTTAAGGGCTCCCACCGAAATAGTTTTATGTCACAAAATGAGTTTATTTTTGCAGAAGAACAAGCTGATTTCAAGCAAAGATGCAGCATAGTCAAAGACTAAGGAAGAATATGTAAATATGCAGATGCAAAAAAAACCAAACAGACCAACAGCATCACAACTACCTAGATATCCATAAAAAATTGATCATCTTTTTCAAGGAGCACTCTAAGCAGTGATGAAGAAGCAAGTATCAGCACGAGAATAATTGTGATCTTGAATATGTTCCAAGAGAGATGAGAACACACAGGAATATTGAGCAACAGATTTTGCACAGCAGCGCAAGTATGAGAAGCATGTATTTTCTTACTTTCTGTTCTCACGAATGTCACAAGAGTCATATTCGTTGGAAGTATAACCTCCACTTGATGGAAAAAAGAAACTGGTAAGATGAAAAAGACTACATCTAACAAGAAATTAGGAACATTATGCAACTGCCCACAAAATCAAAATTAAAGTAATAACAGTAAGAATGTCTTTGAAATACTCGATTTTAGATCCTAAAGAAATTGTAGAGAACACAGAACATATGACACTACTAAAGAAGCAGAACAGAATTTTTCAAACAGATGTAAACCTCTAGAATGCAATCATCCTAAATCCCCTTTACAGTTGAAGGACAGAAAGATGCATTTTTCAGGATTAATTTATCTCATGTTACAGTAGACACCCAAAAAGATCTGACGTGTCACTCCCTACAAGTGTCGTTTTTCCTTCCTGAGACTGAATAAAGTCAAGGATTTGTACCTCAGATTCAGAAACCTGTGCTGTAGATGTCGAAAAGTAAGTGAGGGGAACCTAGCAACACTAAATGAGTACAAAGTCAAAACGAAGTGGCTTAGCCATTACACAGAACAGGCCTAACTGCTAACATTGTCAAGATTACAATGGATTACAGCCAATCTTTTAAAATAAAGTCCATATGACTTAATCCATTCCATTATATGGAAGGGAAAATACCCTTTCATCTGGATAATAAATGCATTGCAGAATTATTTACCAGTACTTCAGAACCAATATAAACTATTATTAAATTTGCAACATAAAAACAGGTAAAAAATCTTTTCAAAGTCAACAACATTGTAAGGCACGTTCTTATTGTGTATAAATAAGCAGCGTGTAACGGTCCATCACATAAGAAAACCTGCCAAAATTAATTGTGCTGCATGAGCAGAGAAGGTCAGAGACAATCTGTTCACATTTGTCAGCAATTTTCAGACTGGGAATATTTTAATCCAAATAAAGCATAAGCAGATAGGGAAACATATATACATTTATTTATACACTTAAAACTATAAAAGCGGTACAGTTAATTCCACAGTAAATAAAACTGACAAAATAACTTATCCTTTATATAATGGTCTCAGTTCAAAACAGAAGGAGCAAACCCATCTAATGTAAATTGGCATTCTGTAGTGAAGTAAATTAAATATTTCTAATTTACACCACAGTAAGAACTGGCCTGAAATACCTAAACATTCTTTACATTTCTAGAAGTTATCTTTATTAGTTATAATAATTTCAGGTCCTTTCTAAAGTCTGGAATTCCTCTTCAGATTATCCTTTCTGAAAAACTTTAATTTACTTTCACATTATTTTCTCGTATCACAACATTGTGGTTTAATCCTGGGAGGCAGCTCAGCCCCACACAGCTACTCGCTCACTCATTTGCGGCAGGTTGGGGAAGAGAATCAGAAGGGTAATAGTGAGAAAACGTACAGATTGAGCTAAAGACAGTTTAATAGGTAAAGCAAAAGCTGCATGTGAAATCAAGGAATTAATTCATTATTTCCCATTGACAGGCAGGTGTTCGGCCATCTCCTGAAAGCAGGACTCTATGATGTATAATGGTTCCTTGGGAAGACAAACGTCATCACTCTAAATTTTCTCATGTTTCTTCTTCTTTCCCCCAGCTTTATATGCTGAGCATGATGTCATATGGTATGTAATATCCCATTGGCCAGTTGGGGTCAACTCTACCAGCTGTGTCCCCTCCCAACTTCTTGTGCACCCCCAGCCTACTCACTGGTGGGGTGGTATAAGTAGCAGAAAAAATCTTGGTGCTATATAAAGGACTGTTCAGCAATAACTAAAACATGGGTGTGTTATCAACACAGTTTTGGTCAAAACCCCAAAACATAGCACCATACAAACTACTATGACTAAAATTAACTCCATGCCAGCCAAAACCAGTACACACAGACACATAATTCTTGCCTGATTCTTCCCCATATCAATACTGCCAAGTGATCTTTTCTCCTTTCTGTGGTACACACTGGAGACTGTGCTTAACTCCTTGGATCAATTTGTAGGTTTTCCATATGAGTACAGAATTAAAAAAATGATGCTGTGAATCTTTTCTGCTTTTCATTTCTGTTCAGAACTTGTTATAATGCTAGCTACATATAGTCTAGTAGATGAAATGGGTCCAAGATTAAAAAAATCGCATGCCAGGTAGATAATTTCTAGATGGGTTCATTGATACAGACCTGAAAAGGTTGCCACAAATGGGCACCAACCTTTTATTGATTAGTTCTGTTATTATTGTGTTCAGAGTGGTCTTCGAAACATAGTGGCAAGCTGGACATTTTTATCAGAGCCTGGAATTCCATAAACAGAAGCTTTACCACATCTTTATCAACATTTATATCTCTGCTCAGAAGCCAATCAATAAAGAAACTAGTCCAAATATTATTTTCTCAAGGAGCTGGTCATTCCTTTTGAGATGATAGGTAGATGTTAGGGGTAGCACATCAAAGACATGTATGAATTAATTTTTAAAACATGTATATCAATGTATTAGAATTGTTTGTACATACTATTTTATGTAATATATTTAATCCTAAATGTATGAGGGTTGCAGAAATGTACACCTGAGACATGAATCACAGAGTCACAGAATGGTAGGAGTTCGAAGAGACCTCTGGAGATCATCTAGTCCAAACCCCTTGCTAAAGCAGGTTCATCTAGAGCAGGTAGCACAGGATTGCGACCAGGCAAGTTTTGAATATCTCCAGAGAAAGAGACTCCACAATCTCTCTGGGCAGCCTGTTCCAGTGCTGTCCTGCCCTCAGAGCAAAGAAGTTTTTCCTTATGTTCAGGTGAAACTTCCTGTGCTCAAGTTTATGCCTGTTACCCCTTGCCCTGTCACTGGGCACCACTGAAAAGAGCCTGGCCCCATCTTCTTGACACCCACCCTTTAGATATTTATAAGCATCGATAAGATTCCCTCTCAGTCTTCTCTAGGCTAAAGAGCCCCAAGTGTCTCAGCCTTTCCTCATAAGAGAGATGCTCCAGTCCCCTAGTCATCTTTGTAGCCTTCCACTGGACTCTCTCCAGTAGTTCCCTGTCTTTCTTGCAGTAGGCAGCCCCGAACTGGACACAGTACTTCAGAGGTGGCCTCACCAGGGCAGAGTAGAGGCAGAGGATAATTTCCCTTAATCTCACATCCACACGCTTCTTTTGATGTACCCCAGGATACCATTAGCCTACTTGGCCACAAGGGCACATTGCTGGCTCATGGTCAACTTTCCGTCCACCAGAACTCCCAGGTCCTTCTCTGCAGAGCTGCACTCCAGCAGGTGGACCCCCAGCCTGTACTGGTACATTGGGTTATTCCTCGGTGCAGGACCCTACACTTGCCCTTGTTGAACTTTATTAGGTTCCTCTCTGCCCAGCTCTCCAGCCTGTCTAGTTCTCACTAAAAGGGAGCACAGCCTTCCAGTGTATCAGCCACTCCTCACGGTTTTGTGTCATCAGTAAACCTGCTGAGGGTATGCTCTGTCCCTTCATCCAGGTCACTGATGAATATGTTGAACAAGACCAGACCCAGTACCAACCCCTGTGAACACCCCTAGTTACAGGCCTCCAGCTGGACCCTGCGCCGCTGATTAGCACCCTCTGAGCTATGCCATTCAGACAGTTCTCAATCCAGCTCACTGTCCACTTGTCTGTCCCACACTTCCTAAGCTTACCTATGAGGATGTGATGGGAGACAGTAAGTATATAAATAAACATAACATTTTCTTAAAAAAAAAAAAAGTAAGTAACAATGTCCTTCATATCCATAAACCAGCAATCGTGTTGGTCCAGATCAGAATTAAACCCCAGGCTTACTTGTGTCTCTTTTAAAAGACACTTCTCAAGGACCACCTGCCAGTTAAAGTGAAGAACTTGCGAAAGAACGAACAGGAAGAATTTGAGATTCCATGACCTCCAGCTGCCAGTCCAGGATGACATTAATTTCCCATGTATAAGGTACATATGTATATATGTTTCTGGATGCATGTGGATACCTCAGTCACTAGACATCTACAAGGTGTTACATGTATTTCAGATACCAGTATCCACTGTATGAATATATGAATGAGCTAGGTTTCCAAATTCTCAGAGGTGATTTAAGCCTAGATTTAGTTGCCTAAAGAAATGCTTGTAGCGCCACTTGACATGCCTTGAAATATTCTACCTGGCCTATGGTTTTCACTCTGGAAGAGCAAATGGTCTCCTAGAAGTCCTATGTCATATTGTCCTCCTGAGTATGACTTAGGTTCTTTAGGATGTTTCAAATAACTCTAGATACCTATATCTAAACAATAAACCCAGTGAATAAAATTTTTTGCAGTGTAGAGTGCTGCTCATCTCACTAAATGTAGTATAAAATTAATAATTCTAGATTCCATTGGATGTGCTGGCTATACCTTCATTGACTGTAACGTTGGTTTATGCAGATCCCCCAGAGGTTGAGAGCTCTTATAGTCATGGAAGTTTAGGTGTCCAAATATGGGAGAAAATCTCATCCTAAATGGATTTCTCTTATTGCAGGGATTGCAGACATTTGTCTACAAATTAAACAAATGGTGTATTTATTATTTCAAGTCAACACTGTCATTATATCCTTTAAGATTTAACAGCTCTAACTATAGCTGTTTTGTATTCTTTTGTAGTGCTATTGTTACATATATATATATATATACATACATGAACTAGTTTGGGCTATCGGTGGTATTGTAATTTAAGTTAATATTCAAATAATGTAAATCTTGCTTAAAATTTATTATTTCTTGATCACCCTCTATCACACTAAACCTATATGTGTCTAACTAAATCTAAACATATTTCCTCATATATATGTATAACAGATATAGATAATTCCATAATTCTTCATAAATTTGCATTTTAATAGAAGATGGAAAACAGTGTCTCAACTGCTGGTTAAAAAGTAAAATGATACTCCACATGTTAAGCAGAAAAAATGCCTTACTTTAATTGTAACAACAAAAAAAGAAAATTGACTGAGGGGTTAAATGCACAACACTGGCCTTTAATACAGAATGAATTACTCTTAAGTTAGTAATAGAATATAGATATTATAAACATTAGAGAAGTTATACATCAATGTTCTCCCACATGTCCTGTGACTTGTACTCATCATAATATCTACTGAGTCAGACTTGCATTTCTGAAAGAAACATTACAGCTCTTAGAGTATAATATTTTAGTCCTTCACAAATCCTGTAGGACAATGTTACATGTGATTGAGTCTTACAGGATTACCTCATAGTCATCTAGAAATCCCTTTAATCCATCAGAAAATCCTTAGGATTGTTTTGTAAAAGCACAAAGGTACATAGCTCCGACCAAGCCTGATTCTCTCACAGTTCCCTCAGGATATAAGAATCACATCCACAATTTCATGCAACGTTGGTGGCATTTTCTATTTAAGTTTAATAAACTCTTTTGTTTTTTATGGTTTGGATTCAAGCACAGAGCAAATGTAAAGGTTTACATTAGCTCAATTTATTTAATAAATTATGTTGGTCTGCTGTGTGTAAGATTCTAAAAAAGATAATTCATTTTCAAATGCTAGTAACTGTAATAAGATTCAAAGTTAAATAAAAGTGAGCCCTCTAACATCTAGAAACATCATCAGACTGAACCCTAAACTAGATTTATGAGTAAATACCTTCCCTGAATATACTTAATAAATTCAGCTACCATCAGTCTTTAATAGAGAAAAATTGTATACAGAGTGAGTTTGGGACAACATAACAACAGTATACATGTATATTATATGCAAATATGCACACAGTAAAAGAAAGGTCAAGGGTTAAGAGGAAGACTCATTCTTATAATTGTTTGGTTGTGGTTTTAAATTTACCACTGTAAAACTTGGAAAAGTTTGAGAATACATATATCTAGATATCTATATCTATATCTATATCTATATATGTTTGTACACGTGTGTATATTTTCATCTTTGGGCAGAGTCCAAGTGTGCAGAGATGTAGTTTGGAAAACACACCTGGAGTTTCACCAGTTGAAGGATTTGAAGGACAAGAAGAGTTTCTATAGGTATAACAGCAGGAAAAGCTAAACCAAGAAAACTGTGGGCCTGCTGCTGAACTGGACAGACAACCTGGTGACAAAGACCACAGAAAAGACTGAAATGCCTAATGTCTTCCGGATTGATTCCTGAAAACTGAAAGAAAGCAAATGATACATTTCTCTTCAAGAAAGACAAAGAGAATGATCCAGGGAACTGCAGGATAGTCAGCTTCAACTCAGCTTGCAATGGCACAAGTAATCTTGGAGACCATTTCCAGACACATGAAGGACAAGAAGAGAATAGCCAGCATGGGTTCATCAAAGGCAAATCTTGTGTGACCAACCCGATAGCCTTTTATGATGAGATGATTGGCTTGGTGGATGAGTGGAGAGTAGCGGATGTTGTTTATTTAGACTTCAGGGAAGTTTTTGACACTGTCTCCCATAGTGTCCTCATTGACAAACTGATGAAATATGGGCTAGATAAGTGATGGAGAGATGGATTAAAAACTGGCTGAACTACCGGGTCTAAAGAGTTGTGGTCAGCAGCACAAAGTCCAATTGCAGTCCAGTCATTAGTGGTGTACCTCAGGGGCTGATACTGGAGGCAATACTTCTTAGCATTTTCATTAAACAACTTGATGCACCCTCAGTAATTTTGCAGATGTTACAAAACTGTGAGAAGTGGGCGATAAAACAGTTGGTTTTATTGCTATCAGAGGGACCTCAACAAGCTGAAGATATGGGCTGACAGGAATCTTATGAAGTCCATCAAAAGAAAATGCAAAGTACTGTACCTGAGGAGGAACAGCCCCATGCACCAGTATAAGCTGGGGGCCAACTGGCTAGAAAGCAGTGTTACAGAAAAGGCCCTGGTGTTCCTGGTAGACAAGTTGAACATAAGCCAGCAATGTGCCTTCACCTCAAAGAGGCCAACAGAGACACTGCCCAAGAGGATAGCATTAGAAAGAACATTGCCAGCAGGTCAAGGGAGGTGATCCTTCTTTTTTGCTGAGGAAGACGTGACTGTTCACCTTGGAGGAGAGTAGGCCAGGAGAATCTTATAAATATACAGGAAGTTCCATTAAACAAGATTTTTTAATTTTGTTTTGCAGCTGGTCAAACAATGGAATAGGTTGCCCAGAGAGGCTGTGGAGTATCCACCCTTGGAGATACTCAAAACCCAACTGGATGTAGCCTTGTATTATTCTCAGAAGAAAGAATGATTATGATTTGAGTACCAATATCCTCTGTTTAATTTTTTTCTTTCTAGTCTCCAGATTTTCAGTAATTGAGTATAAAATTATTTAGTTTTCAATAACTGGAAAAATTTACCTCTGTTATAAAAAAAACAATAGATATTTACTATATTTACTTTTTTTTTTTTTTTTTTTTTACAAATGTTAACAGTGTGTGGTAACATAGTATTCATTTTTAGGAATGAGATTGGGTAATTAAGCAGCAAATATAGGCTGGCATGAGAAAGAACCCGTTGAATTAATACAGCTTGATCTTTCATGTTAATGTAGTTTATTTTAGTAGGAAAACTAACTTTTAAAAGGTATAAATAATGAACTACAAATGAATTATTGCAGCTATAGTAAAGGGTATCTGGTCAATATGCATCCTGTCATTTCTAGTAAAAATATTCCAGCAGCGAATCTCTATAAAGTCCTGCTTTCTTGGTAACATCCATGGGCTATATTCATAAATGCAATGAAAAACTTGAAAGCTTTGTACAGCAAGAACCATGATTTGACTTAATTATGATATTAGAGAGACAACAATGTCTCAGAGGCTATAGAATCAGAATCAGGAGGAGTGTTTTATTCTCAAGTGCTGTCTATTATTGTAATTTTAATGAAATAAATGCAATTGTAATACAATATACCAGGTGAGTCTGACATGGTTTAAAATTTTCATTCCTTTTCTGAGATTGGCTCCTGACTCAGTATTTAAATTTTATTAAATCACCTCAACTGTCTGAACATTGGTTTTCAAATATTTGAAATGAAGAAGTGTGTACTTATCTTTCCTGATAGAAGTCTTTAAAAACCTCCATAGGAATGCATGTTCTGCATATTATCCACGAATATAGATGGTATTGCATCAAACTACATTACATCAGTTTGTGAACATACTATATAAGGCATTGCAGTGCTTTTTTATGATAATAGAGCACACTACATAGCATTATATACATATTAGTAATGTATTTTTATAATACTGTAATTAAAGAACACTTGTACACTTTTATGATGTTAATCTTCCAGCTGGTATTATAGTTCATTCTGGACCCGAGTGATGTTTTACCAATAAAGCTAAAAGCACAGTTTTCTAATCATACATGAAATTGCTTTGTACCCTTCTGTCAACAAAGTCTAAAATTAATGATACTTGCTTATGTTTCTTCACAACTTAGCTAATCAAGCTAAATAGCAAAAGCTTGTACATGTACAGAACTACTACCTGTAGGAGATTGCTTGTCTGTGCCTTTCCACTGTTATCATTCTTGCAAAAGCATCCTGTAATTGTGAATTGAATAATTCTCTCCTAACCATTTCTCTTCATATATTCAGGCTCTATACACCATGGCAAATCACACTGGTCGGTTTAACCAATCACTGATCCAAGAGTCTGATTCAGTACTTTGACCAAAACTAGCTTAGAGTATCACCAAGGTACAGGAGGCTAGTTATGGATACCTTCCTTTCATCAGTTTGTAGGTGTGAGCAAGTGGGAGAGGTGCACAGTGGTAGAAGGTGCAAGTGAAGGAACAATTTCAAGAAATCAGCACAGAAATGAGGACCTCAAGGCTAGCCTATGGTATGCCTATGAATAAGGGCCAGTACATTGACTCTGAGCCATAGTGGTATGTTGTGGCTCACATCTATATGGCTGAACTACCACATCTATATTGCTTACAGTGACTAGTTCCTTACCTGCGCTATCATCCATACTTTGTCATTGCCTGAAACAGAGATTGTTGGTATGGTCTGGAACTGTGCAAAGGCATGTAACAAGTAGCCAGGATGGGTAACCACAGGCTGTTGCTTGATGCCATATCCTGATCTTATTTAGTTTACTAGTATAGACAAAAGACCTAAATAACACCTTCCATCTCACTGTTTTCTCCTGTACAGCTCCTGGAAGTCCCTATGCCATTTACTGAGCTCCATGAGCAATGATGATGAATGGGTTAAGGAAGAATATACCATTCTCACTGAGCTGAGTGTTGGACTGCAAGACTTTCCTGCATAGAGGCAAAAATGGAAAACTGTTCAGGAATCAGGTATAACTGTAACAACTGGGTGTGCAGAATCAGGATGAACTGCCTACAGCACCACAGACAATTCATGGGGACAGTTACTCATCCCTCCCTCTAGTACCCCTCTTGTACCAGGACATCATAGCAGAAGTATCGTAAAGTGGTCTAGTACAGAATATCATCTGAATTTCCCTGAATGTTACCATGGGAGAGCTGCAGAGGAAATGACATCCACATGTTATTGTAGAAGATAAAAAATTTAAAGTAAAATTCAGTCAAAAGCAGTTCAAACAAATTAAAGAAATTAATAGATTATCATGAAGAAATTGACCCTAAGCTTCAGGTTGAATCCAGCAAGACATAGCGTGCAATTTCCCTTTAAGTCTGCTGGTTTCTGGTGCTATATCCTGGGAAGTTTCATATTATAATGGGAGTCAAAGAATGAATGTCACTAGTACTCAAAATTACAACTGAGTTGCAGACTCTGTAAGAAGCTGAGTACACAATTCTTGTCTCAGATGCCTATGTTCTAGATGTAGCTATAGACATGATGGAAAAGACGGAGACCAGTGCAGGGCTAGGGGTAACACCTGAAGGTGCTGCTGTCAGGCACAAATGTCCCTCAATGAAGTCAATACAGTTCAATAAGTTAATAAAATTTGTCTTACCTTGTAGTGGAATTGCAACTACCAGCACAGCCATATAAGTGTAAATATTTAGGGTGAAATTTTGATCTAGATGAAGGTCGTAGTAAACGTCTCAAAATTTGCTCAGGCATTCAGTCCTATTGTTGGCTATATTTCTTCATTGTGATGTGATTTGTTCTAAGGCAAATGCTATAATTCAAAACCTTAGTCAACTTGTTAAACACAAATCACACTTTTACCAGTGGCTTTCATCATGATGGAAACAGCCTACAATCTGAGTCTTCTGCTAATAAAGGATACTTCCGCTAGTAAAGTAGGGTCAGAAGACTATAAAAACTGAAATTAAGCATCATAAGCATTTGAATTAGGCAAAGAAATGCCATTGATGTTTGGTGGAATGGGTGAATGGAGATATAAATTCAGAGGAATAAACTTTCATGGTGGTAACCTACACAAGATGTAAAATGGAAATATGTAGCACTCCACCATCTACTTCTGTGTTTATCAGCTGGAAATTTGAATCTTTACTGAGTTCACCAACCTACAAGAGTAAACACAGGAGAGTTCTGCTTGAAAAATCATGAAGGTGTAATTGATAGGACTTGTGGCTTCCTGTTCCTTGTTGAACTGGAACTGTTGAACAATACTTGAATTAGGAAAATTAATTGAATTTTGACTCCTTTAGATCTATTTTTTAATCCTTTTACTGAAGTCTCTATCCCTAGTTTTACCTTAAATGTAACCTTAGATGGATTTTTTTTTTTAAAAATATGATTTTTTAAAAATAACCATTTGTATGACTTTCTACATTATAAGATGAACCATATAGTTCTAGAACAGTAATTACTTTAAGATCTTCAGAAAGCATGAACAGAAGAACGTTATGAATTTTGATGAGTCCATTCATATCTTCCATGTACAACAAACCCAGACTGAAGGAAATAAAGCCAACAGTCTGTTGTTTCTTCTCTATGACGCAGCCACTTTTCCTTTTCCACTTCAGGCAACAGTTATGCAAAATATATCCTGAATCATGATCTGCAGAAATAATGAAGAACTCTCACTCTTTTTCTCAGAGTGAGAAATCCTTCGTGGTTTTCCCACATGGGTTGATGCTCCTTTGCATTGACCTTCCATCAGAATTGTGTCAAAAAGGGCCCTGCAAACCTCAGGATTTACCCATCCCCTCACATGATCTTGTCTTTCTTCATTCAAAAACATATTAATTCCTTAAGAGAAAGCCATTTTTTAAAGAGGTTCCATTTGACTATACGAAAGCTGTCCAAGCTTCCTACATATTTATATCAAAATTTCTTCCTCTCCCCACCAGAGCTCTCAAAGAACTCTATGTTCTGATATTACTGTTCTCTCTCAACACTGTTCACTTTGGACTTTTGCTACTTGCACAGAAAACATCTTTCTCTCTAGGTGCCTGGACATGTTTCAACATACGTCTTCTATCCAGAAAGCTGTCTGCATGAATGGAATACCACAATCTTTCAGCTTGTCCCTCTGCTGAATCCTTATGTTTTAGGTAAATACACTTGTCTTCTTAGAACTTAAAATGGAAAGTGTGAATCTTCTGTTTGGTTTTGTGTTTTTTTTTCTTGTCAAAGTGACTGCTTTGAAGAACTGAGACATAGGGACTTATTCAATTGCCTAAACATAGATATCAAATACTACTATTTAAGGTATTTGGTCCAGCCTGCAGATGCTGTTTCCAGGAGAACATGGGCTTTCTCAGTTCTGCGTCATACTGTCAACTCCATGAAGATATTTTTATTAACCTAAGGGATTCAAATGACATGAAGCTTCTGATTTTGGTAAATAAATCCGATAGAGGGGATTTGGCATGTTTTCATGAACAAAAACAATACTGAGAGTTCAATTACCTTAAAACACAGATATATCCTATGTCAGTAGAGCATGCACAGTTTTAATTTCTTGCTTTATATTTCAAAACAGATTTGGGCTTGGATTAAAAAAAAAATTTCTTCAAATTTTAATAAAGGCTTCTTCTGAAACTATTTGAAGTCAATGGAAAGAGTCCAAAATTACTTTTACTTTGAATTAATCATAAATTGCATTGCCCATATATCTTTGACCATTACATCCTACTGTCTGTCAAGTTTTCAATCTGTAAGGAAGTAATTTTTCACTGTTCTTAGTAATGTTAATTCCAATGAATATTATGTTATACCCCAGACATGCAAGCTTTTCCTGAAGAGATGCAAAGAAGTAACAAGTATTCATGACAGTTGACACTATCTCTGAAAGCCATATTGATTACTAAAAGAGTCAAATACGGATTTATTAAATTTAAAATTAAAAAAAAAAAAAACTCTTGAAGTGAAATATAATGTTTCATACAGACACTTAATATAAGCAGAAATTACTTTTCCTTCATGGAAAATTAAGTTATTTTTTTCTTCCTATTAGCATTTCAATTGAAAGCATTTCCACTCATTTCCTTCTTAATGGACATATAAAAATAGCAATAGCCTTTAAGTACTGCTTTTTTTAAGCAAAAAAAATCCTTTTACATTAAGAACCTTAATAAAGTCTCTAAATAGGAGTGGTGCAAACAGTAAAGCAGTGAAATTGCTTGTTTCAATTCCATAAATATACATTGATTTTTATACTGGTTCATATTTATGCCCAGAACAGTCCTTAGCACTTTTTGCTGATGGTCACTTTAAGTAGAAAACTCATACATACAGTGTACATACAGTGTAACAGACTCAGGCACATTTTTTTTAGGCTAACTGTGCTGTATTTCCTGAAATTGTGTGGCTCTGCCAAAAAATTCCTTAATGCAGGGGTTTGAATATTTAAAGGTTATGGTTTGAAAAGAAAATTAAGTTTTGCAAGTAAACTACCGACTACCCGGAGTATCCTAATGGAGGCAAAGTGGCATATGTAGGTAACTGATCACAGTATAGCTAAAGCAATGTTTTTGTGGAAACAGCAGTTATAGTTCATACATGAGCGGGACCATTCTGCAGACTGCAGGATCAGTTATGGAATGTAGATTGTTAAGGGGGCACAAATTATTTGATTTGTTTAAATCCTACTGATTTCAGTTGCATTTCACCAGATGGCTTTCAGAATGGGTAGTCAAATATATATGTGAACCATGTATGTAATTTCTTTCCTTTTTATTTTCCCAAATGATCAGGCCTTTAACCTTACATAACTTCTCAACATAATCAACTATTGAGACACTAAAGATACTTAAGATGGTTATATCAGTTGAAATATAGTCATATTCAAGGGAGTCATTTTATAGTACATCTTCAGTTTGTTTTTTCAAAATCCTTTCTTCTAAGGCAGAATCGTATCATAGAACCATAGAATGGTTTGTGTTGGAAGGGACCTCAGAGATCATCTAGTTCCAACCTCCCTGCCGTGGCAGGGACACCTCCCACTAGACCAGGTTGCTCAAGGCCCCATACAACCTGGTCTGGAACACTTCCAAGAATGGAGCATCAACAACTTCCTTAGGCAACCTGTTCCAGTGTCTCACCACACTCAGGGTGAAGAACTTCTTTGTATCTAGTCTCCCAGCTTCCAACCATTACCCGTTGTCCCATCACTGCAGGCCCTTGTAAAAAGTCCCTTCCCAGCCTTCTACCTTCTGTTCTTCTTCTAAAAATACTTAACTTCACAAACTGTTCTTCTATCTACTGTCAATTACTTCAATTTAATTTCAATATTATAATTTAGGCATTAGAAATAGATAAAAACAAGCAGTGTCTAACTCAAATTTAAGTTTAATGAGAATTCTTTAATGCTGTGGTTCTGTTTTTAACCGTGAAGACAATATTTGTTGCAGTAGTTGCTATAAGCTTACTATGAAGGTCTCCTTGTTTATCATAGCATTCAAAGTCAAAAGAACTAAGTAGTAATCTTCAGATGACAAAAAACAAATATAAGGTAGATGAATTTAAAAACAAAGAAACCCCAAAACATCAAAAAGCAAAAGCAAAACCAAAAAAACTCAAAAAACACCAAAACCCAAACACCTGGATACACAAATCCTAATTAATAGGAAGAAGTAGAGACAATAAAAAGCACTGTAAGTCTAATGTCACTGACTGTTGGGCTGTTAAAGGAACTCATTAAGCATAACCCTGAAGAGGTTAATTCAGAACTTTGCAAATGGTAAGAAGTGGGGAAACAGACAGTCATGAGTCTCATGGAAAACAGCAAATACGAGTACACATTCAGCTGGTCTTAAGTTCTTGTGCCTACCACATCTCTGCTATTAGTAGCTGAACTCGAATAAATTTCTAATGCTATTATACAGGCCAACTGCACAGTATCACATGCTATCATCACACTTTTTATTCTAAATAAGCAGAAGACCAAGTGATTCATAGCAGGTGAGCAAATGCAGCAGTTCAGTCAGGACTTCAGTCATTGTTCTGAAAAGAATGGCTTTTTCCCATCCTGCTTCATTTTGGCATAATATTAAAAATAGTTAGCATAATTTTCCTGGAATTATCTGGTCTAACTTACTGTCTTTTCTGTTTTTCAAAACCTGTCTTCTTAGCTTCATGTCTTCAATCACAATTCAGACTTTTTTTTTGTTTTGCTTTTTTTAATAATCTTTCTATTATCTGCTTTATAGGAGAGACGGAAGAGGGAGAAGGAAGAACTGACTTCCCTTTGATATTTAGTCAAAAATAGATCTAACAAAAATAAATAAAGGGTTAACTTTGAAACAAATACATCCTTTCTTAAATTATAGAATCATAGAACAAATTCTTTCATAAAACCTTTAACTATTTAAAGATTCCAATGTATTTACATTCAACATTCGCCAAAATACAGAAAACTCCAGCTCTTTGCAGAGACCTTAGGACCCTGCTTAATAGTCATGTCCTTTCTCTAAGAGCAGGGAATGGAAAAGCAGGAGGAAGGTTTTACTTCTGCTTCTGCCTCATCTCAGTTCCCAAATTGATAGAGTTCCTCATTGTCCTTGAGAAACTTCTGAACTAAATCCAAGTTGCTATATGTGTGTGTGTGTGTATATATGTAAGAGGAAACTCAGGTCTATATTTACTGGTACAATTACTGAATGAAATCAGAGGTTTGCTGCATACCTTATTACAAGGTGGCAGAGAAGGAACTGATATTTTCCATTTTCCTGCCACCTTTTGCAGTAGCTTTTACAATAGAAAAAAGATCCCACAAATAGGTTTTTGTCATCTTTCCTCTTTGCATAGCCATTATCCTCCTCAACAAGAAAGAATGTGATAAGAAAGAAGAACAAGTTTATATGTTTACTGCTTCAGGTTCAAGGAACTAATCCTTGGTCAATATATCGAGTAACAATGACCCCTGGAATTCATCTACAAATCTTTCAGCTGCTTCTTGAGAAGAATGACTGCATTTGTACGACAAGAATGACTGCGTATGTATGACACAGCACCTAGCTCTGGTTCTCTGCTAGACTCTGTGTACTGCCCTTGTAGCTGTATAATATGATATTGTTTTGTGTACTTTCCTCACTTCAGTGTTAGGCATAATGGTGTCATGGTGTGGCAACACACAAGAGTGTGTGTTTTTATTTTACTTTAATTATGATTTTATTTTTTAACGTGAACCTGAAGGTATGCACTGCTTGCATCTTGCTGTAACATGAGACCATATGAGAGATTGTTTGATGGATAAAAATATACATTCGAGAAAGCTTCAGTGGTGCTTCTTATCAAAGATAGTGCTATCTTGTCAATGCTGCCTTTTGGAGGTGGTGCCTGGAGCAAAGTATCCACTGAACAAAGCCTACACGTTGTTTTGAGAAAGGTAGTTGAAGTACCAATCTAGGGAGCAAGTTAACAATTAAGTAACTTGAATGATGAAAGTGCAATGTACTTTTTACTTTTACCATCTTCTGTTTAGTAAGATGGTTATAGCTTGAGAAACTCATTATGCTCTATATTTGTCTGCATCTCCACCCTAATCATACTAGTACTGGTACAAAAGCTTCAGAATACTAAAACAGTTGGTGCTAATGCGATACTTTCTGAGGTATCACAATTGCAGTATCATTACAGCTACTGTCTGTGCAAAATACAGTCACTGATATAAATAGTTCAGCCCTAATGTTGGTTGATACTAATTAGTACAGATGCAAAGATTGGCAAGAACTTAGCTGCCAAACAGAGCAGATGATTGTGTTCTCCATTCTGCCTTTTTGTCTGTGGAGGCATATTCAGTTTTTTCCAGCTGAGCTGCGAATTGTGCTAAAGGTAATTTAATGGAATACTCAGCTTTCTACCTCTCCCTTAAATGTTTGGAATTGAAAAGACTTTAGAGGGATGCTGGCAGAAAAAAAAAAAAGTGATCTTATGAGATCTCATGAGATAGTCAAAATATTAATTTTGACAATTCACAATGAAAGGAGACAAAGACATTTACTTTATCTAGTTTAAAATGAGGTAATTTTATCTACCTCCAAAAAAGGTATATAAAGTATATAAACATCTTCAGTTCAGCCTTCTCTCTAAATTTTCATACCTGAAACATGTCTAAGTCCTGCTGATTCTTTCTGACCAGCAAACCCACTCTGTAGACATACATAATTTGATATATTGCATCATAATCTTATATTTGCAAGCCTGTTTTAAAATGTTCATAAAGAATACCATCATTGTACTTGGACTGATATCATGTAAACTGCTTTTTTAAAGACATCTTCAGAACCTTTCTGCCTATAAGATGTTGCTTATATAGGAAGGAATAGTTTTACTTCTTTCAGCTATAAATTTAATGCTAAATTTTAAGTATTTTTTGGTAGGAAAAAAAAGTAACAATAAAGGAAATTAATTCCTAATAGAAAATTACTGTTGTATTCACTCATCTTTCCCCCATATATTCTGACTTAAGTTACTACTACTGCACTAAAACTATTTTTTTATTAATAATCTTTGTCTTTCTTCGAATATATCTTTGGGATAAAGAATATGTCCTTGCATATGCATTTTTGTGTATGCCTGCTTACACAGAACATCATTGATTTATGGGACCACATAGATTTATGTTCTTCTAAGTAAGCATTTTTTTAAAAATAGTTTTACTATTTACTATAAGGAAAAAAGGAAGGGATGGAAGGGAGGAAGGAAGGGAGGAAGAAGGAAGCAGGGAAGGGGAGAAGGGAGGAAAGAGGAAGAGGGAAGGAAGGAAAGAAAAATGCAAGGAAGGATTCAAGGAAGGAATGAGCCTTTTATTTTCTCTTCTAGGACTTTATTTTATGATATTAAAGTACATTTGGGGTTATATTTTGGCTTGCTTAAGTGCTTTATTGTACAAAAACTTCTAAAAAGGAACTCATGATTCCCTTTTTACTTTTCAGACTAATAATATTTACAAAGTACTTTCTAGATATTGTAGAAGGGTTGAGAAGTCAGTGCTGAATTTCATTTCCTAGATCCAACTTTGAGAGGCCAAGAATTTTAATGAACAGATGTATACAATGAAGGTCATTAATTAAAGATTTGAGACTGATTGGAATGGTAGTATTATTCTTGATCCACAAACACTGACACTCATAATGATCATTATGTCAGCACCTCTCTTCTCCCTCAGCTCACAGGAATAAAAAA
Organism: Leptosomus discolor; assembly: GCF_034619465.1. NCBI lineage: Eukaryota > Metazoa > Chordata > Aves > Leptosomiformes > Leptosomidae > Leptosomus > Leptosomus discolor. The sequence continues at coordinate 42,458,754 of NC_141391.1, read as the reverse complement.
AACCCTTCACAGTTTTGTTTTGGTTGGATGGTTTGTTTGTTGTTTTCCCTTCTTTTCCTCTTCTTTCTAACTCTTGAAGAACAGGGCATGGAATCCTGCATGTGTAGATCTAGTCTGCTTCTTATCTGGGATTTGTAGTTGTATTCAAGTCTATTACAGTTGCAGAACCATAAGTCACTAGACATGGGTCATATTGCATGTACATCAAACAGCATATCTTCTTCTAATGCCAAGATGTGAAATCTCTAGCACTGACATCACACATCACTGGTTTCTACTCACAAGTCAATCCATGGATCCAAAGAATAGAAAATTACAAAGATGTGGGTTACATGTATCAAGAAAATCAATACACTTCTTCTGTGGTGGCCAGGAAAACCAACCTGATTCATTTCACATAAAAAATCCTCCAATTGCCCTACTCCAGAACAACTTAGGTTTGGCAAACTGAATTTTTATATTTCAATTTATAGCCCTTATCCTGCCAGTATAGTATAAAGCATGCCATCTGCACCTGGTACAGTTCAGCACAACGTAAATTAGTGTGAAAGTACAGAAATTTTTAGTCATCGATATGTATTGGTAACATATTATATTCATTTAAATATGATTCACATATATATTTTTTTTCATCTGTCTATATGTGGGTGAATTAATTCCTCTTTTTCTGGTTTCTGAAATTTCTTTCCATATATTTTTTCCCCTGTAGTTCCCATTTAAGCCCAACTTCTTTTCTCTCAACTTTCTCCATTTTTATTCTTTTCTTTTTTTTTTTTTTTTTAAATTGCTGTCTTTCTTCCACTGTTTTATCTTAATCAGCTATCGCATAAAAAATTATAGATAAAAAGCTAGGAAATAGATATCTGGTATATTTGCTCCTCTCTGATGTGATTCCCCATAGAATGGGAGTGTTCTATGACAGAACGAGAATTTTAAAATGAAAGTGGAAAGTACCAGAGAAGGAACATGAGGACCCAAAGAGAGGTGGAAAGAGAACTACTGCAAAGACAGGACTTTCTGATTGTCTTTATCTGATTTATCATTATGTCACTTATACATGGAATGCTTATAAAATGAATGTGTCAGATGGTCTATTTTATAACCATTGGCCAACTAGAAAATTCCAGGACTTTGGAGAATGTCTATATTTGATTCAGTATTTGCTGCAACACAGTTATTTGACATGTCTGTAATTTTATACCATTTTGATTTTAAGGAGTGGGAATCATATGGACCTCCAATGCTCACCATAAGGAGACAGAGAAAAATGATAACAGTTTTAGATTTGTTTAAGATTTAAATTTATTTTTTTAGTTTTGATGCTGCTTTATATTTAATCTCACTTTTTGAGAAACAGTTAACATTTGCTTAAATTCAGTCATGCAGTAGCAGTCATTCTGTGTCTCACATCAGCCCTTGTTCTGTGTGTGTTTTTAAGACAGGCTATAAGGCCAAAGCACAGCTTCGTGTCTGACTCTATACTGTGGGACAGGACTATGTATGATATAATCCTCATTCATGGTTCCTTGAGACCAACTCCTGATTCTATGAGAGATGAAGTCTTCCACTGACACCATTTCTAATCACTGCCTACTTTTACAAAGGAAACCAAAGTATATGAGAAGAGATGGAGTGGTAGTGCACTTTGATACTCTGAGGAAGATGATCAAAGGGTGAGAAGTGAGGAGAGCTCCAGGGACCACACTTTCTCTGAGAACAGAACATGCCCAGAGCACTCCTCTTGGAACCCAGCTTTCATGACACCCTCTGCAGAGACCCAATGCATGGTGTAAATTCAACCATTGTGGAAAAGGGTGACAGAATTTATTGTCAATGGGATTTTTTTAAACTTTTTATACTCTTAAAGTGCTCCATATGCTATACGTTTTGTTCCCTAGGGCATCTGAATCGCACATAAGGAAACAGAATCAAGTTCTTCTGTTCATAGGATAGCAGAATAAAAAAAAAAGAAACAGATTCTCATTTACATTGACAGCTATACTGTCTCTTCACTACCAGCTGAATTAAACTGAAAGAGAAGTGAACCAAATACAATATTGAAGATAAAAATATCACTGGAAAAATGAGTTTTCATGGAAAGTCAGACTGAAGGCTAAGGAAGTCATTGGGGAGATAGTCTACAAATTAATTCAAATGTAGTCAAATTGAAAAAAGCAGCATACACATTTTGAAATGTTATATTACTATCAAAGTACACTTTGCTATTCCTTCCGGACTGCCCAAGATATCTCTGCTACTGCCTTCAGAATATGATGGTAGGTTGAAAGAAGGTATAAAGAAGTAATTTCTGTTGATGTTTACAGTTTCCTGCCTAATACAATCCTCCATACCATCTGATTTATTAACAATAAAACTGGTTAGAATTAAAATAAAAAGCAAAATAATCACAAAATTCCTTAGCACTGGAGCGCTAAAAAAGTATACGTTTATAACAGTATAAACATTTGGATAAGCTCAACCCTTTTGTCTGACTAAAACAGAAAGATGGAAATGTGTCATTTGATACTGCTTCTTCTTTTTATGTAGTTTTTTATTTCATCTGTGGAGTAGTAAATAGATCAATAGTATGTAAAAAACAGTACAGTGTGGAAATTAAATTTTTGAATATGCAATACAGCATGCAAAGTGAAAATTTTCTATGCTTTTAGGATACATATTAAATTATTGCAGATGATGGATGAAGCTGAAGTGATAGCTTCAGTGAAGTTATAGCTTGTCTATCAAAACTAAAGAACTGTCAAAATGAGAAAAGAAGTTCATTTAACCCAGTAGTTTTTTTCTTCCAGTAATGTTGAAGATTTTTTGGAAAATAATACAAGCAGCAGGTAGTCTACAAGTAATATTTCTCTTGATGTTACATCACAGACTCCAGCAGTCTGAACATTTGGGATTTCCCCATCCTAAGGATACATATTTCAATTTTCTTTGCTTGAAAATATTGAAGTTAACGTGTCCCTACAGTAATGACTGATGGCCTAAAGATTCAAGAATTACAAATAAATAAACGTTCCTTTCAATTTGGGTTGTGAGAATTAGGAGTAATTGATACAGAAGAAAAGTGTAAAAGAAATGTATTAGTGTAAGATTATAGCTGTCCTTACAAACAGTTTTATTTGTGTCCTTAGACGGTCACAATGTTACTCTCATAGAATCATAGAATTGTTAGGTTGGAAGAGAATTCTAAGATCATCAAGTCCAACCATCAACCCAATACCACCATGCCCCCTAAACCTTGTCCCGAAGTGCCCCATCAACAGGTTTTTTGAACACCTCCAGGGATGGTGACTCCACCACTTCCCTCAGCAGCCCATTCCAAAGTTTGACCACTCTTTCAGCAAAGAAATTCTTCCTAATGTTCAATCTAAACCTCCCTTGACACAACTTGAGGCCATTTCCTCCTGTCCTATTGCTAGTTACTTGGGAGAAAAGACCGACACCCACATCACTATAACCTCCTTTCAGGTAGTTGTAGAGAGCAATAAGGTCTCCCCTCAGCCTCCTCTTCTCCAGGCTAAACAACCCCCATTTCCTCAGCCAGTCCTCATAGGACTTGTGCTCTAGACCCTTCACCAGCTCCATTGCCCTTCTCTGGACATGCTCCAGCACCTCAATGTCTTTCTCGTAGTGAGCGGCCCAAAACTGCACACAGTCTTCGAGGTGTGGCCTCACCAGTGCCAAGTACAGGGGCATGATCACTTCTCTGGTCCTGCTGGCCCCACTATTTCTGATACAGGCCAGGATGCTGTTGGCCTTCTTGGCCACCTGGGCACACTGCTGGCTCATGTTCAGCCAGCTGTCGACCAGCACCCTCAGGTCCTTTTCTGCCAGGCAGCTTTCCAGCCACTCATCCCCAAGCCTGTAGCGCTGCATGGGGTTGTTGTTACCCAAGTTCAGGTCCTGGCACTTGGCTTTGTTGAACCTCATACAATTGACCTCAGCCGATTGATCCAGCCTGTCCAGATGCCTCTGCAGAGCCTCCCTACCTTCAACCAGATCAACACTGCCACCCAAACTGGTGTCATCTGGAAACCTATTGAGGTAGCCCTCAATTATTGATAAAGATCAAGTAGGTCACTTTTATTTAAGAGTCTTTTGAAGATTGTGGAGACCTGAAATCAGGACTTAAAACATGCCTTACGAGCACACAAGGATTACCTAATATACACTTCATTAAGTTAAGCATTATGATTGCTATACATATGCCATTATCAGCAAATCTCAGCTGACTGGGCTAAGACATTGCTATTTAGTATGAATTCAGTGATCTCACTTCTGAATTCTTCTTCTACTTCCTTATCTTGTTTACTTTGGTACATTTATGCTGCCTTGCTTACAGAATAAAATATTAGGAGTGGTTAGGGCTCATTAACTTCTTGCAGTAAAACAGGGCCCTATGTCACAATGGCTACTGTAATATTACTACTGTGTTATGGATAGTAATTATTTCTCTGTTAAAAAATGTTCACAGAAGCACAAGATTTTGCAGTATTACCTAAAGAGAGATGGAAACAAAGTTTTTAGAAGTAGAGTTGTAAAAGCTTCTTCCTGACCTCTACCAAACAGGTAAGTTTATCATCATAGATTCACATAATGTTTTTGATTGGAAGGGACCTTAAAGATCATCTAGTTCACAACAGACAAGAATCTTTTGCAATACAAGAAAAAAAGTGATAGATTCACTGCAGATTTGACTATTTTGTGTGTGTGTGTGAATGGTTTAGAAGTGGTTTGGCAGGTTATGAAAAGGAAGAGGCATAGATAGAGCACATTACAGGTAGTTGTGTGCCAGAGTGACATGCTCTGAGTACAACTTAGAATAGATGCATTCTAAAGAAGCTCAAAAATGGAACTGACAGAACTTCAGACAACTGAACTAGCACATTGGGTAACTGTAGAGTACTAGTGCATTGTGCCAGGTAGGCCATAATTAGTGTACTACCCCTATCGAGGATTTAAAATTAGGCAGGACTGACTGTCAGAAATATCCAGCCAACAGCAGCTTTTAGCATTAAAAATTAGATATTTAAACTTTCATACTCAAAAGCATTAAGTCTTATAGAAAAAAATAGCTGATACTTCCAGAAAAGACAGTAACTGTTCCACAGTACAGTCCATGTGGATTCTTGCATTTTGGGGAGGGTTTTCTGACTGGTACAGCTGACCTATGACCCTGAAGCCTGGCAGTTCAAAATACGCTTACCAAGAGGCAAGCTTCAATAAAGCAGGAATTGTGTCTTTTAATCACATGTTAGTGTCAGAAACGTTATGTGTACCAGGAGATCTGCATGGTCTACCCTGATTCAGCGTGACACAAAAATGTTAAATACGCACTTTAATGGCAAACCTCCAAGCAGTTCTGTCCCAGTACTGCAGTGTAAACATTGACATGCTAGCCCTACGGAATGCAAACTATTCTTACAATAGGTCTATGGAAATAACGAGAAATCTATGGATTCCTATGGAAATTTATTTCAGATACGGTAAAACCTCATCAAATAATTTTCAAGTGAAAACTTCGCACATTGACAAGCCAGAATGTTCAAAAAACCCAAAGGTTTTATGTGAATTTTCCAGTCAGCTCAGTTTAGGAGAGGTTATCGGTAGGAATATTTTGCCCTTCTCTAGCAAAGAGGAAACTCTTTATTTAACCATCAAGCCCCGAAGCTTGCTAAAATCATTCTGAATACTTTGTATGCCTTTAAACAGGTATTAAATCAGGACAAAGTGGAATGATAATGCTGAAACAGAAGTGAATGTGAAAAGAGAGCTGAACACATAAATTTGTAAGATGAGGTCAGTAGACATAGAGTCTGAAGTTGGACGTAGTGAGTTAATCAAATTGAAGAATAAAAGTGTGGCCTACATCTGTCCTAATATGATCATCTAAGATTTAGACATCTGCTTCTGACCAAATCACCGTGATCCCTATTTATAAAACTGATGTTCTAGACACTTCTCAGAAAGCAATTTGTATTATTATGCAAAGTCAAGTGAATCCCACAAAAAAAACCCCAATCAAACAAAAACACAAACACCTTAAGAAAAGCATTTGTTTGTACTGTTTTATTTTTGATTTACAGAGTATGTCTCTTCTGTTGTGCATGTATCTTAATGTTCATTTTGACTCTATTTCAATTGGACATTTCTGTGTTCACATTGAAAAAGCCTGATTATTCTTATCACCACCCAATGGACACGGCCATAAGTTATAGGTCAAAAGATTGTTGAATATGACGTCCAGTTTGTCAGGAAAAGGTAATGGAGAGAGGAATATAACAGCAGGGATGTGCCAAAAGCCAAAAACAAGCTGGAAGATGACTTACAATCTTTTTAGTTTATTTTAAAAACTAGTTAACCCTATAGTTACACATGGAAGCCCACAAGAAACTAAGTTTGATTTTATGGCCATTCAGGGTTTTTTTATATATATATATAATTTATAATGATTCATATGCACATATGAGTAATTTTAAATACATAAAAATTTACTAAAAATTTCTCTTCAGTGAAAGATCATATGACATCAGACCTAAAATCCTTACTGCATTAATATTATACTTAGATGATACATTTACTGATTAATCATAAAAAAGGACATTTCTAATATTGTTTTGCTCTTTTATATTTCCTCAAAAACCTCCTTGCTAAGATCCTACATGTTCATTGTAGTGCTAATAAAAACCTCATTACCTTTTCATGATGCAAGTAGTTGTCTACAGAAAAGCAATATTTGCGCTGAAATTTTTGAAGCCTGCATAAAGCAATGCGTTACTTTGCAATGAATGTTATACAGCAGAATTGACAAAAAATTAAGACAAAATTATTTTTTATGTCTATAAATTTTATGCCAAGTACTCTACTTTGTTCATTGCTAATAAAGATTATTCCACATCTAGCTACAAGGCGAAGTAATCATCTAAGAATTTCTGCTCTTTTCATATTAATGGTCAAAATATTGCTCAGCCATTATCTTTTTCAGTACTGATGTTTGCTTGCTGAGAAATAAGATGAAAGCTTTTCACTACTGAGCAAAAGTAATTTTATTTTTTTTTTACTTTTATTTTTGATGATGCAAAAATATTAGATATGATAAAGGGTAGTTTAGAAATAAAGATCACCATGGCAACTATGAGAACAGGTCGTCAACCAATTATCACTTCTGATGTTAAAATGCAGCTATCCCTTGTATCATCCCCATTTATCCAGATGATTTTTTCTTTTTTTTTTTTTTTTCTTTTTCCTGTAGGCATGTCACTTTTAAAGACTTCTGTTTCTTCAGTTCACTGTTGTCAGGGTGATCGTATGATCATCTCTACATTTTTTTTAATTCTTCTTATAAAACTTGAAAACAAAAGAAAACTTTTCGTCAAACATCAGCTATTCTTCTGCTTATGTCTTAGTTTATTTCTGCCAAGGCTACAATATATTTCTCAGCTGCATGAAGGGAAAGAAAATAAAAGATGAAATTCTGATATCACTGAAACATATTCAGCTAAGATGTCCCTTGTATTGCATAAAAAGGCAAGATAAGTAAATGTAAATTATTATTTTCAAAAAAATAAAAATGATAAGTGCAAATTTATCATGTAGTATATTTGCATTGTTCAATACACTTCCTAGTAACTCAGCAAAGGTGAAGAATGAGGTGGTTTAATTAGCAACAACAACAGCTAAGCATATTTAGGTTAATCAGGTCTCAAGGATATTGTGAAGAACTTCAAAAGGACTTTGGTGAATAGGCAGCATAATTCTGGATGAAATAATTTTCATTGAAGGCAAAGTGGTGCATGTTGGAGGGAATAATATGACCTACTTGTGTATGTGTTCTAAATGAACTGCAATACAAATGAGAAAAAACAAGGCACCAACACTGACAGATCAATAAGAACTTCTGCAGTGGAGGTCATAAAGCAAACAAAATGCTTACCTGAAACAGGATGCATACAAGGTGGTGAAAACTAATACATCAATTCTTGTAATGTTATTATATAAATTAGAAGTATGTCACCAGCTAAAATACTGTGTTTGTTTCTGGTCACACCAATGAACAGATGAAAGGCAAGAAGAAAGGGATTTCTAGTTAGGTCTTGATAGAAAAGTGAATATTCAGTTTCTTCCCGTTCTTCTTAAACCACATTTACCATTATCTGATTCAGATACATATCCAGTGATCAATGCGGCTCTAAAAAGAGGAAAATGCATTTCATTGGGAAGCTGACACTAACAAGAATGATTGCCAAAGCTGCAAATGCAGGTACAGAAAACATGAGAATGCTTTCTATGTATTTCAAAAGTATGGCTCTGTGGCTAACCTCCCCAGCAGCCATCACACAAGATAACCATAAGTTCTGTATCTCAAGCATCAGGATTTCAGCTATAAACCAGTTATCTGACTGTTTTTAATAGATGCAAACTCTGTCATGGAATTCTGTTCAAAGTGAATATGCCTCATTCTTTTCACAAAGAGGCTATGATCTCTTTAATAACATTCACGTTATGCCCATCCTCAATGACAGTAGAATACTGACTTCCAAGTGAGATCTCCACAAAATTGTCACATAACTTTTCATTACCTTCTAACTACATACATAACACACAACTACATCATTGCCTGATGTAATAATTATTATGTATGCCCAAAAAAGTGATTCAAGAGCGTCTACAAAGTTTTCTAGTTTCATGTGTTACTTTCAAATATGGCTATTAAGGATGCTTGTTAAGTTTGACATGATTTGTATTCACTGTCCGTAGTTAAGTACTTTTAATGTTATTGTTGAGAAAGTCTTATATCATTATAACATACTTTTTCATAACATCAAGAATATTTAAAAAAAAAAAAAAGACAAACAATTCAAGCATGTTCAGCAATTACTGTGAACAAGATATTTCACAATCCTTTAATAAGTCATTTAATTGTAGTCATGGTTAAAAACATTACAGTTAATAGTATTCTATGATCACAATTAACTAAATTTTCTAAACATTCACAACAGAAGATATTCGTGAAGGGCAGCAAAGCTAGTGAAGGGTCTAGAGCACAAGTCTTATGAGGAGAGGGTGAGGGAACTGGGGTTGTTTAGCCTGGAGAAAAGGAGGTTCAAGTGAGACATTATGGCTCTCTACAATTACCCGAAAGGAGGTTGCAGCCAGGTGGGTGTCAGTCTCTTCTCCCAAGTAACAAGTGATAGGAAGAGAAAAAACGGCCTCAAGGTATTCCAGGGGAGGTTTAGTTTGGACATTAGGAAGAATTTCTTTACTGAGCTTGTCAAGCATTGGAACAGTCTGCCCAGGGAGGTGGTTGAGTCACCATGCCTGGAGATGTGTAAAAGACATGTAGATTTGGCGCTTAGCTACATGGTTTAGTGGTGGACTTGGCAGTGTTAGGTCTGCAGTTCGACTGGATGATCTTAAAGATGTTTTCCAATCTAAACAATTCTACGATTCTATGATTCTGTGAAGTTATTCCATTTGACCAGTTAAGAGTTTCTTTTAAACATTGAATATTTTGAAGAGATTTATAAATTTTTGGAAGCTCTCTCTTATTTTCTAAAGAATTTGAAAATTGCATGTAATTAATATTTTTAGAAATATGTAATATAGGTGCTTCCCTCTGCTTCATATCTGTCTCAAAGCAATCAAGACAGTAGGAGACTGGTTGCCTCTGTACCTATTTCTAGTTTAAAGGCTCTGCGGCAAGGTCTTTGTTTTGGATTAAATGAAACAGGCTACCAGTCAAAGCAAGTTAGGAAAAGCTTCCACCATCTTATTTCATTCTCCAAAATTATTTTTGGGAAAAAATAAAAGTGCGATATATACGGTTTTGCCAATCCCTTCTTACACAAAGTATGTCCTGTCTAGGGAAGGGATAATCCTTGTAGGGAACCTGAATACAGTCATGACTAAGTATAAATCAAGATCAATGTGTGAAATCCTTTGTAGGTCAACCACAGATGGCTTGTGATGGTACAGGATAGGGTTTAGCTAGGACTCAGAATTTCAGTACCAGTACAACTATCCTGATGGGTGGCTTACATTCCACTTCTAAACTATAAATATTATTTTAAATACATTTTTGATTTGAAGGAACTGAATGCAGTATCAGATACATGCTAATGCACATAAAGCAAATAATTATCTTACTTAAATCAGGCTGGATCAAATGCTATGGTCCTCAGATAAGCCCTATCCTGGGTTTTGTTTCAATACCAGGGTTGGAGCAGGTTGGAAGAAAGTAGACCGGAGGTTGTGTAGTCAAGTCAGCAGAATTTGCAAACCTTACAAATCAGGGACTGGGCCTAAGAGTTTTGGTTACTTAAGTCAACCCATCATAAGAATTTCAAAAGCTTCACCTCTTGGGATCTTGTGGCACTAGTCTTCGATCAGATACATGGCACCAACAACCAGTTTGCTAATAAGAAGTACCAAGCCTCTGGAACACACTTGTTTGGTTAGTCACCACAGATGAAATTTAGGTTCAGCTAACATCCAGTAAATTTGTTTCTTATGATATATGCTGACTCTTTGTGATTAAATATTCTGAGAAACCTGAAACTGTCATTAAGAAGTGCTGGTAAATACAAACTTTCAAACTTTACTCTCACCAGAACATTTTATTCACCTCTGTATTACAGTATCCGTAGGAGAATGAAGGGTCTGGTGAGAGAGGGAAAGTAAGAAAAGGCTTAGTTACCAAGTAAAAACAGAACTGTTGGAATACAATGTTATCATTGCTTCCAAAGTTATTGTTTCAACTTCAGATATTTCAGTATTAAGCTCTCCTGAAGTTTAAAATCATAAATTGTTTATGGATTGTGGTTTAATTTTTTAGTTAGGATCCATCAACAAAATTAACTAGCATGTATAGAATCCTGTTTGAAATGTTTAATGATTTTTCTTATGTTTAAGTCCAATTTCATACTGAGTATAACTTACTGATTTGTGTATATTTTTTATTTTATATTTATGTGTTAATTTTCATTTAATTTAATGCAAAATCATTAATAATCACTTGTTAATATACTTCATTTTTTCATTCAAATATTTTTATCAGTATTTGAAGTCACCACTGTACATCATCTTTCTCATTAAGCAATGTAAATCTGTAAATTCTAAGGTACTAGGCTTTCCAGCAATCCTCAATTTTGACTTTTCACAAACTTAATAAAGTTGACAGGATTTCCTTATTATATGTCACCAAAAATGAAATTTTAATAAAATCAAAACATTTTGCAGTATGTTACATATTGTAGTAAACCAATATTTTGGTTGCTCATAGTTTCCTTGTAATTTATTTCCACTCTTACAGCTTCACTTCTGTTCTTATAAAACACTAATATTAATTTGAATACTTTGAATGCAAGGGTTCAATTACTTCCAATAATAAGTATGAAAATTTCATATACTTGTCATATCAAAATAGAGGAACTTGGCCTCATTAAAACAGGTTTTTTGGTTGTTGCAAAGGCAATTTTGCACTGTAACTTGTAGTTGTCTCCTTTATACCTGTATTTTTTGCTTAACTGGAGAACTCATTTGCAGGAAGAACTAAAGGTTTCTCAAAACCAAAAATTACTTTAATTTGGTTTGCATTAGTTGACAAATTCAGAGTAAAGATGGTTACCAAACTTCCAGTGAAACTATTTAAATAGAATATACCAGTTTATTAAAAAACAAAGTATTTTTTTCCAGAGTAGTTAAGCCTTTACAACATTTTAGTGACTCAGATTTGTGCAGCGAAATAATTCAGCCCCACAAGACCAAGACAGCCAGGACTTCTAGCCTCTGCAGTATGTGGGTAAGAGCCTGAAAGCACTGAAAAACTCAGGAATTCTGAGTTATTTACTGCAAAGACAGATATTCTACCAGGAAAGCATTAAGATAAGCCTACAACTCTGGGGTGGACAAGAAAGTGTCCTATTTCAGGGAGGCTGGTGCAGAAGGCCCATCAGTTACAGCTTTGGAATAGTTAGCTATGCCAGGACTTCCAGGCACATGGGGCTTAAATTCATTGGAAAGTTTGATCCAGCCAGGACCCTTAGATCTGCTGGAGGCAGCCCTCAAACCTAAATCTCAGGGTTCAAGAATTCCCAAGTTCTGTACTGCAGGGTAACTGTCCTAGAATCTGGGAGCTCAGAAAACCTTTAAACAGATCTTGCATCTGGTCAGTTTTAAAGCTTCTCACCAACCAATTGTATAAGTCATATATCACTATAGAGATATAGAGATTAGATATAGAGATATAAGTATGTATACATACACAAAATGCATACATGTATAAAAATATATATAATATATATATTAAAGGCAGCCTGAGCTTTATGAGAGAATGATAGAATATATAAAAAAGCATTTCCAAATATATATCCACCATAGCTCTGTGCAGTTGATGTCTGACTGGAAAGTAACTCCAGTTTGTAAGGTAAATAAGTTGCTTTATGTCTAGCCCTCACTCTGTCAAAGTGAGTCTCCAGTCATAAAAGGTAAATGAATCATAGGCACAACTAATTTGTCAAATATGCAGTTAATACTTCTCTTTTAAAGTTATAAAGATTAAAGATTAGTTCTGTAAGTAGAACGAAGGATAGTTGTTGTCTTATTAGTCAAGATCTCTAATAGGTTAAATTTATCAATGAATTTATTTTTCCTATTTTAATATGTGTAGCAAAATTTTTCTGATACAAGAGAAGTCTTTTTTTTTTAAGAGTGTTTCACTGCTATCTTAAAGATTATATATTTGGCAAAATTAAAAGTGCTCAAAAGAGAAAAAATATTTTGCTTGGTGTAGCAGTCATTACTTTGGATCTAACTATGACTGGTGATGTGGTGCTTTCGGAGTTAGAGGGAAAAGTGCAGATCAGATTATGAAAGGGAATTTTATTTTTTCAAAGTAAGAAAGAAACAGCAACAGAGGGGTGGGAGGCATTTTTAGGGATAGATAGGATGAGGAAATATATAGAGATACTTCATTAATGTTGTCATTTCATTCACTTATTCAGTCTCATATGATGAAAAACTATAGTCTGTAGTGATATAAAATAAAATAATTAAAATATTTTATCCAGAATATTTTATTTTGAAAATCTGAAATAAACAAATAAAAGCCTGCTGCCATTTAATTATAGTGGTAAAAAAAGATTGTAAAACTATTTGAAAGTTTCACATGCAGCGTTCAGAAGAAAAGGTGCAAAGAAACTCCATATCAGCAATTGTGTATTTATACACATAAACATGGAAAAGCGAAGAACTACATTAATGCATGTTAATGTGGAAGCTTATTGGGTTTGGAAATGGAAGCACAGTTGTAGTGCTTTTATCCTATAGATATAGACCAGGATATTGCGGCTAGATTTAACATATTTGAAAATGGAGGAAAGCATGGCATCACAGCATCTCCCCCATCATGTGACTTGGAGCATACACTACTCCAGGTGGTGATAACATAAAAGGAGATACAATTCTGTAGTCCCATGCGTAATTTGTTCTTGCATGATACGTGAACTGATGAATTCTTTCATATCCCTTTCAGTGCATTTAGGAATGCAGGGGCTAAAAATTTTGTTTTCTGGATGCTGTGCAAGAGACCGTGGGAGAAGCAATCTGGCTCATCTTTAGTATGTCATTTTACAAAATGCTTGAGGACAAAATGTGCTTAAGAATACAATTTTTTTGTTCTTTATGAAAGGTCAAAACCTTCACATGTTAGGGAAAAGCAGTTGTAAAATGAGTCAAAGAATGTCAGAATTATAGAGAATTTGGAAATTTCAGGGTGTACCAGATCTGAGAAAAGCTGAGGGTACACAATTAGAAAAATCTCTTAAATAACAATCCTTTGTGAAACTAGAAGTCTGTGGATAACATTTCAGCTTTAAATAACAGTTAGGCCCTGATGCTGAAAAACGGCATGCACAAGCCACCCTTTATGCAGATTAATGAAGTTTCACTAATTGTTTGAGCGTGTTTTTATGATTTAGGCCTTACTATGAAAGAGTCAAATTTTTGTTGGACATTTAGAGAAAATCTAACAAATAACCAATTAAATCTTATCTGTTTGCATTTTTAAGGTTCTAAACGGGATCCCTTCACAGTTACAGTCTGGAGAAAGGACAGAATAGGATTTCAAAAACTGTAGAAAAAGTTCTAAATCTCCAGACATCTGTGGTATCTGTCTCACAGCTTCCCTTGGATCAAGGCCAACAAATTAACACTGTGAACTTCCTGTTTTACCCTGAAAATGAAAAAAGATTTTGGGCTTTTTGAGCCCCAAAGACTAGCCACAAATACCTGCCCAGAAATGATTTATGACAATATGGACACATCAGTATGATAAACTTTCAGTTGACTGATCTACTTGCATTTTGAAAGTTACATTCACTGGAAAAACAAGTAATAAACAAATAAATTAATTAATAATAGGCTCACAGCTAACAAATTATACCACCGGTTTCCATTTCTGTTTCAAAGATGACTCTGAAATGGCTCAAATATTTTGTTCTGTGTGTTTACAGGCCATTCTGTGTTTGTCCCATAATATGATGCAGATCTTGGCTCTTTCACAGTAATGCCTATTACGTGTATCAGGAAAAACAGTGTAGTTTTTTGTCTTTGTGAGATGAAGAAACAAAGTAACAGAAAAGGGAGTGAGAAGACAGTTTGAAATGAGTATAGGTGCAAACCCTTTAAAAACCTTGCTGTAAGATTCTAAATATGAAGTAAGTTACATTGCCTCTACTCCCTTCCAGTCAGCAATTAATTTGTTGGTTGTTTTTTTTTCGTGAGTATTGTTTAAAACATTATCTTAGCAAGGAGTTAATGTGAGACTACTGAGCTGGATTAGTAAATTTTGTTTTAAAAAATCAGGTAAATCAGAAAATCTTGTTCTCTTGCTGAACATAAGTCTTAGAAGAGGGTTTCATGTAGTAATATTCTTTGTCACTTAGTACATCAAAGCTTACTTTTGCTAATATTCAGAAACTTGCTATTTCTGCAGACAGTCCAGATGGTAAACTTATTTTCTTTTAGACTTGGAAAAAGCAAATACAAAAAAAATGGGATGAACAAAGTCCGAGTAAATTAATTTAAAACTTATGACAGGTTGTCTGCAAATTGTTATTCTATGATACTTACTCAAATGTCTAGTGCAAGTTTAAAAAGAAGAATTTATATGTACCAATAAGTGGTAGCTAAGAGGCCCCAGAGGTCATCCCTTTATGCAGAAGAGGGATATGGCTTATTCCTGCTTAAAGTCAATTATTTTTCCTTGTTTAACAAGCGTATCAGAAGTACTGATATAGTAGCATTGTGCTTACTACCATATGCCTCTCTCTTTTCGGTCACTGATATTGGTGCTTTTACATAGTTTTTCTTCAGTGGGAACAAGACAGCTGAACATCTGACAGGAAACAGGTTCTCTAGCACTTTTCTAATGGTGTCATATTATTTCCTTTAATGAAATTTCAAATGAATGACTGATTTAATCTTTTCTTTGTGGTGCATCTGAATAGCTATTGATAGGTTTGGTGGCCAACCATAGCCCCTGTTTCTACTATGAGCATTTAATAGCATTTCTTGACACTATATACAAATAGTGGACCTTACCATCACAATACTGAAAGGAATAAAATGTCTTAAAATGTAACTGTATGACTGTTTCATGTACTAAACTCTGTCATGGTAACACTTATTTTCTGAATAACTAGGCTTTTCAGCATGGACGTGTTTACCTCTCACCATTCATCGTGATCATTTTAATAGTATCTCCTGTTAACCTGATCATCTAGATTGCCTACTGCAAACTCTTTACTATTTTGAAGCCCATTAATTTGACAAAATTTAATTGTGTATCGTTTAGACAGCTTAAATTTTCCTGATGTCCTAGAGAGATCTTATCAAAAGACATAAAATTATTTAAATCAATGCTGCAATTGGTGCATTAGGTAGTACTGCAGAAATGGGGAGAGAGGGAGATGAGAAAAAATAAAAGGTTAAGAAGTTTGTCATCTGAATCTAAGTGCAAGCTTAGGATTAAATAGTGACATTAAGCATAGCCTTCAGAAAGAGATAGCTGGTAATTGGTACTAGCATCCATGATCCTATGTTGCAAACATAGATTTTCAGGTATAGTTCCTCTGCGGCAATTTCTCTCATGATATGTTGTGGATGAAGTAATTTAGTACACCTGCAGCATCGAGTTAGTTCAACCAAGCCAGAAAAAAATAAGCAAAATTTGATTCCTGTATTTTTCTCTTGTTCCAAGTCACTGTCTATTTCATTAACAATGTCCATGAGGTTCATCAGAGTTTTCACTTTAAACAATTATAGCCCAAGTTATCATCCCTTCTGGGGGCAACCAGAGAAATCTAAAATAAGGTAATGCACTAACATTTTTTGCAAGAGCTTTCAAATTGAAAGGAGTAATAAATTAACTTTCTTGAGGAAAGGAAGTGAACACTGTTAAAATCAGGTTAAATGTATGCATTTTGGGCATCAATCTCTTAAAAGTCTATCTGGGTCACATACAGCTGCTTCCATACCGTTTTGTACAGGTGACATACCTAGTTGTCCCACATCACAGACGTAAATCAAAGCCAAAACAATGCTTACTGAAGGCTTTTAGGTTTGCCTTGTCATGTTCTTTTAATTCCTTTGTCATTGGAAAGCTTTGCCCTAATCTTTCTTGAGAGCCTATAACCTCCTAGTTCCTTTTTTGACATCACAGCTGTTTTTCTGCCAGTGCAGTTTAATGTACACAGCTACTGGAGCTTCAAAGTCAGCAGCTGACAAGCTGGTGTTTGAGATACATATGTGAACTGCAAGGAGAAAGAAAAGCTCTTCATTCAAAGGAAACAGAAAATAAATGCGCTGTTAATCAAAAGTGGTTTAAAAAGAAGCTTCTATGTATTCAAAATAATAGAATCATCCCATTATAGAGGCAACCATGTCAATCCAAAGTGCTTTGATTTGTTTTTATTAAACAAATGCACTTTGTCCCCTTGATTAATAACTATAAAGTTATTTTAAAAAAAGAAAAAAACACACAAAATGAAACTAGTTTCACATCCTCTTATCTGAAATTAAAGACAGTTTTTAATAGGTTATTTCAAAATGCATGTTAAAGATACAGGTGAGGGTTGTGCACTGACATCTTAAGCCATGAAATGGTATTAAAATGATAGAATCAATACCCTCAAAGGAAGTGTACTAGCATTGTCTAAAAATGGTGATGGTTGCTTGCTTGTGTAAAATGCAAGACACAATTTTCACTGAACAAGCTGGCAATACCCCATGACATTGCATTTGAGACTGAAAGTTCACTGAAGAATTATAACCTCCTATTTCACATGCACTGCATCCTACTGCACACCTCTTCCAATCACATTGCTGTTCTTAACTACATGGCAGCACTTCTCTGTTCGGGGATATTATGTAAAGTGAAGTCACGTTCTCTTTCTACAAGCAGATTTTCTTTCGGGAAATAAAATCCCTTAAAATAAAATATGCAGTCACTTGGTCTTCCTGATAGTAATGTAGAATTAAGGGTGTTTGATCTATTCTTCCCCACATGAAAAGGGGGAGAAGTGTTAAATGACTACAAAATGGTCAGGGTATTCTGTTCAAACCTCAAATTCCCCTCAATCTTACTCCTCCTTGGTAGGCCTGCTAAACTCCCCAAAATCCCTTAGCATTATGGCCTGCACTTTTTTTTTTTTTTTTTAAGTAGGACTGAGTAGGTTCAAACACCTCTGTCTCCTATTAAGTGGGTAAGCATCCTAATTCTGGAAGTAAACAAGAAAAAAAGGGACCATTATTCCTTTTCTGGAAGACCTGCAAACTTCATGTGAAGTTTCTAGGTTATTTTCAATCAAAATCATTACATGAATTTCCCCTATATTCATAAATAATTTTTGTCAATAAAACTTATATTTTTTCTTGAACAAATATTTCACTAGAAGAAGAAAAAAAAAAACAACATAGCTTTATTAATAACTTTCCAGATGGCTGCATTTATGGGAAAGGGGAAAGGAGATTGTCAATCTGAAATGATGCTACCATAATTCATAAATAAAACTAGATGAGTTAATGTCATAAAGCCACTGATTAGATTTTCCAGTACATATTGTGTATAGATTAAGAAAGGATACCAGACAGAGGTTCAGCTGATACAGATTCTTTGATATTTTAAATTTCTACTAAGGAAGCTAGTGTGTTACTATCTCTACTTCCATTAAGATGAATATCTTTCACTTAAATTATTTTAATCTACTTTATTATATTTATTTAAAAGTTAGTAGGGTGTGCTCTAGGTTAGGGGTTTTGTGGGGGTTTATTTGGTTTGTTTCTTAATTTTAAATACACTAGAGTTCTAGAAACTTAAAGTTCCAGAAAATTAACAGAATGGGAAAAAATGTCATTTTGGGGTCATACTCTTCTGTTACACTAACATTTCTTGTTCTGTGACAGATAAAAATACTTTGTCTGTTTCTTTACTGTTGCTAGATGACAGAAATAGGTTAATAGAGTAAAAATATCAGTGTCACAGTAGTATTTTTGACTACATGGCTAGTTATGATTTAATTAATAATATTAAGGGACTTAATTCATGCCTTCATCCAAATTGGTCTTTATTTGAGTAACATTTACAAATACTAATGGAATATATAAAAGCAGATTATAAATAGTCATCTTAGTAATTCAAATACCATGGGAACATTCCAGTTAGATGAATATATAGACCAACTCGACAGTATATACCTACCTGAAATAAATCAATAACTAGGTACGCATATGAACCCCCTAACACAGATTTCTTTCCCATGGAAAATTCCCGTGGTTCCAGAATTACAGCTTTCTATACTACAGAAGCCTCTCTGTTTAACAGCATGAACTCGATTTGTCTCAAGATACATTTATTCCTCTTGTTTAGCTTGGATCAGAACCTGAGGTTGTGCTCACATTTGGACCATCAAAAGTCACTTCTTGGATATCTTCACTTCAACATTCTTCCCTTTCCGCCTTATGATGACCTTTTGCATCACCTGCCATTTTCCTTTTTACTCCTGTTGAGCATCCATGACTTTTTTCCCTTTCAGCTCCTATATCCCATAGACATCTGATCAGCAAAAAATCTTTTGCCATAATCTTCTTTTTAGCCAATAATATTTGTCGCTGGTCCCTTTCTTTTCTGCTTTGTCTCCCACAATATCTTCTCTAGACTCCAGTGCAATGGCTGTCAAGTCCTGCAATATACTCAAAATGTAGCTGCAAAGAATATCTCTGTCTGTTCCTTTCATCTCACTTGTATGTAAGACAAGTGTCTTCAATATTTTCCTATTCACTGACATATTTTCTAGAGACTTCTTCAGACCTCCAACACAGTTCAAAATTCTCACTTGTCCTAGCTTTCCAAGCTCTTGTCTTGTACCACACCACTGCTGTGCCAAGGATGACAAGTTTCATCAGTCTCATTATATCTGTCCTGCAAAAGTTATTGTGCTTCTTGCCATGTTGCATTTCATTTACCTGAGTTAATTCAGACCTTATGACTTCTGGAATTTCCTTCTTTTAGAATCCCTTCTCTCCTGTGGCACTTAAATCAGTTGATGAAAATTATTAGCTTGTAGCATGAAAACCAGAAATAGTTACATAGTTAAACAAAAAGCTCCACTAAGCTAAACCAATAATTAACTTGCATACTTACAGGCTTCTATTAGCATTGTTGTCCTGTACGTGATCTTGAGAATGGAGGACTGCACTGGAAATCTGAAAACATCAGTTCTGGCTGTGACAGGATATGTTGTTCCATGAGATGCAATTTTCATTTAAAGTAGGTATATCTTCTTGAACGGGATCACCTTTCTTATTATAACTATCCTTCGGCATTTACAGGTAACCCTAATGTACATAACTACTATTAGAGGACTATTTACCTTAAACATCATTTATTGCACACCAAGGATCACATAGAGTTTTCATGTGGGAAACAAACTCAAATATGTATTAAGATTGATCAAAATCTACCAGGAGAAGAAAGCAAGGGCACCTTCAGCACCAGCAGACTTTTAAAAGTAGTGGACGTGAAATGTTTACAGATAGTCATAAAAATTAGGACAGCTCTCACATTAGAACAAACTAAAAAGTTGAGGTTAAATGTAAATTCCCTCTTGACTCAAAATAAGGTGACCAGTCTATCTCTGAGACTAGGAGCAGGATATTCTAAGTGTTGAATTTCTACTGATAATAGTACAGATAATACTACTTTCAGCCTTCCAGTTACTTGCAACATCTCACTGACAACTTAGACTAATACCTCTGATACAATTGTGGTATTGGTTTGCTTGTACTCTGTCTAAATCAGTGATGTGCTGATTAAAATATTTCCAAGTATATAGTAATCATTTATCTCAATAAAACCTTGTGATTTTAAAATTTGTTATGAAGCTTGCTAAAATTGGAAACAATGCAAAACCTTAAAAAATCGTAGTAAAAGGTAAAGAAAAGAAACAGAAATCTCCAACACTCTAGATATAAGGAAAAAAAAAAAAAGAAAAAGAAAAACAAAAAGAAAGAAAAAGAAAAAAAGAAAAAAAAAAAAGAAAAAGAGAAAAAAGAAAAAAGAGAAGGAAAAAAAACCAAAACCAAAACCTGACAAAACATATTACTGAATATAATTACTGAAAATTCTAATAGCTAAAATTGTTTATAATAAAAAAATTCTCTCTAAAAATAAGAAACTCTGTTATCCCGTTTCCATCAGTGGAACATGACAGAATTCTTTGAAAGAACTGAAAAAACTAAGGAACAAAAAAGTATCAGGTTATATTCACCACTGTGACCTTCAAATAAGTTGACTAGACTATGCAGTTCGAGAAGAACCATTCTTTTCTTTTTCAGTGAGTAAAGTGTTTAATGTAACTCTGGATCAATGTTTGTCCTTGTAAACAGTTGCTGGCAGACAACATGTATTTAGTTTCATATAAAGAAAAGGGAACAAATTTTTGTTGATAAACAAGAAAATAGACATATAATTTTCAAAATAAGAGTGGAAATATAATTCATAATGACACTATTTCTGCAGAATGAGAGCTAGCTATAGAGAAGTATTATAGTGTGGTAAAAACTCTGTGATTCTCAGACTTTGCTAAAACAGCTGAGCTTAACACGCTTGCTGGGAAGCTGATATATGTGCTGTTGAAAAATCATCCATAACAGATTGAAAGTGGTAATTGCATTGTGCATTGAATCTTTATGTAGCATATTTTCCCACTGCTCATATTCTGGCTACACAGAGGTGCCACAGCTCTGGTTTGATCCTTTTGTTCACTTGGAGACTTTATACTATAGTTCACCACTGACCACTTTTTTCGTTATCTAGAATATTTAAAAGTCACTCTGTGTGGCAGTATATACTGAAAGATCATAGAATGGATTGGGTCAGAAGGGACCTTAAAGATCATCTAGCTCCAACCCCCCTGCCACGGGCAGGGATACTTTCCACTAGATCAAGTTGATCAAAGTCCCATCTAACCTGGCCTTCATTGAACGCTTCCAGAGAGGGGGCAGCCACAGCTTCTCTGGGTAACCTATGCCAGTGCCTCACCATTCTCACAGTAAAGAACTTCTTCCAAATATCTAAGCTAAATCTACCCTCCTTCGGTTTGAAAACATTACCCCTGGTCCTATCACTACACTCCCTGGTAAAGAGTCCCTGCTCTTCTTTCCTGCAGGCCCTCTTGAAGTACTGGAAGATGGAGAGAAAACAATGACAAAAAAAAAAAACGAACACCAACATCAGGCAGGTCTCAGCAGCTCTCTGCTTTCAGAATATATACAGATAAAAGATTAGAAAATTTTCTTAATGAGTGATAAAACAGACTGTCCTACCATAGTTTATTTAATTTAAATAGACATTTCTTATTTTAAATCAAAATCTTTTTTCTTGAATTGTCTATTTGTGTGCTGTTCAGAATGCAAAGTCAAATGGTACAAAATGGGTACATACTTAATATTAACTTCAGTACTCTTTAAGACAGTTTTAAAATTGTATAGCTTGAAACATTATTAAAATCAAGTTTTTTATATTTTAATGACAGATGTCATGATATCAAAACCACTGGGACAGTCATTAGTGCCAATATATGTATTGTAGCTGTTCTTTGACAGATGGAGTTAAAAGTTTTATTTAAAAATACTAAAATTCTGATTGATCTTGCAATTACAAAGTGATTAGGTTTACTCTAAAAATCTTATTAATCTGTAATGGCATGTGTCATCTTTTAAATTACATTATGTTGCATCATCTGTAATCAGCTACATTAGAAGGTTTTTTCCCTCTCATTACCTACATAAAATATTCAACACAAGAATAGCTGAAATCAGTCATTTCTTAAACTAATGTGTTTTGGCTGGGGTAGAGTTAATATTCTTCACAGTAGCTTGTATGGGGCTATGTTTTGGATTGTGCTGAAAACAGCGTTGGTAACACAGGGATGTTTTTGTTACTGATGAGCAGTGCTTACACAGAGTCAAGGCCTTTTCTGCTCCTCACACCACTCCACCAGCAAGTAGGCTGGGGGTGCACAAGAAGTTGGGAGGGGACACAGCTGGGACAGCTGACCCCAACTGACCAAAGGGATATCCCATACCATATGACATCATGCTTAGCATACAAAGCTGGGGGAGGAAGAAGGAAGTAGGGGGAGATTTGAAATGATGGCATTTGTCTTCCAAGGAAGCGTTAAACATGATGGAGCCCTGCTTTCCTGGAGATGGCTGAACACCTGCCTGCCGATGTGAAGTTGTGAATGAATTCCTCGTTTTGCTTTGCTTGCGTGTGTGGCTTTTGCTTTATCTGTTAAACTGTCTTTATCTCAGCCCACGAGTTTTCTCACTTTTACTTTTATAATTCTCTCCACCACCCCATCAAGGAGGAAGTCAGTGATTGGCTGTGTGATGTTTAGTTAACAGATGGGGTTAAACCACAACAAAATGCAATAATAATGAGTATACATTTAACAAGGTAGCTTTTCTAATGAAACCTTGTTACTAATTAATCACTGATATAAATTTGTCCCTTAACTTTATTTCTATTGTTGTACGGGGTAGGGACACACACCTTTTTTTTGTCATTTCAATTGACACGGTCAGTAGTAGTATTAAAATTTTATTGCCTAGGACAAGTAAACTACAGGGAATATTGCAGTCTAGGGATCTGCCACTCTTTCTCCTAAAGACAGATTATCGCTAAAAGCATGATTTTCTGGTTTCTTTTATTGTTTATTTTTTTAGTTTTATAGTAGTAACTATTTTTTCCCATTTTATGTTAGTAACTGTTTAATGCTGGTAACTAGTCTAGCTCCGATTGTGGACCTAGATCCCATTGCATTAAATTCTGCATGAAAGCAGAAGAAAAAATTGTCCATGTCTCAGCCAACTTACAATTTAAGAGTACAATTAATCTGAGTTACCTTCAGCTGCCTAAAGCTAGACTTTAAAGATTAACCTTTGCTCTGTATGCCCAACTAGGTTCCCTGTATGAACTCTGGAGTATGATTCAACACTACCATCTACGTTACTTATCTCTCTACTTCAACTAGAAAGAGAGTAGAGATGACTTGCTTAGAATAGATGTCTACCTAGTTTTTAGACAGATAATGTTAGATAACCCTTTACCTAAGTATGATGTAAGACAGAGTAGACATACAAAAAAGCCTGTCAGACTACAAGGAAACAGTGAGACAATGTTGTCCATAAATATCAGCAGTGATCTCAAAACGTCATCTGTTTAATTGTTAGTTTTCCTAACCATCGTAGCAAAAGACAGGTATCAAGAAGAACAATAAATAAGAGTTTTGTGCACGCTTCTGTGAAATAGCAATGATGAAGAGGAGTGCAAGGGAACAATCATAAAGAAACACTTATCCACTTGTTAAGTTTCTAATGCAGGACTAGACCTATGATCAGAATCAAGAGACAGCCTCTCAATACTGAACAAAAGAAGAAAGCAAGAGTCTGTCAAAGGCCTTGAAAGAGAAAACATATCATTTATGTTTGACTCAATACAGAAGATACCAGTGAAGGAATGTAGAAGAATGTTATAGTCAGAGGGCAACATAACAAAATTTTATTTGCAGCATCATTCTTAATAGATAAAAGTAAATCAAGAGGCATTTGTCAAGCCAGAGAAAAAGAGGACTGAATAACCAAAGAAGACTCTGGACTAGGCATGTGGATTCTCCTCAGATATGTTGGACAAAAAGAATCTGTAAGACTAAGTTCTAACCTGGGTATGATAGCCTAGAGAGCTTGCATTAACTAGAAAATTACAGATTTCAGTGTTATTCAGGGTGGAATTCAATTTACCTGACTTTATAAACTTTATAAACACTTGCATATGGATGAGTTTCCTCTTTTGGCAATAGATAGTAACAGATGCTTTTAGAACCTGTTCATCTCCCCTTAAAATGAGGAAATGACTGAGGCAGCTTGAGGAGAAGACTAAGAACTCTCAGTCTCAGCTGACAGCTGTTTGTATGAAATGTCAAGACACAAGCTAAAAATTTTGAAAGTCAACATCTCTGGGCTAGGAAGACAAGCCAGTGTAAACAAATCAGAGGTACCTTCTAGAATATCTTCTTCAAATTTAGTATGAGGCAAAGCAAGTTTTCTCCTGCATGCCAGCTTTGTTCCATCAGTCTAACTGCAGGCCGTGTGGGCCATGTAGCTATTGGCTCTACCATCATCTTCATCTCTCATCGTTACACTATGTGCCTGCATACAGAACAGTTCTAGAGAATTTTATTTTCAAGCACTAAAGCAAGATGACTATCATTTCTGCTTCCCTTACATATGCTATGCAAGCAGTGTAGAAGACCTTTCCTGTTCTTTGCAAAGGACTAGACAGAAAACAGGCTGTAGTGGTTAACTCATTTCCTTGTACGGTAATAGAAAAGTCTGAGTCTGAGTTGTCAACAGGTTCAAGACTGTGGCCTCCTGCAAGCAATTTGCTACCTTTGAAGTCAGCCAAAGTTTTGGTAATAGAGGATAGTTCATGCTTAAAAATATCCAACTGATTACTAGGAATGTTAATTGGAAGGCTGAACTCCCATCTTTTGAATAGATATGTAACAGACTTTGGATATATAAAGTCAAATACACAGATGATGTAAATCAACACAATGCCAGAAAAAACAAAAAATATTACTTCATTTTACAGCGACTGCAGATTTGCCCCTTAGATAAATTATCATCTGAATTTGGTATTTTTCGAACAATGTGCTCTTGTTTTTACATAGCAAAATTGTGCTTCAGAATATAAAGATACTATGCATATATTAACAATAAATTAAAAAAGATTTTGAAACAAAGTGAATCTGAGAAAACTCAATAACAACTAAGTGTTATTAAGCAGGTATTCTTTATTATGGCACCGGGCAGTATGGGGAATAGCTCCTTCCATACATGTGTGCCCAAGCGTTAGGATTCTTGCCTTATATTTAGAGCTTTCATGTTTATTCATTACATTTCCGAGAAAAGATTGGGTTATTCTAATTATTTCCAGGAATTTGTTAACATAAGTCCCTCCCATAGTCCCGCCTCAGTCCACCCAAGTTACACCCCTGTTGGGGGTCCTTGGTGGTCGTTGGGGATGAAGGTCTGAGTCTTCCTCATGGTTGAACTTTTGAACTTGTCCTGTGGGACATGCCCTGTACCATCCTGGGTCTTTTCCAACTCACAGAACCAGTTCTTGCTAGCTTCCCTCCCTATCTCTCCTGCTTAGTCTTTTGTGTTCCCTGAGCCCCACAGTCTGATTGGAGGATTCCACCTGCTGTCCTTCACTTGGCAGATTCTGCTTCATTCTTATCTTTAAAGAGTTAGTTATTCGGCAATGGATATATGCACAAGGGTCAGTACAAATCAGGCTTCCTCCCTATCTCTAAAGGCTGGTCAGCAGTTCTTTTCTAAAAGCTAGTTTTCTAAAGGCTAGTTAGCCATTCTTTATTACAAAAGTTTAATGGCTAACTATGCAAGAAACTGACTTTCAAAAGAAACAAGAAATATAACATGACTGTGTGGCAGCCCACACAGAATGTCAATTTAGTGTTTCAACAGTACAGAGGTAAGTCTTATGGAAGTCTAATCTAAAAAGGGAGAAAGGTAAGAGGTTTAACCTTACTGGAGGGCTGCTGTGATAGATACAAGGAAAACCGAGTCTCACTCCTCAGTGGTGCCTGAAAACAATCATTAGTGTTTATTTGAGCTAAAATGATTCTACAGAACATCCTAAAAATTTATCAATACAGATAATAGCATCCCCGTGCCCACTAATGTCCTTTGGTATTGTTTAATTTACTGACATAAATTCAACTACAAAACCTATGAGTTTCCTTCCATTGTGAATCTACCATGATGTAGATAAAGACCTTGAGCTGTGAAGTGACCATTTACACATCTGTGGTTTTCCTGTTACAGGTAGAGTAGGTAGCTCCAGTGGTATTGCTAATCTCAGTAATGTTATGAACAGGTTTAAAGGTTGAAGTGTTTAAAAATTAAAATATATATTCTATCCTCAATTGCAAAGTTCACACAGTGAATATTTTTCTGATTGAGAATTTTTTTTTTTTTTCATATATTGCATTAAATTTGAAATTTATCTTAGGAACAAAAATCTTGTGGCTATCAAAAATGAACAAACAAACAAAACACCCAAACCCTATTGCAAGGAAATCTAAAGTTTTCCATATTCAATCACAATAGTGAAAAGTAAATCTCCTAAACATGGCAAATAAGCCAAACTGGGAAAACTTTAATAAAATATATGAAAAATAAACCCACTGCTTCCATCCCTCTGTTAGATTAAATAAGATTCATTTCATCTATGGGTCATCAAAATATACAATGACATAAGTGAAATTACCTACCAATCCGTTAACTCCCTTTATTACACAACTGTACAAGAAGTTCTAAGCAGCAACTTCCGATGTCTGGTCAGACACTATGTTGATTTCCCTGGAGCTCTGCACTAGTGTATCTTGAAAATCGTTTCGCTATATGACTGTGTATTACAGGATCAAGACCTGTCTCCATGTTTCCTGCTTCAGGTTCTTAAAACAGTAGTCACTTCTCCATTTTTTAAATTATATCCTCTGATGGTTTCCTCCAGCAGCATAAAACTTCAGCCAGACTGCATTGTAGATTATTTAGGGGTACAAATAATAAATATTTGGGGAGTAGAAACTCAATGAATTTTCTCTTTTGGGGACTATGTAATAACTGAGGTATTTGAATAAGTAGTAATTAATCAAGTTAGTTAGCAATATATTTTCTAATTTAAAAACTGGAACAGAATAACCAACAAAAATATGCAAAATTTAAAACAAGCTGAAGACGTGTTTGAAGAATCCTGTCTGTGAAAGAAGAAGAAGAAACATTGGAAATGACAGAAACCAAGCAAATAAGGTTAAGTCCCAATTTTTTTTTATTTCCATTTCGGACACCTTTTCATGTTGGATATTTTCCAGTTGCTCACATTCTGGAATTTACTCTTCTGTATAGAAACTGCACGCATATTTTTAATTTAGTCTGATTTTTGCACTTCTGGGCCACTGCACTTCAGGATTTTTCATGCCTTTCTACAGCCATCATAAGATAGATGAGATTTGATTAAGTAAAGTCAAGTTGAAGACTTGGATGAAATTTCTCCAAAGGGTTAAAAAATGTGTTCACATCACCCAGGCTTAGACAGATAGCTCTGACAGCACCAAATCCTGCATAAAGGAACTCTTCAGTGCAAACTCAGCTGTCACTACCTGTTCAGCCACCTCCATGCTATTGTAAACTTTCACTTTCTATTAGATATCTAAACTGGCAGATGAAAAAAAGCCTCTGATTCAGATTTTGCAATAAAATAATGAAGTTCAAAGCACAGCACAACCAGCTTAGTTTCAGATGACAGCCTCTACCTTGACAGCTATGTGCAGGAAGTTGTATACAGAATGGAAAAGGGGAAGATAAATCTCTTGTAAATTCTAATTTGTCTACAGCCCCTGTACCTCTTCCCCCCTTAAGATTGCCTTCTGCTAAGCACAGCTTAAGGATATTGATACACACATTGCAGCCTGATGGGATAGAGAGGATGTGACTGTTTCCATAGAAGTAGTCCCCATCAAAAACAAATAGCAGACAACATGTTTTGACATATATAGGTAAAACCCAATACAATTAACCATTCTACAGCTGGTACAAGTTGCCAATTGCGTTAGTAGGCTGAAGAGAGAGGCCTGGTTTCAACAAGTCTCACTGCTGATGAGGGGAATCAACTCTTCAGAGACATGTTAAGGGTACACGTACCCTTAAGCTACTGTAAGGACCATATTGCAATGTAGTGTGGTGCGAACACTAGCACAACTTAATATGAATACCCGTGCCAGTTCACCACCACAGCACACAACTCCTCTGACTGCTTTTACAAACCATACCAACCTCTATACAATAGGTAGAAAAGGGAGAGGGCTTGCACAATTTTTGTCTATATGAGTTAGTAATTAAAGGACTGTACCTTTGCATACCTTTCCAGTGGGCAATTTTAACAGAGGAAAGATCATGTCATCAAAATTACAGGTATGTGGGTGCCAGAAACGAGGACATAACCAGATATCTCCAGGAGAAAACTGTTATGAACTACAAGTTGTTGCATCTCTGATGCATCCAAATTTATTCTAATGATACTGATAATTATGTTTTCTTTAATTTTGTTATGACTGAACAAATTATTGTAGACTAGCAAAAACCTCACAAAGATGAAATGACTTTTAGAAACATCTCCATATTTGGTTAAAATTCAGAACTAGCATTAATTAGGATTGCCTAGGTGAAGACAGTGATGAAGTCAGCAGACCTATTCCAGTTACTGTTAGCTCTCAGGATTTGCAGCCACCCACAAATTTGAATATCAATTCACAAGGCACATATGCACTTTCTTCAGAAACTAGTCAACATTTTAATCAGGCACAAAACTGTTCCAAAAAATCCTGATAATGAAGTCATGAAACCAATACAAACACTAATATGTTTCTTAGCAAATCTTCACATAGGTGTTTGCAGCAATATATAACAAACCTGGTAATACCAACTTTGCTTTCAAAAGTAAAAAAAATAAAAAATAAAAATAAAAATCAAATCAAATCAAATAATTGGACCATAAGATGAAAATTAGAACAGGAAAGTAGAAAACAAGGTAACTGATACCTGAAAAAAGGCAGAAAACATGTCATGGCAATATTGTGGAATGAATTTGATACATGTAACAGCCTTCCCTGCACACAAACAGGAGAGTTTGTTAATTTGAAACTGACCATTGATAAACTTAATTTAATGTAATAAGAAAAATTAAAAGGAACCGTACTGAACAATAATTAGATACAAAAAACCAGCAAACGTTATCCTTTCCTATGGTTTAAGAATATTGAAGATCCTTTACTCCTTATAGAGGAAATAGCTATCTTTCGTATCCACCTTCAATACAGAAAATCAGTTTAAATTGCTTCGACAAGGATGTAACTTCACTATCCACGATTAGGCCAGCTCATGCATTTTCCATTTCTTTTTGTGAATCTCAGTTCAAGCTCTGCACATAGCTGATAAATCTTACAGTAGACTACCTTTCTTAGTAATGATACCTTAGGCAAGGCCTGTGTGGACAAGAAGAAAGGTTTAAAATACTTAATACAATTTCCTAAGTTTTTTTATCTCTTTCCTTAATAATCTACCATGCCATAACACTTTCAAAGCCCGCATGGTTTTCGATCCTCATTGTGAACATATAGGTTACACTTAAACAAACAATACTGAAAGGTGTATCTAAACAACTAACAAAGCTTCAATTTGCTATATCAAGCTTTAAATACTGGAAGTTATCTACTCAGAATACACAACCAAGAAAAAACTCCTCCCATTACTAAAACATTTCCCTGATATATTTGAAAAATAATAAACTTCTGAAGAAGTTTCACTGTTCTCAACTTTATTTTTGATCAAAACCAGAGACAATATACTTTACATGTATTTTCTTTTAGTTTGGATTTTAAACTGGATTGTGCAACATGATCTGCCAGTTCTTAGGATCGATACACGTGTCACTTTTGTTGTTTTTGCTTATAGTCCCATAGTACTTATTCAAAAAAGGAGCAGTGAGGAAAAGAAAGATTAAGAACAAAGATAATTAGTCAGCAGTTCCAGGTTTTTTTATATATATATATATATATAAAAAAAACAATCTTATTTCCTCCTCCATGCCTTCTTCTGTCTCTTACTGAGGCAGAAATCTATCTGTTGTATACTGTTCCTTTAAATTAACATATATTGCAATATCTGAGTATATGTTCCAATTTTTCTTATTAATAGTATAGTCAAACATCCATCACCACAGCAATTTAGTGTGAATTCCCACATCAACAACACATTTTAAGGGCACGTACCATTCACAGTTCTCTGAATACCTCTTGTGTACATTTATATCTCTAAAGTGAAGTAGGAGTTGGGCTGACATTTGGTCGGCAGATGATGTATGCAGCAGCCTGCAATATGTGTTTAAGAAGTACAAAGATTCTTGGAATAAACACTGTAACTTTTATTTTTAAACACTCTGATAGTTTCTGATTGGAAACAGAATTCCATCAGAGGAGATTCAAGATGACAATATTACCACCGGTGGAACTACAGATTTTAGCTGAAAAGTAAATTCATTATATGAATACCTACAGGAGTCAGTGGGGATGGTTAGATACTGCAAAATCTCTGTGGACCTATTGTTGATTTCTTCCACACTTTCAGTCCTGCTTCCTTCACCCAGGAGTTAACATATACTCCACAGCCGTAAGCAGTATTTTTCATAGATGACTGCAAACCTCTGTTCTCTCAGGGGTAAAAGGCTCTTCATTTGTGGTCATAGGAACTGCAGCTGTGCTTTCAGCAATTTCCTAACATTATGAGCATACCTTTTGTGAAGAGATCTTGAGGCATCAGGGTTCAGCAAGAATTTTGCTATTTTCTTGAATGGATGCTTTGCAATACAGTTGTGTAGGAAGGCACTTGTATTTTGGGAAGAAGGCAGAACATAGCGTCTAGTGGCTATATAGGGATTGAATAGGTCATAAAACCTCATAATTTTAGAAAAACAAAAAGAAAAAGAGAAAAAGGTGACAGATGTCTTGCACAGGGAAAGGTTCAGGTGTAGTAGATAAGGAAGCTGATAAAACGTCAATTTAACCTAGGAACTTGCGTCATATGTCTTGGTGTTTACTAGTAAGATTTCCCAGTGATTTGCATTAGCAAAATCTGGGTAAAGAATGTGCAAAGCCCATGATGTCTTGAATTCAGTTAGGGGCCTATATTTACAAAGGTAGGGAATGATTCTTTACTGCAGAAAACTAATTTAAACCAGTTTAGCAGGCCTTCTGCCTGCTAAATTATCCAGTTATCGTCTTACTGAAAGATGAAATGAAAGCTGTTTTCCAAGACATTGAATTAAAGTGCTACTTTAAAACATACACTGGTTGAGAGTCATGTTATATAAGGTTCTCCTCAGCTTACAGCAAAACTGAAAAAAATAAAATGAGGAGCAGTGATGCATAAGCTCAATATATTCTTACAAACTAGCAGTATGTTAGCTTTGCCTTGTTAAATATTTCTTAAGCAATTTTTAATTGACAACATATGTTGAACATCACATAGCAATGTGTGCAAAGCACTTTACATCTGTCATAGCCTCCTGAAGCTAATCCCTCTTTAATGTGCTAGCTTTCTTTGTATTGCTGCAGGCTTTGTTTCTGTTTACTGTCTTCTAAAAGGAAGGGGAAAAAAACAAGTTAGCTGTCAGTGAGAACATGCTTATTTTACAAAGATTTTAATTCTATTAATCTTTTGAATGGCTATCTGCTAAGAAATCATTATTACCAGGGACAATGACTTACACAGAAAGTAAAAGTTAAATTCCATTTCTTTCAAGGAGAATTGTATACTTTGAGCTTCCAGAAATGTCATTCCAAATCTCACAAGAATTTAATCTTTCTTTTGATTTTGCTTTACTGCAAAAAACAAACCAAACCAAACACAAAGGTGAATAATTTAATCTTTTTTTTTTTTTTTTTTCTGTAGTACTTAACTTTTCTGTTGAATGTGAAATTTAGTTACCCACTATTTTTGTGACTCTGTAGTAGCTACCTTTCTGTAGTACCCTACACAGGGATAGACTTTAGACTCGGTCTGCTAGACTTTGTACTAATGTGTTCTGCAATCTTAGTCAATTAACTTATCCAAATCACCACTTTCTTATCTAGAAAAAAAATCAACATTTATTATTCTCCTGTATACATAACTTTTGAGATATATGTATGAAAAACCATGTAAAGTGTAAAGGAAATATTTTTTATTATTATTTCTAATTAATATCTGGCCTTTGTTTATAGAAATCATCACAGGATATGGTGTAAAAGGCTACATGTTTTCTATGAACTTCTGGGAAAAAAGGAATATGCTTACAAAAACCAACATGTGAGGAAAAACATTAAAAAATACCTATCTTATAGCAGTTTAAGATGTAAATGAAATAAGACAGTAGAAAATTCAGTCTAATTATTTTTATTTACATTTTTTCTTGGAGTGGGGGAGAGCAGGGAAGAATGAGATATTTCAAAATATGAGAGTAAGGCTGAACTAGCAGGGGAGGGGGCTTTTAGATAGACAGGAATCTTACATCCAGCATTGCATCATGGAATTGGCTGCTTGGAATGTGAAATATACAAAGAATTTGGAAATTTCAGGAATCCTGTCTCACACTAGCCTTCCTGGGAAGCAGCTAGACAATGGGAGCTTGGGAGTCCTTCTGTCATAGAGAGACTCCAACATGAACAAATAGACTGCCAAGGAGTCAGGGCAATGGGGTTAATTTTCATTATCAGACAGGATTTGCTGAAATCAGCAAGCAATGTGACTTCAACGGACTGTAATTTTCTGATAGGCAAAGCCCTACTGAAAATCTCTTGATCAAACACAGAACACCACCACAAAAAATTCCTGAAACACAGGTATAAACCCTCTAGATACTCATAATGAGAAACACTTTTAAAAAACCTTATGGTATTGAAAGTTTGCTTCAGTTAAGACCAGCTGATATCCCAGAACAACACAATTTACACAAAGGCTCTAAGTAACTGCTATAAATTGTAATTTATGTGCTGTATCTGAATATTTCATAATGTAACACTGATACTTCAGCTGGACAATGAACTGGAATTCCAGGAAAGGAAAAGAAAAGCAGGAATAGCTCCACTTTGAAGAATATAGTTTTCTTACCTATTCTTTTCATACCAGGAAGTTTTTCAGATACGTTAATAATCAGAAACAAGAAACTGAAAATAAACTGAAACAAAGTAAAACAAAATTTAAGATATTCTGGTTTATATCCAGCTCAATTTATTTTGGAGCTGAACTGTCAATTTTTTCCTTATAGGAATTATGAGAATTATTGAAATCCCCATGTAGATATTTCACATCCTATATAGCAAATCAGAATTATTTTTCCTGTTAGCTTTACTCCCAGCCACACTACTGAAGCTACCTGTACCACAAACTGTAAACACTGCTGACTGGAGAACAGATTTTGAATAAGGTATGAATCTTGGTTGCAATGATCCAGAGATAAAGGCAGAGACAAGATAAAATGGAAAAAAAAGCCCTGATAATCTCACTCTGGCTGCTTACAGTGTGAAAAAAAGTCTTGGGCTACGTTAATTTGTTACCATGCAATGGAGAAATACAGGCTCCTTAGGAAAGACAGAAAGGGAAGATGAGAAAGGAGAGTTGTTCTTTACATGAAAGAGCAGTTGGAGCGCATGGAGCTCTGCCTGGGGATGGATGAGGAGCCATCTGGGAATTTATGAGTCAGGATAAACAGGACAGGTAAAGGAGATGTTACAGTGGGTATCTGCTATAGGCCATCTGAACAGGAAGAATGAGTGGATCAAGGCCTCTATAGACAGAAAAGAGCAGCCTCAGGTTTGCAGGCCCTGGTCCTCATGGGAGGACTTCAGCCACCCCAATGGAGGGTGTTTGGGACAACACAGGAGGACATAAGCAATCCTGGAGGTTCCTAGAGTGCATTAATGATAGCTTCCCCCTCCAAGTGACAGAGGACTCAAGGAGGAGAGCTGCTCTGCTGGACTCATACTCACCAATGAGGAGCGGCTCATTGGGAACATAAAGGTCAAAGACAGCATTGGCTGCAGTGAACACAAGATGGTAGAGTTCAGGATCCTGAGGACAGGGAGGAGGGAGAAAACCATATGCAAACCCCTGGACTTCAGGAGAGCAGACTTGGGCCTCTTCAGACACCTGCTTGGAAGTATCCCATGGGATAAGGCCCTGCAGGGAAGAGGAGGCCAAGAAAGCCTGTTAGTAGTCAAGGATCACCTCCTCCAAGCTCAAGACATCAATTCCATTCCAATTAATAGGAAATCAGGCAAAAATGCCAGGAGGCCTGTGTGGATAAACAGGATGCTCCTGGCCAAACTCAAACAGAAAAAAAGCACACAGAGGGTGGAAGCAAGGACGGGTAGCCTGAGAGGAATACAAAAATATTGTCTGAGCATCCAGGGATGAAGCTAGAAAAAAATAAAGCCCAAATGGAATTGAATCTAACATAGATGTCAAAGACAACAAGAAGGGATTCTTAGAGTACATAGGTGACAAAAGGAAGACTAGGGAAAACATGGGCCCAATGCTCAATGAGATGAGGGACCTGGTTACACAGCACATGGAAAAAGTGGAAATGCTGAGTGCCTTCTTTGCCTCAGTCTTTACTAGCAAGACTATTCTTTGGGAATCTCATGTCCCAGACACATGGCAGAAAGGCTGGAACAAGGAAGATGTACCCTTGCTGGAAGAGGATCAGGTTAGGGAACAGAACTTACACAAACTGGACATGCGTAAGTCCATGGTCCTTGATGGCATGCACCCAGGAGTGCTGAGGGATCTGACAGATGTCATTGTGAGACCGCTCTCAAAAATCTTTGATCAATTATGGTGACTGGATGAAGTGTCTGTAAACTGGAGGAAAGCAAATGTCACCCCTATCTTTGAGAAGCGCAGCAAGGAGGACCAAGGGAATTACAAGCTGGTCAGCCTCACCTTGGTCCCTGAGAATGTAATGGAGCACCTAATCTTGGAAACCATCAAACATAGTCAGCATGGCTTCACCAAGGGGAAATACTGCTTGACCAACTTGATAAGAATCTACAATGAAATGACTGTCCTGGCAGATGAGGGCAAAGCAGTGAATATTTTCTGCCTGGACTGTAGCAAGGTCTTTGACATTGGCTTGCAAAAGAACCTCATAGAGAAGCTGTTGAAGTATGGGCTGTATGAACAGACAGTGAGGTGGATTGAAAACTACCTGAACAGCCTGGCCCAGAGGGTTGTGAACAGTGGAACAAAGTCTAGTTGGAGAACAGCGACTAGTGATGCATCCCAGGCGTCAATACTGGGTTCAGTCCTGTTTAACTTCATCATTAACAACCTGGGTGATTGGGCAGTGCGTACCATTAACAAGTTTGCAGATGACACTGAACTGGGACGAGTGGCTGATATGCTGAAGGGCCATGCTGCCATCCAGAGGGACCTTGACAGGCTGGAGAGATTGGCTGACAGGAACCTCATGAAGTTCAACGAGGGGGAGTGCAAAGTCCCACGCATGGGAAGGAACAACCCCATGCACCAGTATATGTTGGGGGCTGACCAATGGGAAAGCAACGTGGCAGAAAAGAACCTGGAAGTCCTGGCGGCCAGCAAGTTGAACACGAGACAGCAGTGTGCCTTTACGACAAAAAAAAAAAAAAAAATAGGCTAATGGTTTGTTAGCTGCATCAGGCAAATTATTGCCAACAGGTTGAGGAAGATTATTCTTCCCCTCTACTCAGCCATGGTGAGGCCACGCCTGAAGTACTACGTCCAGTTCTGGGCTCCTCATCACAAGAGAGACATGGACATACTGCAGAGAGTCCAACGAAGGGTCACAAAGGTGATTAAAGGACTGGAATACCAGTCATAGGAGAAAATTACAACAGAAGCAGGACTGACTGTGTGGAGAGTGTGAGAATACCTTTGTCATCATTGTGCCTGCCTTAGTTTCCCTTTTTCTGTATGGCTGAAATAAAGGAAAGAATTTGTTAAGAATCTTGTATTGTGATGGGAGGTTGCAGATGTTTATAGTAGTGTATGCAGCGTTATTGGAAACTCAGTGGGGCCCTCCTACCTAAGAAATTACACTTTGCTGAAGAGAATGGAATTTTCCACTACCAGATATTTGCTTTAAGCAGTGAATCCCCCCTGGAGGGAGGAACAGAACAATGTGAATAGGTTGTATTAAAGAGGACAGCAAATGGAAGACTAAGAGTGTAGTTCCACATATATTTTCTCTGGAAGTGAAGCTAATTTAAGAGGTACTCACTCCCTACACAAACGCACACACCTTGAATCCCTGCTGCTTGTTCTCGTTCACCACCCTCTTTTGTGCTACTGAAAATGTTTGTCAGGCCATAATTTAGAATAGATCCCTGAAATGAACTGTATTAATAAAAGAATCTCCAAGGTTTTTTATTCACGTCAGTGATTCAGTTTACAACACAGCATTACAAATAGTTGCACTGCTACGTTGAAGAAGTGGTGAATTCTAACATAGGGGCAGGAATAAGCAAGTGCTGTTAGAAAAGTTATCTTTTAAAACAGCTTTGCCAATGAAGAGTACATGTAACTGTACTCTGGAAACCCATGGGGAAAGAAAGGGTTCTCAGGTGTCCTATGTTGCTTTGCATAATAAAGGCTTTCCTCAGTTCCATCTGGGCATTCTGACTTCAGGACTTTGGCTTAAGATTAGATGTCTAATAATTGCTGGCTTGTTTTATTATGCTAAATTGTCTTTAAGAGTGTTCAGTTCTTGACTGGAACAGTTGAGGTCTCTTTGGTGGGACACAGAACATATTGGGGTGTTGTGATTCTTTCTCTTTATAAAAGAACGAACCCATTTAGTCTGGCCCACATAAACAATTGTATCTCTATACTGCATCCAGGGAAAGATTAAGGGGAACTTCATAACGTCTGATCCTTGCATAAAAGTAAAGAAAAAAAAAATTAATTATGTCCAAAACACAAGGAAAATAAGTGTTCCCACTCAAAAGAACTGGAATTTGAGTATAAAACATAAGTCACCTGTTTATCCTTTCCCTCTTTTCCCTATTTGATACTGCAGACATACTTGGCATCAAGAGATGATAGAGTCATACATGAAAAAATTATCATATCATGAGTAATGCTAGCAGTACTATAAAAGTCGTCACTTTGTTCTTTCTAGTAAAATTACTACTTCTATTTTATTTTCAAGTATTAACAAACCCTGACAAAATACATATTTATTTCACATCATAACCATATACACATATTAATAAAACAGATGAAATTTCAAGTCTGGACATAACAGTAAAGACCAATAAAATACTTTTACCAAAGCAAGTGTGTTTGCTCACAGTATCTTTGTACAGGCATGTTAGAATAAGAGATATCCAAGCAAGAAAAAAGTCAGTATTTTGAAGTACTTTTAAAGTTAATTTGGACTAAAAAAGACTTCATATGTGTACAAAATGCTACTCAACATAAGCAAAAGCTTTGTCTGTTCTGATGTTAAAAAAAAAAAAAAATTATTTCCACCCATTTCCATGGAACTTACTTTCTATCTCCACTGAACTTACTTTCCTGTGTCTCTTACAGAAAGGGGAGAAACATAATACTCAAATTCATACAATGAAGCCCAGTAATTTGAATTTCAATTCACTTCTCAACAAGGCAGGACTGCAGTTTTTGTCTTTACATTTTAAAAAATTATATTTCTAAGATGATTAGTAGTAAGTTTCTAATATGACTTCAATGTGAAGTTTTGTGATTTGCTTGAATGTAATTTACAATAATCCTTTCTGCATCACCTAATGACTAAATAACACTAATATGAACAGATATGTTAAAAATATGCGTACAAAGATCATCCTCAAAAACATTTTACACCAAACTTTAACTAAAATATACCATAATATATGAATTAAATAAGAAACACAACATAATTTTGTTTCTTATTTAATTCATGTAGCAAAACACATCAAGATATTTTCATATCAACTTAGAAAAACCTTGAAAAATGTTTGCCTTTACTCAATGGAACTGAAATGCAGAAAAGATTTCCTTTATTTCCACCAAATAAGAGACTCTGAAATAACAGGATACAAAAATGTTAAAGATGGAGTATAGTCATGCAAACAGAAAAGCATCATTGACATGACCTTGTCTATTTCTATCATCTTTCTTGAGTGAAATCTTACAACATCATGAAGTCTTCCTAGACATTATCACCACTGATTTTCTCAGAAACATCAAGACAATGGCAGAGACCTTAACTCACAATGTTTTTCAAAGCATCTTAGCTTGTAAAATGAACTCGCTAGGATTCATAGTAAGTTTAAATTATAATAGTTTGACAGCTTACTATTACTGAAACAACTTTTAAAATTGTGTGTGTTGCTATAAATCTTCTATTCCAGTTTACAGCAAAGTGAGGGAAAACATTCTGAAAACTAAATTCGATATTTTGATCTAATACAAGTTTTATACAGAATAAACATTCACTGTTTGCCAACTCTCTTGATTTAAGGAAGAAAAAAAAAAGGAAAAAGAAAAGAGAAGAGCCTGCAGAAAACAGAGAGAATTGAAAATGGTAACATAAAATAAAAAAATAAGACAAATTATCTCAGTTACCAAAACACTTAATAACTCTAGTCAGTTCACATCTCGCTTACCAATAAACTTTTCAAATTACATAATGCTAACAAAACACAGAATCAAGTCCCAGTGACATGTTACTGTCATGACAATGAAATCCAATGTCTGCATTTATCACATTTGCTTATCTTGAGAAGCATCATTAAGTGACAAATTATCTTATTTAAATCAGTGGGAGTCCAGTATTCAATCTATAGAAATTCTTCGATGTAGTAATCTTCTTACTGGAATCGCTTCTAGTTGCAGGCATAGAGGGAGAGAAAACATACCCCAATGTGGCACCAGGTTTGATCAAGGTTCTCCTAACATGTCAAACATATGCAATGAGTTTTCAGTCACTTCTGGTTTTCATAGCTATTGTACTACTGACAACTGACATTTTGTACAGATAGATGTACATTTTTTCCATGGCCGAAGTGAAGGACGCTTCTGGTTTCTGTTTGTGTTAGGTAAGCTGTATTCTCCTTCTCTTTCCACTTGTCTTTGGTTATCAGGCAAACAAAATTGCCACTAGAGTAGACAAGTGGTTTGGATGTTTTAACATCATCTTGCTGCGTGTTTTAAGAAACATTTTTGTCGGATTATTTTTTAAATTTGAGAAAAGACACTTCTCTGAAATGCAGCCAAGCACCCAAGAGAGAGATTCTGTTTTCCAGTGCTGGTTTTGAGACACTGTGATCCTGTGATACATGAAACAATACAATGTAATTTTGTCCCTAGATCTTCCCCAGAATATGCAAATTGTTGTTTGGGTAAAATACTGTTGAAGATACAAAAGTCTTGAGACATATCAACACCTGGCACTGAAGAAAAAGGGAAAGTGGGTCAGAAACTACATTTCTGATAGGCACGAATTTTCATAGGAAGGAAAACAGTGCAGAACTGGAAGGTTTTTCCATTCAAATTTTATACTTTTTTAATAAGTTTAATAATCACAAAAATAAGGAAGAACTCAAGTTTGAAAACATCTTTAGAAAGCATAGCCTTCTGGCATTTTTTGTTCAGCTTCTCCATTGTTTTTTAAGTCGTTTATGACACCAGTGATTTTTGAGGCAGTTGCATCTAGATGAGGGTGGACTGCTCATTTAAATCACTATTTGAAAGGAAAAAATGGCTGGGATACTGAATTGGAGTCCTTTGAGCATAATCAGAAAGGATCTGCTGTCATTTTGGAAAGCTCCTCCTTAAATGAATATGCCTTAGGGCAAGTATCTCTGAGTGCTTATGGACAACAAGACAAAACTGATATATCTTTTCAAATTATGAAGAAAATGAACAAAATAGGTGATGTCAAAAGATGTGCAAATCTTTAAATTTTGTTGGAAAGGTGTTTTGGGGTTTTGGCTTTGTTTTCTTTTGTTTTGGTTTGGTTTTTGTTGGCTAGTGTGCAAAATCTTGGGAAGGAAGCATAATGAATTCGATAGTTTTCTCACAGAACAATTAGGTGAAAAATGGATTCTCTTGGAACTCAGATTTTATTACTTGGCCCTTTTCAAAATGACCACACCACTGTACTTACTTGAATCAGACCAAAAAAAAAAAAAAAAAAAAAAAAAAAAAAGTGAGGAATGGTTAATTAATTGGATATCTGAGCCAGGGATGTTGGAGGGAGGGCAAAGAGAGACTGTCTTTCCAAATGATTATGTTCAAGTTCAGGTATTTTATCTTTATTCCAGATTTCACAGGGAAAGGTGGCAATTCATTGTGAAAGTACAGATTAGAGTTGTACTTGCTTGATTTTTCTTTTAATCACAAAGTCCTTTTTCAGGAGTTTCCAATGTTTGTATACTTCATACTAGTGCTTGCATCTTTAATTCTTGTGAATAGTGAATATCAATGCTTATAAATATCTAAAGGGTGGGTGTCAAGACGATGGGGCCAGGGTCTTCTCAGTGGTGTCCAGTGACAGCACAAAGGGCAATGGACACAAACTGGAACACAGGAATTTCCACTAAAACAAAAGGAAAAAATTATTTTCTTTGAGAGTAACAGAGCACTAGAATAGGCTGCCCAGAGAGGTTGTGGAATCTCCTTCTCTGTCAAAACCCTCCTGGATGCAATCCTGTGTGACCTGATCTAGGTGAACCTTCTTCGGCAGGCGAGTTGGACTAGAGGATCTCCAGAGTTCCCTTCTAACCCCTACCATCCTGTGATTCTGTGATTCATATGATGGCCACACAGTAGTGGAGTCCTCCTTTCCCATCTCATCTTTTGCTCCCACTGTCAACACTCTTGTGCTACTTCTGGTGCTCATCAGCAACATAACATTGCTGATATTCATTTAGTCCCATTGCTTATCAAGGACTAAACATGCAGTAAGGCTGAAACAATGGAGGAGCTGTACAGGGCTGTGAAGCTAAGAGCAGAAGGGGGAATTTGATACTTTTTTCAATATAATTAAATCAACTCAACTGTCTTGTCCAATCTCATATTAAACTTATAGATCACTTGCTAGACAACTGCAGTAAAATAATTGATTGTCAAGTTTTCCCCATACCACAAGATTTGTGTACTATCAGTCCCTAGCGAAATATTATTGAAATGTTCGTGAGGGTTAGTGACCAATAAAACACTCTGATGTGTTTTCATTTTTGTTGAGTGGGACAAATGGGGAAATGCAATTGCTTACAGATGCAGAAACAGCTTTTACAAAGACTTCTTATCCTGATCAACCTACTAGAAGTAAGGTGTTAATATGCCAATTATGTACAATGTTAATAGAATTTACTACTAGATTAATAAATTGCGAGGCATCATACGTGCCTGCTCCAGCTAGCTCTGTGCCCTGACACAAAAAAAGTGTGAATATTGAATGATAATTGCAGGTCTGTTTGTAACTATCAAATTAAATTATCTTGACTTTTTGGGCCATAACTCTCTGTTACCAACTATGTCTAGTTTATAACAATATATATTAATATTTTTTTAACTTACTAACTCTATCTACTTATTCAATAATCTGATCCAAGTCTTCAAGATTTATTCAACTATTATAATGAATGCTACATAATTTGAATGAAGTGACAGTTTTTCATGCTTTTAACATTACAGAATGTATTTGGCTGATTTTCGCAACTCTGTTGTGCTACAGTATATTCCCTGAACTTTCAGTGTGCTTGGTTGGAACAGAATAAATACAGTTACATCAATAATGTCAACTCAGAAGAGTATGATATGAAAAGAAGTCATAAATACAGCTTGGAGAATTGTTAGTTTAGCTTATAATTCTGTGGCCAAAGACAAATAGCCAATAATTACGTAACTCTTTGTTTAGGTTATCATAATACCATTTTTTAGTTTCATCTTAAGCAACTTTTTTTTTTTAACTAAACTTATCTTTCATATTCATCTTTCCTTCCTTTGTGTTTTAAATTTCTGTTGAAAGCTTCTCTGAACACAAAGAAGGGTTTTCTCACTCTAGATGATGATGACGATGATGATATGATTTTGGACACAACTTGATATGTGCCATAAGAAATGGAAATGTTCATCCAAAGCACAAAATATCCATTCATCACTGTCGTTTGACTAACTAGACTTTCTATTTATAAGCGATTTAATGTTAAAATCAACATTGTTTTTCTATGAAACAAAGAAACTTTTACATTCCGTTCATTTGTAGAGCAGAATAGGATTAAGGAAGTTTTCCTCAATGTAGATCAAGACAAACCTTCTGAAGAGCAAAAGGTAAACTGTATTTCCACTAAAGTACTCTCCAAACAAATATTTTCTATTTTAGGCAGAATCAGATTATGTGTTTTGCTTTACAGTCTGCAGGAATAAATCAAGAAGGTCAGATTTGAAAAGTTCATAACAATACTGAATATATTAACACCTAAAAAAGCATTACTGGGATTAACTAATGAGGGCTGTAATAACTCTACTGGTAAAGAAGAGAAAAATTAATGTCATGACCATACCTTTTTTGTGTAAGTTTCTAATATTTAATACACATGGTAAGTCTCCTGTTAACTTTCTTTACCTTTTGTCTTGTTTAGGAGGGGAAAAGAACAACCTAAAGCAGGAGATGTATATCTATTCCTAACTTGTACTTGCATTATCTATTTGACAGGTGCTGTTGCACATCAAACTTTAACTTTTCAAGAGAGAAGACAGAATCCATGATATCATGTTTTATCCACAAATTTTAAACCTATGCCTATGCATGAATGATAATCAAGCAGAATAATTTACTTCGTTTTTAAAGAATTCTGGAAACCTATGTACTGTGCAATGGGGTATATTGTCACTCAGATTTCTTGGGGAAAAAACAAGACAGAACAAACCTTATTTGTTTTACGTATAGACAGTGTCACATGTGTGTAATTACCTGTTGATGTTAGAAATATGTAGGACTTAGTCTTATCAGATAATTTTAAGGCTGTGTTCAAAGAAAAATAGCTGGTCAGAAAAAATTCATTACAAGGTTTAACATTTATTTAAGTTAATACAAATCAAAACTAGAA
The DNA here is from genome assembly GCF_034619465.1 of Leptosomus discolor. Classification (NCBI taxonomy): domain Eukaryota; kingdom Metazoa; phylum Chordata; class Aves; order Leptosomiformes; family Leptosomidae; genus Leptosomus; species Leptosomus discolor. The sequence continues at coordinate 42,415,402 of NC_141391.1, read as the reverse complement.
ACAGTACTTTCCTCATTGTTGAGGTTATGAAGTAGAGAAAACATTGTTAAGTCCTACATTCACATCTCTATGTCAACATTTTTAGGAGAGTAAAGAGTTGCTGGAGTAAAAAATTAGCAGTCTGAACTGTGTGATCCCTAAAAATTATCAGTCTGCAAACTTCAAAACTCCCAATTATTTTGTTTCTTTCCTTAAAGATGCTTCTTTTATAGAATGCACTTTTTTGTTTGATAATATAAGTTGGAAATTCATTGGCCTGATTTTAGGATACATTTAATTTTGAGTTGGGGAGCCCTGAAAAATCAAATACTTAGAAAATGTATTTCAAGGTTTACACTTTTAAGTAGCTACTTTTTTCTATTTTGCATTGTAAAGTTGTTCACCTTTCTCCTCTTTCCTGAAAGCACAGAATTCCTGTGTAGGGCTATATAGATTAAATTAATATTATTGCCATGGTTTAATGTCAGTGGTTTGCGATTAAGAGCCAGTAAAGGATTTAGATATTGAAAGTGGGGCTTCAGGTGTATTTTAAGTCCCATTTTGAAAAATCTTTCATAGGTATCACACAATGTGCCCTATTTTTTTATTTCATCTTTTCACATCCTTTGAACTGTATTTCTTTACTTATGCAAAAGTGTTCCAGCCTCTTTTGCAGTTCTGTCTTTATAAGTGAAGTATAAGTAACTATAATGTGTGAGTCGCCTCAGAGGCATTATGTCAACACTATCAAATAATTTAGCAGTGCAGTCCCGGTTCTAAGTCCCTGGACTGCCAACACTATAGAAACATGTTCACTTATTGACTCTTCTTTGTAGTGACCAAATTCCCTGGAATGAAAAATAATGTGTAGCTGTGTGCATAGTTTACTTCAGATCCTCTCCAGTAAGGCAAGATAGATGAAGACACACTATCTGAAAAGGCCTGGTTCCTCCATCTCTACACATGCTACCAAAATATTCCTCCAGCCCATCTATAACACCACACTCCCGGGTAGAAGTCCTCTGCTCATGGGTTATTTCTCAAAAACTTTCATTGAATGAACTGGGACCAGTACTATTCAGTATGTTCATCAGTGACCTGGATGAGGGAACAGAGTGCACTGTCAGCCAGTTTGTTGATGACACAAAACTGGCAGGAGTGGCTGACACACCAGAAGGCTGTGCTGCCATTCAGAGAGACCTAGATAGGCTGGAGAGTTGGGCAGGGAGAAATTTAGTGAAATACAACAAGGGCAAGTGTAGAGTCTTGCATCTGGGAAAGAACAACCCCGTGGACCAGTATAGGTTGGGGACTGAGCTGGTAGAGAGTAGCATAGGGGAAAGGGACCTGGGGGTCCTGCTGGACAGCAGTATGACCATGAGCCAGCAATGTGCCCTCGTGGCCAAGAAGGCCGGTGGCATCCTGGGGTGTATTAGAAGGGGTGTGGTCAGTAGGTGGAGAGAGGTTCTCCCCGTCTACTCTGCCCTGGTGAGACTGCATCTGGAATAGTGTGTCCAGTTCTGGGCCCCTCAGTTTAAGAAGGACAAGGAACTGCTTGAAAGAGTCCAACACAGAGCCACAAAGACGATATAGAGGGTGGAGCATCTCCCTTATGATGAAAGGCTGAGGGAGCTGGGTCTCTTTAGCTTGGAGAAGAGGAGACAGAGCGGTGACCTCATTAATGTTTATAAATACGTAAAGGGCGAGTGTCAGGAGGATGGAGCCAGGCTCTTCTCGGTGATTTCCAGTGATAGGACAAGAGGCAACAGGTGCAAGCTGAAGCATAGGAGATTCCACATAAATATAAGGAAAAACTTTTTCACTGTGAGGGTGACAGAGCACTGGAACAGACTGCTCAGAGAGGTTGTGGAGTCTCCTTCTCTAGAGACATTCAAAATCCGCCTGGACACGTTCCTGTGTGACCTGCTCTAGGTGGTCCTGCTTTGGCAGGGGGGTTGGACTAGCTGATCTTTCCAGATCCCTTCCAACCCTTAACATTCTGTGATTCTGTGAATTCATTAAGTCCAGAACCATGAATTCCATCTATCATAATAGTCTCTCAGGGCAGGAAGGATGGTATGATCTTTGTCACGGTTCATGACCACAGGTTGTCAGTCCATCTCAAGGAAGTTGTTGGATGTCATTTGATGAGACTAACTCCAGTCATCACCACTATGTTATCCCAAAAGACATATATCGAACACTGTTGGTGTTAAATAATAATTAATATTGTACAGCTCAGCACCGAGTGTTCTCAGCTAGAGTAAAATTCCCTTGGGGTACACAATGGATTTCACTTTCTTTCATCGTGATTCACCAAGTATATCCACATCCTCAAGTAAAAGCAACCCCATGAATGGGTTTGCCTTTGCCCAAAGCAGGAAATACCCACACAGTTTTCCCCAACAAAATCCTCTCACACAACACAGGGACTTTATCCCCTTCTACTGTATGTTAGATTGGGCAGGGCCAGCTCACTTCCTCATCTTTCTTGAAAACTTCTTCTGATGTATCACCCCATGCAATGATGTCATCAATATATTGCAAATGTTCTCAAGAACCACATTTTTCTAGTGCAGGCTGAATCAATCCATGGCAAATTGTGGGGCTGTTTCTCCACCCGTGGGCCAGGTGTACTGCACATCCTCCAGGTGAAAGCAAAATGCAGCCTATACTCCACTGCCACAGGTATAGAGAAAATACACTTGAATGCCTTTGCTCCAGTTCGTACTGAAGTTCTAACATGTCCAGCACAGCAGCGCTCAGTGGAGGTGTAACTTCATTCAGGCCATGGTAGTCCACTGTCAGTCTCCTTCTCTATTCGATTTCCACAATGGCTATATGGGACTGTTAAAAAGTGAGCATGTCTGGCTGATCACACCTTAGTTCTCCACTTGACCGATCAGCTTATGAATGGGTATCAGGGAGTCTCTATTAGTATGATATCAAGGCCAGTGCGCTGTTGCAGTGGTGGTGGACACCCTTTGTTCCTCGAACCTCAGCAGCCCCACAACAGAAGGCTCCTCTCATAAACCAGGTAAGTCAGACAGCGGCTTAATTTCCTTTCTCTCCACCACCACTACATCAAGTACCCATTGGTACCTTCTTGGGTCCTGGAAATACCCTCTTTTGAGACAGTCTACACCAAGAATAGATGGGACATCTGGGCCGGTCACAATAGGGTGTCTCTTCCACTCGTATCCAGTCAGACTCATCTCTGATTCCACTACTGTCAGTTCCTATGATCCTCCTGTCACTCCAGAAATACAAATGGAGTCCATTCCTTTGTAATTTGATGGCATTAAGGTGCCTTGTGCACCAGTGTCAACAAAAGCCTTATATTTCTGTGGTTCTAATGTGCCAGGCCATCAAACCCACACTCTCCAATACACAGAGTTTCCTTGTTCTCCCCCTGGCTAGAGATACGGTCCTTCTAATTTTGAACAGAGTGTCCGTTGTCAACATTTGCATGCAAGCAGCTCACATGGACTACACTGTCACCATCACTACTCACATGTCTTAAATTAGGATCTGAAGCCCATCTATGGTGTCTGTGGATGCCCTCTGATAACTGGAGCAGAGATTCTGGCACGGCCCCTTTTTGTGGTCATTTTACCTTGTAATTCATTGACACGAGCCTGTAAGACCAAGGTAGCTTTTCCATCCCATCTTCTCATGTGTTTCCCATGGTTCCACAGGAAGAACCACAGGATGCCTCATGAGGTGTGCCGTTTCTCTTGAGCCGGCCTTACAGGAAAACACTTCCTCCTGACAGACAAGACATGCACCAGTACAGATAGAGAGTGGAACTTATCCTCTAAACAGGACAATCTTTCTGACATCTTATTAAGCAATTCCATAGATTTATCAGATGTTTGTTCTACATTAGAGAAACTAGCCCATGGGGACACAGTGAGATTATCAGCATATTGTCACAGTCATCCATTTCACCCACTGTTGCTGCCTCATCATCCTTCCAACTAAATAATGCCAATGCATTGGGATACGAGGGTGGTGTGCTCAGGACCCGCTCGCACCACATGAGTCATAGAACAGAATCATAGAGTCATTCAGTTTGGAAAAGACCTTTGAGTTTATCAAGTCCAACCATCAACCCTATTCTACCAAGTACACCCTTATACCATATCTCCAAGCACCATATCTAAATGACCTTTAAATACATTAAGGGATGGTGACCACCTCCCTGGGCAGTCTATTCCAATGTCTGACAACCCTTTCAGCCAAAAATTTTTCCTAATGTCTAGCTTAAACTTACCCTGGTGGAGCTTGAGTCCGTTCCCTCGTGTTCTATCATTAATTACCCTTGAGAAGAGACCAGCACCTGCCTCTCAACAATGTCCTCTCAGGTAATTGTAGAGAGCAATAAGGTCTCCTCTCAGCCTCCTTTCTTTAGGACTAAATAGCCCCAGTTCCCTCAGCTGCTCTTCATAAGACTTATTCTCTAGGTCTTTCACCAGCTTTGTGCCCTTCTCTGCACTGTCTCCAGCAACTCAGTCCAGTGTGCCTGAGTTCATTTGGATCTACTGGTGTCTGCAGGTTGTCCAGGTCAGATTCTTTTTAATTTTTAAGTACAACTGACCTGAATTAAGATCTCTCATGTTGTTTCTGAGTGTCGTTTTTGCAACTTCCACACTCTTCATTTACCACCTTGTTTCAAAAGTAATGATTATGTTTGGTCGGACTGGAAACATTAACAAAGGGATATCAAAGACAGGTTGTTTATTTTCTTTATTTTGATGTTTTTTGGGTGTACGTTCAAGGTTTTGGTAGCAAGAGGCAGCTGCAAGGGCGGCCTCTGTGAGAAGAGGCCAGGGCTGCCCTGTGCTGGACACAGACAGTTTCAGCTGGCTCCAGCCGACCTGCCGCAGGGTGGAGGGCTGAACCTTCAGCCAAGGTGCTGGTGCCTCATTGAAAACAGGTTTCAGAAAGTGCAGTGTTGTTTTAATTTTGTCTTTGTTTCTCACTATCCAAATCTGTTTTAATTGGCAACAAATTAAATTCATTTTCCCCAAGTCACATCTGGTTTGCCCATGACAGTAATTGGTGAGTTATCTCCCTGACTTTATCATGACTCATGAGCTTTTTCATCTTATTTTCTCCCCTGTCCTGTTGAGGAGGGAAAGTGAGAAAATGGCTTGGTGGGTGTCTGGCAGCTAGCCAAGTTCATTCCACCCCATAACAACATTATGATTGACAATATAAATGTTAAGACAACACAGAACAAAGATTTTGACTTTACACCATAGTGGACAAGCAAGCACATATCACGTTTTCAAAAAGGTGAGAAAGAATACTTGAGGGTTCTGAGAAACAGACTCCATTTACTAAAGAAAGTCTAACAGCTGTTCTGAAGAGAGAGATTTGGAATCACTAAAGCTGCCAAGTCTTCACAGGTGATTTAGTCAAAAAAGCATGCTGGATATTTAGATGATCACCCTATGGACAGAGCAGCAATCAGAAGAAATTTTGGTACAGCATGAAGCACTGATTTGAGCTGTGATATTCTATGTGCATTTCCAGAATGGGTACTGCCACTTTCTGAAGTTTCTTTTTGAAAGTCAGGATATGGAAACTGTCCTTCTGGAAGAAAAGGATTTTGGGTGATCCGATTCTCAAACTCAAAGAAATGAGAAAACACAGATCTAAGCACTTCAAATTAAATTATTAAGGAAGTAAGTCAAAATAGTGAAAATTATATATCCAAAAAATGAAGAATCAGTATTCAAACTTGTGTTACCATTTTTAAGTGAGATTTTTTTTGTTGATTAAAACTCAAGATTATGTCTGGATTAAACCCTGGTGGCACTTTCCAAATCCTGTGTTTCCTAACTGTATTCTGACCTGACTACACAGCAACTCTGTTTCGTTCTCTGTTTTCTCCCTACTGTGTCAAGATTTTCCCAGAAATGAAGCCTGGAGTTACAGGCCAGCTGAGAGTTTTGAAATAGCCCAATAGATAAGTTAGATAGCTGAAGAGGGCAAAATTTATCTCGTCAGATAAAAGCAATAAAAAATAAATAAAAAATTTTAGCTTCTCTTGAACTCCGTAATAATTAGCTTTACACAAGAATTACATTGTTATTTGTTAAACAAGCCCTAAAATATGACCAGTGTAATTGGTTAAATTTCATAGCAAAGTTTAGGCTATTATACTGTTTTCATGCCTGTGGGAAGTAATTCTTGATGGGAAGCTCAGTAAATAAAGGATGGTACATAGAACATATTTGCATAGAGACTGCTCATCACTTTTCACTCACAAATGGCAGAATGGAAGTGAAGCAATGAAAGAGCAAACAACTGACACTAAAAGAATGTAAACATTGAAAATTGCAAGGAAGGTTACTCTAAACCAAATTTTTGAGTGATATTACTTCAGACAATAAGAGAGCATTGGCACTGGTGGTTATTAAATACTTGTATTGCAATGGCTCCCAGAATTTCTCAAAGAGATAGAAAGCTGTAATGCACTTACACTCCTGGAGTTCAGATCTTCATTTCTGAAGTGTGTACACTGTAAATAACAGTGCAATTAAAAAGTGGAGGAAAAAGGCAACATGTAACTAAACCTGATTTGGCGATGTTCTAAGTCTCATGGAACTAATGAGTCACTAAACTCACCTCCCCACACACCCATTCCACATATAGACAAAAATAAAAACGTTTTGAAGTAACAATGCAGAAGATAGAAGAATTAAAGAGAGCGGCCCTGCAGAGAAAGACAAGGGTATTGGTGGATGAAAAACTGAATATGAACCAGCAATGTGTGCTCGCAGCTCAGAAAGCCAATTGCATCCTGGGCTGCATAAAAAGAAACGTGACCAGCGGGTCAAGGGAGGTGATTCTCACCCTCTACTCCACTCTGGTGACATCCCACCTGCAGTACTGCATTCAGCTCTGGGGACTCCCAGCATAAGAAAGACGTGGACCTGCTCAAGTGGGTCCAGAGGAGGGACATAAAGATGATCAGGGGGCTGGAGCACCTCCCCTATGAGGACAGACTGAAAGAATTGGGGATGTTCAGCCTGGAGAAGGCTCTGGGGGGACATTAGTAGCAGCCTTCCAGTACTTCAAGAGTGCCTACAGGAAAGATGGGCAGGGACTTTATCAGGGAGTGTAGTGATAGGACAAAGAGCTGAAAGAGGGTAGATTTAGATTAGATACTAGGAAGAAATTCTTTACTGTAAGGGTGGTGTGGCACTGGAACAGGTTGCCCAGAGAAGCTGTGGCTGCCCCCTCCCTGGCAGCATTCAAGGCCACATTGAATGGGGCTTTGAGCAACCTGGTCTAGTGGAAGGCGTCTGTGTCCATGGCAGGGGTGTTGGAACTAGATGATCTTTAAGGTCCCGTCCAGTTCATATCATTCTATGATTCTATGAAATCAGTAATTAGAAGTTCATGTTAATTGATTAATAAAAGTTTTTCCTGAGTTGGGACTGCTTCATTAGTGACAAGCTAGGAGATTTTTTCTCTAAAACAGGTACCTTATCTGGTGAAGACTGAGGATGACTCTTCTAAACAGCTATACATTTTTTGGGCTGGTTTATTTTGTTCTATGTATGAAAATCATGATTTAGAACCTTCAAACCTCCTAATGTTCGACAGAAGCAACCAAGTGATGAAAAAGTTAAATACCTACATTAAATTATGTGTCACATTGTATTTGACCAGAATATTTTGAAGTATAAAACCTATTAGTGATGTTCTCTGAGTATGCTCAGGAAAATTTAAGCGAAAAAATATAAACCCAAATGCCATTAAAAACATTGCTATAGATTCTTCACAGAATTTCGGTTTGAAATCCAGATCACTTCCTCAACATTTACGTAATGCTGAGATAAATTGTCTGGGCTCTTGTCCCCACTCTTGGAAAAAACCACTGTCCTTGTGATCATAGCAGTCAAACAAATGCATCTGTTCAATGTGTTCATGCTGAAAGGCAATGTATATGATCTATATGACTTGAAACATTTACGTCTAAGATGACCAGAGTTGTAAGGCTCGTCTTTAGTATTTTATATTCAATAACTGAGAAATTCTTATTTTGTGACTCACATTAAAGAAAAACAAAGCTGTTGCTTTGAGGTATTTTGCTCAAATTGCAAATGACCACTCAGATCCAAAAGAAGATAAGCAAGTGCCTAAGATTACTTTCAAGATCTCTAATTCTAAATACACTAACAGCCAAAGCCAACACTTAATCAAGCAGTCTATGCCTGACCTACAGTCCTTTGCCCAAGTCCAAGTGGTGCAAACTGCCTAATTTCTATAGTGCTTGGAACTAACCCTCTCTATAGTAGGTATGACTTGGAAAGGGTAATGTCCAGCAGTCCAAAAAATACAGAAACAATAAGTAATCTAACAAATGTTCAGTGCTTACACAAACTCTTTTTTTTTATCTCCCAAAGCCACAAACAGCTTACCACTCACTAGAAATCAATGCTTTTTCCAGTTTTCTATTTTTTCCAGGCTGCTCAGTCCTGTGCTAGACTCCTATTACAAGACCATTGTTTTCAATGGTGACTCAACATAGACATAACTGTATTCTGCATAAGCAAGTGATACTTGCAAGTACTTAAAACTGAAAACTCTTTGGAAATTTTGTTATCCTCAGTGGTTGGTATTAAGAGTATAGAGAATTATTTTAAAATATAGGTATTTTATAGCTATAGAGAGACTGAATGGATGTCACTCCTCCAAAAATTTTTCTCTTCTATTAAAAATTGAAGACATAAAAAGACATGTTTTATATGTATATATATCTATCTCCATATATATGTATACAGGAGAGAGACAGAGAGATACACATATAATCACCAGCCTAAGCCTGATTTTTAACATAGGTAAAAGTTACACTTGGGGAAAAAAAAAATTATTATTTTGCTGCCTTCCAAAGACATATAATACACCTCAGAAGCTATGTTCCAGTTACAGGATTCATACTAGCATTCTATTAAAGCACTTTATCTAGCAATAAAAATAGTTACAAATTTAGGGCATCATTCAGCAAGGCACACTAATCCTATAGATTTAAATATGCACTGTAATATCTTGCTGAATTGGGATAATTAATCCTTGGGTTGCCTGAAAAAAAAGGGTTATGATTTAAAATAGAAGTTGGAATTTTTCTCAAGAAATATCTGTTCTGTCCTACAGAACAGTGGACAAAATTCTACACTGGCTGACATATGTAATCAGGATTTTATGAGGTGTTTTGAGACTGAAATGTCGGTTGCTAGATATATAGTTGGAAGAAACCAGACAGCTAATATGTCAATTTTTTTCTTTATACCAACAATAACACTTTTAATATTAAATTATGGAGAGCTCAATTTACTCATCTCCTGGACATTAAAATACAGTCTGATGAGAACTACTTAATTTTCTCCTTATTTTTAAAAATCAGAATTCTTGTCCTTTGCAGTCTGACATAAAATGATTCATTTTGTAAATGCAGCTTCAAAAAGAAATCATGCCATGTTCCCCCATTATAAGTAGGATTAAAACCTACAAAAGTGAACTAGTCTGCTAAGTGTACCACTGATCTCCTAACTGCTAGCTGGGAAATATGTCCATTGTTATCCTCTCATCCTTAGTTCTGAGTGTACAAAAGTATTTAGCATAAGTAGTATGTATTAAAATGTCAATAAACTGTCTGTGGTATTTGAGACCTAGTTAGCATTTTTATTGAGCTCTTGTGTTAGCATTTTCAGAAATGGACTTTTATTAATTACTGATTTAAATCCATACTTTGATACCACGGGTCACTATTAAATGGGTCATTTAAACATTAATAGCTCTTACCACGTGCAATACTTCAATTTCAGCAGATTTCACTGTTAGTAATTAAAGTGTGCATGTACCCCAACCTATTCATCATGGTAACTAGACAGCCTAAGACATTTACAAGACACTGCTCTTGATAAAAGAAAATATTCTACTCAATTGGTGTTTTCAATAACACTTTCATTTCCCATAATCTAGTCTAATTAAGAGAAACTGGTTATTTACCTGTCAGAGAAAAAAAAAATTACTTTAGATTTCAAGTACAACTTAGGGAGATATAATTGGTAATTTCTCAACTTGCTTTCTTTGGCGGTTTTATGTTGAAATTATTGATATTGTTCAATTATTATGATACTGTATTGCGTGTCTGCTACAGTTAAAAAATTGTAAGCTTTTCTGCTACAAATCTCTCCATTAAGAGGTTATAATTGAGCCCAAGCAAGTTTAGCTCAGGCTAATGCAAAAGCAAAATTTTTCTAGACAGCAGATTTTACTCAAAACGACAACAAAAGCACCTTGTCAATGGATATGCAACAGGATATGCAAAAATCAAAGCTCTTGAAGATGTTAAACAAAGATGTGAAAATTAATATTTCTGAATTTTGGGTGAAATAAATGAAAGACCATAAACTGATGTTGATTTAAATAAATAGCATTCTTTGGTGACCTGAAACAATTGTTCCAGATGACAAGTGGCAATCATTCACTTCTGAAAAGTACAAAGCTTTTTATTTATTTCTGAGAAAAAAACATGAAAGACATTTCAGAGGTCAATCTTACAGAAATATAATTTCCAAGGCATAAAAAAAAGAAATGTGATGTGAAAATTGACTTCTATTAAAAGAGAAAAAGCACTGGTAATAATGTTTCCACGATGGAAGTCACTTCATATATATATGGTATTTTTTATCTTCTTCGTGTTCACAGTACTTTTTGACTACAGGATAAAATCTAAGTGATCATTATGTGAATTCTTAATCTTCTGTGCTAGACAGTCATTATTTTTTCACTCCTTACTTTGTGTTTTTGTCAGTCTAACATATTTGTTCAGTTAGCAGTCTAAAAACATTTAGCTAAGGAAGTGATGGATGGAACCTTTAGTCTTTTTTAAGTTCTCTTTTTTTTTTTTTTTTTTTTTTTTTCTGTACCTACTAATGTTTCAGGATACTTCCATGAAAAACTGTTCCATGTTTCTGGTTATTTTGAACTTAGTTCAATACTATTGGTTCAATATTGGAAACAGGTTGAAGGACAAATTCCAGACATCTCAAAGGTAAAATTGAAAAACTAAGAAGCCTCTATGAATTCTGCTGCCTTTCCCTAATTTAACAGCAACTCCAACCTACCTTCTTCTGCAAAGAAAGAAGAAAACTCCGGCTACTCTCTTCAGAAGAAAGATGAGTTATCACTCCTTTCCATTTTAGCCACAGCTGCTCTTTCTCTTTTAACTAATTCGTTAGTAGGCCAAGTCACCAATAATCAAATATTCACTCTGGAGTAAATATTCACTTCTACTCCCTTGATTCTCTTTGACTGTGGTGATTCCGGAAATCATTAATGCCAGAAAGATCTCAGAAAATGTCTTTTTAACCCCTGGACAAAATAATTAAGCTCAATGAAAAGAACTCGTTTGGTTAGGAAAGACCATGTTCAGATCATGACTAAGTGCACAATTTTCTAAGTAAGTCCAGTGTGCAGCAGAGAATTCAAACTTCACGGGAACAGCTGCTATGAGATGGTAGTCTTTTATGAACATCATCTTGTTTTCACCAGGTATGGAATTGTTTTATGGCTGTTTCCTTCTTGAACCCTTTGGTTCTTCTGAAGATAGAAATACAACAGATACGAGTTATTGTCCCTTAGATGATGAAAAAAAAAAGGTTAGTATTTCTACATCAACATGTATGTAGGTTTGACTTTTCACCAAACATTTATCAAAATTAAGGAATTAATAGATATGGTGAATGAGATGTAATGAAGAAGCATTAAGACAATTTTTGCTGAGAGAAGGAATATTTCATAGACTCATTGGAGCTTTTTTTACACTGTCATTGGAAATAAGATCTCCTTTTGTATTAATAATTAGTAACTTAATATGAAAAAAGGAGTAGTGATAAGTGGTTGGCTTTAAAGGTAGCATGGGATGGTATCACGAAAGCTGTAGCAGTATTTGTGCAGTTCAGGGTATCTATGAAAAACCTGGAACAGAAGAATGAGTAGTGGCATGACAAAGATGGTGGGTGGTTGAAGATACTAAATTATTAAGAATAGTCAGAAATAAAACAGGCTGAAAGAGTTGAAAAAGAATCTCAGCCAAAAAAAAATGCTAGAAAAAAAAATCAGTGTTGAAAATTGTAAAATAAGGCACATGGGAAACTACAGTTCTAACTGTACATGCATTTTAATAGGCTTAAATTTTGCTTTTAGTCAGTCAGGTGAGAGATCTGGACCTGAAGGTAGGAAAAGTCTGCTCAGTATTCACCTGAGGTCAAAAAGATAGATTGGACATGAGGAGTTATTAATAAAGAAAAGAACAAGTAGCAATGCTGTGTCAGTAATACTTCTGTGGTATTCTTATATCTCAAATATTGCATACAGTTCTGGTCACTTGCTGTCAAGAAAGATATATTTGATATGAAGAAGGATGCTCAGAGATATCAAATGTCTTCTGTGAAAAGAAAAATTAAATACAACAAGACTAATCATCTTCAGAGAACAGGTGGTGGGGTATGATTAAAGTATATAAAATAGTGAATGGCATGGAACAGATGAATAAGAAACTATTATTCGCTATTTCGCTTAGCACAGAAAGTAGGGACAGCAAATGAGATTATAAGGCAGCTGGTTTAAAACAAATCAAGGGAAGTAGTTTCTCACAGAATGTATAATTAAATTCTGGCATTCATTGCCACAGGATATTTTGGATGCCAAAAGTACAAATGGAATCAAAAGTAGATTAGACAAATTCATAACAGAAATGTCCAGCAAGGTCTATTAAACACTGTGATGCAAAAGTAAAGTCTTCACTATGGAAGGTCTTAAGTAGGAGCTTTCCAAAAGCTGGATGTATGCCGGTAGAAGTATTATTTTGAACTTCCATAAGCATCTTGTCAAGGACGGGGAGATAATACTGAGTTAAATAGACCTCTAGCTTAGCCCAATATAATCCATTTTATTTTTTGTATTGTTCTAAGAAGTATCCATTTTTTTGAAAAAAAAAGAGCGATTTACTCTAGGTTTCTTAGTTTTGGTTTGCACAAGGTGTGAATGAAGATGTTACATAATTTCTAGCCTTTTTCAGATAGATTAGGAAGAGCTGAATGATTGTATTAGACCTATGGATGGATGAGCCAGTTCTGAAAAACTAGGAAGTGCCCTAAACTTTCACCCAAAAGTTTCAGTGAACTGAACAGATTTTGAGGTTCAACGTGCTCAGTTAATGAATTTCTATGACTCTGTGCACCCTAGTTCAAGGAAATGGAACAAGAAAAAGACTGTGCTCATATTTCTTTCCTAGGAAAAACTAGAAAATAATAGAAATCTCATAAATCACCATAATATCCCACATTTCCTAATTTTATTTCCAGATCGAAGAGCTTTGATTCCCTTTTCTACATGTTGAGGTGGGAGGGGATGGCAAAGAAAGAAGGGAGAACTGCATTGTTGAACTGAACTGAATCTATAAACTGTAAATGTCAATTTTGGTTAATCTTGTTTCTATTGAGTAGCTCTCTGCAAAAAGTCCATAGCTATGAGAACAAGGTACTAGTTACTATGAGCTAGGTTATACCGTCTTTGCTCCTTGACCATGTCTCACAGAAGCCTCCTATAGCAGCCTTTTCTGAAAAGGGAATTCCACCCATGAATAGTTTATTAAGTGTTGATACACAAAGAATCAGTTCTTAGAATCCAGGAGATCTCTATGTTACTCATTTACATGACTAATTATAATCTATCATCTGCTTCTCATGTATAAAAAAAAAAAAATAGAATTTATCTAATAAAATAAAAATATCTAAAGGATAATAAAATAGGATTTGAATAGGATAACGAAAGGATTGTTCTCCCTAGTAACAAGCAATAGAACAAGGGAAAATGGCCTTAAGCTGCATCAGGGGAGATTCAGGTTGGATAGTGCGAAGAATTTCTTTACTGAAAAGGTTGTCAGGCATTGGAACTGCCTGCGCAGGGAGGTGGTGGAGTCACCATCTCTGGAGGTGTTTAAGAGACAGGTAGATGTTGTACTTAGGGACATGATTTAGTGGCATTGGTAGACCTAGGACAAAGGTTGGACTCGATGGTCTTGAAGGTCTCTTCCAACCAAACCTGTTCTATGATTCTACGATTCTGTGATTCTATAAATCTGTATACTTAGGATTTTTATCTAATACTCATTTTTTTCATTAGAACACATGCCATATATCTTCATTCCTATTTTTAATCTCCCTATAGTTGTTTTTCACTCTGCCTCCTCTGGTCTATCTTAATCTTTTTTTATTAGTTTGTATTTATTTATTTGCTTAATTAAATTTTTTATAACCTTTCCACAATTCCGTATTCATCTTTCTGTGGATATCACTAACACAATGTTTGAGTCAGTTTTATGTAGGTCATATTCAAATGGGTCCCAAATTGAATAGAAAAATGTCATATCCAAAGTAGTAATGCCTTGAAAAAACTGCATAATTCAAGCATTTTATTCATCCATGGCAAGTTTTAGCATGTCAACTGTTAGCCAACAAATTAGACCATTTCAATCTTTAATTTTATACTTCTGTTCCTGATATCTTATTAAGTCATCTCTATGGTCATACTCAGTACATGAAATTTTCATTGGGCTCAAATCTTGGTCAGAGTTTTCAGCCCCTCCCAGGAAGTGATCTGCATCTTCCTAGATTGAGCTCAAGTTTCACATGGGCTTCATTAGGGTGTTTTTCCTGACAAGTCCAACATTAAGTAAATTTTATTACAGAAGTTTAATACTTCATTACAAAGTACTTGTATTTACAAGGTCTAAATCATAGTGGTTATTACAGTTACACACTCCCATGTCTGGGTTCTGAGGCACCTCCTGTAAAGACAGAAACAGAAATTGTCCTTAGGACAGAGCTCTGCAAAATGGTCCAAATTATTCTCTGTGTATGTAACATCCCTCTTTTACTTAGAAAATTCTTCATCCTGTTTTCTCTCTTATAAAAAGAAAAGCCCATTTCCAATGCCACTAAAATTACAAGTGTATGGCTGCAGCATGAAGATTAGTAATTTAGAAACTAGTCTTATTAACAAAATGTTTTCCCTTCATTTAGCCTGACAGACAGCTTAGCCTGATGTCACTTAAAGTAGGCTATACTGCATTGTATTCCACTGAGCTGCAGACAAATTTATTTTGCTAAAACCATGGTCTTTTTCAGAACCATCTATTTCTATCCCAACTTCAAGGTTTGCAGCTTTTTTTTTTTTTTTAAATTAGTTCTGCTGCATACTGCAAACACGCTTCTTTTTTCGTTCAAATCCAAGCACAGCATTAAACCACTCTACCATAGCAATATAAATCAGTCTTTCATGGTCACCAAGTTTAAGAAACTGAGTTTCAGGGAAAAGAGAGTTCCTTTTCTATAGAGCAAATTGTGACCTTTATCTCAAAGAAGCACCCACTTCAGGCAGATAGGATTCATCTTTTTATGCAACAAACTAGGAAAGAGAAAAGCGGTTCTACAAACTCCATCCTTCTCATAACAGAACATGAAGAAGACAAATGTTAGAAAATAAGAAAAAAAAACCCAACTAAATAAAATCATGAAACTAAGAACATGTGCACTTCATTTCACCATCTAATAATTCTGAGCCAGACACTTGCTTTAATAAAACAAGCCAGTATTAAAAAAATTCGTAGAGTTGATGTCCCAATGTACCTTCCTAAAACCCTCTATGTGTACATCCCATAGTTTCTAAGTGCAATCAGGAACCACAAGGATTTTTTAATGGGATGGAGAATGCTTCCTCATCTCCACTCTACCATCTATACTAATGAGGAATGAAGCAAGTCTACAGACCAATTTCCTCCCCATTATTTTCCATAGTTTTGGTACTATTTAAGTATTGAATCAACTAACAGAGGGAAGGGAACATTTAACACAAGATCCCGTGAATCAGAGCCCTATCTGGCCATACAGAGACTTCATGCTACGGAGAAATAGTCAACAATCGCTTCCTATCATAACAGTAAGAAGAAAGGAAAGGATTTATTTAATCTTTTGGAATGGAGTATTAACACAGAATAATGAGACAAAATTCTGAGAGAAAAAAAATTTGGATTGAAAGCTGGGGAGATGAGGAAGGGAGAGAGGTTTACTAGTAGCAAAAATCTTTTAATACTTTCTGGTAATTCTGGCAGTCTCAGAAGTGCAGGCACATGAAATGGGAAAATAAATCGGCAAACAGTTGAAAGGATGTATACACTATAGACAGTAAGGCCAAGTATGCTATTTCATCATTGAAATTATTCCCTACTTCCTGGTTGCTTGGGTTGCGTGTGGATCCCACAGTCAGTACCACAAGGTGGTGTTACAGCCCTGAATCTATTTAACACTATACATATGGCCCAGCCCTATGCAACCATACTAATTCTATAGTTTCTCGGGAGTTACAGTCATGTAGTCTGTTTCTGCTAGCATAGAGGGGTAAATTTGCATTACAATTAAATCATGACTGGAGAACTCTCCCTTGTGTCTTCTTTTTATGAGTGGGACAAATACAAAGAACCATAATCAGCCTTAAATGATAGAACTCTAAAACTGAAATATTAGATTGAGCTCAGTGAGTCTGAACCAACTGGGCCCTTCTTTGAAATTCTTTTACAGACAGAAAGAACTTTTGGGGACTTCAGTTATGCTTGTAAGCTAGCCAAGCATTGTGTCTTCTAAAGCACCAAGTACATAAAACTTCCCTACACAGAATATGTGTGGCAGGTTGGTCCCAGCCAGGAGCCAAGCAGATCTGATATAGATACACTTTAGACTCTGACTGTCAGATAACAAACAATGCTGCCTACTATCTCTGGCCAAACATTTTGGAATCTACCCTATGACAAAAAGACACAGAATGGTGATGATAAGACCTGTCTGGGAGAAGAAAAAAAGTCATGTCTACTGCTACCAGGAGACTTACTGTCCAGCAAAAGACACACAGGTACTGACTAGATCTTCACTGGAATTGTCTGTTAGTAATGTAAAAGCTGAATATGGATATTTCAGAGCTTCTTTGCTCCCATTAACTGTCTTTCTCCTTTCTTTGCAGGATAAATATAGTATACTTTTAGGACTGTACAAGCTTGAAGAATGATCTGTTTTGGAGTAAGGGAGGACTTTTTCTCTTTGAAATAAGTTTGACTGACAGAAGCCAAAAGGATTATCTCATACTGCTCACTGCATTTCAGAGGTAGATTTAAATAAAACTATCATAGGACATAGAAATAAATAGTAAAAAATCCTTGAGATTTGCATTTGTCACAAATCTACTGCCTGCATGCAGTGTTCTACAGAACAGTGCCCTACTGTCAAAAGAACAAGATAAATTTCATGATAATTTCACAAAATATAACTTTCTGGCCGAAAAATCCATACTGTGATTTTTTTTTTTAAATTAACACAAGTGTTAAAGACTAAAAAGATCTCATGTTCTCCAGGCTTAGACAGAGATTCTTCTTACTAGCCCAGTGCTTGGATCACTCATTAAACCCACAATTTTTTCTTAAAAGTAAATAATTTACAAATAAAATAAAAATTTTTAATAAAAATTATATTATTCTAGGTCAGAATATTTTGCAATTAATTTGTTTCTAATATGGTAAGGTAATTTTTGAAAGACTATGTAACAGGGAATATATACATTTCTTATTTTTCCTAAATGACAGTCTGTATTAACTTAGCATCAGTAAATTAATGTGCATACGCACAAACATACAGAGAAAGCTATCAAATTTGTTTTAAGATAAAACTCATATATATAATCACCTTACAGAATGTGTTATTGGTCCAGCCCTTCATTAAGCAACACATAATACACAGCATTTCATAAGGTCAGATTATAGGGGGTTGTTAGATAATGTCAGTTTTGAAAAAATATTATTAGAGCACAAAAGAGTCCCAGCTGTGCATAATGAAATTTTGCCCACATCCATAATTAATCAATGTTTCAACCTTGCGTTATATTCTGAAGTGCAAAACAGTTAAAAAATAATGTATTCAAAGACCCTTATCTCTTATGTGGTCTTCCAGAAATGTATTGACTTTTCCCAAAGGTTGATTAGAAATAATTTTCATCTAAATAGCGCTTCACGAATTAATTCTGAATCAAACATTTCCTTTAGGAATTAAAAAAAAAAAAACTTCTGAAATCTCCTAGGCTTTATGGAAATCTCCCTGTTCTCTTTGTTGCTTTTGACTCTTGTCTATTATTTATTCCTGTCCTTGCAACCTTCTGCTTCACTGAAAACCAGTACAGGTTTTGCTTAATCAGTTACAGTCTGCTTCCTAACCAAGTGTTGTTTCTAGCACTAATCTCAGGTGCAGGTTTCTTCTTGTTCCTCCTCTCTGCTCTCCTCCCTCATCAGTACTAGGAATGGGTACTTCCGTCTTGGTAAGAAATGCTGGGTGCAGAGTCCTCATCCACAGGCTGAGCCCTGAAAGTAATTCTGCATTCCTCCAGCATTCTCAAATTTGCAGCTGTACTTCCTCAGGTGTTGATGAGCTTGAAGCAGGATGGGGAGAGGAAGGTATGTGGAGGGAAGGAACAGCAATATTGACAGAAACCAGGACCAAACCACAGAACCACTGTTAGTAAAAGACAGATCACTATTCCTTATATACCTCATAGTACTGTAAGCAGAGAGTTATTTGTTAAAGAATGGTTTATGCGTATCAAGAGCTATAGGACTTGAATTACAAGTATGAAATCGAGTGTGTTCTGTGGTATAGTTGGGGCTGTTCTGTACTATACTTGGGCTGTGTTTGTCTACACAGCGATTACACCCAAGTCATTAATTCTTGGGTGGTCCAGGAACTCCCTTGGCAGTCATCTGTATAGATGAGACGGTGAATTGGCTTGAGACAATGGACTGACTTGAAACTAGATCATTAACTGAACCTTTAGAATGAAGGTATTGACTGATAACTAGAGGAGTACTCCAGGTAAGAATTTTGGGCAGCCCGAGGCAATTCCTGCTGTGTCTAGTCCAATTTGTATGCTTAGAAATGTTGATTAACACCCCGGACTGGTGTGTCCCAAAGACTCCCAGAGGTGATTGCTGCTGTAGAACTAATTAAATTGTATGTAGACTGTGAGTATTCAATAAAAACTACTCCTGCAGACATGGTCAGGTGGATCATTCCTTTGTATGCAGTTAATTTATTTAAGAGATGTTCTGTATATTCTTAAGATATACAAACAGCAAGGAATTATGCATGTACTGGGGCCAGCTGGTTTGTAAGAAATATGCAAAACAGTTATTTGAGGAGTCTCTGCTGTCATGGTTTAACCCCATTGTTTAACTCCACTGCTTAGCCAGCAACTAAGCACCACCCAGCTGCATACTCACTCCACACAGTGGGATGGTGGAAAGAATTAGAAGGGTAGAAGTCAGAAAACTTGTGGGTTGAGATAAAGACATTTTAATAGGTAAAGCAAAAGCCGCACATGCAAGCAAAGAAAATCAAGGAATTCATTCCCCACTTCCCATCAGCAGGCAGGTGTTCAGCCATCTCCAGGAAAGCTGGGCTCCATCATGTGTAATGGTTCTTTGGAAGACAAATACCATCACTCCATACATCCCTCCTTCCTTCTTCCACCAGCATTATAAGCTGAGCATGACATCACATGGTATGGGATATCCCTTTGTTCAGTTGAGGCCAGTTGTCCCAGCTGTGTCCCCTCCCAACTTCCTGTGCACCCCCAGCCTACTCGCTGGTGTGGTGGTGTGAGAAGCTGGAAAGGCCTTGACACTGTGTAAGCACTGCTCAGAAGTTACAAAAACATCTCTGAATTATCGACACTGTTTCGAGCACAAATTGAAAACATAGCCCCATAGTAGCTACTATGAAGAAAATTAACACTATCCCAGACAAAACAAGCACATCCCCTAATGCAACTGAAGATGCTACTGAAAAGACCCTTATAACAGGTCTCTGTTCATATACAGAACTCCCATCACCAGCAAAGGGTGACTAACCATGCTGTTCTGGAGACTTGATTTCCCCATGCAAACAGTACAACTTCCAACATCCCAATAAACTAGGTTTATTTTTAACAAACACTGTCATGACTGCCTGTGAAATGGAAAGTATGCACTTTGTGTATGGTTCTGATTTACTCAAAATCATGATAGAATCATAGAATGGTATTGGTTGGAAAGGACTGAAGATCACCTACATCTAACCACCCTGCAGTAAGCAGGGACATCTTTAGCTAGATCAGGTTGCTCAAAGTCCCACCTTGAATACTTCCAGGGAGGGGGCATTCACAACTTCTCTGGACAACTTGTTCCAGTGTCTCCCTACCCTCACAATGAAGAATTTCTTCTTAATATCGAGTCTAAATCTACCCTCTTTGAGTTTGAAACAATTACCCCTCATCCTATCAGTACACTCCCTGATAAAGAGTCCCTCCCCACCTTTCCTGTAGGCCCCCTTTAAGTACTGTGTGGTGGTTTGTTGTTTGGTGGGGTTTTGGCAGTGGGGGAGGGGACTGTGGAGGTAGTTTCTGTAATAGTCTTTGAGAATCTATTATGCTCGAATTGTAAATGTCTGTTGTAAAGTACTGTGTTATTTCTGACCTACCAATAAATAGACATAATTTTTTCGCCTATATTTTCTTGATCTGCAGCCAGGGCAGTCTGCAGCAATGCTGCCAACTCTGTTTTTTAACGAATCAGCAATGCAATTATTTACAAAATCATACAACATATGGAGTATGAAATAAATAAATGCAAGTGTCTGAAAATTCATCAAAAAACATAATCTCAAATATTGCATGGAAAATATAAAGAGGCATATATATGCGATATATAAATAATTTCTAGTGTTCATATACAACTGCTGTAGGACCAAAGTACTGTAGAGAAACTACAAGAAACTTTTTCAATCAGTTGTTCGAATGGGTGTGAGAATAGTGCTTTCTCATTTCTTGTCAGGAAAGATCAGTCATGTCTTTCTCAGATGAAGTATTACAGTCCAACATTCTCATTAGTCCATATTAAGTAGAAAAATACATGGAGTAATTTTTTTCTAAAATACGTGAAACAAATTTAGAATTATTATTATACATTAAATTTTCTTTTGGTAAAATTGAGGGACCAAAATTCTTTCTTGGGATGAGTACCTCATGGAATAATTCGTAATCTATAATATTTCTCTTTGAGATCTTCTTAATATCCTTAATACTTCCATACTTGGGGCTTTTTCGAAGAAGATCCATATTGCTCAGCCTGGCAAGATGTGTCATAACTTTGGCAAGTGAAGATATAATAATTAATGTATGTAAATCAATAGTTTCCTAAAGAAAAGGACTCCTACACTACTTGTTTTCTTGCACCATGAAATACCTCTGCATCATGAAAGTTTTCAGTTGCACAATGTTCCCTGTTTTTCAAAAAAGTGTAGGTGTTTCTCTGTTCTTGTAGTAGCCTGTGAGGAGAGAAGTGTCTTCATCTGAAACAGAAATAATAGATGCAAACGTACTTAAGTTTCAAGTAACAAAATTCATGTCACTTTTACACTACTTCTTTTGAGTTTTTAATTAATTTTGTTCACAGTTGTGCCCGAGTAACTTCCAGTGTTAGAACTACAGGCAGTCAGCTTTTGAAATTACGAATTGGAACAGAGAGTCTGGATTACCATTCACAGTCTAGATTTACACTTTAAAATGAACACCTTCATATGCAAATCCTCCAGATGTATTGTTGTGTGATGCTTTCACTGTCACTCTTTTCATGAAGCCAAAGATTGATTTTGGTCTAGTGAAAGGTGACGTGCCAAGCGGTTTCAAAAGAAATCCTTAGAAACTCATGATGCCCTTAAAATTCCCCTCCCTGGAATTCAGTTTTAATGTAACAGAGACTTCTTTATTATTTTTTTTTTCCAGCAAACAATGGGAAAATAGATACATGAATTGTGATGTTCTGGAGCAAGCCAGTGATTTTATTGCCCTCAAAGAATCTTCTGAAGGAGACTTATTTAGCCGTAGGTAAAATTCACTGAGTCTGAGGTAATACTGCCTTTTACTGTTAAGGAGATTGCATGTGAATCTGGCAAGGAATTTGCTTAGGAACGGATTTTTTTTTTTTTTTTAAATGAATATTATAGAGGAAGGGGAAAGAAACCCTCACTGTCAAAGAAGTCAAAATGAAAATGCATTTCTACAGCAGAAAGCCATATCACCTTCATGCAAGCTATCAAAACAGGACCAGAAGCACGTACAAGCCTATAGCAATCAAACAAACCTTCAAAGAGAATAAGAAAAAAAAAAAATCTTTTTATTTGGGTGCTACAGTTGTGCCCTGGAAGTTACAGAGAAACCCAGGCTGCTATTTCATACCAGAGTTTCCACAGATCTCAGTGGCAACTGGCAATACTTCCCTTCCTGTTAGAAGTTCAGGCCTTCTTAGAAGTTCTTGCTCCTGCCAGATAAAGCATCACTACAGAGAACATTGTCTTATCTCTGAAAAGTCTTCTGTTCCATGGTCCTCAATAGTCTCTATTAGGTAGAAACAACCACTAGGTACTTTAATAATATCTAGCAAACATAATCACGTTCACAATATCTCAATTCAAAAAAAGATTGTTAAGGAATTAAAAAGGTTATATTTTCAGTAGCACCAGTGGATTAGGAAGCAAGTTACTATTATTGACAAATGAACTAAGAAAATCTGATCTGAAGAGACTTTTAAATAGATTTAGGAAAAGAACATCCTTATTGACTTAAGCCATGGGATGAGTACAGTCCACAGGCTGCAGACACATATTCCATATCCCCAGAATATTTCTGATCATAAGTACGTATCAACTTACATATTTCTCAAACACTTGCATGCAGCAAGAATAAATAAATAATAAAAAAAAAAAGGTAAAAGTATTAGGCTGGTGGTAAGTATGGTATTTTATTCCTTTTATTCAGATTCTTTCTGATTTGTTGTTAACATGCTAAAAAGAGTATTACATTGAAGTTTCAGTTTGTAGTTTTTGGACATTTGCCCAGCTCTCATCTACGATAATGTATTTTTCTGTTCTGATATTATTATAGACCTATATAGTTCTGTCGTTGCTTTAGTATTATTGTTAAGCTGGAAAAAATAAGAAAATAAACTCATTTCCTTCTGCCCATTATCTCAAAAAATATTCTGTAAGTCATTCCAGGTTGTGCAGATCTGAGAGGATAATATTTTAATGCTTTTTGCCAAGATTTATTTCTTCTTGGAAAAACTCTCTACTTTCACTAGAGTGGAATTGTCATCTTTGTGTGGCAGATGTTAATTTGACATAATTTAGGAAGCAGATGCAGTTACTCGCAGTTTCATTTTATTCTGCTGGGGTTTTTTCAGACAGATTTTGATAAAATCTAGTGCAGACTGCAAAGTTAAAATCTTTGTTTTATAGATTCGTGATTTTACTACCATACATGAAGTGGAACTTTGAAAGTTATACAGTGAAAAAGAAATTCTTCTGTGTCTTTATCATCTGCGATGGTCTTCATATTTAAAATTTCATGTCCAATTAGAACAAGTTGAAACAGCAGGCAAATGGAAATGTGTGTGGACTTTGGAGAGAAGACTTGAAACAGCTTGTGGCAACATTCCCTTGCATGCCCTTGCAGAAATCAAGGACTAAGTTACAAAGCTTGAAAAGCAGAATGTGTCATTTCATAAGTCAGCACATTTACAGGTGGGTGGAAGTAGTTAAAGTATTTAGAAACTTCTAATTATTTGCAATGCAGTAGAATTAGTGACAGCAAATCTTGCACTAACATATGGCAAGTGAATTCATACTCAAGGTAGGGTTGGTCAGAAAATCATGTATAGCATTTCTTCAGCAATAGGCCTTGAAACAAATAACATTTTCACAAAAGTTTCACAG
The DNA here is from genome assembly GCF_034619465.1 of Leptosomus discolor. Classification (NCBI taxonomy): domain Eukaryota; kingdom Metazoa; phylum Chordata; class Aves; order Leptosomiformes; family Leptosomidae; genus Leptosomus; species Leptosomus discolor. The sequence goes on along the minus strand of NC_141391.1, from coordinate 42,391,496 downwards.
AAAATTTCTAATACTGCTGTTGAGAGTTCTCCTTACACACTTGTACTGGTGTCTGGTAGGACTCAAGACCACTGTTGTGCAGCTACAGAGGAGGATGGATCACAGGAAGTTCAACTAACATGAAAACTCAGAGTGATCAGTAAATGTAATGTTGAACCAGAAATGCATAAATATGTTATTGACGGTCGACATAATCATAAAAATAGGTATCTATCTAAATAATATATTTCTAAAGTTTACCGTCTCATAAGAAATTTTAAAGTTTTATGTCCTTTTCCAGCTTTTTTTGAAATAGGAATACAGGTGTAGATTTACCAGTTTCATAAGAAACTTCATATTTGGCACGTTCTTTCATGGAAAAAAGCGAGGCAACTATGTTCTCTAGTTAAAATACATACATCCAAGTAGGTACATTTCCCACATAGATGATCAAAAGATGCCTCTGTAATTTTGCTAAGTGTGGACATGAAGGACCTGGCTTTTAGACTTGAGGACTGAAATTTAAGGAATCAGATCCTTCCACAGCACATGGCCAATGTGACAGTCATAAAAAGAATAAGAGAAGTATTGTTTACCTTTACAAGGATATGAGGAAAGAAATTTGTTTTACATCCACCCACAAGAATAGAAGGCAAACTTGAGGTCGGTTTATGGTCTCCTAAGGGAAAGACCATAATGGACTCCCAACAATACTACATTTAACTATTTTTTAATTCATGTGACTGCATGAATAATTATACCTTCTTTAATGGGACTAGGCACAAACATACTGTTAAGGTTATGCAAGTGAATAGGGGCAGAAGGAAGGCACTGTGTAAAAGATTTCGTTTGATAATAAGAGTAGATGAAAAGACAAGTCCGCTAAAATTAAATACAAGTTCCAGAGAAAATACAGAAAGGAACTGCATTGCATAAAAAATTGAAAGTAAAACTACACATTTTTCAAATGTTTCGCAACACACAGATTACAGGTGGCTGAAGTAAACTGGAAATATTTATTTTAATAACAGTTCTCTTGTTCCACAACAGAAATAGAACGTCAGAACGTGATTTGTATTGAAATCATCTGCTTCCCACTTTTCAAGTTGTTTTTCCTGGAAATTCAAGTGTTTTACTTATTACCTCATTTAAATTAATGAACACTCTTTCAGAAGTCAAATGTGGTTCAAATCTTTCAACAGCTGCAGTATTTTAATTTCAGTGATTACATCACCACAGTATATTCTTCTGTATTTACCTTATTCACAGGGTTCTGAAATCAACACAGGACATTTTGAGTGTGTGCTGATTGGCATATTCCACATGCTGTTATGTAATCACAGTTTTATATGATTTAGCAATGTATAACTCTTAATCAGTTTCCCCTATAAAAATGTCAGCTGATGGCAAAAAATTCTACGTGATGTAGATAACACCTTAGAACTAAGGTGGTTTTGCTTGAAATGAGCCTGCTTGCCAGCAGTGTCTGAAATATTCTGAATATCTTTACTAGGTTGATGAAGGGGTATATGTGAGTACTGTAAATGTTAGAGATGCCTGAAGAGGCAAATCTTTTGTTAAGGAAAGGTTAGTAGGAAACTGGACTTGCTTTGCCATTTGGCAAATTATAAGACCTACAGTGCAGAAATAGAAATAGAATGAACAGACAGATTTCTTATAAAGAAAGTCTTTCAAGAATAATACATAGAGCTGGAAAGCATTTGTCTTTGCAGAGAGGGGCAATAAGAAAGACATTCTCATACTCAAGACATTGCCCCTCTACTCTACCCTTGTGAAAACCCACCTGGAATACTGCGTCCAGCTCTGGAACCCCCAACACAAGAAAGACATGGAGCTGTTGGAGTGAGTCCAGAGGAGGATTACCAAGATGGTCAGAGGGTTGGAACACCTTTCCTACAAGGACAGGCTGAGAGATTCGGGCTTGTTCAGCCTGGGAAAGAGAAGACACCGGAGAGACCTTCTAGTGGCCTTCCAGTACCTGAAGGGAGCCTACAAGAAGGCTAGGGAGGGACTTTTTACAAGGACCTGCAGTGACAGGATGAGGGATAATAGTTGGAAGCTGGGAGAGGGCAGGTTTAGACTAGATACAAGGAAGATGTTCTTCACCCTGAGGGTGGTGAGACACTGGAACAGGTTGCCGAAGGAAGTTGTGGATGCTCCATCCCTGAAAGTGTTCCAGACCAGGTTGGATGGAGCCTTGAGCAACCTGGTCTAGTGGGAGGTGTCCCTGCCATGGCAGGGGGATTGGAACTAGATGATCTTTGAGGTCCCTTCCAACCCAAACCATTCTATGATTCCATGGTACTCCATATCAATTACTCAAAAAATGCTACCTGTGAACAACATTGAGATGTTTATACTGGCATGGAAAAATGAATAAAATAAGGTAATATTTTAAAAAATCAGAAACTACAAACCTGTGATATTCAATGTCCAAAGAGAAGCAATACTGGCCTTAACTCTGGTTAGTTAATTCCCAGTAATATCTTGGGGCTGTGGCTGTGCCTGTCAGGAACATTTCTAACAGTTTTAAATCACTGAAAAGGGAAGAGCTTGGAACACAATCATCAATACATTCCTTGATTTTTTTGCTTTGTCAAAATAAACAAAGTAAATGATAATATACTAAGTGATCAGAAAACCCAAGGTAGTCTGGACTAATGGTGTGGTCAGAAGCAAAAGAAAGCAGGTTGTAATTTTGTGCTTGTACTATCAGAGACTAAAAGAGTAAGAATAAATAACTCTTTCACTGCTTGATCTTTCTCTTTAGTCCTGATCCCTCCTCTCACTAATTTTGCACTGTTTGCCAAGTGATCATAAATATAGTTGCTCGGTGTTCTCCAAAACCTCCTCCTGAAAAGAGCTCACATTTTAACTCCCAGATTGCACTATTTTACATAAGGCTATCAAGGTCTTGATCAAGACTTGACCTTCTGACCAGCTTACATGAAGAGGTCACATGGTCTGATTTTTGATCTACTGACTCGCCTTCACTAAGGAGTAAAGAAAACAGAAGTTTTAAGGTATAGTGGACACATGAAGTAATGTTTAAACATGTTATGCGGCCTCACAATTTTCCTGCTTTCTGAAGACATTCGCTGGTTCTTTTAAGTAACGATTTTCCTGTGACAGTCTGTGTAATTCTCCCAAGCACTACCACTACAGCTGGCTTTCCCATGCCAGCCTTCAGACTTCTCTTCGTGCTGTGTTTCAACAGCAGATACCACAACTCCTAGACACTAATCAGTAGAACTCAGACAAGCCCTCAAATAGAACTACAAGATAACATCTAGTACACTTGTCCATTTATTTGTCGAAGAATGTCTGTCTGTCCTTAACACATGTAAACACACAACTGCTGACTGCCTCTCTTAAGTCCAATATCTCTCAAATACAAGCTACCAAGACAGAAAGGTAGGAATCACCTGCTAAAGCTGTCAGTCAGTTTCAATTCAACTGAAAAAAAAGTATTTTTTTCATGTGATATATGTAGTTGTGCAAGGATGGACTCTGCCTTCCAACCAATATGATTTCAAGCAAAAGCCGTTTATTGAACGATCGGCTGCATCTTATATACTGTTTTATTTCCGCACACGTGATTGCACATTCTGCCAAAAGGACATGTACGCCTTGTCTTGTAGCCGACACTTTCTCAGGACTTGCTTATCTTGCAGCTGCAGCTCTTCTTGCTCCTGTCTGTTCTCTCACGGGTAGACCAGAATCCTCCCAAGGTCGAAGCTGTCCTGTTCAGGGGCCTCAGTCCAGCTGAGAACCCCCATAATTCCCCTTTTTTTTATTTATGCTACAAAAATTACCTATGTCACCTTCTGCAGGGCCCTTTGCATCAGGGACATAACATGGCAATATTGATAACACAACTACGACAACAATCAATATCAAATTCCAGTCTTAACCAGTGATTAAACCCAATCAGATAACCCCCAGTCATCAGCCTGAGGTTTCTGCACTCCTTTCTTCAATAGCTGAATACGGTTATGAGTTGACTCTTAAGTGCTCTAACAAGTTCGTACAACACACATGCTTCCAAAAACTTCATGCCTGTGCCCTTGTGCTAACAGTAAAAAAAAATCTATTAGAGCTCCATTTTACAATGTAGCATGTCAAAACAAATCTACATCTAGTAAGAGTCCACTTCTATGTCTAATAACATTCCACTTCCAGCCATGCCAACCAACATCCCAGTTTGTTAAGAGCAGTTAGTGCTTGAGCGGTTGCCACCCCAGGAGCAAAGATAGATGCGGGTATGGTTTTGTCAGGGTCCTAGAAATTCAAGCTATCCTTACATGGGTTTATATAGGTGTGAACGGTTTGCCTATTGCGTGGTCTTCTGCGAGAAGCACTGTGGATCATGGTATCATTAGGTGTCAATACTGTTAAGTGGTCCAAGCTACAGGGTCCTCCTTTGAGATGTGAGGGGATATCAAGCCACACTCTATCTCCACAAATAGAAGCACTCTGGGGTTAGGCTAAGTGGATGGTTACTAGGTCGTGAAACATTTTTTGATGTATAATTACACCAAAAACTATCGTTTCCATACACAATCAAGCTAGAATTTACACATTATCCCATTATGTGATTTTTCTCACAATAATCAAAATATATGCAATAACCCATTTTTACAGATTGCAAGAGTTCCATCTCCTGCTGTTTGAGGTTACCTTGGCTTAGACAGGGAACCCATTCATCCCAGTTATGAACCACTCCTGAACCCTTGGCCACCACCTGTTGGCCTGCAGGTACAGACCAACTGTCCAAGGGTTGACCCACCAAACATGTTGAGAACAGATTACCAGGCAAGGTAGTAGATAAACAAATAGAATCCTGTCCTGTCCTGTTGGCTAGGGCAATCCACATGCTCTGCCCTGGCTGTGAAATTATCCATCCATCACTGGTGCACACCATCCACCACAGGCTGAACACAACGAGCTGGAACACAAGCATACCCTCTTCTCCACGTCAACAGTTCATGTGAAGGGGACCACTGACCTGCAACCAGATCTTTCACTTGCACCTTGACCCCTGGTGTCACCCCAGAGGTAGGTGTCAGGGATCCAAAATGCCGCAGCATTGACAGCTGCGGTGAATCATCTGTTACCTGTAGAAAATTTAAGACATATATAGCTTCATTAAGGCGTGATTCCGGACTTTACCCCACCATTCCCCCTTTTCATTTTTGGAGCATACACTTCAAGGTGCCATGGGCATGCTCCATGATAGCTTGTCCTGTCGGAGAATGAGGGATACCGGTCACATGTTGAATCAAAAACATGCACAGCCACAGTCAAATCAATCCTCCACACTTGATTTCTGCTAACTGCTTGTTCTACATCTTCAATCACTTGTTTTGCTTCAGGTGTTAATTTTCGAGGAGCAGCTACATCGGCGTCCCCCTTCAAAAGGTCCAAAAGTGGCTGTAATTTAGATGATGTCAACCCTAAATTGGGCCAAATCCAATTAATCATTCCTGCCACCTTTTGTACATCATTCAGCGGTTTTATATTCACTTCTAACCAAACAGGTCGCAACCTCACCACTTGATCCAACACTTTCATTCCCAAATACAACCATGGCTGCTGTCACTGCATCTTTTCAGGCGCCACGATCAGTCCATAATTTTCTAATGATTTGCACGTGTCCTTTTCTATTTCATCTAAAAGCGGCAAACAAGGTGCGGCTAACAAAATATCATCCGTAGAATGATAACAATAACACTGCGTCTCACTCACTCACGCATTCCAATACTGATAACCAATTTTTACACTACCACACAAGGAGCTCCTTTACACTATTCACACAAAAGACAGAAAAGGACACTTGCAACTATGATTACTACAATAGCAACTACAGCATTAAGCAGACTAAGATCCAATATCATACATATGTCAGACAAGTTCCAGTTCACATAGTCAAATATCAATGCCGGTGGTCTGAATATACGTTAAGATCAATGCCGACCCAGTGCACAGTGCGAGCACTGAGTAAATTACAGAACCAGACCAGAGTACGTTCCAGATCAAGTGTTATGCCCTATACTGCTGGACGTATGTTGTCCATCATAGGACGTCTGCTACATTTCACGGACGCCTTCTAGAAGGTATACCCGAACCAGAACAAGAATGAGAAAGAATACCTTTTTCCATAGACGGTCCTTGTCTGCCCCTGCAGCGATCCAGATGAGTCAGGGAGTCCCTCCGAGAAAAGGTCCCGGGGCGTGCCTAGGGAGTCCCTGTCCTCAGCAGCCCCTGCAGCCAGACAGAGATTGTCGCCTCTGGGTTGTCAACTGAATCTGAGAGAACTCAATAACAACTAAGTGTTATTAAGCAGGTATTCTTTATTGCGCTTCAAGAAATCTGTCAAAGGCTTTTATATCCTTTTATATCTTTTATGCAGTTCCCTTTTTAAATTTTTTTTCTCTCTTTTTTCCTTCTTTTTTATTCTCTCTCTCTCTCTTTTTTTTTGTTTTTTTTTTTTTGTTTTGTTTTTTTTTTTAATGTGAGGTGCATTTTTTGGGATGGGAGTGAAAGGGTTGGGATGACCCCAGGGATGACGCCGGGGGTCCTCTCTCCCCCCACCTCTCCCTTCTTTCCCGGGCTTATTCCCGATTTCTCTCCCTCCTACCCCCTAGCGGCGCAGTGGGGGAACAGGGAATGGGGGTTGGGGTCAGTTCATCACTGTTGTTTCTGCCGCTCCTTCCTCCTCGCCGGGGGGCGCTACGGAAGGCGCTCGGCCAGGCCGTCGGTGTTGGGGCCGCGGGGGTCGGGGCCGCCTTGCCCTGGCAGCTGAAGGGGAGGACGCCCTCGCTGGGCGAGTCTCACTCTGCCGCCCCAGGAAGATGCTGTGAGAACCGGCGCCGCCGCCAGCACCAGCTGCGTTGGTTTTAGTTGTGATAGCATCCCGTGGAACCAGGGGTACTCTGAGAGGGGGTGCTCAATCCAGGTGTCAACAACTGGCCCGAAAATATAGAATCAACTATGGCTTGTACATACAGATTTTGCAAAACCCACTGTAGAATTGACTTTTGTGCCTCTCGAACAAGTTTCCAATCTAATGGAGCCCACTGCCAATGTTGAGGGTGAGCGGGATCCGGCTGGTCACCGGGAAAGCATTAGGAACAAATTGACCCTCAATTATGGCTTCTTTTATTATCCCTTGCCATTTCTGAGCAGGATCGTGGTCCAGGAGGGCCACTCCTGCTTTCTGTTCCACTCCCCCCAACCCTCTGGCTGATCTTTCCCAATCGGATGGGTTAAGAGGCGCATTCCTGAGAACTTAGTTGTTTCTAAATCTAAGTGTCTGTTTGTCACTTCCCCCGCACCTTTCCCAGGCGGATCGGTTAAGGTGCTGCAGGCGCAGTAGGAATTACTCCATCGTCCTCCCCCCCCGAAAAATCGTCGGGCATCCACAGGAACGCTTGCAAGTTGTTAGGAGCCTTGGTTTTCGGGGTCAAAGCCTGATGCACCGAAAGCACTACTCGTTTTTCTATTTTAATATCCTCCAAAACGGTCTTAATCTGTCTCCAGACGGGAGAGAGATTAGCTGCTTCCTTCGAGCCAGCGCCGACTGAGTCCCACAAGACCTGACCCATATCGGCCCATATTCCAGATTCAAAGACGTTGTTTGGGGTTTTGAAAAATCCTGTCTTTGTCCCCAATACAACAATTTAGTCACAGTTTGTTTATCAATCTTCACATCTCTCTTAGAGAGTATATGTAGTAGTATCTCCCGAACTTCTTCCTCTTAGAGGGATTATTCTTCCCGGTCACCCACCTGCAATTTCTCGAGTGATTCGTGTGCACACTTCCCGTCTCTTGGACACCTGGAGAAGATTGTCTTCTCCTCCCTGACCGGCCCCTTGCCTTCCTCCGATGTGCGATCAAGCCTCCTTAATCGGTATCACGTCGGGGTTACCACTTGTGGTCATGCAAGGACAGACTCTGCCTTCCAACCAATATGATTTCAAGCAAAAGCCATTTATTGAACGATCGGCTGCATCTTATATACTGTTTTATTTCCACACACGTGATTGCACATTCTGCCAAAAGGACATGTACGCCTTGTCTTGTAGCCGACACTTTCTCAGGACTTGCTTATCTTGCAGCTGCAGCTCTTCTTGCTCCTGTCTGTTCTCTCACGGGTAGACCAGAATCCTCCCAAGGTCGAAGCTGTCCTGTTCAGGGGCCTCAGTCCAGCTGAGAACCCCCACAGATACATAACTGTATTATGTAACCATTGTACCAAGATACAGAGGAAGTCACAGGATAATAACGTAATAATAAATACAACCACCATTTAATAATAATAATAATTAATAGTAATAATAATATAGAAGATAAATTACTTTAAAATATTTGTGAATAAATAAAGCTCTAGAGCAAGCCCAACTCAGGAATTTTCTGAACTACTGATTGCCAGAAAATAGAAGAATACATCAAAGTACCTCAGAGAAAAGGAGATCCTCAACTTCTTTAATTTATTATACTTTTTCCTTAAATGTTTGCTACTGGCTACCATCAAAGACAGAATATCAGATGTAGTGGAATTTTAAGAACTAAGACACTCAAAAATCTCCACTCATAAAGAAACAAGATGATATTTTAAACTTCCCAATATAATTGTAGTAATAAATCTTACTGGGTTCATATTTAATGTGTAATACAAGATTCAGCTTGCAATCTTTTAAGCACATATTATTAAAACATATAATCTACATTCAAAATTTTGACCCTTCATTATCATTACTGATGGCTGACAAACACCATTTCCAAAGGACAATTTCACCCAAGATCATGGATGGAATGATTCACCCACTCAAAGTTCTCACTATTTTCATTGGCAATAGAGGGAAGGACAGCGCCTTACTTAGACTATAATTCCAATTTTTACATCCTAAAAGTTAGACTAAATTAATTTGAACTTTCATGCGTAATATATGTGAAAAAATATGTGAAACTTTTAACTTTAAAATTAACTTTTAACTTGTGAAATACACAGTGCAATTTATTCCTCTTCAAATCTGAAATGCAATACCTCAAAGCTATACTTAAGAGAAGGAACTTTTACTAGGAAAAGGGTTGCCATAGCTATGATGAACCTGACAAAGGTCATGTCATACAGCAGGACATACTCTTAGAGGCTAGAGTTAGCAGTGGATGCACTCCCTGAAGCACAAATATCACTTGCCACTTCAGACATAGAAGGCTTCCCCAGCTATAACACCACTGTATCACTCCTGGAAAAGATCCAGTAGAAGTAACGGCACGGTCTCAAGTGCTTGAAGTTTCTGTTTCTCCCTTAGTTAATCTGTGCATGTATGCATAAATGTCTCAACAACTCCAAACCCTCTATACGCAGGGATGCAAGTGCTACTGTCTTGGTAAAAAAATTAGTCTCCTTCAGCCCAGAGCAGCATGTAATTCAGAGGGATTCTAGGTGAATAAATGTGTCTACTTATCACTTTTCCGGAAAGTGAGTAGGATTATAATAAAGAAATAGTGTTTACCTTAATGAGGGATGAACAGAGTAGGCGTAGATAAATATTACATTTTCCATCTTTCTACCTGCTACTGTTCTATATATCTGTTTTTATATAAGCCATATTCAGACAAATTAAATTTAAAAATAGTAAAAAGAAATGCAGTTTCACAGGATGTGTAACTAGCTGATGGAACTTTGGGCCGTGAGATGGGCATACAAATTTTCAGACCATTTAAATTTATGTTGATCTAGAAAAAGGATTGAGTTTTCTGTTTGCTTTTTAAAGACTATAGCTAAAACCTTTCTGCTCACAGCATACATAACACCTACCAAACAGATTAAAATATTTGCCTTTCTAGGTTGCTTTTCACTAAAAGAGGAAATATACTTTGTTTTCAAATGAAGCACCAGACCTCAATTGCTCCAAAAAAAATGAGAAAAATCTCTGAGGCACTGTTGCAATTGAAAGAGTAGCTCTTTTGTTTAAAATATACTGTATGAGAGGACTCAAAATGTCAAGGAAATCAATCTATTCAGATACAGTATTACCTTGTGATCTCGCTGTGAACTGCAGTTTCCTGTAGTCCTATGGAACTGCAGGATACTTCAAACTATACATATTAAGAAAGCAAGCAAATAATTTCCCATTGGAAACCTATCATTGTAAAAACATATGGGCCACAATTAATTCTGTCCCAGAGAATAAAAAAGGTTAACGACTATGAGTTACCCTCAATTCTGAGCTATACTAGCTAGTGTATTACTTTACATGTGTGCTTTTTTTGTAGTCTATTGTTTGAGATCTCGTAAATGAAAATGTTCTCACAAACTTCTCCACACATACAAACCATAGAATTATACTACAGAGGAGGTGTAAAGAAATTTCTGTATAAATACTTCTGCATGAAAAAGAGAAAATTGATTTTACAGTCCTGCTACTGTAGGTACAACAGCTTTCTGTAGCTGCATCTCTGATTTTCCATCTTAAAATATAGACAGGGAGCAGCCATAGGTAAACTGAAATGTAACCTTTTCTTTATCATTTCCCATTATATAGTTTGTAATTATAAATATTCATAGTAGTTGACTGCATGTTTAATTTTTTATTTGATTTTTTAACGAGAAATAAATGAAAGCAGAGGATTTATTTTTTAAGTTTTCATCCATCTTGCATAATGTTTTGACTGCAAGATCTTGACACTTCAGTTCTAGGTTGTATTAATGAAATTAATAGATTAATTTTCTTCCATTATTCAAGATTTTCAGCTTCTGTTTATGTGTTTAGTGTTGTAAACGTTAAAAACTGTTCCCTTAGAGCTATAAAATTAGCTTTTGTCACTATAAACAATGCAAAATAAATGTAAATCTAAGTTGGCAAAACTATTTGCTTCAGTGTTACATTTCAATACTGAAGCTACAAAGTGTAATAAAATATCTTGATTATGCATCAAGTTACTTTTTCATGTGATCATGTAATTTTCAAATCAGGTGAGTTAAAATTTTCCTATAATATCACACATACACCAATCCATCCTTAAATCTTCCAAACACCGTGAATGTGCATGAAAATAATATGTAAGAGATGTATATTGGTTTAGAATATGAATAAATTTTTGTAGAATTGTTACAGAACTACAGTGAGAACATCTCTAAGTGTAAAATTGTGGTAGTGTGATGCTTTATCTGCCAGGAAGAATGCTCTGAATCATAGAATCATAGAATAATTTGGGTTGGAAAGAACCTCAGAGATCATCTAGTTCCAAACTCTCTGCCATGGCAGGGACACCTCCCACTAGGCCAGGTTGCTCAAGGCTCCATCCAACCTGGTCTGGAACACTTCCACGATGGAGCATCCACAACTTCCTTAGGCAACCTGTTCCAGTGTCTCACCACCCTCAGGGTGAAGAACTTCTTCCTTGTACCTAGTCTAAACCTGCACTCTCCCAGCTTCCAACTATTACCCCTCATCCTGTCACTGCAGGCCCTTGTAAAAAGTCCCTCCCTAACCTTCTTGTAGGCTCCCTTCAGGTACTGGAAGGCCACTAGAAGGTCTCTCCGGTGTCTTCTCTTTCCCAGGCTGAACAAGCCCAACTCCCTCAGCCTGTCCTCTGACCATCTTGGTAGTCCTCCTCTGGACTCGCTCCAACAGCTCCATGTCTTTCTTGTGTTGGGAGCTCCAGAGCTGGACACAGTGTTCCAGGTGGGGTCTCACGAGGGCAGAGTAAAGGGGCAGAATCACCTCTCTCAACCTGCTGGTCATGCTTCTCTTAATGCAGCCCAGGATACAGCTGATTTTCTGAGCTGGAAGCGTACACTATTGGCTCATGTTCATCCTATCATCCACCAGCACGCCCAAGTCCTTCTCCTTAAGACTTCTCTCAATCCACTCATTGCCCAGCCTGTGTCTCTGCTTGGGATTGCCTCGACCCAGGTGCAGGGCCTTGTACTTGGCCTTGTTGAACTTCATAATTTTGGCCTGGGCCCACCTCTCCAGCCTGCCAAGGTCCCTCTGGATGGCATCCCTCCCTTCCAGCATGTCAACCTCACCATGCAACTCGGTGTCATCGACAAACTTGCTGAGGGTGCACTCCATGCCACTCTCCATGTCGCCAACAAACATGTTAAATAGCACCGGCTCCAGTAACAATTCCTGAGGAACACTTCTTGTCACCATTCTCCATTCAGACATCGAGCCATTGATCACAGCTCTCTGAGTGCAACCTTGTAGCCAGTTTCTGATCCACTGAGTGGTCCATCTGTCAAATCCATGTCTTTCCAATTTGAGACCAGGATGTCATGCAGGACAGTGTTGAAGGCTTTGCACAAGTCCAGATAGATGATATCTGTTTCTCTTCCTTTGTCAATTGATGCTGTAACTCCATTATAAAAGGCCACCAGATTTGTCAGGCAGGATTTTCCCTTGGTGAAGCCATGTTGGTTGCCACCAATCACCTCCACGTTTTCCATGTACCATAGCAGAGCCTTCAGAAGGATCTGCTCCATGATCTTGCCAGGCACAGAGATGAGACTGACCAGCCTGTAGTTGCTAGTGTCTTCCTTTTTTCCCTTTTTGAAAATGGGGGTGATGTTTCCCTTTTTCCAGTCAGTGGGCCCTTCACCAGACTTGACCAGACTGCCATGACCTCTCAGATATGATGGATATGTTCTAGCTTATTTAAATTGTTCGTTTCATCATTCAGATGACCAAATGTAGATATCTATGCCTGGGTGAACTGAACAACTCTCTACACTCCATTGACTCTAACAGAGGTGTCCACTGAATATAATGGGAGCTTAACCACATGTTTAATAAAGGTACCTACATTTATATACTTGAAGTGTGTGTCTGAATCTCACCTGAGGGCACTTCTTTTGCTTAGGTGCCTTGTCCTTTTTGAAAACTCTAGAAAATCTGAATCATCTACACAGACCTAGTAGATAGGTAGTACTGGTCAACAGCAGGCTCAGTGTGACCCAGCAGTGTGCCATGGCAGCCAAGAGGGTAAACCACATCCTGGGGTGCATCAAATACAGCAGAACCAGCTGGTCAAGAGAGGTGATTATCTTGCTGTGTTTAGCATTGGTGTGGCCTCATGTTGAGTACTGTGTTCAGTTCTGGGCTCTACAATTATGAGGGATGTTAAGGTACTCAAATGCATCCAGAGGAGGGCAACAAAGCTGGTGAAAGGGCTGGAAGAAATGCCCTATGAGGAGCAGCTAAGGACTTTGGCTTTGTCTAATTTGGAGAAAACCATGCTGGGGGGGGATGTTGTTGCTCTCTGCAGCTTCGTGAGTAGGGCAAGTGGAGATGGAGGTGGTGAACTTTCTCCCTGGTTTCTAGTGATAGGACAGTATCCTATTTTTGCCTCAGTCTTTAGTAATAGGAACACTTGTACTGAGCAAAGTCAGCCCCTCAAGCCGAGACAGGGGCCAGGAGCAAAATGTCCCCCCCACACAATCCAGGAGGAGACGGTCAGTGACCTGCTGCTTCACATTGATGTGCATAAATCTATGGGGCTGGATGGAGTACATCCTAGAGTGCTGAGAGAACTGGCAGGGGTGCTCACCAAAACACTGTCTATCATTTATCAGCAGTCCTGTCTGACTGGGGAGGTCTCAGCAGATTGGAAGGCAGCCAATATAACACCCATACATAAGAAGGGACAGAAGTATGATCTGGGAAATTAGAGGCCTGTCCATTTGACTTCAGTGCCAGCAGAACATCCTGAGTTCCATTATGCAGCACATGCAGGACAACCAGGTGATCAGGCCCAGTCAGCATGGATTTATGAAGGTCAGGTCCCGTGCAATGAACCTGATCTTCTTCTATGACAGGATGACACACCTGTTGGATGAGGGAAAGGCTGTGGATGTCATCCACCTTTAGTAAGGCATTTGACACTGTTTCCCACAGCGTTCTCCTAGAGAAATTGACTGCTCTTGGCTTGGATGGGCATATGCTTTGCTGGGTGAAAAACTGACTGGATGATCAAGTCCAGAGAGTTGTGGTCAATAGAGTTAAATCCAGTTGGTGGCTGGTCATGAGTGGTGTCCCCCAGTGCTCAGTACTGGGGCCACTCACGTTTAACATCTTTATCAATGATTTGGACAAGGGGATGGAGTGCACCCTTCATAAGATTGCAGATGACACCAAGCTGAGTGGAACAGTCAATCTCCTTGAGGGTAGGGAAGTGCTACAGAGAGATCTAGATAGGCTGAATTGCTGGGTCAAGGCCAATTCCATGAGTTTCAATAAGGCCAAGTGCCAGGTCCTGCACTTCGGCTACAACAACCCCCAGCAGCGTAACAGCCTTGTGGAGGAGTGGCTGGAGAGCTGCCAGGCAGAGAGGGACCTGGGCGTGTTGATTGACAGCCGGTTGAACATGAGCCAGCAGTGTGCCCAGGTGGCCAAGAAGGCCATTGTCATCCTGGCCTGTATCAGGAACAGTGTTGTCAGCAGGAGTAGGGAGGTGATCATTCCCCTGTACTCGGCTTTGGTGAGGCCACACCTCAAGCACTGTGTCCAGTTTTGGGACCCTCTCTACAAGAAGGACATTGAGGTGCTGGAGAGAGTACAGAGGTGGGCTGCCAAGCTAGTAAAGGATTTGGAGCATGTCTCGTATGATGAAAGGCTGAGGGTTCTGGGGCTGTTTAGCCTGGAGAAGAGAAGGCTGAGGGAAGACCTTATCACTATCTACAACTACCCGAAAGGAAATTGTAGCTAGGCGGGGGTCGGTCTCTTCGCCCTAGTAACAAGCAATAGAACAAGGGGAAATGGCCTGAAGAGGCACCAGAGGAGGTTCAGGCTGGATATTAGGAAAAATTTCTTTACTGAAAGGGTTGTCAGGCATTGGAACAGCCTGCCCAGGGAGGTGGTGGAGTCACCATCACTGGAGGTGTTTAAGAGACAGGTAGATGTTGTACTTAGGGACATGGTTTAGTGCTGTTGATAGAGCTAGGACAAAGGTTGGACTCGGTGATCTTGAAGGTCTCTTCCAACCAAAATTGTTCTATGATTCTATGACACATGGGAACGGTTCAAAGTTGCACCAGGGGAGGTTTAGACTGGCCATCAAGAAACATTTCTTTACCAAGAGGGTGGTCAAACACTGGGACAGGCTTGCTAGAGAGATGATTGATGCCTCATGCCTGTCAGTGTTTAAGAGGAATTTGTAACCTGCTTTAACTTTTGGTCAGCCCTGAATCGGTCAGGGAGTTGGACTAGATTATCATTGTATGCCACTCCCAACTGAAATGAAATTCATTTAAATTAAATTTAATTAAATTCTGTTCTGTTCTATTCTATTCTATTATGTAGTATTTGGGGCATATTTGCTCTTTCTTAGGTTGTTAGCTGGAGAACATCTTAAATAGAACTAGATGCCTGTGTTTAGTCAACTGAATCACAGAATCACAGAATGTTAGGGGTTGGAAGGGACCTTGAAAGATCATCTAGTCCAACCCTTCTGCCAGAGCAGAACCACCTAGAGTAGATCACACAGGAACGCATCGAGGCAGGTTTTGAATGTCTCCAGAGAAGGAGACTCCACAACATCTCTGGGCAGCCTGTTCCAGTGCTCTGTCACCCTCACAGTGAAAAAAATTTCCTTATGTTCGTATGGAACCTGAACATCTAGAATACTCTAGAAGTCTAATGTTGGGACTTTATTTTAAGATATTTATTTAAAATTCCCCTGTAAGCAATTGAAAGAGGTAGGCATATCTTCAGGGTGAAATCTGTATATGCTGACCATCATGACACTGCATGTCCCCAGTCACTGGTGAAGAATATACAGTTTGCTCTCTTCAAAGTTCTTTGTGTTGGTTGCTCAGTTTTTACAGTCTAAGTCCGGCTGAGCCACTTATACACTTCCCCTATGCTGGTCTGGCTAGCTTGGAAGACATTTACACTTCTCGATTAACTCAGTGAAGTCCATTTAAAAAAACAGATGATACAGGTGTAGCTCTTTATATATATAAAAAATAGTCACCCCATTGTTCCTTTTGGTTAAGATAAGTTTAGCTGTCTTTATAACAGATGTATTTACTCCTTATATTTGCTCCTGAGCTTCATGATCACATTGCCTGTGCCTATCTCCTCTGAGTCTTCTTCTGTTGTAGGGATTTGTTGATCAGTCACACATGGTGAGACCTGAGATAAGATTTCCCTGTAAATAACTATACACTGAATACTATTCACTTTTGTTCAGTTGATGACATTGACTTTAAGTAGGTTTCTTAAAAAATCACATTTCTATCCTTTTTTCTTCCTGAAGCAATTTACTTAGAAAGTAAATTTAATTTACTTCCATATTGGTAAAAACATATGCCTTTCATATAAGATTCTTTTAACTTTGAGGAGATTATCAAATACTGAAACTGCATTTGATTCTCCCTTGTGATGTACAATACTATTTCCTTCATGTTGTATGTGTTTTTACCATTGCTACTTCTTTTTTCATTTTACTCAGACTGGGACTTCATTTAATCTACTGAATATTGAAGACAAGGCAGTGCCCCAGTGGATCAGTTTATCTGTGCATTATGTATGTAGAAAGAAATCTAACATAATAAAATTGTTGAGGCATGCGAGCTAAGGCAGAATACTGGCTGAAATCTTGAGAGTTTTAGGTCATCCGAGACTTAGTTAAAGCTGATGGATTAGTAGTGAAGTTATTAATAAGATAAGTGCTGTTTGTCACTGTTGTTTATATATAATGTTGAAGGGAGTCTGCTAACAAAAGTGCTTTTCTGTAATTGTTAGACCATGCTGTAGTTTTGTGCTGTAATAAGGCAGTAAGTTTCTTCAGCTTTTAGCAGTTTATAACATTTCAAATGTACATAAAACATGAACTTGCATGAAATGGTCCAACTACATCCTCAGATAATGAGAAAAACACCACCACTGCATTGCAGCTCATAATACAAAATGCAGATAAAATGCAAGAATAAAACAGAAATAATTTAAACATTTGAATTATTTGAGGTTAAGGCTACTGATACCGTTAAGTAAACCTGAAACATGTGTTTGTATCTAACCAAAGTTCAGTGAAGAAAAACTGTTGTTTCAAGGCTTTGGAATTCTCTAAAAATCATAAATGCACGAAGAACTGGTGTATGTCCATTTGCAATATGCCTGTGTGGAACAGTGCAATGCCTTGTTAACATGTTCAGCTATTGTATGTTGATCAGGTTTGTGTCAGTGCTACCATGCAGATGTAGAAGTGGAGATCAAAAGGTAGTACGGCCATGCTAGGCTAGTACAAACGTACTATTATCACACTAATGTCCTTAAGCTAACACTTATCCTGCTCCTCAGCCAGGCTGCAATGTTGAGAGAATAATATATCTTACAATTCTAAGTCCAGTTTGTTTGGAACCATCTACGTATTCTCTCTGCAGGGGACTGTGTGTTGTCACACAGATGTGTCTTCAAACATTGTTTGTGCAACCATTACTTATGCTGCTGGGTATTTCATGCCTTCCTTAAAGTTTGTGAGGTTATGTGTTTTGTCAGGGTAAGGCAAACAGATACAAAATGAAAAGAAATGTATCACCAGTAATATTTCCCAAACTATAAAAAGATGAGAAGACAAGTTTGGAGAGATGTGATGCTCTCACAGGTGACATCTGTCTTTATGCCTAGTTCACAATTTGATTGTTTGTTTTTTTAATTGACTGTCTCCTGGTATTACCAGGGCTAATGCATTAGAACCTCTGGAAGGAGAAAGAGCGTTTTCCATTAAACCAAAGGACTGTGAGCAGGGAGAGGGTAAGAACACAAAAGGAGTCTCTGATATGGCAGATAATTCTTTCCCTGAAGAGTCAGAAAGCACATGGTGGATTTTCTGAGTCCCAAAAAACCATTGCATTCCTGTACTGAGAGCAAATCTGAAGTAAGGGACTTGGCCTGCAAGGTCACTGTAGGCAGAGTGTAGATTTGTCTAAAAACCTCCTACATTTCCGTTCTGTGTCATTCTTTTAAAAAGTCTTTGTTCTAGCACTTACTAGTTCTTACTTAATTTATGAGATCCATGTTTTTGGAAAGTATAGTTCTTAATTTACAAAAGCCTTTTCATTTTTTTAACCTCATTATTTCAAAGTTGCAGGCAGACCCTCCTCAAAGCACTGACCAACTTGGAAATCTGAGAGAATAAAAATTCAGTCACATTTGACCATTCAGAAACCTACCCAACAGGAAACATGTATTTATAGATGGGTTATAAATTGGATTCACACCATCCAAAAGTGATTTCGGATTCAGCAGTGTAAGATTTCATACAGTTTCAGAGAAAACACTGATATGTAAATATTTCAGCAAGTCATGTACTATATTCAGTGCTTCGAATACCAGGTGAAAATTCTGGAGGTCTACAGTGTGACCTAGTAGTCGGATCTGTGTACTCTCTCTGAGCTAAAATTTAAGTGGAGTATATTCCAAATCCTTAAAAAATGAAACCTATGCATAGCTCTCACATGAATGATGACTTAGGCTGGAAAAAGAAGCATTTATACTGGTAGAAGTATTGAAGAGGCAGACAGCAAACATTGGGGAAATTATTTAGAGTTTCACTGTATGGGTTTAGATGAAACAAGAAAATAGGACTAAAAGGGAAATAATTAGGTATGATTATAGACAGAAAAAAAAAATTGCAATCAAGTATATTATGCTCTGGAATTAATTTGGACTAAAAATGATTGAAATGTCCTCACCTATGATATCCAGGAATAAATTCTGAGGTGAACAGCATAAAGTGCATGATAAAGAATGATTCATTATTAGTAACAACATGAACTGGATGATCTCTTCATTTTTTTTCTTCCCGAGTGAGTTTGGTCTTATGATACAGAGGTTAAAAGGTACAGAGCATTGGTTAACCACTGTCTTGAGATCAAACCACTGAAAAAATGTTGGCACCTGGTTAAAGCTCTTCAAAGAGAAATTGTACAACAGTGACCATCAATAATTTTACAAAGGCATAATGATACAGTATAATTCAGAAGGACAAATATTTGCATTAAAGTTCCATTTAATATTTAACAAAAATATCATTATTAAATTAAAATTGATATTAGATATGAATATTATGGAATAAAAAAGTTATTACAGTTTTGTAATACTCAAGAATACATTAAAATATTTTAAGACAGTCACTTAATTTTTGGATAATAAGCAGGATTTTTATTTTTATCTTATTTTAAGTTTTTAAGGAGTCTTCAGTTGCATGACTCAAGTATCAAAAACTCATAGCAAATTTCTTTGTATAGTTCCCAGTCTCTAGACAGTATGATTTCTGGCTGTTTTAAGCAGCCGTATCTCCAATGACACAAAGACATATTCACATTAACATAATGTGTAAGTAGAGTGCCATTCAGAAAAGTGTTGGGAATTAATGGGGAGGTTAAATATCTGCTCTACATCCACACTTTCCATCCACAGTCCATGACTTGGGGATGACTCAACTTTAAGGAGATTTAGGCAGTTCCACTATTTTGTAAGTATGACCCTACACAGCTTTCTTTTCAAACTGCTTCTTTCTGTAAGGTGCAGAAAAAACAAGTAGGAGGAAAGATGTCTGCAAACTGTCAAGGGGAGATTGGGAGTGATTGTCACTGGAACAGAACCACACTGCTCACTGACATATAATCTAAAATTAATTGCTTAACAGGATAGGTTAAGTAGGGGGATAGCAATCCCTTTCCTTCAAAACACAATTGTCCACACAAACCAGATCTTCAGCACCATCAGTCCACTTTAGACCAGCATAAGTTGGACCCAGAAGAATATGACACTTGCTCCTCTTCATTGATGTGTCAGGTACATGGCTGAGAACGCAATTCCTCTTCAGGCTCTAGCTTCCACTTGTTGAGTGTCCACCCATAATGTCTCCCTAAAAGGCTATTGTTCAAAAAATTTGTTGCATTAGCTTGTCACCATTAGCTGCCAACTGCTTTACTAAACACACAGCACCAAGTAATCAGCAGTGGACTGTGCTTTTCACCATGCCTCCCAACCGTGCAATGAAAACCTGAAAAAAACTCTCAGTTATATTAATTTTGACAATTGCAGTTAGCCATATAAAAGAAAGTTGCCAGATTTTCAGTGGTTTTCTGGGCTTTTAGGGCTCATTAACATTAAAACATTCAGAAGTGCTCAGTACTCGTGAAAAAGTCAGACTGCACAGTGAGATGACAGAACATGGCTTCAGGTTCCTAATTTTAGGCATTGCAATTTGGCAAACACTGCCTGTAAATATTTCTGACCATGTGAAGTTGCAATCCATAGAGTATTTCTATGATCATCATGCAGTATTACACTTTTAAGATTATTTAGATTACTTATTCTATTAGTGTCTTGCAGTATTAATCCTGGTCAATGCCATACAGACGGAGCAGATAACTCCTTAGGAGATCAGAACAGTAGTGTTGCCAGTTGATAAAGGTTAGAAACATTAGAGCTGATTTTTCCTGTAGGACACAGCATGCTAGAATTTAATTGTAATCTTGCTTCATTACCCATCACATTCCCTATTAAATAGCAAAATGATTGTCTTTATGTCTTTATTTCTCACTTTCTAAATTATTGCCACGTGGGAACATAAAACAGCATTCTTAAATATTTGAATGCATTACTTTATACTGAAAATTATTTTCTTTCTAATTACTTAGGAATCGATAGTTCAGGTTCCCCAATGAAAGACTTTCAATTTTACATTGGGGATTTTTATAGTAATTTGAGTAAATTTAACTGTATATTATATTTTACTCCCCAAAAAGGAACAGCTGGCCTATTTATGTACATCAGCAAATGTCAGTTCCTTTAGAAAATGAAGGACTTACTGCATAGTTAACATTACCAAAACAACCAACAGTTAATAGAAACAGAATTTCATGTTTCCCACAGCACTCAGGAATTCTTTTTCACGTTATTATTATTATTATTATTATTACTACTACTAATAAATAATGATCTATGAATATGCAGTAGATTAGCAACAACCTGTCTTAAAGCAGTGAAATGAGTGTCAGTCTAGACCTCATCTGCAAATCCTAACAGCATCTGCCAAGGTAAGTGCACTTGTATCTGAAAAGGAGCATGTTTGCTTCCTTAAGAACTATTTTGTTGCCAGAGGTGTTGATTTAATTTAATTGCTC
The DNA here is from genome assembly GCF_034619465.1 of Leptosomus discolor. Classification (NCBI taxonomy): domain Eukaryota; kingdom Metazoa; phylum Chordata; class Aves; order Leptosomiformes; family Leptosomidae; genus Leptosomus; species Leptosomus discolor. The sequence continues at coordinate 42,370,345 of NC_141391.1, read as the reverse complement.
TCTGTTTTAGACAATTAGCTTTGGAATTTTTTGAGAGGAGAAAGAGTGCATAGTTGACTCCAGTTAAAATTCTTTGCAACATAGAATTCCACTTAAGGTATTGTAAGTATTTTTATCACTGAATGTATGATCTAGAAATGGACCATATAATATGGTTTTACATCCATATTATGCAGTTTTACACAAAAATTTAAATCAACTGGAGTTTCCCCTGCTTGTGAATTATGTGATTAGACAGCTTGCTTATATAGTATCACTTTAGAGCTGAAATAATTGTTATTTTTTAATAGACTGATTCAGTGGAAAAATGTGATATGTCCATTAATAACTTAAATGTAGCTTTTATATTTATAAACTAGAACACTGTCGTTTTTTTTTAAAAAAAAAAAAAAAATCAAATCAAATCAAACCAAACCAAACCAAAAAAAACCCCTGAAGGCTGCTTGCCTATACAGTCTGTGAAAGGCAATTTAAAAATTCAATTTAGTATGAAATTTGTATTTTATAACACAAGTATTTTATTATTTAAACTACTGAGCAGTCATGTGAATTTGGTATTTAGCTATGAACATTCATATACTGCTTAACAACATGAAGATCAAAATGTTGACTTATCGTTAAAATAAAATTGGATTTTGAGTGGATTCACACAGAATTCTGATCAAAGGTGTGCTCTTAGGCAAAATCAGATAACATTGACATTTTTTGTAATGACATTTTAATATTTGCTTCTACTTTATCTCTTCTATTAATACACTCTATTTCTCAAAGCATCACAAGATATTATTGCAATCTTTATTTTCTCAGTTATTCTAATAGCCATGATAATGAAATGTCAGCGTAATTATTTTTATGTAGGCACAAAAATGTAAACATACCCAAGTCAGTCTTCCACTTTGACTGTTAAAACTAACATTTAAGAATAAGAGGTTACATCACTTTTTATAATAATAATGAAATAATATTTTTGGTACAAGTATGTTAGTTTTATAAATCACCTGTGATTATAGCTAGCAGGCTTATGTTAAATTAATTTAACAAAACCAGAAAATAAGTATTTGAATGGCAGTCAAGCCCCATCCTACTGAAAGCAGGATCAGGTGTATTATCTCAAGTGATGCTGCCCATCTCCACAGTGCTGGAAAGTTATCCCCAATTAAACAAATGTATACATACTTTATACATAAATCTCTTTCCTTTTTGCAGACACAATGCTGAAGTGTCTGGTTGTTTGACTTTTTTTCCCCTTTTTTCCCCCACTATTTTTTTCCCCTTTTTTCTTTTTTCCCCCACTATTGTATAGGTATATTGCAAGCAGTCTAGTGAATTGGGAGGTTGAAGGTGACTGGCACCTTACACTGAGCACTTCAGAGACTCAAGCTTTGTTTATGACACTGTGACTAAATGACACACAGGATGACTACGTGATATGCAGTCGAATACTGAAATAACCGTGGTCCCTTTGCAGTATTGAAGTGTAATAAAAGCACAGGAATTTAATGACAACTGCCTCTAACCTGAATGATTTTTACAGCTTTCCATTTAGTGCCTTACTAAAAAAGTTGTTGTTTTATTTACAATGGTCCAGCTTTCAGGATTTCTCAATGGGAAGGTCACCTCTTCCCAGATGAAAGTGACACCCCATCCCAAAAACCACACCCAACCCAAATCAAAACAGTTGAAAGGGATAGTTTGTCATAAATCTTCAAAACGTTTCCAACTATTTAAGTCTTTTTGCCACATACCTGCTTTTTATCCCTCATTTTGCATCTTTCATGAAGTTTTAAATAGGTCTATTCATTCAGACTGTTCATATATTAGCAAACTGAATAAGTGCAGGGCTCAAGCTCTGACCTGAGACCACTGATACAGCTTAATTTTATTATCTATGGCTCAGTTTTGGCTTGCACCATCTAGCATGTTCCCACACAATGTTTTGAAACAGCTGAAGGACAGTTTTCACCAAAGACCACCCACAGTAAGCAGTTTTGATGTGGACAGCTTAGTTTGGAGTATAAGAGAAGGCAGCCATTTGGACACCAGCTATGTCATGACATTTGATCCCAGAACCAGAGGACAGTTCCTGGATCATTTAATTTTTCAGGGGAGCTTTTGCCTCAGAAAAGCTTTGAGGCCTTTATGTATAGATTTCCTCGCTCAGCACCTAACTGCCACTTCATAAAGACACTGAGGGAACCGTGCCCATCCGCCTTGCCAAGAGAACTGGGACAGCATTCAGAGCCAAGAAGAAGAGAGGGATGAAGGAAACAAAGTCTGTGTGGGAGGTAGGGTTGACATATAAATACACCCCCCTCAGTCAAAGCATAGCCATGTCCATTTATCTACCAAGCCACCTGCTGTACCCAAAGAGATGAAGTGGTGCAATGGGACACAGCAGAGGACAAGTATACTTTCTGTGCCTACTGGAACAACAGATGGACCTAACTTCATTGTTACTCTGTTTCCCACTGAACTGCTATTTACCTTTGTCTCCATCTGTTCTGTCTTGTCATGAGCTTATGTCGTGAATGCTCTGGATCAGTGACTGCACCTTGCCAAGCTCAGTGGGGTCCTGATTGCTGCCTGGAGACAAGTTGTTAGGCTATACATTCACAAGGGAAATTTATGCCACAGCTACTTAGTGAAACTCATACTATGCAGTCCAGACAACTAGGTGCTTTGTGCTTTATTTGGGTAAACTTGGTGTTAAAGAATGGAATACACAAAGATCAACACAAAAAAATGACAGTAATTTAGACAGTAAGAATAACTGTAGGGGAAAATGGGAGCTAAGGATATAGTCGTCTAACTCTCAGCTCCAGAGAACATTTCATTCTATATGAGATTCATATCTGTTTCTCTCTGCAGATATTAGGGCCCAGAACATAATCAGAGACCTAATATATTGCTAAATAAGGCTGGAAGAAAGGGATGAGCTACTGATACCACTCCTTTTCTCTGATAATTCAGTAATAAAGCACTTCACTTGTGATATGGGACAGCTAATTTCAAACTTGTTTTTCTTTCTGGGTAGATATGAACACCTATCTCCAACTCTAATCACTAGGCGGCTGGGTACTCGGAGATGAGATTTGGTTCCACCCGCCAGTTTTCTGGCCCAAAGAAAGACTCAAAGACAGCAAATGCAAGCGTGAGTCTGTAACTTCTTGCCATGGCAGTCAGCTTGAAGTTGGCAGACCTGGTATTCCATCTTTACTGTTCAATTTTATGTTGGATCCCACTGCATATATCCTACACAATAAACTGGATCAGGAACCAACGCTCCTAAGGCATGTTAGGAATAGTGCCCTAAAAAATAGGCTATAGAGAGCCCTCATTTGAGTTCTAACAATGTAACAAATCATAGTAAAGACATTTAAACTCGAAGGCTTGAACACTCATAGGTCTAAAAATTGTTTAATTGAGAACTAATTAAAATTCATCATCCATTTTTTTCACACACAGGAAGCTGCCCTGAACAAGCATGGGAAAATTCTGAGGGAAGAAATCAGACTTTATTATTGAAAAATAACTTGTTTGCAAAGATCCCATGCTTCACTTGCTGAAGCTCCAACACACAAAGTGAGACAAAAAGAGCTTTCAAGGAGAAAAGATGGGTTTATGGTTAGTGCTGTGCATGGTACACAGAGAATTCTAGCCTGCCTTCTTTCACCATGGTCTTAATCATATCACTTGAACCAACTCCTCCACATGTAGATGATGAATACAGTGACTTTGATTTTCTAGATATCTACTGTAAGAAAAATAAAATCAGATTTAAAGCTGTATCAAGAACTCATGACTGAAGCAAAATTTGAAGCTGCCCTGACAGCTGCTATACTTCTTTATATTCTCCCAAGATATGAAATGCTAAGGAGTTTCAAAGAAATCAAAAAGCACAGTGTCTTTACAATTTTTCCTTCATGTCCCCAGGCCTTGCATATTAACAGTGATTAAAGAAGAGAAAAACATGTATTGCTTCAATTAACTTTGTAGTGGAAGTAATCTGAGATAATAAAATTTCCATTGCACTGTACTTCCAAACATTTTCCTGCTTGACCAGCTCTCAATCTCTCCTGACTAGATCCATGTTCCACCTTTTTCCTTTACTGTGACTGCATAATCCTGATTGCCTCTCACCTGCTCTGCTGTTCTTGGTCCTGTGGTCTTTTCTGTCTGTCTGTCTCCACATGTTCCTACGGCCCTGTTCTATACTCCTCTTTTCTTACCCAGACACTTCTTTCCAGTTAGGTGCAGTTCTTGCTTTTCTCTACTTTCTCAACAGTAACAGCTGAAGATAAAAACCCTAGAGAGACAGAGCATACCTATGTAAACTAGTGGAGGAGTGGGTTAGAGAACCCTGAACTAGCTCCAGTGAGATAACCCCTCAAATTCCAGTAGTAGTTTAGCACTTTATTTTTTCTTTTCTTTCTTCATGTTGCAACTATTGAGCAACTATTTAACTGGTTGGGCTCAGGCAGAGCCTGAAGCTTGAAAGATTTTTACGCATAATGAGTGAATGGTCTAGAGCACAAGTCTTATGAGGAGCCACTGAGGGAACTGGGTTTGTTTAGCCTGGGAAAAAGGAGGCTGAGGGAAGACCTTATTACTCTCTACAACTACCTGAAAGGAGCTTGTAACCAGGTGGGTGTAGGTCTCCTCTCCCAAACAACAAGTGATAGAACAAGAGGAAATGGCCACAAGTTGTGCCAGGGGAGGTTTAGATTGGTTATTAGGAAAAATTTCTTCACTGAAAAGGTTGTCAAGCACTGAAACAAGATGTCCAGGGATGTGGTTGAGTCAGATTTAAAAGACACTTAGATATGGTGCTTACTGACATGGTTTAGTGGTGGACTTGGCAGTGCTAGGTTAATGGTTGGACTAGATCTTAGAGGTCTTTTCCAACCTAAATGATTCTATGATGATATGGTGAATAAGGTTGACACAGCTAGTGACATGGGAAATGCAAAACAGTGACTCTAAGCAACAATTTAGTAGGTTTCAAAAGCATGCTCCATCTATAACATAACCTTACACTGTGATAAATTAACCTGCTAAGTTTAGATTACAAAATGTGAAGCATATAAAAAGGATGGCATGAAAAGACAGGTGTATCTCAAAAGAATAACTTTTTTTGTCAAAACTACCCTGGAAAAATTGTAATAATATAATTGAAAAAATGTTAATTTAAAAATATTCATTGTAGAAGGTGATAACAGAAATAAGAAAAGGAGAATCAATATGCCTATAATGAGAAGCTGTGATTCCACAACTGTTTTGTGAGGCACTAGCATTGCCTCAGTTTGACAACGTGTCAAACCTAACTCAAGACGTACAAACAAAATATAGCTTTGTTATTCTGTGAGAATTAAATGTGAAATAAAGTGTGAAGGGTCCACACAGGCACCTTTCTGGAGTCTTGATAGGGATTTCAGTAACACAAACATCTACCATCAGACATTGACCTCTAAATGCTGAAGATATTTCAGAATATTGTAAAGCCATATTGAATGTGTTCAGACAGAACTGTTCAATGAACAGCATATATGGAAGAACACATTCCTCAAAAAGTATTACCAGAACCTTATCTTTTGAAAATTCCTGCAGCCTATCTTAAAAAGAAAACATTCACTATAGCTGTTAGCCAAAAGACTGGGGATGTCTAATATATGTAGGATTGAGGAGCCTCTTTAGAACAATGCTGCAGAAGATTTCAAAAGATGAAAGTCTTTCAAGCCTTCCATGTTAATGGAATTAACTGGCAGAACAAAATAAATGCAACTACATCTTTGCTGAAATTTTATTTTGATACCTGAACATGATTTAGTGCTGTGTGAATGGAAAGGACAGACATTTACGATCTTCACTTAATAAGGTACCAAAGCTTAATGTTTGTAAAACAGCAGCAACTAATGAATACAAAGTTAAATGTTATGCAGTCTGCACTGGCAAATATGGAAGTAAAATCTGAATGATTGCTATGACAACAAGTGTAAACTGTCGCAAAGTTGGCTTAGAACAGACGGCCATAACCAAACAGAATCCAACAAAACAAATCAAACAGTAAAATATTTTAGCATTATTAATGATAAATATGTGAGTAAAATACTTATACAGAATGTGAGGAATACAGCAGCAAGGCTGAATTTAAAAAGCTTCACCTGAGAATGGCTATCATAATTCATTGCAAATGTTCAAAAAAAAAAAAAATCATTCCACCTTTCTGTTTAGAAAATGTCCACTTCTTCTAACTCATTCCCAGAAATCATTACTTTATTCTATAGAACAAGTAGTCTTACATACAAAAAATCCAGAAAGGTTTATTTCAAGAATTTTACCTGAGACTGAAGCACTTAAGAAAAAGATTCTGTTTTGTGAAGGGGACAGTACATCAGCAGGCTCTGCTTTACCCTCGTATTATCATCGTGGAAGTGATAGTGGGTTTTATGTCCAAGTTTTAAGGAAGAAAACATCTTCATGGATAAGTTCACCTAAACCTTAACAAAATAAGGATTTAAGAAACGAAATAAACCCTAGATTCCAAATGATAATCTTGTTTTTTGGAATCACCTAACTCCATAGGCACACAGGCATCTTTGAGTGTCTACAGTTATTTACCCACACATGCAGACATATGTTCTGAGAAATATGATGGCAATTCAGGATAACGTAGGCAGCCACTTAATCTCTCATGACTGTCAGGAGGAGATGATGACAGCAACCTTAAGCATAGGAAAACAGATCGGGATTTAAGTCCTTCCCAGATGACAGTTAGCACCCACAGCTTCCTTATTTGAGGAGAGAAACCAGAAACAGTGGTAAAAGCAGCAATAAGAAAAGGAGGTAAAAATGATCTGAACAGTAAGAGATGAGTTAAATTCTTGTATCACAAATTAATAAAATGTAAACTCTAGCTGCAGGTAGTCTCAATCATGACACCTCATTATGGCATATTCTGCCTGAGAACCCTCTTCACTCTTTCAAATGCAGCTGGATCAGCGTGCAGCCCAGGAATGCATGAATCACCAGACAATTAAGAAAGTATTACATTGTGTGGGGTTATGACACTCAGCTGGAAAGACAGGCATCTATGGTTGGGGGGGGGGGGGGGGGGGGTGTTGGTGTTTGTTTCTTTTTTTCTTCAGGCTATTTTAATTTTTTGTAGCCTCTATTGATTGTACGTTATGTACTTTCCTATTCCAATGAGCGATGATCTGCATTATTCTAACTTAGATTCAAATTTCCTTTTACCATCTCTCCTTCCATCCCCAGGAGTCTTGTGTTTTTGGCAATGTAACAACTCTCCCATAAAGCTGTTTCTCCCCTCTTTTCTTACTGTTATTATAGCCTAGTGTTATGAAATTCTCCTGCAATGTGGGACATGAAGGCTGAGGGTAGCTCAGACTGAGTCAAGACTGAATGTATCGTATCATCATGTCTGATTGTCCTGATCACTAAGCTAAGAGGCAGTAAATGGGGATTATTGTTTTCCTTCTAGAAAGGCAGCTCACTTTCTTCCCTTAGACAGGTGTTCTTTAGATGGACAGCCACAGCAGATATTAAGTCAATGTGACCACCAAGGATTTCTTATTTCTTCCAATGCAACTAAAAGCATAACATCACAACAGAGAGATACTCACACAGTTTATAGCGGCTCTTAGGTGGATGGGAAGTCTTCAGATGTGCTTATACTTTTCTGAAGTATGCACCATATATCTTCAAATTCAAATATGAGGACATTTTAAATAAAAACAGTCCACCAGTCACTGATTATAGGGAGGGGAGACAGTATTCGTAGTGCACATGGAAAAGGCTAGCCAACTACTTTTATAGTATTTCAGGATAGTAGTACTTATTGGCACCAAGGAGGAGAACTAACTTAACTGTTGTTAAAAAATTGTGTAAGAATAAGATTATGTTCAGCGCAGAAAAAAACAAATACCTGAGGCACCGGCTTCGTAGCATCTCCCTATCAACTGCAATAGCGAAAGACAAGCAGAATTGTAGCTCCTACTCCTCCTGTGCCTATTTGGTGTTGAAGGAAATTGAAGAAAGAAAGAGAGATGAATAGTGAGAGAAGGAATACAGAAGTCACTCATTAACATCAGTGATCCACTCAGCAACCTTTTTTTTCTTCCGTCTTTGTCCTTTTTTAAGGGAGAGAATTAATACTTTCTATGCTTTAAATAGAAATGTGCAGAAGACACATCAGAGCACCATTTAACATATCTCTCTTCAATATATCTGTCACACAAAACATGCCTGGCTATACTGAGTCACCCAGGAATGGTTAATACAGTCTTGCCTAAATCAGTTCCAGCACAAATGATAGAATGGAATTCTTCCTGGAAAATCAAAGAAAAATCAAAGTGTTGTGTTGGGTATTTTTGTTCCTTTTTTTTTTTTTGGCGGAGCTGGGGGTGGGTGTTCCTAATTCTATCATCAATTGACTATTCACATACTTATGGCTGAGTACATATTCCTAAATTTGAGCCATGGACTCTAACGGTATTCCAACTAAGATTAATGGGACTTGCTGGGTAATCAGCACTCTTCAATGTCAAATAGCTTTAGCTGCCCAGACTGTAGAACTGTATAAAGATTTTGCCGATTAAGAGCTGTGCACCAAATTTAAGGGCTCTAACTGATGAGTGTCTAAATGAAACTTTTTCAGACAGTTGGATTTTTAGAAACTGCTGAGTGCCCACCCTCAGAAAATCTGGTTTTCCAGTGTATTCTTAGGGCTTTGATTGACAAGAAGGCTAAGACTGGGATGGCTGAAAAGGTTACTGTGTCCCCCGCCCCTGCTGTTCTAGAATCACATCCTGAACCATGGCAGCAGCACACTGTCAGCTCAGCCTCTTCAGTTGACTAACAAGCAATTTGTGCAGGGGAACAGGGCAGGCAGAGGAAGTGTTAATGTTTTTCACCTTGCAGCCTACACCACCTCCCCCCACCTCCTCCCCTGCATAGAAGAATGCCCTAAGGAGGGTGAACATTCATAAAATTCTGAACTCCTTTAGGGAATCCTCTTTTGACAGTGAAATTTATGGATGCTAAACAAAAAATCATAGGTGATATAATCCCAGATTAGGAACCTGAAATCCTTATTTTAGACTGTAGAGTTTGCACTAACACCCTTGTAAGGCAATTTACCTTACTGTTCCACTACCCACAAAAAGTAAGCATTTTTCAAGACCTTCCTTGGTAGTTTACTTTTCTTAAACATCTGAAGTGCTGGAAGTAGGTCTTTGTTAATATATTGCATGCATTTTTGTGGCAAACTTCATCATGTTGTTTTGTATCATTGTTTCTATTTTTTCTTCAGACTGTCTATTAAAGTGATATGAATTTTTCTGTAAAGATGTTGTTCAGTGATCAGCATAGGCAGAACGAGGTAAAACTTTTAATTTCTTGAGTCTGTGCAAAGAGCACAGAGAACTGAAGTATTTACTTTTCAGTGGCCCATATTGTCCAAACTCTAGACTTCTGTAGATTTTCACATTCAGGGCCATATGTTCAGTGGCTATATTTATGATCCTATCTGTACGTTGAATGAACTCTAAGAATGTAAAAAAAACAAATTTAAGGAAAAAAATGTAAGCTCAATAGGAAAGAGGTGCACTGTCCCAGAGCAGCCGCTAGAAGTCACTCTACCTCATCAAAACAAAATACCCAAGGTCCCTGGCTGTGAAAGCAGAAAAGCAATTGTCTTTAAAAGTGTTTCTCCTTTCCCAACCTAACTAATGAACATATAAAACAATGGAGCTATGCCCATGTTTTCTCCACGTTTCTCTTATTTTGGCTTATTTTTCTCTTGTACTTTTACTTCCCTGAAAAATCAGTGCTGGTCCTATATTGTAGAAGATATGGGATGGAATAATCTTTGCCAGCTCTTTTGTTGTCTGCTTTGTCCAGTCATATAAGGTGATAGATCTGCCCAGAGACAAATGGATGTACTGGTACAACAGCAGTCCAAGCGTTTCAGTGCCCTTGGCCTTCACGCAGAACTGAGGATAGTAAGAGTCCAACTAGAGGGGTATGAAGAGTTCTTCCAGGGAAAGAAGTGCTGTCTGGACTTCCAAATAAGTCTAACTGAGAAAAAACTTGCTGTTCTGTGACAGAAGTGTTTTGATATAGAAATATCTTTCCAAGCATTCAGTGGATAGGTCTGAGCTTTTTCATAAACCTGACTAAGTCAGCAAAGAATGTATTTTGGTTTCACAGATACATAGGGTTTAAGCATGTATTATTCCCTTTCAAATTACACTTTACAGAGTATTATACCCTGGGAGAAATTATTCATAAATGGCACTAATGAGTGTCAAGCTGCATTGCAAGGCATTTTGAAAATTGTCCTATTAATTAATGGAGTAATTAAGCTTTTGTCAGTGACATATCATATTTCTGACAGGAATAGATGGCCTGTGTAAGTCTGTGCTAGGCAGCTATCCAGGCAGCCACTGTGTTTAATGGATGGCAGCAATTTAGTCCAGGTTTATGGTGATGGGACCACCTGCATAGGGGGAGCTGGCAACCTGCATACCCAAACAGCACTTTGCACTTTTCCTCAGTAAAATCATCTTAGTTCTAGATTGATGTAGCCCTCCCTAGGATGACACATTAGCTTTTTGCCATTAAACCATAAGTACTGTTTCTCTGAGCTTTTGTGACAAAAATGTCAATTAACTTCCAACTTTCATTTCCATTTAATTTTGTATTCTTGTTCTATTTGCATATTAATGTGAACATGGTGCAGAACTGTTAGATTAAAATACCTTGCTAAGGCTAATAGCATGTAATGCATACTTATTGAGTGTCATAGTTATGAAAACATAAAACTTTTAGAAAAAGATATTTTCAAGGTGCCATCTCCTTCAGAAAAAAATTTGTTCATACACCTCTCCCATCATCCCTCTCCCAAAAACCCTGAGTGGGTGACATGTACAAAGATAAACACTACAAATAGGGAGAAATTTCTAAGTGCAGATCAACACAACAAATATATATATTTTTTCTTTTATTCCCTTAGCAACAGATCTCTATTAAATCTAATATTAATAATTTGTAACCTGGCTTCATTTAACAAGGTCTTAGAATGGAATCTAGAAGAAAAAGAGCATGAAAGAGGAAAACTGCATTGGTGGACTGATTTTACTTCTGTGTAGTTACACAGTCCATATGCTTAGATTTGTTAGCTGCACATCTTAGAACACATCGGAGTATTTCCAAATGTAGATGAGCAGAAATATTGAGCCAGCACTGACATAAAATATCCACTGTCTTGCTTGGCGTAAAAAGCAGCAAGCAGCTTCAGCACAATGATCAGCGCAGTTAAACACTGATTTGTGGCTGACCACTCCATCAGTGCACTTCTTGCAAACAAAACACTCGCAATGGAAAGGCAGAGAATGTTCTTTTGATGATCAATTCCGAATTTCCCCTTCTTCTAATTTCAGATGATTAAGAGTCTGTTTTTTGTCAGTTTCATGAAGCTGCTAAACTCAGCAGAATTTAGACAGGATTGTACAGCATAATTGACATGATTGAAGTGTGAAAACGTCTTACATTTAAAATATTGGACCAAATCTACTTCTGATATATCTAACTGAAAATATATGGCTCAAACTAATGATTAAATTGTACAGGAGTGAATGCAATAACTAAATATCAGTGTATGAGAAATAATGACTGTCTGATCCCATTCAAAATACATAATTCTGGACTGAACTTTAATTTGGCTGCTGCAAAAACAAAAGATATGGAAGCCAATTCAAGAGATGAAACAAATATAACATACGGATGGCAGGCTTGGCACTCCTCATGGTCAAGAAGACAGCTTGAATATCAGCTCCCAGGATAACTCTGCTGTCCTGAAAGACTGTATTTGGACTGCTTAGATTTCAGTTGTCAGAGGTTTTAGAATATTCTTTCAAGCATTCCCAACATCCCTTTGGGAGGTTTGGTAAGCGTCCAATATGTTTAAATTAAAATGGTGATTCATTACAATGCCTAAGACACAGAGTTACTTTGTCATAAATTATAGGTAATCTGCACTTGTACATTAGCTCAATTACCAGTAATAGAGTTTTAATGCAGTACTTATGTGGTGTTAGAGAAGAAATCTTCTGTACTACTGGATTTATCTCAAGAAGGAAATGAAAACTAAATTGGAAAGGCTGGTACAGAAGAAATGCTGATAGGGCACCAGGGGATGGAAGTTAGGAGAGAAAGCCGTGTCACTCACATGGGTGGAGAAATAATTAATAAAGATGAGAAAGAAGAAGATTAATACACACCATGTAAAGGAAAAATGTAGTGCACTAGGGACACTTGAAGAAAAAGAAACATAGCAAACTCTAGTAGGGCAGAAAGGGTACTAAAAATGAGGGAAGAGAAAGAGAATGAAAGGTCAGTTACGTGGAATTTGCTTTCTTCTAGATAAACTTTCAATGATAACATTAGAAATATAATAGAAAACACAAAGAGATTATGCTGATTGTCAGATCAGCAAAAGTTAGATCTTTCTTGAGGGAGAACAGAGAAGTCAGTTTCCAAGGATTCCTCGTCAGCCCTTTCATTGCTTTAATTCAAATGTGTCTGTTTCTGATTAAATTTTCAAAGCCAAATTTAGTCAGCTTGCAAAATTGTTGAGCATTTTAAGCCAAGGTTTAAGGGGATCTATTTTTTTTGCAAAATCAGACCACTGCTTCTTTAATGAAATATCTAGCAACAGATTGAAATATGTTATTTTTTTTCATTTAAGCCGGAAACATTTTCTACAGCACATTCTGTAGACCTTGTCCCTTAGATTCATGAACTGATCTTTTGAAAGAAAGATGGGAGTGATACCAATAGAATTTGGACAACCACATAGCTAGAGATCTAGCTGCATAGTTGTTTTGGACCTAAATTAACTAAAGTGCAGAACATGTGTTGCACCAATTTATTATAAAAAAGAGAACAAGGAATTATAGTCAAAAATCAAGTCCATCTCCAAAATTCCCACACTTTCTCCTCTTCCCTGCTGAAATACAATAGAAAAAAAAAAATATTTAAAAAAATCATCACAGGAGAAAAAACCCAAACCTCCAAAACCAAACAACCCTCAACAAACAAATCTTAAAACTGGAAAAATCAGAAATGGAGGCCTAACTCAGAAAAAACAAACAAACAAACAAACATAAAATCTTGGAATCTGGAAAACCCAGGGTCAATATTCCTGCTGTATCATACTTTACCATATGAGAAATTTAGAACATCATACTAAGGACTCATTAAAAAGCTTTTGATGAGGTTACTCATCTGGAATACAAAACACTAACACTGAAATCTTTCATCTGTCTCAGATATCCCAAGGTCACGAATCAGGTGTAGTATTCTCTTCCTAACTAACACTGTTGATCACAAGGTTATTTATAGTCCTGGGATCCTGTACCTGCTCTCCGTTTGAGCTGAAATTCTGTAGTCTAACTGAGAAACCTTTTTGACTGAAAGTTCTATCAAAAATGTTACATACTCCCACAATCAATAAGTTTCACAGTCATAGAAAATGGCTATCCTTACCAAGACCATTACAAGTGTCAACTCTTCTTATTTAGGTAAAACTCCTTTATTGTTCTGCTAAACTGCCCATACTTTACTATCTGATTCTTTCAGGCCTCTTTGCTGCTTTAGAATCTTAAATTATCTCCAAAATCTCTACTATTTTCCCTTTAAGTAACAACTGACCACATCATTTAGCTCTTTTAGAGATTTCTGGAGTCAAAGAGCTTGATCTTCATAAAATAATTTTTAGCAAATCACTTGTAGAAACAATAATAATTTCTTCTTTGTTGTTTTTTCACATTTTTTTAAAATACGTATTATAAGAAAAGAAAAAAAACTGAAAATACATTGCTCAGAAAAAATGTTTCTTTACTAACAGCTTTTATCATGCTTCTAGTTCAATGCATCACAAAATACCTCGTCATATAAAAAATAAAGATAACTGTAACATCATAATATCTATTTTTAATTTTTCTTCATGACATGAATTAGAGCTATAATTTCAGCAAAATTTCAGTAGCAGCTTTGAGCTGTCAAATTTTACCTATCAGATAATAGCACTTTTTAAATTCAAGTTTGATTCATAAAACTCTTACAGTACATGGGCACACACACTTTACATGTGTGAAAGAATTATTTTAAATAATTGCTTGTTTATTAAGCTTCAAAAATATTAGCAAGTTAAGAACAAAAGAAACTGAACAAAGCGTTTACTGCTGAAAAGAGTCAGAGAAAACACAAATGTTTCTGATGTTTTTCAGATGTTAATGAAAGAATTAATTGATTTTAGTGTGTAAAAATACTAATTACTACCATCAAAATAGCTACCGAAATTACTGAAACTGTACACCGATTACGAAACTCAAATTTTATCATCATCTAATGATTTCTGTATCATGTAAACTTTTTAAAGAATATTTGTGTTATGCTGGGCAGGCAAATTTTTTATAACCACAAACTCAATCCAAACTGAGAACACCTGAGGTGGAAAATACCCAAGTACACATCAGAGAGATTAAAAGAGACAAAATTATACCTGAAAGCCCTTTGTTTTCCTTCAGGTTATATATTCATGTGAAATACATAGTTTTCTGTAATTTCTGAATTACTTTTATAAGAGATTTAGCATACTGAAAAGTTGTTCTGATGATGTATGAAAATGACTGATGAAGAGAACCCAAAGTTTAACAAGTCACTAGCTGTGTGTTCTTTTATTTGTTTGTTATTAGAAACAATTAATATCCCTGAGTACAAGTGAGGAAGATATAAGCGATAACCTGTACCATTTTTACAAAGTAATGTTTTCTGAAAACACCTCAGAAGCTGATGTCTTTTTTTAGTGTAACACATTTTAAATGTGCTGAATGCTTTGATGTTGTTAGATTGATGGTGTCAGAAAGACTGAGTGCAGGCTTTGTCACATACAGCCCCTTCAAAACAAAGTCACTCAGGAAAATGGGTTCGTGACTAGGGTTACTTTGCCCCCCAGTTCTTCAGTTATACGAAAAATATAAACACATGGTTTTGGACTAGTGTTGAGACAGTGTATCAGCAAAGCAGAAAACCTAACTGACTTCAAAATCCTCTATCTTTTGTTCACAGTGTTCAACCTCCAAGCTGGAAAATGCAAAATATGGCTGAAATGAAGAAATCTAGAAGAAAGTTCTTGCTTGCAGCCTAGTGTTTTGGTGAGCTACAGAGGATTTTCTGTAGTAACAGAGACACTTTGTCTTAATTTACTTCTGGTTTACGCCATATATATTTCACTTGCTTTCACTCATTCTAAAACTCTGAGAACAAGGAAACAAATTCTCAGGCACTGAATGCATACAATTCCTTAAAGTTCTTCAAATACTTTAAAGTTCTTTAAGATGAAGTTGCTAAACTAGCTTATTTTCCCAAGCTAGATCCTGTAAATAACAGGAAGGGCATACAAAATGAACAGGAATATTTTAGATCTACTAATTTAGATAATGCGTGCAGATCTGCATACTGCCCACAAACATGCTGTATTTCATTTTTATTCTTCCCATAAATCTCAAACACAAAGTTGCACTGTGAAGCACAAGTAAGCAAATACATCTTGCTACAGTAGATGCTTTGATTGCCGTCATGAGAGATGTTCTCCCACAGAGGACTAATTTTTCCTGAAGACTGAATTGATGAGATAGTTTTATTGGTCTTGTGAAATGGCTAAGAGTAGAAAATGTTTTAAAAGTTTTCTTAATTACCTCAGAAATCAAATGCTTAACACTAATATAATTGTATTAATACAATATAGAAGACAACTGACAATGCAGTTATTTGAAATAATATACCTGACTCCTGAATTATACTTTTGTTTACATTACTGATGATCCATCTTAAAAAAAGCGCACAATGAAAGCTAATGTGTTATAAGTACCAAACATGCTGAAAAAATCACCCAACATCTTATATGTAGTTATTGTAACAATTCGGTAATTGGTATTCCAGTTTTACTAATTTCCTCACGTTTTGTGTGGCAAAGGTTTTATGATCCTATACTGTGTTTATGGTAATCCAGTTTGTACACATTTTCAAACCTGCTAGTCATTCTAAATTTTCTCAGGTGAGTAAACAGGACGCAGTTCCACTAAAACATTAGAGGAGTTGCTGCATTCATATAAGCCTGGTTTGTAAATTTTCTGGGTGAAACGTGTTCATTATATTTGAACTTACTCAGTTCCAAGCTTTTTAATTTTATGTAATTCTTTGTTCTGCTCATTTATTTTTGAAATATTCTTTATATTTATAACTTGTAAAGCTTTTTCCTCCCTGTTTTTTCTAGTGGTTTATCATCTCTGTCTCATTCAGTCTCTTCTGTAGCTCTTTAGACTTTCACTGCTTCCAAGTCTGTTTTCCGTAACAAAATTAGCTGGAAAAATAAGTATTCAAACTAAAAATAATCCAGGGGAAAGGCTTACCTCCATGGGCACTGCTTATTTATCTCCTCAAATGTGACATTTGTCTGCGGAGTAGCTTAAATTCTAGCACATACTACACAGAATCACTGTGAAGTTGGATTCCTGACTGTAACACATTGATATTTTTTCACCCAAACTTATTTCTTTCTGAAGGTATATTGATTTACCAAGAATCAAAACCAAACACACACACAAGCATGGATTAGTACACACGTCTAGAGTTATTTTAGTAACAAGGGACCAGAGACTGGTTGCTGGCCCCAAAGTGCAATGACACTGACTAGACTGTGATTAGCTGGTCATTAAATTTATAGTAGGCTTGTCTCAGAGTGAACTAGCTGGAACAGTTGCAAAAGGAAGCAGGTAGTGAACTATCAGCTCAATGGTGTGTTTGCTCTTTGGCCCTCTTTCACTTAGCAGGATGGAAACATTCATAATACATATTTCCAGGATAGGAAGTTCCCTGAATCATGAAAAACAGGGATTTAAGCATACTTTCATATGTCTCAAATGAAGACTCTAACCTTTGTCTAGCTATTGGACAAAGTTGGACTAGCTGGAATTACCAATTTTAATTTGTTCCTCCCTTTTGCTACAGAATAAGGTAGAGATATATTAGCATTAGCTATCAGTCTTGCACACATACTCACAAACACATGCCACATATGTAAAAGTATGCACAGGAAAATGTAAACTTTCAATTGCTGAACAAAATTGCAACTGTTCAAGACTCCAAGCTACTGTAGGACCAATGGGGAATGAAGGAATGCTTTGTTTGGACAAGCATCAGCAGAAGTCATGCAGAGTGAGATTTATCTAGCTAAACCTAAAAGTCTTTATCGGATCTGTCAGTCAGTGTTTCTTCATAGGTAGTGGAGAGAAATAAACACTTTTAAGATGTGATTCATTCTAAAGAAGGTATCTAAAATATAT
Source organism: Leptosomus discolor (assembly GCF_034619465.1). Lineage (NCBI taxonomy): Eukaryota > Metazoa > Chordata > Aves > Leptosomiformes > Leptosomidae > Leptosomus > Leptosomus discolor. The sequence continues at coordinate 42,352,919 of NC_141391.1, read as the reverse complement.
CATGGCTATCTTTGCCTATACATAACTAATTGTGACCCTTGCCTATTACAGGATTGCCTCAGATACAGTAAGTTATTTTGTAGGTGAAATGAACTCTATATTCACTGTAAGAGTAAAGGCAGTAAAAGATCCTTATTCATAACAACCTTATGGTTTTCATAGTTATCTCCATTTGAAGATACAATATTATTGAATAATGATTTAAAAATTAATATCTCTGGGTCCTCTGACTCAATCTACCTATTAGCAGCATGGGATCCCAAATTTTTGGTATATATTGTGAACAAAAGAAAGAGGTGACAACTTACTGCCTTTACTTCTTTATATATTAATCATATTTGGTTAGTTCTAGAGTTTCAGTTTTATTTTTATTTTTCATTAACATTTGTCATGAACAGCTGCTTACCAAAAAAATACCTACAAAAAAGGAGTGATAGATCCGGGCCTGTTAGCACTAAAAAAGCTGTTTTATTCACTGGACTGCCCATCTCAGAAACATTTTGAGGAGAAGTGAAGTTATTCATATTGAAAGAGGTTTGGATAATTTTTTTATTCAATATTGACTGAAACCAGAATTTTGAATCATGCAGAAGTCTGCTCAGGGATCTTATACAACCTGATGATGCTGAGGATGTTCTGCTTCCACCAGCCATCAAAGTAGGTGGGGAGGGAAGAGGAGGGGAGAGGAGGTGGAATGCTTCTTTTTATCTGATTTCTAAAAACTTGAAAGTGAACTGCTTAAAACTTGAAAGGTTGATGTGATCTGCCTCATTTTAGTAGAAAGATAATTCAGTTCTCTGAGAAAATAATACATTTATAGTATTGTAGCTATCAGTATTATTTCTTCTTGTTTGCCAGGACTGGCCAGAGATGATATATCCTGAGTTGGCTTATGGGAGAAATTTTCTAACTCATATACTTTTCAGTATACAATAGTACCTAATTGTTCAAAACATCTGCAAGAAAAGGTTGCTTTCTGTCCCAAATACTCTTAGACAATCTACATTTTCAAGAGAATTTTTTAGGATACAAGAGCAATAACTCCGTATTTCTGCAGTGACTGATCAAGCTTCTGGCAATTACAAATCCAAACACTTTCTGCTATAAAAAGCACAAAGAATAATTCCATTAACTCTGACACTTGCTAATTCTGAGTCCTTACAACTAATATTACATTTTAATAAAGCACTAAACCCTCTCAGGCAGTAGTGGATAAATTCTGATGGTCTCAAGATTAGAGCAGGCACTAACACAGTGATATCAGGATGCCCATTTTGTTTGTTTGTGTGTTCTGTTAGCCAGAGAAAGCATTCAGATTTCCTGAGTGTGGAAAGATGTTTGACTTTCATGGTATGTTCAGCACATCAGGTTTGGTTTACAGTCCTAGATTAAGTTTGCAGTGATCAAGCACAAAGCTGCCTGGTAGGTATCCACAAACACCACTGATTACATAATTTGCATATCTTATGGTCTCTCGTGCCACTTCTTTTAAGGACCTTGTACCTCCTTTTCTCCGCCCTACTTTCCTCCCCAGTGGAAAAAAAAAAAAAATTAAAAAAAAAAAGGTGCCTTAACAAAAATGTGCTTAGAAACGTTCAATATTGCAATATATTAGTCACATACCAAGGTCATAGTTTTCCACTCTGCTATGGAGATTCAGAATATCTAGTATTTGAGTAATTTCTTCTCTCTGTGTTAAAAATATTTGCTATCTGAATAAATTCTGCAAACACTGTCCCATTTTCTGTAATTTTGTTCATGAATGTGTATGTCTACTACAAAAGATACTGATAGAATTAGTAGGTCTATGACTCATCTAATCTCTGCTCCCCACTACTTTCACTTTCACAGCTGTCCATTAAGTTTGAATGAATTTCCATTGTCTTTGACATCATAAGGATATGATCCAGTCAGTTAACCTAAAGTGAATATGAATGAACACAAGTAAGGAAGTAATTTGCAATGTAACAATTTCGTGATAACATGTGAAATTTAAGCATTTATTTACGGAGAAATATTCCACATCATGATATGTCTCCTCTCTTGTCTTTGAAGCATGGGAGGAAGGCAAGCAGGCAGGCTATCTGGCTGCCTGGCTTTATCCCAAATAGCTGCTTCTCAAAGACTGTTAATGTAAAAATTATTTAAAGATTTTGCTAAAATATTCAAAATAAGTTATTATAAATATTGAAATAAAAATTCATTAGTGCTATAACCTTTAAAACTTGACAGAAATCACAGAGTCAAAGAATGGTTGAGGTTGGAATGAATCAACTAGTCCAACCCACCTGCTGAAACAGGGTCAGATTGTTGAGGACTGTGTCCATTTGGGTTTCCAGTACCTCCAACGATGGAGATTCCACAACCTTCCTTGGCAACCTGCTCCCATGCTGGACCACCTTCACAGTAAAAATGTGTTTTCTTTTGTTCAGATAGAATTCCATGGTTTTTAATGTGTGCCCATGTCACTGAGGAAAGTCCGACTCCCTTGCCTTCATTCCACCACCACGTTTTTATACACATTGATAAGATCCCCTTGAGCTGTCTTTTCTCCAGGCTGAAGAGTTCCAGCTATCTCAGTTGCTCATATGAGAGATACTCCAGGCTTTCAACAATCTTTATGGCCCTTCACTGGACTTGTTCCAGCATCTTCTGTCTTATACTGGGGAGCCCATCACTCCAGATGTGTCTCACCAATGCTGAGCAGAGAGGAAGAATCACCTCCTTTGAGCTACTGGTAACACTATTAAAATTGGTATAAATATATTTTATAAAATAAACAACTCTTGATAATTAAATTACTGTAAATTTTAAGACAATCAGGTACACTAGTGTGCAGTAAATTTTTAGGACTAAATTTTGCTCATTTTATGTAGTAAATAGAAAGTGAGGCTCCGCCTTGCTGCACCTGCCAGAGAAACATTACTCCTCATCAAAGCCCAGTTCTTATTACCTAACCATTAGTATATATCTGCATTATTAAAAAACAAACATACAAAACAAAAAATCCCCCCATGATAAATAGATGCAAATCTGTTTTTCATCAGATTTGATGTAACTTATTGTGTAATTTGTAATCCAAGGATAATAAAACCAGATTGATCCTGTCCAGTAGCCAGTTACATTTGTGCAAAGTGAAAAGTTTGTTCCTTTACTATCTATTGCCCATTTTCTTAAATTCTTATTTCCTTGGCACCTATTTTTAGCTTAACTTAGTTAAAAGTTTTAACTTCCGAAGCATTGCACAAGAGGTCTGCCAAAATCTATTATCAGTATTACAACCTTTCTGCAGCTATCTCTGCATATTTTCTGCTTGTTCATAAAGTGTGTTTGTAGAACCTAATACAATAATCTGCTGCTTCTAGGTGCTTGTAAGGGTTTTATCCCAATCAGCAACTAAACACCACGCAGCTGCTCACTCACTACTCCCCGCTCCCAGTAACATGGAGAGCAGAATTGGAAAAAAAAAAAAAAAAAGACTCGTGAATTGAGATAAAAACTGTTTAATAACTAAAATAATAATTAATTAGTTGTTATTAATAATAATAAATAATAATAAATAAAAGTAATATAACAGAAAGAGAGAGAAATAAAACCCAAGAAAAGACAAGTGACGCACAATGCAATTGCTCACCACTGGCTGACTGATGCCCAAGCAGTGATCCACCGCTCCTGGCCAACTCCCCCCAGTTTATATACTGAGCATGACGTTCTATGGTACAGAATATCCCTTTGGCTCATTTTGGTCAGCTGTCCTGGCCATACTCCCTCCTAGCTTCTTGTGCACCTTCTCACTGGCAGATTATGGGAAACTGAAAAAGTCTTAAATTAGGATAAGCACTGCTTATCAACAACTGAAATGTCAGTGTGTTATCAACATTATTTTCAGACTAAATCCAAAACACAGCACTGTACCAGCTATTGAGAAAAAAATTAACTCTATCCCAGCTGAAAACAGGACAATAGATTTTCAATATCACTTGCCTAACATATCTGGCTTGCTTGGTCTGTAATTTTTACCTCTTTCAACAGTTATTCTTTTCCAAATCTCTAGCTTCTGTTACATCAGTCATATTTAACCTCACAGTTGTAGCTGCTTCCTTCTTAATGGAAATCTTTCTTACTCTAATCTCTGTTGCCCTGAATCTTTCAACTTCAATATTCTTTCTGTTGTACTGTTTGCAGCAAAGACTTCATGTCACAGAGAGAAAAAAAGGGATTGCTGCCAGCTTTCTTTTCAGTGGGTCTACTTGACCTAACCTCAGACAGCAGGAGTCCTACAGGGCTACCTATTCCATTTTTTTTCCTAAACAGTAGCAGTCAGCCCTTGCTGTGCACACAAACTCAGCAGCTGCTTCTTCTAGAGCCTACCATAACTCATGTCTGTCTACTAACTTTACCCAACATAAGCTAACTAATATGATCATCACTTTCAATGAGAGAAGTCAGTGCACAGTCAGTTGCAAAAATTCCTTTAAAACGCTTTCACAGTTATTGTAATGCAATTTTCAGCCCCTCATTGACTCAAAGATGTCCCTTGAGTACGACCTTTAATGAGCACATCTAAATTAGGTCAGATCAGTTATGCCTTAAGAATGCCACTCTTTTTCCATTAGCTGTAAATAGAATTTAGGATGATGAGCTTAGAGTTGAACATAACCATTGTGAACACCCTATACTCAATCCAATTGCCTACATACGGGTCTCTCTTTCTACAAGTTTCTAGCTGCTGCTTCTGGATGGTGCAAGTCTTCTAAAACGAATTGTGCTGTATCTGCCAGCCTAAGTTGCTGGCTTTGTTACACAAAGCAAACTAAACATTTCTGTTTATGCCAGAAAAGAATCTGTTATTAATGATATTTAAACTGCTCCAGTGTACCTCTTCTGGCCAAAGCTCCTGATTAAGAAAGTCTCCTATAAGTCCTCTGTGTCATTTCTACCAGCCTTATGGGGATGCCTAAGATATTCTTGAATTCCTCAGACAGTACTAGATGCCCATGTTTCCGCAACAGAATCAAGACCTGAATGGGGTTCAATGTGAAATTAAGGTATCCAAATTTATGAGTGAAGCAAGCTACTTATATTAGGTGTCTAAATGCAAGTATTTGGACTGAGGTAGATGTCTAACTTTCCATTACTGTCCACAGAGATGTTAAGCTTAATTCACGATATCTACTGCCATTTGAGAGGCCTTAGGCAATTAAAGAGAAATCCTCATGGGTTAAGGTGATCTCATACAAGACTTACAAGACATTGGAATACTAACGCAGTTTTGCAGTGGAAGCCGGAGGTTAGCCAACATACCGTATTTCAAATAACACTAAACTACTGTGTGTGGTCAAACTTTATCAACGCTCCAGTCAACACCGTCACAGAGTCTAAATATCGGTCTAAAAATCTGAAGACACAGACTGAATCTTACTCCTAAATTAGATGTTATTAGTCTTCTTAAAAGTGGTTACCTGATGTTTAGGTGGCTGGTTGGTAAAATGATTTAAAAGTCAAAGGAATATGGTTCCTGTAGTTATTAGCAGTTCTATAGAATGGGCAACAATCTCAAGAAAACAAAAGGGTGAGTTAAAGTTGCTTTAGTTTTTAAACAAAATTTTATAAAAAGGTGCTTTTTCTATAAATTGTTTAAAAAACACCAGAGGAAGCAAAAGTTCTCTTAATCCTTGTTTTCTTTAGAGAGTAAATGAACCAATTTCATCTTTTTTTTAAAAGAAGGTAGTTAATTGCTGAAAATATAGTACAGGATTTCTTGCAGATCTGTCAGCTGCATAAGGTCCGCAATATTTCTTTAGTGTGTACTTTCCATTATTTTAATCAAATTTCCCATGCATTTGGTTTTGTATTACTTTATTCCAGTTCTAAAGTAGCAAAATAAAATCCCTTAAGGATACTGTTAGGGTCTGAAAAATTTATCCAAAGAAAGTTTCTTCACAGGAATTAAAAAGATAACACAACATGTTCCTTGGGGAGAGACCGAGGAACCTTAAATCTTTTCTGCCCTTTCGCTTATTAAATTTTAGTGTGTAACATCTTCCATGGTTGATTCTGGGCATTTCAAGACACGCTATTCACCTGAACCAAATGTACAGCTATGTTAAATTCTTCACAGTGAAAATAAAATCCATTGAAGCTGATGAAACTTTACCCTCTTTTTCCTAATACAGATCAAAGACAAGGATACCTTTTTATGTTTCCAATGCTTGTATTATAACAAGAATTATAACCTCATTTTTAACACCTCTTTTTAAATTATGTGACCTAGTGCAGAAAACAATCAAAGCTTCTTCACTGTTCGTATTACCATTTCTTCTTGTTGATATTTTGAATATTTTTGCTGAGGGCTCAGAAAATGCCTGAGATAAATATAGCTACAAATCAAAGAGAGAATTTAGTTAAAGCAATAAAAGGCTTCATAACCAAGAGAAGGGGCACCACATTAACTCCTCCCATTCCCCAAGGGAAGGGGATAAAGATTACAAATATAATAGGGGCATTTCACCTAAAACACCACTAGGAAAAAAAAAAAATACTGCAGCTATCCCAGATTATTGCTGTTCCTTTTGCTGTTCCTAACAAGGACATCCAAGTGGTTTGGAAACTTGTTTCTTATATAATGAAGAATGGCACTTTTTCTATGCTTTGAAATTTCATAATCCTTAGGGTTTATCTCAAGAGTGATTAACCTCCATGACAACTAGCTAGATAAAACCCCATAAATCTCCTGGAATCTTCAACCTAGAATCCAACTTTTTTTTTCTTCTTCATTTGAGGAAATTAAAAAACAACCATAACCTTGAATTTAAGTAACAACAGAGTAGTACAGGAAAATTCATAGTTTTTCACCATATTTATTATTTTTTAATTAAGTACTCTTAAAACCCTAATTGCAATATTAAAGAACACACATGGAAAGTGTTTAGAAAAATTTCTTAAAATGTAAGAGCAACACTTCCCTTATGGCAAGGCGGGGGGGGGGGGGGGGGCGGGAGCTTCCTTCTTTCTCTGGATATTATAAAGAAGGAAAGTGAAAGAAAATTTGCTGATGTCGAGATGAAGAATAAAATGGGTTCACAGCAACATATGAATTTTTATTTATTTAATATTGACAGAGTAAAGAATGTGTCTAAAGTCATCCATGCCCAAACCACTTGTCTAAGTATTAGTTTGAGTTGCCATCCAAGGTTCCTTACCTGCAAAATCATATAAGAATAGTAATAGAATCATAAAATAATTTGGGTTGGGTTGGAAGGAACCTTTAAAGATCTTCTGGTTCCAACACTTCTGTCATGGGCATGGGCATCTTTCATTAGATAAAGTTGTTCAGAGCCCCATCCAACCTGGCCTTGGACACTTCTAATGATGGGGCATTCACAACCTCTCCAGGCAACCTGGTCCAGTGCCTCGCCACCTTCATAGTAAAGAATTTCTTCCTTATCTCCAACAGAATTTACTCTGTTTCATTTTAGAACTGTTATCCCTTGTCCTATGACTACAGCGCCTGATAAACAATCTCTCTCCATCTTTCTTATAAGCCCCCTTTAAGTATTGAAAGGCCATAATAAGATGTCCCTGGAGCCTTCTCTTCTCCAGGCTGAACCATCCCAGCTTGGTCAGCTTTTCTTCACAGAAGAGGTGTTCCACTCCTCCTGGTCATTTTTGTGGTCGTCTTCTGGACCTGTTCCAACAAATCCATGTCTTTCTTATGCTGGGGACTCTAGAGCTGGATGCAGTACTCCAGGTGGGATCTCATGAGAGTGGAGTGGAGAGGGAGAATTACCTCCCTCAACCTGCTGGACACACTTATTTTTATGCAGCTCAGGATACAAATGACTTTTTGGACTGCAAGTACATGTTGCCAGCTCAAGTCTAACTAATTTTTCATCCATCAGTATCCCCAAGTCCTTCTTCACAGAGCTGCTCTCAATCCATTCATCCCCCAGTCAGTACTAATTTTTGGGGATTACCCCAACCCAGGTTCAGGACCTTGTACTTGACTTTGTTTTATGAGGTTTTCATGGGCCCACTACTCAAGCCTGTCAAGGTTCTTCTCGATGGCATCCCTTCACTGTAGTGAATCAGCTGCACTACTTATCTTGGTGTCATCCACATTATGTCATTAATAATATTGAACAGTACTTGTTCCAGTACAGAACCCTGAAGGACACCACTTGTTACTGATCTCCATTTGGACATAGAGCTGTTGACTGCAACACTTTGAATGCAGCCATCCAGCCAATTCGTTTTCCATGAAATAGTCCATCCATCAAACCCATATCTCCCCAATTTAATGATAAGAATGTTGTGTGGAACCTTGTCAAATGACTTACAGAAGTCAAGGTATATGACATAAGTAGCTCTTCCCTTGTCCACTGATGCAAGCACTCCATCATAGAAGGCTACCAGAGTAGTCAGGCATGATTTGCCCTTGGTGAAGCCATGTTGGCTGCCTCTAATCACATCACTGTCATCCATATGCCTTGACATATCTTCCAGGAGGATCTATTCCATGATCTTATCAGGCATAGAGGTGAGGCTGAACTATGAATCTAGTTCATTGTAGCCACATACACCAGCTATAGGGTCTGTAATTCTGTAGCTTACCATGTTTACCTCACAATTATCAGTAAGTGATGTATAGGCAACCTTTTACATTCTTAGCCTATAATTGCTACTAAACAGTTATTGTTTTCTCTTAAGCAAATACAACTGAAGACTTTCAATTTAAACTGAATATGAGGTGGAGAAAAGTTGTGCTGAAGGATGAAATAGCAAGCTGCCTTTTGAGTGTGTGTCTGAAAGGTAGAGAGTTTCTTCTTCACTTTCTCTTTCCTTCTTGCCTGGCTGTACATCCTCAGTATTTCCCTCAAGCTGCCTTTGATTTTAATTTGTACTCTCACTGAACTGAGTCAAACTCATTCAAACATTGCAAAAGCTACTCAGTCAACGGGGGAAAAGAAAAAGGGAAAAGGAAAATATTTTTCTGTTAGATTACTGAGCTGAATACATTTAGCAGAGGGTATGAGGACCTCCAACTTATTTCACAGAAAGACACTTCATCTGGGGCAGAAAGAGGTAAAGAGAAGGGCAGAGGATGAGCAAGGTGAGAAGGAGAATTTTAACAGTTCACTCATAATATGCAACTGTAGCCTAAGATACATTGAATGAGTGAAGAAAGATAAAAAAGTAAAACAAAACAAAGGAAAAGGTTATAGGTCTTTTGCACTAGAAAAAGATAAATAAAGAAAGGAACATACACAAAGTTGCATGAAATAGTTACAACCAAGTTTTTTATAATCAACTTGTATGTAATATATATGTGCACATATGGAAAAAATTAAGTTTTTGATGTGTCCAAGGCAAGCTATAACTCCACTAATAGACAAAAGTTAAAGTTTCTAAACAGTTACACACTTCTAAAATAACTCAAATTACTAAGTTTTTGCTGAAAGTGAAATGCATCAAATTTTCAAATAACTCAATTCAATTTATAAAATTAATATTATTTATTGTGTGTTGGTTTTGGTTATTATTTTTTTGTTTGTTCATTAGGGGTTTTCTGTTTGTTTTGTAAAAATATTAACTCAGATTTATTTTGTGCGGAAAGAGTTAAATTTCAAGAGGGATAGAGCCGTGAGTTTGGAAATACATATTTCCTCCGTGTATGCTCTTTACAACTCTCTGAGACCTGACAATTTTTGCCATGAAAACAAAAGTGTTTGGGTCTTTTAATAGGCTTCAGACATAAATATATGAAAAGCTAAGCTGCGATCTGAAGGTTTTCGCAGTTTCTCTGATGTGAAAGACCATAGATAATAGCTAATGAACCAAACTCTTAGGGAAAGCAGTTTATAATCTTTACATTTTTCAAGATCTGTATCTTTGTCAAAAACTGATGAATCTCGTTGTAAAAGCTTTGAATACTCCAGGTAAAGAACTTAGAAATAGGATCATTGCTTAATAATTAAATTTAATTATAAATGAAGAGAAATAAAATGAAAAAAAAATAACAACTTGTTTAACAGATGGCTCTACTAATTTGAAAGTTAGGAGCATATGGTAGCTTTCAACTGCCCCTCATTAGAAAAGACAGCCCTCATTTTAGACCCAAATCTCACACCAGCCCACTCAGACCTGCTGTTCTCATGTATATTACTGTAAATTATTTACATCAAAAAAGATAAATCATGAAAACAGGGCTTCTGAAAAATCTCGTTTATTTGCTAGAAAGACCGAATTTCCAAAAGTGCTCAGAATCCTATAGCTTCTCTTCCAGCCTATGAGTCAGAGTCAGATTTCCAAAAGACATCAGAATTGCCCAACCCTTCTTATTCCCACTTCAAGTAAGTGAATGCACAGGGATCTTGTATGTCTGGTCCCATTTCATAGGAGATGGATTAATATCACTTAACTTAAACATCTGTAGCGTGGATACCTATGTCTGAGCTAATCAAAACAGACTTCTTCCATGCACAGTGGAGACAGAAGGCTACCTCTAAGTGCACAGTTCAGCTGGATTGTTTTAGCCTACTTCAGGATGCTAAGAATTTTACCTCAGAAGTACCTATTTCTCTGCATTGAACAGGGTGTCTAGTGTGACTAGCTCAGATGTGAATATTTACAGTACAGACAAGCAAAGTTAGTTGAAAAGAATCGCACCCTATACAGCCATTTGGAAGTTGTGAGAATGTCTGAAAACTGGCCTTTCTTTTTCTTTTAGCAATCTATATCCTAAATATGTATTTTCAAACTGCTCTGAAAAACATCATTAGTATGTCCCCTATTTAATCTTTATGTCATAATTTTTTTGTATTTAGTTTGATGTATCTTCTAACAAAATAGGAAGAAAGACTTTGTGGACTTCAGGAGGAGTTCTGGGAAGAGCTGCGGTATGTGTATCATATATACACATATATGCATAAAGTGCTCACCTGCCAGCAGTGACAACTAGATTTAAAAATTAATTAATTCTGTGTATCAGCTCTCCAATCCATACGAACTTACAGCTTCCTAAATACAGCATCATATTTTCTCTATCCTGGTTCCTTTTTAAAACAAGGTTTTTAAAATTTGATCAAAATAACTTTAAAATTTTCAGAGACATGGCAGTAGGAAAATTAATGTGATTTCATCATAAAATGCTTTCCGTGTATGTGGTGTGTTTCTCCAACAGCACAGACATGACTGAAGCCAGAAATTTGAAGTTATTCATTCATAAGTGTATGCTTTAGGCTTTTACAAATAAAACTGGCTACACAGTATAGAAGTTACAAATACTTTAAAAGGCACCTGCAGATTGTGACTAAACAACCAAGAGAAACCTAAACATACATGAGACGAAGTTTCAGTTTTGGCTGGAATAATTTTCTTCACAGTAGCTAGTATGGGCTGTGTTTTGGGTTTGTGCTGGAAACAGTGTTGGTAATTCAGAGATATTTTCATTGTTGCTGAGCAGTGCTTACACAGCGGCAAGGCTTTTTCTGCTCCTCATACCTCCTCGCCAGCAAGGAGGCTGCAGATGCACAAAAGGTTAGGAGGAGACACAGCCAGGACGGCTGACCCCAGCTGACCAAAAGGATATTCCATACCATATGACATTATACTCAACATATAAACTAGGGGGAAAGCTGGCCAGGGGGATGCTGCTTGGGGACTGACTGGGTATTGGTTGGTTGGTGGTGAGTCAATTACTTTGATTTGCATCACTTGTCTTTCTTGGCTTTTATTTCTCTCTCTTTGTTATTTCCATTTTTATTACAAATTATTATTGTTATTTTTATTATTACTGTTGTTGTTATTCAATTATTAAACTATTCTTATCCCAACGCATGAATTTTCTCACTTTTACCCTTCCAGTTCTCTTTCCCCATCCTGCTGCATGGGGGAGTGAGCAAGTGGCTGTGTGGTGCTTAGTTGTCATCTGGGGTTAAACCACAGCAGATAAGCATATACTTACATACACTTTTTTGTTTTGTGAAACACACAGTCAATAACATTGAGCCAAGTATGCTGGAATTTTTTAGTGATATCTAGTTTTATGCTTCTCCTGTTTTGAAACACAGTTTGCCATGAGCTAAGGCATAGGCTGTCAGTCTGAGGACTGTCTTGGACTATATGGAGCTTCTCTGTTGCCAGAGAAGCCAGCAGCTGACACTGCGCTACATGTGACTCTACCATAAAAACTGAGCGGATTGATAGATTTTTCAGAAAGGCTTTTGCTTTCAGAAAATACTTTTTGTCCGCACTGACCTCTTATATAGAAAGACATTTGGTGCCCAATAACTCCATGCAACCAATTTAATTTCAGTTAAAGATGAAAATAGAAATTCTTAAGATTTATTAGTTGTTCATTTCACCTTTAATAGTCAGACTCAAAGGTCAAAATATCTGACTAATAATTAAAACAGACATTATTCATTTATTTGTATAGTGACAGACATTTGAAGTGCTTTCTATGACAAAAATATGTCCTTTGGCAAGAAATATGAGACCTTTGGTGACCTGGAATATTGTACTACATAGGCATATGTAACATTGTTGCTGCAGCAGCATATAGTGCTAGGAACTATATGGCAGAGGAAAAGAAAATATGGGATGCAGCAGAGATTAGCCTGAGGAAGTTGGAGTAATCCGATTGTGTTGTAAACCATATAGGGATGGGGGAACACTGGGTTATTGCTGGAGTGATAAGGCTGGGGGTGGGATTTAGTGGATGCAAATCATCAACCTACACAAAGCCGACCAATGACGAGAACATAAAAGGCATTATACTGAGAATTTTAAGAAGTTCGGCCAAACCAATTTTTTTATTTATTTTTTTCTTCCACAGAACCAGCCCAAAGTAGATGGCTATGGAAAATGAAAAGAATAAGTCTGATAGTTGTATTGAATATTCCTTTAATTTTTGGTAATTTATACCAACAGATTGCATGAGAAAGAGGTGGCTTATGTGCAGTCAGTAACCTTCAAAGGACTTTTATTTTATGAACTTGTCCAGTCTTTGCTTGTATCCATTTCAGCTTTAACAAAACCATAACTTTCCTTAGTTTCTCCCACTTACCCCCATGCTATAAGAAGAAACAATTCTTCTTGAAAAAAACTCAAACTTGTAGCTGTCAAATGCTGGTTTCAACTGATAATCCCTGGTTCTACTGCAGAAATAAACAGTAGACAGCTGATTCCTCTCCACCTTCCCATGCCACTAATGATTTTGTAGATGTCCATCATAGTCTCTTCAGTTGCCTCTTTGCCAGAATGAAGAGCTGTAACTTTGAAGTTCAGGTTAAGGAAGACATTCCACATATCTGGCCATCCTTCTTACCCTTCCCTTCCTACAACATTCATGTTGAGAAGGAGGAATCAGAACTGTACAAAGAATAAAACGTACTATAATACAGTTTAATTACATTATATTTGGAGGTAATATACTACTGTGTGATACATACGATTTTATAATGTGTGTTATTAAATACAGATATGAAACTGTAATAATTATGCTGCTTATAAAATAGCTCTTACTTCTCTAGAGATATAATTTGATTTATATATTGCAGCCCAGAAATGGATAAATAGCAGAACAGAAACTATTATAAATTATTTCATTAATATTGGTACAATTGTCAGGGATTTATGAAGCAAATATTTTTTCAAGGAATGTACAATTTACTTAGATGAAAAAGACATATACTAAGAGCATGTAAAATCTTTCTATAATTTGATTTCCTTACTTGGAATTAATGCAGAAATAAAATAAGATGGAGTTTGACCTATGCTGAACAATAATCATAGAATCATAGAATCATAGAATGTTTTGGATTGGAATGGACCTTAAAGATCATCTAGTTCCAATCACCCTGCCATGGGGAGCGTCACCTTCCACTAGACCAGGTTGCTCAAAGCCCCACCCAGCCTGGCCTTGAATCTAAATCTAAATCTACCCTTTAAGTACTGGAAGGCCTCTATAAGGTCTCCCTGGAGCCTCCTCTTCTCCAGGCTGAACAACCCCAACTCTCTCAGCCTGTCCTCGCACGGGAGATGCTCCAGCCCCATGATCATCTTTGTGACCCTCCTCTGGATATACTTCAGCAGGTCCATGTTGTTCTTATGTTGGGGGCCCTAGAACTGAACACAGTACTCCAGGTGGGGTCTCATAAGAGCAGAGTAGAGGGGGAGACTCACTTCCCTCAAAGTTCTGGCCACACTTCTCTTGATGCAGCCCAGGATGCAATTGGCTTTCTGGGCTGGGAGCACACATTGCTGGCTCATATTCAGTTTTTCTTCCACCAGCACTCCCAAGTCCTTTTCCTCAGGGCTCTCAATCCACTCATTACTGAGCCTTTACCTGCACTTGGGATTACCTCAACCCAGGTGCAGGACCTTGCACTTGGCCTTGTGAACTTCATGAGGTTGGCTTGAGCCAACCTCTCCAGCCTGTCAAGGTGCTTCTGGATGGCATCCCTTCCCTCCAGCATGTCAACTGCACCATACAGATTTATGTTTGTGAAGGACAGTCTGATTATTCTTGCCTTAAACAACCTGTTTTGCAGGTTTTATGTATATGTCTTGAACATACTTGTTTTATACTTGAACATGTTTTATACTGCAAGTTTTATGTATTAAACCTAAAAACAGCCTGCTTTGCAGTATAGCCTGCTCCAAGGAGGGAACAAGCCCTGTGGAGGTGGAGCAGTGCTCCCTTCTCAGAGTTAAGAGGGTGAAGCGGTGCTCCATCCTTAGACATAGGTGGGTGGAGCAGTGTTCCCCCCTTCAGAAACTTTAGTTGGGGTGATCGATAAAGGGGCTTCAGTTGGAGCAGCTATCCAACCTCCTCTATCCAAATGGACAAACCCTGCAGAAGAGAGGTGTTTCTGGACTTGAGGAGGAACACTCCTTTATCTATAGTGCACAAAACCCTCTTGGAGCCCCAAAAATGTTGTACACTGTGCATGTGTCCTAATTAGCACAAAAAGCGAGAAGAGGAGGGGATAATGTGAACAAGACTCATGAATATTAATGGAAAGGACAACAAAAATACCAATAATCAAAGCACAGGTGTGCACCCACCACCAAAGAACTAAAGATTGGACTGGATCTGCAAGAGGTCACTGGACCCCTGGAGTGGTGATCTTTCTTTCTTTCTTTCTTTCTTTCCTTCCTTTCTTTCTTTCTTTCTTTCTTTCTTTCTTTCTTTCTTTCTTTCTTTCTTTCTTTCTTTCTTTCTTTCTTTCTTTCTTTCTTTCTTTCTTTCTTTCTTTCTTTCTTTCTTTCTTTCTTTCTTTCTTTCTTTCTTTCTTTCTTTCTTTCTTTCTTTCTTTCTTTCTTTCTTTCTTTCCTTTCTTTCTTTCTTTCTTTCTTTCCTTCTTTCTTTCTTTCTTTCTTTCTTTCCTTCTTTCTTTCTTCTTCTTTCTTCTTTCTTCCTTCTTTCTTTCTTCTTCTTTCTTTCCTTCTTTCTTTCTTTCTTTCTTCTTTCTTTCCTTCTTTCTTTCTTTCTTTCTTTCTTTCTTCTTTCTTTCTTTCTTTCTTTCTTTCTTTCTTTCTTTCTCTTTCTTTCTTTCTTTCCTTCTTTCTTTCTTTCTTTCTTTCTTCTTTCTTTCTTTCTTTTCTTTCTTTCTTTCCTTCTTTCTTTCTTTCCTTCTTTCTTTCTTTCCTTCTTTCTTTCTTTCCTTCTTTCTTTCTTTCCTTCTTTCTTTCTTTCCTTCTTTCTTTCTTTCCTTCTTTCTTTCTTTCTTTCTTTCTTTCTTTCTTTCTTTCTTTCTTTCTTTCTTTCTTTCTTTCTTTCTTTCTTTCTTTCTTTCTTTCTTTCTTTCTTTCTTTCTTTCTTTCTTTCTTTCTTTCTTTCTTTCTTTCTCTCTTTCTTTCTTTCTCTCTTTCTTTCTTTCTCTCTTTCCTTTCTTTCTCTCTTTCCTTCTTTCTTTCTTTCCTTCTTTCTTTCTTTCCTTCTTTCTTTCTTTCCTTCTTTCTTTCTTTCCTTCTTTCTTTCTTTCCTTCTTTCTTTCTTTCCTTCTTTCTTTCTTTCTTTCTTTCTTTCTTTCTTTCTTTCTTTCTTTCTTTCTTTCTTTCTTTCTTTCTTTCTTTCTTTCTTTCTTTCTTTCTTTCTCTCTTTCTTTCTTTCTCTCTTTCTTTCTCTCTCTTTCTCTCTTTCTTTCTCTCTCTCTTTCTCTCTTTCTCTTTTTTACTCTATTTTTTTTTCTCTCTCCATATTATTACATAGAACTAGGGATAGCCATACCTTTATCCAGTCTGTGAAACATTACCTTTATCTGACCTGTGAAATATTATCTTTATCTGATCTGTGAAATATTACTATTAAAGTGCATTATTGCTGCCAATCCACTGACCAAAGGGGGTTATTAACTTGCTACCTTTGCTGAGCAAAGGGTCTCTGTCATGCAGATGAAAACCCCTTTTAAAAGGGAGGATACAAAATATTCACCTACCCTGAAACCCACCGAGTGGGACGGGACAATGTTGTTGGCAAACTTTCTGAGGATGCACTTTATCCCACTGTCCATGTCACCAACAAAGGTGTTAAAAAGCAGCAGTCTCAATATCAACCCCTGAGGACCGCCACTTTTCACTGCTCTTCACTCAGGCATGAACCCATTGAAAGTGACTCTTTGAGTGTGACCATCTAGCCAGTTCCTGAGCTGCTGAGTTCTTCATCCTTCAAAGCCATGTCTCTCCAGTTTAGAAGCAGTAATGTCATGTGGGACATTGTAGATTGCTTTGCACAAGTCCAGGTAGATGAAGGGTTGCTCTTCCCTTATCCACTAGTGCTGTAACCCCCATCATAGAAGGCCACCAAATCTGTCAGGCATGATGTGCCCTTAGTGAAGCCACGTTGGCTGTAACCAATCACCTGCCTATTTTCCATGTGCCCTAGCATAGCTTTCAGGAGGATCCACTCCATGATCTTGCCAGTCACAGAGAGGAGACTGGCTGGCCTACTTACACACTCTTCCATTCTGTTTTTATTTTTAATCAATTTTGTCTCTCCCTTTCTACCTCTACATGAAGTAATATACTTTCTACCTCTACATGAAGTAATATTCTTTCTACCTCTACATGAAGTAATATATAATGCACATTTTATTCTCTAACCTTTTGTTATTTAACTAACCTTTCTCCAGCTCTTCTACAGAGCAACAATTACCTCAGAACTGATAGTGATTTTTTTTTGGAACATTTTATAATTTCAATACTTTTTTTATTAATCTTTCTCCTATTTTCAACATGTACTGATAAAGCGTAAGATTATTTTATTTATAAATATATGACAAGGAGATACAAACAGAAACCAGAAGAATGAAAAAATTTCTGTGTCAGAGTCACATCAAAATGTGCTATAAAAATCATCATCAAAACTGCATTGTCAGAAATCTATAAAAGTGAAGGAAGGGAGAGATTTTATTTATTTATTTAATTTTACTGTATTTTTACCAAATATGAGAAGAATCCTGATATTCCACAAAGATGAGAGGTTTATGTGACAGGTCTTATTTGATAATGGATGTAGAACAAAGAAGATGAAAACCTGACCAAAAAGAAAATTAAATTTGCTAAGCAATTTAAAATAAATAAATTATGAGCATCTATTATGCTCTAAGTATTGCTCTGTTAAAAGTGCAGAAAGTTTATAATGAATGCAAGTTAGACCAATAAATTGGACATTTACTAATATCTCTTTGTTACCACTGAACATAACAGCAACACCAATACACCCTGTGCCTAAGGAATGTTGCTAACTAAAGAAATTCAAACTGCTTTTACACTGGTCACTCTGCATAAGCGGTCTCAAACACACAGTGAATCATGAAAAATTTATACAGCTATTTTGTTGTAAAGCCAAACATATCCTTAACTGTGAACTACAGAAGGCAACAGCACAGAGTAGTTTAAAGGTAAAGCACAAAATTACGCACTGACAAAAATACTAGATAACATGAAAGAAAAAGTTTTTAAATTGCTGTTGCCGTACTCCACAGGCAAATGATGAAAGTAAAATCTTGCTTAGCATTGTTTTCTGAAATATTTATGTTAATTAACACGGCTTTCCAAACAGTACCAGGAAAGTCTTTATCTAGTCTATACTTAATCAGGAAAATCCTTTCATTCAAATAGATTATACTTTAAAATGTAAGTCTGAAAAAAGGAAGGAAGGGTTGTGTCATAAGATAAGAATATCTTTACGAAGAAGAAGAAGCATTCTTTCAAAGCAGTATCCTGTTTCCAGCAGTGACCAGTTGTAGATTCTTAAGGAAAGAATATAAGAAAAAGAGTCTGTGTTCTTTCTACTCTTGCAGTTTTCAGTACCCACCACATCCTGACCTAAGGGTGCATCTGGACCACCTCTGTATGGCCAAGAGTCATAACCAAGGTTATTTGGATGATCCTTGTTAAGTGTTTAACTTTTAATGTTTTAAAGGTCATCTTAATTTTGTTACTTCACTCATGTATAAAGATCTCATTTCCTCCTCTGTGGCTTTCAAGACATTATTCTGAAAGTTGTTACTTGTGTTCAGCCTTTGCTGTGTGCTAAGGAGTTTTACTTGATTGCTTTATCTGAGAAATCTTGGGGGTTTTGTCCTTCTGTAATATTTAAGGGCTTTTTACTACAAGGAATGCAAAAGAAATTGGCAGACTGCATAGGAAAGAAACCACATTTCTGTACAAACTGTCTTTAACCATCAGATGGGGATTCTCTGTTACATCCCTCACAAACAAACTACCTGTCCCCATCTTTTTATTCTTTTTCATTATAGTGTCTTCCTCTTGTTCCTACCAGAGCAGTTTGTTTCTTATGCTGTTCCATGTATGTTTTCCAGATACCAGAGCCCTCTGGATCTGGGACATTTTAGTGAAGTCTCTGACACTTAAACACAGTTTATGAAGGATCTATCATGTCCTTTGTGCTTTGTAGAAACACGTTGAGTCAATGCAGGACAAAACTGTGTGCAACATCTGTATGAATTTTATTATACATGAATAAAACTCTGTTAGCATCTGAATAATTACATACTCAGCTGCCTCCTGACAAAAAAATACACTATTTATCAAGATTACAGAATAAAACATGAAGAGTTTCTTCAGCTTACTACTTTAAGACAACTGACTCCCAAAAATTTTCGAGGGAAAAAAGAAATATTGTAATCTTGAAAGACAACAGATTTTTTTACTTCCAAAATGTTTTACTTCAGCTGACCTATTTTCAAAATAAGTTTCTTAACTAATTCTTACGTTGTCTAGTATATTGTATTGTTTTTATACAGTAGGTCTAGACCTTTATTCTACATATACATATAAATATACATATCACTATATATAGACTTAGGAATACATATATGTGTGTCTATGTATACCATCTACATCTATATGCATGTCTATATGCATGCTAATGACCTTCATTGAAGATGGAAATAGTTGTATCAGATATGTAGATGAGAGCATGTTGGCCTTATTGTTAGACAGTGGCAGACCTGAGGTGTTGCCAACATTAAAGTGGGTAAAGAAAGGTCTGAAACAAGGAATACTCTGCAATCAAGTTCCTAGAAGGAAAAAGCAGGAACTTTTACCCTGCCCAGGAGAACTTTGAAACACTGATCTCTAAGACTAATTCACCAAGATATTTTAAAGGAACTCTTGTATAAAATGAGAGAATTAAGCTCACATAAATATTTCTGACTACTATATTAGTCCACAAGAGTCACATATTTCAAGATTTAAGAGCCACTTATTTCAATAAATCTTCAAAGTCAGAGATTTTTGAGACAAAATATTAATTAAAAGTGAATTTTGTGTAACACTGTTGATATTTTAGTAACATGTATACAGTGCAGACACAACCAGATACATAAACATACATATGTAAAAATAAAAACACTGGTACATGCTGAAGGTGGAAAAGAGAACTTGTTAATTGCTTGTAGTTAGAAATGAACTTATTTTTATTCTTATCACAGGCATTCATTTTCCTAGAGTGGATCAAATGTAATAAAAACTTGCAATGGAACAAACAATAAAATCAGATTCGTAAAGTAAGTCGCATAAACAGCCTAGTAGATGTCTCTTTGTGTCACTGTTAATATTATATTGTGGTCTTTTAAAGACAATTATAGTAAAAAGTATTATTTCCCTGAGAACCACACAGCAAATGCTGATCTGATTAGTTTCTTGATCTGTGTTGGCACCTGATAATGGAAAGAGAAGGTAGAACTGACTCCTCTGAACATATTTTACAATTATTTCATCTCAGATATCAGCAATACAGAACATTTTGCGCAGATGTTTGATACATACACAGTCTTGTCTGTTAGTCTGTCAGTCACTGATTCCAGGACTGTCCCCCATCCATTCAGTTCTGCATTCTTCCTTTCTCTCAACACATTCTGTGAAATCCTGTGAACACCCTGTAAATTATTGCACTGCGTAACCGAACTTTATCTGAACTCCAGTTAATTAAATCAATAATCAGCCCTCTGCTTTGCACAAGCAATACTGACAGGCATTGACTGACAGCACTGGCTTTATAAAACATCACAGCATAAGGCTTTGTATGGTAAGTTATTCCTTTTTCCTTCTCTTCATCACAGTTGCTGACATTTTGGCTATATGTAGTGGGTGACTGATTCAGCCAGGGCAATACCATGGAGTGCAATAGGAAAGCAAGAAGGCGTTGCCTGTGACTGAAAGTCCCTAGTGAGAGCTATGGTGTGTAAACAGGCTTGCTGCTGCTAACACGTTGGAAAAAATTAACCTTAATGACAAGAACAAAATGATACTTCTTAAAATCCCTTACATAAAGAAACCTCAGTGCCTACAAAGGCACTGTAATTGTGACATTTTCCCTGTAAATATGAGGAATTCATTATCAATGATCCTTGCATATAAAGTTCTGGAGATATAACATAGTTTTAGTCTTAGAGATATATATTCAGAGGTTGAAATAAGAGATAGACTGCAACCATTCCCCAAAAGATGTACAGCAGATATTTTTCCTAGACACAGGAAATTTCTTTGAATTATGAAGTTTTCAATTTTAAAAAAAAATATAAAAAGAAGACATTTATATTAATATGTGTTCTACATAGAAACATCTGCATAGGAGCAATAATTAATATGAATATATTAATTTTTGTGTAATACACATATCTCCTAGGATCTTGAAACAAATGAAAGGTTTGACTTGAAAAAGGTGTATGAAAGAGAAAAAGAGTATTCTAATTATAAGGATTGTACCATTGTCAGTGACCACAGCAGAACTCTCAAAGAATGTATGAAAGAATGTTTCAATGGAACAATCTGGACTGAAGAAACAGGAGATACTTTTTCTCCTAAAATATTTTATCATATACAAAACTTCTGCTTCTATTACTTACAGAAATAACTAATACTCCTCCTTTAAAAGAAATGGTTCAATTGTCTTTGATTAAAGTTTTATGATGCTCCCATTATAAGATCCTATTTACAGTCATTTATAACTGACATATTTTTATGTCTGAGTCAAATACCTGTCTTAGCCTGATTTTACTTGTTTTCAGTTTCTGGGAAGATTTCATCCTGTACACCTCAGCTTTTTCTCTGAGGCTCAACAAAATAGGTTGTTTAAATATAAATAAATTTTAGGTACCATAACAGTTTCTTTGATAAACCTGTTTCTCTGCACCCTGGAATTGGTAGTTTGTCAAAGAAAGTTTTTGCCTTTTTTTTTTTTTTTTAATTATTGTTATTAAAATTGCAATTTTGAATGATATCACAATTTTTAACAAAAAATACTTACTAAAATTTGAAAGTTGAAATTTCAAAAGAATCCAGTATTTCTCAGACACCTAAGCCTTTCCTGATCATGGTTACAGCAAAAATAAATAGATGCCCTTCCCAGAGCTTCTGAATATGGCAGACTTCAGAGATGCTGTTCGTTCATGGCTTTCCTCAAAGCGCTTGGTAATCTGTCCTCCAGGCAAGAAAGTGGAGTTGATGCTAGTCTCTGCATCCTTACATCATGTCTATGTTGTTCCAGACAAGGACAGGAATTAAGCACATGTTACTCCAACAATTACAATGGCCGTAATGTATTGATCAGTAGGCAGCAAGGATGCCAAAGACACCTAACTGAACAGCCAAAGCCTTGAGCCTTGTATTGTACAGAAAGAAGGAAAGAGACAAGGAATTTTGAAAGATTATGCTTTTTAAAATGGGGTCTGAAAGTGGAGAAGAAACCACATGAA
Organism: Leptosomus discolor; assembly: GCF_034619465.1. Taxonomy (NCBI): domain Eukaryota; kingdom Metazoa; phylum Chordata; class Aves; order Leptosomiformes; family Leptosomidae; genus Leptosomus; species Leptosomus discolor. Next base: position 42,330,687 of record NC_141391.1, on the reverse strand, counting down.
AGCTTGAACGTGACTAAAAAATAGTCCAAATATTAGCAAAAAAATGAAAAGGAATTCAGAAGAATGGATCAGCACCACACATTTCACGAGAAAGGAAGTCAATTAAAACTACACAAATTACCTACAAGTCCTGCAGATGGACAAAATATTTCTCAAATAAAAGACTGTTCCAAGATTTCCTGCAAAAATAGTGAATTTTTAGGGGGAGGAAAAAAGGAAGAAAAATTATGTTGAAGTGGAAAAGGAATATCACTGAAAAAGTGACACATTCAGGAAGAAATGTACCATTCCCATTCAGTTCTGATCGGCCTATGTGCAATTGTACAGAACTCCACAGTTCTTGTTAATCCAGTTTTATTCAGATGATTAAGTATTTTCAAATATCAACTGAGATGTAGCAAAAGCAGACTATCAGTCGTATTTTCCCTGTCTCTCTAAGAAAAGAAGGAACTGAAGGATAAAAGGACACCACAAAAGTGTGTGTGTGTGTGTTAGGAGAGTACTAATGCTCTGAGAGGGAGATCAAAAGGACAGCAGAGGTTGTGCATACAGATCCAGCTGCAGGCACCAGCTGCTGTTCCTAGCAGCGCTAAGTCTCCAGCTGGGGGTATGGTACTATGTGCTGCAGCATCTGCAGGAAAGCTGTCTGATCTTCCCCTTGATGGGTCGCTTTCTTGGGGTATCTGAAGGCCACAAAAGAAGCCAGGGGGGCAGACTTACTGCACTGCTTTGGCCCTTTTAATGTTTTGTCTTACTGCTGTGCTGTAATACCCAATGCTATCCACTCTGTCCCTGCTTAGCTCCGTTCAGGACACAGAAAATCAATTTGGCTCAGATGATAGTTACCTTTTACCTTCTCTAGCTTTATGACAATCTTTAGTGGAATGAGCTCAGACAAATATATTTTCTATGGAACTTTTCAAGGAACATGTTATCCTCCCTTTGCCCTGTAAACACAGCAACCATCAGTATAGTTATAGTGATGAAGCTCACCCATATTTTTTATAATATTCCATCCTTTAGATTCCTTTGTGTGCTGGATGATAGAAATTTAGATTACTCTGCTGGTGGGACAGCATCTTGTTTCTCTTGACTAAAACTCCCGTGATGTCTCTGGTAAGTCTTTGTCACATGTGATGGAGGCGTGGGACCAAGGACAATAGAAATATGCTGTAGTTTGCCTAAAGTGCAGAAACATCTGATTGAGTCATGAGTCGCTTGTTGGCTGAGTTCAGCAGGGGAGAATATGGCAATTAATCTGAAGTGCCACTATATTTGATAGAAAATATTGTATAGGGCTTCTGGGGACATAAAGGTAGCTCTGGCGGCCAAAGATTGTGTATGTTTCTGTGGTTTATACATTTTTAAAGACTTTACCAGGCTCAAATAGCAAACTTTTTCTAGGAATAAAGTATGCTTAGTGACTTTCTCCATAAATGGTGACCTACTTTGTAGAAATAGATATGTCAGCATGGAGATGGGAACTTCTAAGAAGATTCATATGCCTACAAATTCCTCTCTGTGGAAAAAGAGCAGTTATTATTTCTTCTCTAAAGAAATAGGCTCTGAGATAATCTAATTTACAATGCTTGGGGCCAATTTTGCCCTTTGGATACAGACTTCATCGAACTAATTTGCATACACGAACAGAAGGAGAATTTCCCCTTTATGTTACTTCTTTTTCAATGACTTCACTTCTCTTCTACATGTTTGAAAATAGGATTCCACTCTGAAATCACCCTGCAGTCCCTGGCCAAATATAAGAGTCTTCAAAATACTGTTCTCAGGAATTTTGTCTAAACTGAAATCCAAGAAATATTATGAAGTGCAGAAAATAGTATATGAGTTATATATAAAAAACAGAGCTTCCTCAAATTTCTGTTTCTGAATTTTTCCAACCTATTGTGTAGCAAATCTCAAGTATCTCAGTATTACTATCTGTATCATCCCATAGCACTAATCCAAAAAACATCTAAAGCAATAAAACTGATTTAAAATTATTTTAGGTCAGGCCTTAACAGACTTGCAGATTCCAAATTAGCTTAAATCCTGTTCCTTTTTAAATTTTTGGTTTAGTTACATGGTTTTTTACAGATACCTTTGCAAATAAAACTTGTAGACTGGATTTTCAGCCAAGCCACATATAATTTTGTCTTTTGCCCCAGACTGGTAGTTAGCTACCACCTAAACAATCCTGATGATATTCTGTTTTGATGGGACATATATTTATAGAATCATAGAATCATTAAGATTGGAAAAGACCTCTAAGATCATCAAGTCCAAATGTCAACCCAACACCACCATGCCCACTAAACTATGTCTTGAAGTGCCACGTCTACATATATTTGAACACCTCCAGGGATGGTGACTACACCATTTCCCTGAGCAGCCTGTTACATCTGGCCCCATAGACTTGTGAGTGTCCAGTTGCAGGTCATTAACTGCTTCGTCTGTTATTATGGGGGGTTTATTCTGCTCTCCACCCCTGTTTTCCAGCTCAGGGGGCTGATTACCTTGAAGTTAACTGGTCTGATTATTGAAGACTGAGGCAAAGGTAGCATTAAGTACCTCAGCTTTTTCCTCATCTGTGGTGATGCATCCAATAGAGGACGGAGATTGTCCTTGGCTCTCTTTTTGTTGTTAGTGTATTTGTAAAGAAATTTTTTTAGTCTCTCACAACATTGGCCAGATTGAGCTCTAGCTGTGCTTTTGCCTTTCTACTTTTCTGTCTGCATGACCTAACGAGACCCCTGTACTCTTCTTCAGTTGCATGCCCGTTCTTCCAAAAGTGGTAAACTCTCCTTTTTTTCCTGAGTTCTAGAAAATGCTCCCTGTTCAGCTAGGCTGGCCATCTTCCCCACCGGGTTCATCTTATGGCACATGGGGACAGCCTGCTCCTGTGCCTTTAAGACTTCCTTCTTGAAGAATATCCAGCCTTCCTGGACTGTATCCCAAAGGACTCTCTCAATCAGTGTCCTGAACAGGCCAAATTCAGCCCTCCAGAAGTCTATGGTTGTGGTTTTGCTGCCCCCCTCCTTACTTGACCAAGAATAAACAAGTCTATCATTTCATGGTTGCTAAGCCCAAGATGGCCTCCCACCACCACATCTCCCACCAGTCCTCCTCTATTTGTAAACAATAGGTCAAGTGAGGCACCTCCCCTAGTAGGCTCATTTACCAGCTATGTCAGGAAGTTGTCTTCCACACACTCCAGGAACCTCCTAGACTATTTCTACTCTGCTGTGTTGTATTTCCAGCAGACATCCGGTAAGGTGAAGGCCCTCACGAGAACAAGGGCTAACCGTCTAAGAAGGTGACATGGCCAGCAGCCCAGCTGAAGTGCCTCTACACCAATGCACGCAGGATGTGCAACAAACAGGAGGAACAGGAAGCTACTGTGCTACAGGAAGTCTATGACATAGTGGCCACTACTGAAACTTGGTGGGATGAATCCTATGACTGGAGCTTGTCTATTGATGGCTACAAGCTATTCAGAAGGGACAGGAGCAGAAGACGGGGTGGAGGTGTTGCACTCTATGTTAGGAAATGGATAGAGTGTGAAGAGTTGTCCCTAAAGAATAGCCATGAGAAGATCAAAAGCTTATGGGTAAGAATTGGGGATTGAGAAAGCAAAGGGAGCCTTCTGGTTGGTGTCTACTACAGGCCATCCGATCAAGGGGAACCTATTGATGAAGCCTTCTTACATCAGCTCCAGGAGACATCATGCACACAGGCTCTCATCCGCTGGGGACTTCCACCACCCTGACATCTGTTAGAAAAGTGACACGGCAAGCTGTAGGCAATACAGGAGACTCCTGGAGTGCCTAAATGACAATTTCTTAAGGCAAGAAAAAGACAACCGTACCTGAGGGGATGTGATATTGGACCTGACGGTCACAAATGCAAGTGAAGCCATCAGGGATGTCAAGATTTGAGACAGGCTGGGCTGCAGTTCACTGTCCTAAGGGGTATGAGGCAGATGAAAAGCATAGTCAGGACCTTAAATTTTAGGAAAGCAAAATTCCAGCTCTTCAAGGAGTTAGTCAACAGGACCCTGTGGGAAACAGCCCTCAGGGACAAGGGAGCAGAGCAGAGCTGGCAGATATTTAAGGATGCTTTCCATAGAGCACAAGAACTCTCGATCCCCAGGTGTAAGAAATTGGGCAAGGAGGGCAAGAGACCAGCATGGCTGAGTCAAGACCTGCTGGTCAAACTAAAAGGCAAGATGGAACAGCACAGCAAGTGGAAGCAGGGACGGGTAAACTGGGAAGAGTACAGGGACATTCCCTGGTAGGGACAAGGTCAGGAAGGCCAAGACGCGGCTGGAGCTGAACTTGGCAAGAGATGCAAAGAAAAACAAGAAGGGCTTCTACAGGTATGTTAACCAGAAAATGAAGGTCAAAAAAAGTATAACCCCCTGATGAGCAGCAATGATGAACTAGTACCAACAGATGGGAAGGCTGAGGTTCTCAACAACATTTTGCCTCAGTTTTCACTATTAATCTCTCTCCTCACAGCTCTCAAGTTAATAGCCCACAAGATGGGGACCAGGGAGACAAAGTCCCTCCCACCGTAAGTGAGGACAAGGTTCGTGACCTCTGAGAAACCTGAACATACACAAGTCCACGGGACCTGACGAAATGCATCACAGAGTCCTGAGGGAATTGCCTGATGCAGTTGCCAAGCCGCTCTCCATGATATTTGAAAAGTCATGGCAGTCAGGTCAAGTCCCTAGTGACTAGAAGAAAGGAAATATTACACCCATTTTTAAAAAGCGTAGAAGGGGAACCTGGGAACTATCAACCTGTCAGCCTCCCCTCTGTGCCTGGGAAAATCATGGAATAGATCCTCCTAGAAGCTATGTTAAGGCACATGGAGGACAGGGAGGTGATTCGAGACAGCCAGCAAGGCTTCACCAGGGGCAAGTCCAGCCTGACTAACCTAGTGGGCTTCTATGGTGGAGTGACTACATCAGTGGACAAGGGAACAGCTATGGATGTCATCTATCTGGAGTTCTGCAAGGCCTTTGACACTTTCCCCCACAACATCCTTCTCTATAAGTTGGAGAGATACGGGTTCAATGGGTGGACTGTTCAGCGGATAAGGAGTTGGCTGGACCGTCTCATCCAGAGAGTAGTTGTCAATGGCTCGATGTCCAGATTGAAAACGGTGACAAATGGTCTCCCTCAGGGCTCTGTACTGTGACCTGTGTTGTTTAATATCTTCATTAATGATATTGACAGTGGCATTTGAGTGCACCCTCAGCAAGTTTGCTGATGACACCAAGCTGGGTGGTGTAGTCGATATGCCAGAAGGATGGGATGCCATCCAGAAGGACTTGGACAAGCTGGAGAGGTGGGGCCAGGTGAATCTCATGAGGTTCAACAAGACCAAATGCAGGGTTCTGCACCTGCACTGGGGCAACTGCCAGTATCAATACAGGCTGGGAGAAGACATGCCAGAGAGCAGCCCTGTGGAAAAAGACTTGAGGATACTGGTGGGTGAGAAGCTGGACGTGAGCCATCAATGTGCAATTGCAGCCCAGAGGGCCAATCGCATCCTGGGCTGCATCAAAAGAAGTGTGGCCAGTAGATCAAGAGAGGTGATTCTGTCTCTTTACTCTGCCCTGGTGAGACCTCATCTGGAGTACTGCGTCCAGCTCTGGAGCCCCCAACACAAGAAGGATGTGGACCTGCTGGAGCGTGTCCAGAAGGGGCCACGAAAAAGATCAAAGGGCTGGAGCACTTTCCTAATGAGAACAGGCTGAGAGAGTTGGGGTTGTTCAGCCTGGAGAAGAGAAGGCTCTGGGGGGACCTTATAGCAACCTTCCAGTACCTGAAAAGGGCCTATAAGAATGCAGTGGAAGAACTGTGCACAAGGTTTTATAGTTATTGGACGAGGGGTAACGGTTTTAAGCTAGAAAAGGGTAGATTTATGTTGGACATTAGGAACAACTTCTTTAATAAGAGGGTGGTGGATCACTGGAACAGGTTGCCCAATGAGATAGTGAAAGCCCCATCCCTGGAGGCATTCAAGGTTAGGCTTGATGGGGCTCTGAGCAACCTGACCTAGTTAGAGATATCCCTGCTTATTATAGGGGGTTGGACTAGATGACCTTTAGAGGTCCCTTCCAACCCAATACATTCTATTCTATGATTGTGAGACTTCTGCCAGCCGCTTGTAGAAGGTTTCATCTGCTTCTTTCTCCTGGTTGTGTCTTCTATAACAGACTCCCATCATGATATCTGCCTTGTTGGCCTTCACCCTCATCCTTACCCATAAGCAATTGACCTTATCCTCACAATCATTAAGCTCTATACAATCAAAACACTCCCTAACATACAAAGCCACCCCACTGCCTCTCCTTCCTTGCCTATCCCTTCTTAAGAACTTAGAGCCATCCATTGCAGCACTCCAGTCATGAGTGTCATCCCACCATGTTTCTGTGATGGTGACCAGGTCATAGCTATGCTACTGCACAATGGCTTCCAACTGCTCCTCTTTGTTGCCCATACTGCATGCATTGGTGTAGGTGCACTTGAGCTGGGCTATTGATTTGACACCTGCATTGGCATGCCACCCTTAGATTCATCATTGATGGGCCTTGTTTTGTCCTCTTCCCCCTACAAAACTAGTTTAAAGTCTTCTCGATAAGTCTGGTCAACTCATTTGCAAGAATTGTTTTCCCCTTTCTAGAAAGCCAAACTCCATCTGTCGCCAGCAGGCCCAGTGCCATGTAAACCACTCCACAATCATAAAAACCAAAATGCTACTGATGGCACCAGCCTCTGAGCAACGTGTTAATCGTCAGGTTTGTTTTCCTGTTCCTTTCAGTATTCTTCCCTGCCACTGAAGGGATCAAGGAAAACAGTACCTGTGCTCCTGATCCTTCAAGCAATTCCCCAGTTCCCTGAAGTCTCTTTTGATCACCTTTGGACTTCTCTCTGCAACCTCATCACTGCCAACCTGCATAACCAATAGCGGGTAATTATCAGAGGGCTGTACCAGACCAGGAAGTTTCCTAGTAACATCTCTAACCTGGGCCCCAGAGAGGCAGCAGGCTTCCCTGTGGGATGGGTCTGCTCGGCATATTGGTTCCTCCATTCCCCTCAGCAGGGAATCGCCTACGACAATTACTCTCCTTTTTTTCTAAACAGAGGCTGTCATAATGCATGGGGCTGACTGGCTCTCCCTAGGCAACTCCCTGGATGGACCTCCATCTACGTCCTCATCTGCCTGATCCTCATCTTCTAGAGCCCAATATCTGTTGTGTAGGGGCAACTGGGAAGGTGAGGGAGGCTGGGAGGGCATTTGCCTGCTGTCCCACCCCAAGCAGGGGCCTGTTTCCATTCCGCACTCCTCCCCTCTCCCCCAGACTACTTAGGTCCCCTCCTTCTGCCTGGTGGCAAGAGTGTAGGGGGTCCGCTGCTTCTTATGGAGCCTCCCTCTGCTGCCTTTGCCTCAGGGATTGCAGGCCATTGCTCCACCAATCTATCTCCCTCTCACACTTCCTGATGCTCCTTAACATTTCCACTTCCTCCTTCAGCTCTGCCACCAGGCTAAGCAGATCGCCATCCAGGTCACACCGCACACACAGGTGCTGTCCCTGCTGCCCTCCAGCACAGTGACAGGCTCAGGCACTCCCTGCAGCCAGAGACCTGCACAGCTGCAGGTTTGTGCAGGAGGTCCACCTGGGTCGCCACATTCCTTCTGGTGGTGGCTTTTGGCTGAGTGGACACCACAGCTGGGTCCTTTTCTGGGAGGGCAATGGCCACTGGTTGAGTTGGCCTCTAGAGCCAGGAGAGGGACTGCGCCCTGCCCGCATGCCCTGCCCGCATGTCCTGCCTGTGTCAATGGCTGTGCAAACTGCTGTGCCATGCCCTTCTGATGTGCCATGCCACGCCTTTCTGATGTGCCATGCCGCATATACAGAGGTATGTGTGACTTACTTCGGTTCCATTTTTATCTCTTTGTGAAAACTTTAAATTCCACCATGACACTACTGCAGAAAATATTTTTATAGTTTTTGTTATTCTTCTAAGAAAGGAAATTCTAGAAGACTGCAATTTTCTCTATACTGTTAATTTGTGGAATCTTTTATCATAATGTAGTTGAAGTAATAATAATAAGTGAATACTTCAACTAATTTGAGATGTTATCAACCTGGAAAAGTAGTAGAAGGCACTTTGAAGCCACCAATTTTTTTTTTTTTTTTTTTTTTTTTTTTTTGAAGCACACTATCTAAAGTGATCAGCCACCACAAAAACCATTATACATTGCAGCTGGGAGAGCAAATACATTCTAAGTTTTCTCTTCTATTTCAGTCTATCTGTACACCATAGGTAATGTATCAACCAGCTTAAACATATTCCAGAAATACACTTCATGAAGCGGTCTTACAAAAATTTCTCCAAATTTCTCCAATTTTTAAATTTAAATACTCATACTTTAAGATGGATTTTGATCAAAACAGCATGTGCAACAGATATAAACTGTGGCTTTAAAACAGGCTTTGGGCCCATGATAGATGACACAGAATAAGATTCGTTCAGTAAAAAACATTAGAACCCTGAATCCTCTATTTCTCTCACACAGTTACAAGTAAAGAAGTTAAGATACCCTGTCTTTGTAGTCTTATGTTTTGAAGACCATGAAGGATGTGAAGAAGGGTCATTTGCAAACAAGAACTTATTCCCCTTGAGGAGATACACTATGCTGCATCTTCTATGAATTTTTAGAAAGGGTGCTTTGTGGACACAACCTGGATATAATTATAAGGTAATTTTAAAGGAAAACAAAAACCTTGTAAACAATATATTTTCCCTCAGGTAATCCTTTGCTAAATCATTCTTGAAATTATTTTAAAATGGCACTAATTTATTCTACATAGAGTATTGGTTTGAAGTAATTGAATTTTCCTTGTGGCTACTTTAAAATCTTGTTTCCCATTCATTACCAGCCTAAATTAAATAATCTATAGTTTAAATTATTAAACATTTAGGGAAAGCAGGGGGGGAGAGTGGGAGAGCATTGTACCTTCCAGTCAACCAGGTCAGATACGTGACAAACCGCCAGGCTCCTGAACATAATGTCTCCATTGGGTTATTTTCAGCCATCAGAGAAACCTCTGAAGCATCAGACTCACACTTATATCAACATCAGAATGCCGAGAAAGCAAGCAAATATATTCTAACACCTGGGAACAGGAGTGGTAAACTCTCCAGTAAAATTCTGTTCTTCACTGGATAATCAATCGTTCTCGGAGCAGATAGCAGCAAGGAAGACTGATAGAATGCATTTGTCTAGATTTCAAATTTTCCTTCTTGCAAATTTCTTCTCAGCTCATTTCTCGTTTCCCTTTTATGTTTGTTGCTTCTGTAGGAAATATGTGTGATATTTAATCAACACAGAGAAGTCTGGTAACTGTTTGTGCCGGTTAGTCACGGGCAGCCATGATTGAGCAACACACTCAGATCTCATCACAAGCATGTTGATAATTAAAAGATAGTTAAAAACTTCCAGTTTTATTTTAATTTATTTCCCTATTCTGATAATGAGTCCATTCAGCTTGATGCTTTATATTTTCCTGTCTTTGTTGCTTCTGCTTTGTGCTGCCAGGAATAAAATGTCTGCTAGGACTGCTTACTGCAGTGCATTCTGCCTGTAACTGTTGCAATAGGGAGCCTTAATTTACAGGGGCAGCTTCTAAATCTTATACATTCACCCCCTTGTGGTACATTCCAAAGTGTCCAGGTTTTGCAAAGTCTGGCACATCTCTGAAATGTCGTATAAGAATAAAAGCCTCTGTGTAGCAGGAGCTCTACATTTGTCCAAAGTGTAAATCTTTCATCTTCTATGAATGACTACAAGAGAAGGAGGGATTGGATATTTTACCTTCTGAAACCAGCACGATTAGTAAAGTCTTAATATGTTTTGTTTCTTGAATTTCAGTGCCGTATCCATTTATCATTCACAAAGTTTGCCACTTTCTTACTTACTTTTTACTTCTTCTCTTCCTAATAATTGTCCCTTTTTTCGATAGAAACAGTACCCTTATCTTTAGTAAACTTTTCTGGTTTATTGCCTTTATCTTCTTTTGGTAAACGTCAAATGACTCAATGTCTTTTTGTTTGACTTGTTTCATTTGGAGTTTGATCTAACCTGATTAAAGCTAAAGGTAATTCTTCATGAGACTTTCAATGGATTCTGGATTAATAAGGAAGAGATTAATTAATAATCAATAAATTTCTCAATTGCATCAATGAAATATCATGTCAAATAGTGACTGTGAGTGGTGGTGTTCAGTAGGATGACTAAACCCCCTTTTAATATTGACAGATTTTGAAGAACTTTTCTTTCTTTTTAAAATTTGAAACTGTTTTTGAGAATTCAGTTCCTTGAATTATATACTCATAAATTTGTACTTTTAAAAGCTTCTTCTCTTCCTCTTACTGTGTGGGAGGTACATATGAGGGGAAAGAGTGGGACCAGCTATCCTGAGAATATCTAAATGTAGCAATATGCAGTTTTCAAAAAATGCAAAAAACAAAATATAAAAATAAAGAATGTCCCTTGATCTTTAGTTGACAATTTTATTTTTTCCTTGTTTTGGAACAACAGTAAATTTTTATATATATGCTTGTACATGCTTATGTCCTGGATTTGGCTGGGATAAAGCTAAATTTTCGTAGTCAACCTGGTGTCCCCCAGCTCCCCAGTTGAATGGCCTTTGGCTGTTGTCTGGGTTTAAACCATGATAACTTACATGATTTAGAAGCATTATAATGCGGTGCTTGTTGTTCCTTTGACATGCCTTTTTATTGCAGCTCGTTAAAATCTTGATTTTGGAATGCTTCTTTAAGCAAGGTAGCTGAGGCTGTAGAGTTTCTCATACCAGAGTGATGAAATCAAACCTTCCCACAGATAAGGTTTGCCTATTAGCATCCAGAAGTACAATTTTCAATATTAAAGTCTCAATTATTTTCAGGAAAACCTTTTTTTTTTTTAATTTATTTTAGGTACTTTTTTAGGATCTAATTGTGGATTCATGGAGAAATTAGAATAAAATATTCCAAATTCCAATTTCCCTTCTGGAGATCAAGGAAGTTAAATACCATTCACACAAACATTAAAACTGCCAAAGGCTTTAAAATAGGAGTAAATTTTTAAAAGTTTATGGATCTGCCAAGGCTTTCTAAGCTTCTGTACCATTGAACACTGATCTTCAGGTAAATAAGAATCCAGAACTGTTTTAACACCGAACTCAGTGAACCCTTGCATTCCTTACTAGGCTTAAATGAAATTGCTCATCGTCACTGATTCTCTGTTCTTACAGTTTTAAATTTTTCACTCCAGTCCTACTTTCTATTTATTAAGCAAATTAAGGGTGCTTTACTTTGTGGTTAGAAACTCTCCTTTTTGCATAATAAGGTGGCTTGTCTATTATTTAGCAGTTACCCATGATGATATACAAATGTATAAGCTGCTTAGCAATTGCAAAGTCAGTTTTTAGCAGACTTAAAGATATTTACACAATGTGAGAGTCCGACTACATAAAATTCCCCTTGGAATACGCTGTCTTTGTCAAGTTTCATGGGAATTATTCCAGAAACATTTATTTCTCTTATTTCTGTTGGTTTATTATTCTGCTTATTCCATTAACCAAAACTGTCTCACTGTATTCCCATATTCCCCCACTTACTTGTCAGAGCCAATTATTGATCTTGTATACATAGATGACCAACAAAGAGCAGGGGAGGGAAATAATTGCCTCAAATCTGGGTACATCATGTAACACAGAATGAGGCCAGATCTGCATCTTTCATAAAGCAACAAATTATGCATTTGTCCCAGAAACAAAAATAATTTCACGAAATTATTTTGTCTGTTTTTAATGTTTTGTTCTTCAAGATTTGTGCAGGGTTATATCACACGACAACTAACACAGACAGTATTTTTCATCACCCCAAGCTCCCTATAAGAAAATAATTATTTTAAATTATTTTTTTTAGCTGCCAGTTGATAAAAATGAAAACCTAATTTCTCACTTCCAGGTTTAGGAGATTTTCTTTCTTACTTTTTTTTTTCTTTTACAAATTGATCACTTTGTCTAAAAAAATTTCAAAATTTTACACCAAGTTGTACTCTCCAGGTGTTGTGGGGAAACAAACAAAAAAATAACATGTCACCATTCTTATGTCATGTGGCTTTTATTTTCATTTCTCTCATATTTATCTAAAATAAACCATCTCATCTATCCTTGCTCAGTTACTTACTACTCTTTTATCACATTCCGTTATACAGCACAGCTCAGAGCTGGAATGGAAGGCAAGTTTTTCCAAAGACAAATGTTTCTACTATAAGTCTCACTACAGGCAACAGGTTCGCTCATGCCAGGTTAACACGGTATAAACATACTTGATAGATAAATTTAGTTTTATGTAAAATAAATAGCTTGATTAATTTACTTATGTTTTCCTGTTGTCATAAAAGTGGATACTTCACCTGGTATGCAATAAGCAAATTCCACACACTCAGGAGAGATAATTGCTTTTATTCAGGCCCAGGTGCTCAGTGGAATCAATCCAGAAGTCAAGCACACCTGGGCACACCTGCTGGTTACATTTATGTTCCAAAACATACTTATTCATCAAAAATATACATTATTCATCATCTGGCTAACTTATTCAAAACTAAATTACATTATGCTGAATCGTGGTCAAGGCTTGATGTGCGCATACTTGAGGGTCTTATACAATCCCTGGTGGTCGTTCGGGGGTCCTGACCACTCCTTTAGTTGACCATGTATAGGCAAGAGTCTTTTAAAGACACGGTGAGTATGGTCCAACTTATTGTGTTCTGAACAATTTGCCCTTATCCTGGAATATCTTCTGGAACTTCTTCAACCCCTTTCTTTCAACTTCTTTCTTTGGTCCTTGATCAGGGGGTTGTGGTGTGATGGAGATGATAAACTGTACTTATTTTTTAGGTATAGTCAGACAAACCTTTGTCACCTGTATACTAACAATATATGATTTAAATGTTCGAGCTAAATCCCTTTAACCAAGCTAAATCCCTTTAACCATATCCCTGCATGCAAACTAAATTTCCAACACAACATTCCCATAATAAAGTATGTTTGATAGTCCTTGCCTCACAGCTATTGTCTTTAGGAATATATCAGTAATATAGCTGCATCTCAAACTATACAATTTTATATATCGCAAAAGATATATATGCAGATCAAAACCTAAAAAAAATCCCGTCTTTGGAAAATATTACATTCAAATTCATAAAAAATGTGGCTCTTTGCGGTCATTTCAGAATGACACATTTTTCTTCAAATGAAAGCATGATTTAATTTTATATTTATTTAAATTTCAATATGGTACTATCTGAGATCCTTGCATCACCCAAAGCTGACTATCTGCAAGCATTGTGAAGAAAATCTGTCTAATAAAAGGTTAGAAGTTATAAAACAAGTATAATGCTGTCAGGCTTCAAGGACCATCAACCAATAACAATAAACCCAAATTGTAGTGGTAATTCTCTCACCACACCATAATGTTTAGTTGCCTTTGTTGATGTTAAGAGTGATTTTTAATCTCTCAGCGGAATTTGGCTTAATATCAGACACTATTTTCTAGCTTAAAAAGAAAAAAATAACAAGAAAAACAACTAATCTTAAATAATTCCAACAGATCTTAAATAATTCCAAGGAAAAGATAAGTGGGGGTTTTATGACTCTCTTAAAATTTAGCTTAAATATGTTAAAGCTATGATCAGTCATTAGAAACAACCTGTCAGCAAGTGAAAATGGATACATTTAATAGAAGGTTATGGTTATATCCTTTCTAGCTCTGGTGAGTATGACAGTCAAAATACTTAATTGATTTCAACAGTTTATGAAAGAAGTCAGTCATATTTAACAAATACAGCAATGCTCATTTTCTTACTACCATCCTAATGGTTGGGCAAATCAAAGCAAATTTATTTTAAGCATCATCAGTAGAAGTACCAAAACCTGATCAACTGGAATAAAATGTGTTTTCACACGGTACATCTAAAAATGACAACCAAACACGAACAAAGTCATTTCTTGTGGAAAGATTTCCATCACTGAAGGGCAGAGGTTTATTTAAAGCTTGCAAGCAATATTCACTTTTCAGTATAGTCAACTCTTATTATTTTGTTCATAACTGATTCTGTTCCACCCTTGGTTACTCAGCTATGTAATTCAAGTAAACTAAGTCCATTTCTGCAGATTATTTTACATAAGAAATAACATACATAGGTTACCATCCACCCATCATTCTCTGCAGTTGGCAGATAAGCCCCTACCCAGTTGCTCATTCACTATCCCCCGGTGGGATGGAGGAGAGAATCAGAATGGCAAAAGTTGGAAAACTCATGTGTCAAGATAAACACAGTTTAACAAGTGAAGGGGGAAAAAATATTAAAAAAACCCCTAAACAAACAAGTGATGCAAAAGTAATCACTCACCACCAGCAGACCAATGCCCAGTCAGTCTCCAGGCAATGGCTACCTTGGAAAAAATCATAGAATCATAGAATCACTAGGTTGGAAAAGACCTTTAAGATCATCAAGTCTAGCCATCAACTTAACACCACCATGCCCACTAAACCATGTCCCGAAGTGCCACATCAACACGCTTTTTGAACACCTCCAAAGATCGTGACTCTACCACTTCCCTCAGCAGCCTGTTCCAATGTTTGACAACTCTTTCAGTAAAGAAATTTTTCCTAATATCTAATCTAAACCTCCCCTTGTGCAACTTGAGGCCATTTCCTTTCATCCTCTTGCTAGTTACTTGGGAGAAGAGACTGACACCCACCTCACTACAACCTCCTTTCAGGTAGTTGGAGAGAGCAATAAGATCTCCCCTCAGCCTCCTCTTCCCCAGATTAATCAATCCCGGTTCCCTCAACCGCTCATCATAAGACCTGTTCTCCAGGTTCTTCACAGCTTCGGTGCCCTTCTCTGGACACACTGCAGGACCTCAATGTCTATTTTGTAGTGAGGGGCCCAAAACTTCACACAGTATTCGAGGTGTGGCCTTACCAGTGACGACTACAGGGGCACAATCTCTTCCCTACTCCTACTGGACACAGTGTTTCTGATACAGGCCAAGATGCTGTTGGCCTTCTTGGCCACCTGGGCACACTGCTGGCTCATGTTCAGCTGGCTGTTGACCAGGTCCTTTTCTGCTGGGCAGCTTTCCAGCCACTCTTCCCCAAGTCTGTAACGCTGCATGGGGTTGCTGTGACCCAAGTGCAGGGCTTGGCATTTGGCCTTGTTGAACCTCATGGAATTGACCTTGGCCCATTGATCCATCCTGTCCAGATGGCTCTGAAGAACCTTTCTACAATCAAGCAGATCAACACTACCACCGAAATTGGTTTCATCTGCAAACTTACTTAGGGAGTCCTCAATCCCCTCATCCAGATCATTGATCAAGATATTAAACCAGACTGGCCCCAAAACTGAGCCCTGGGGAACACCGCTTGTGACTGACCGCCAGCTGGATTTAACTCCATTCACTACCATTCTTTGTGCTTGGCCATCCAGCCAGTTTTTTACCCAACTCAGTGTACACCTGTCTAGGCCATGAGCTGTCAGGTTTCCTTGGAGAACGCTGTGGGAGACTGTGTCAAAGGCTTTACTAAAGCCTGGGTAGATGACATCCACAGCTTTTCCCTCATTGACTAGGTGGGTCACCTGGTCATAGAAGGAGATCAGGTTGGTTAAATTGGACCTGACCTTCATGAACCTATGCTGGCTGGGCCTGAGTCCATGGTTGTCCTGCACATGCGCTGTGAGTGCACTCAGGATGAACTACTCCATAATCTTCTCTGGTACTGAGGTCAAGCTGACATGCCTGTAGTTCCACAGATCCAGTCCTTCTTGTAGATGGGCATCACACTGGCAAGCCTCCAGTTGTCTGCGACCTCCTCTGTTGACCAGGCCTTCCGATAAATGTTGGAGAGTGGTTTGGCCAGCTCCTTCACTAGCTCCCTCAGTACTCTCAGTTGGATTCATTGCTGCCAACACTGTTTTGGTCAGAAATCTGAAACACAGCACCGTACGGGCTGCTATGAAGAAAGAGAGTTAACTCCATCTCAGACAAAGCCAGTACATTCTCCATTCAAAATGAACAGATATGCGTTTCTTTCGGGTCACGGTGACATAATCTGCACCTAACTAAAGAGTAAGGCTCAGATATATACTCCTGTAGTGACACGTCATGCCACCAGATGGTTAGAGAACGGTTACATTTTTTCTAAATACGGAAGCATTGTTATGAGAAAACGACTTTTTTTTACCAGAGTGTTGCCAGGAGGCAAGGTCCTGTTTGTTAACTCTTCTGCCAATATGTAATGGGAGTGAAAGTGATAATAAATACAGGAACAGATTTTTGACAGGCTAAGTGACTATAATACTTTTTCGGATAAAATCTTTGTTTCATTAATTTTAAATGCATTTTAAAATATATATGTAAGCAGAACTTTCTTCATCTTCTACAAAAATTTTGCATTACATTGAAAGACACTTTTAAGTATGGAAGAATCCTAGTGTTTTGTTTTGTTGGGTTTTTTTAATTATTTAAAATCCTAGATTTTATCCATTCACTTCTGATCTCTGGACAATCGAGTAAATTCCTCTACAATCTAAATATTTTTTTAAAAATCAATTTGGCATAATTATTTATGTTCATAATTAGTCATTAATACATTGCTAAGCAGTCATCTTGCAGTCATTAGTAAAATGTGTAATCTTCAAAAGAAACATGTGCATATAACAGTCACAGCTGCCTAGCACTTCATTAAAGGACTAGAAAAGTGAGATTTAGGTAATGACCAAAGAGTCTCTTCATCAGCTTTTGTTTTATGGACACAGCTTGAATATAATTTTGGGGTAAAAGAGAAAGGAGGCAGAATAAATGTCAAGACCAAGGTTAAAGCATAAATTACACCAAAGAGGGGTTTAAATTAATCTGGTCTCTTATCTTGGTTGTTTGGAGCAGAGACTAGGAATCATATAATTGCACTGGAGATGATACACTACACAGATGAAATATCAGGTCACGAACATTTTTGTTCTGATAAAATATTTGGGGATATAGTATTATTGTGAATGAAAAAGAGAAGGGACTTGAGGTTACATCTGAGAAGTAATTTCTGATTATGCTTTTTCTGTGTGTTTTTCATAACACACAGTCTATCACTGATACTTAAAGGAGTATTTCAGCTAATCTCACCAATTGACTAGATTGACACCAATTCGTTCACAGTCCTAGAGGAAGACAACTGCTAGTTTTGAATCTAGTCTAGCATGAAGCAACAAGTTTCCACACAAGGAAAAGATTGAAGACTGGAGATAAAGCCCTCATATTTTAAATGCTTGTAACTTTAAGTATTTTGGCTGGAGCGAAATCACAGGATCACAGAAAAATGTAGTTTGGAAGGAACATCTGGCAGTCATTTACAACCTGGTTCCTGTTTAAAGGAAGGATAGCATAAAACCTTAAATAAGGCTGTTCACAAGTTCTCCAGTCGAGTTTTGAAGGTCTCCAGGGATGGAGATTTCACACTTTCACTGTTCTGGTACCTAACAGTTGTCATTTCAGTTAAGCATTTAGCTTCCTAACGTGCATTTTGGATATCCCTTTTTGCAACTAGTCTTTTGCCTTTTATTTTTATGTGCTAGTTTTGTCTGGGATAGGGTTAATTTTCTTCATAGCAGCTGTTACAGAGCTATGTTTTGGATTTGTACTGAAAACAGTGTTGATAATACAGGGATGTTTTTGTTACTGCTGAGCAGTGCTTACACAGACTCAAGGCCTTTTCTGCTCACTCAAGGCCTTTTCTGCTCCTCACACCACCCCACCAGTGAGTAGGCTGGGGGTGCACAAGGATTTGGGAGGAGACACAGCTGGGACTATCCCATACCCTACGACATCATGCTCAGCATATAACGCTGGGGGAAGAAGAAGGAAACAGAGGGACATTTGGAGTGATGGCTTTTGTCTTTCCAAGGAACCTTTACACGTAATGGAGCCCTGCTTTCTTGGAGATGGCTGAACAACTGCCTGCCAATGGGAAGTGGTGAATTAATTCCTTGTTTTACTTTGTTTGTGCGCATGTCTTTTGCTTTACCTATCAAACTGCCTTTATCTCAATCCACAAGTTTTCTCACTTTTACCTTTCTGATTCTCTCTGCCGTCCCACTGGGAAGAGGGGAGTGAGTGAACAGCTCTATAGTGCTTAGTTGCCAGCTGGGGTTAAACCGCAACAGTCCATTTTGGCACCCGATGTGGGGCTTAAATGATTCAAGATAAAGACAGGTTTGATTGGAATGTGCTAGATTGAATTTATGAGGATAAAATACAGAATAATTACTATAGTTTCCTCAACCAGTAGAATAATCTTAATACATTTGTTATTAACTTCTCTTCAATACCAGAAAAAAAAAAAAAAAGGAAAAAAAAAAGCATGCAAAAAAACCAAAACAAACCTTCAACAAATTTCAAAGCCTTTTAACTAGCAGTAATATGTTTTTAAAATAATACACGCAAAGATGATATTAGGCATAGCTACGGCACTTTTGCTGTGTCACCGGGGATTAATTTATACAAGAAGTGGTAGGCAAGCTTGTTAAACAATTGTGTACATCAAGAACTTAGTTATCAAGTCTCAAGTTACCAGATAATCCAGCTTGTTAATGTGCACAAACAAAATATCATAGAACAACCCATAAGGGAAAAACGCACTGGGGATTACCATGTTAGTATCACACAATGCCAAAGATATTACAGAAGCAGACTTAATTTTTTATTTATTTTTTTTTTCCCATCAAGCACTGGATACAAACAGAAAAGAAGACAGAATCCTCTGACTGCTTCTGTCTTCCTGGAAGACATGAGGGTGATTAACTAGCTACAAAATGAGCAGCTGACATCGGGGTATTAGAGAAATTTGAGTAAATTTATTTTTATGTTGAGAAATCCACTTTTGATTTAAAGGATTGGTTTTACTTTGTACATAGTTTTTATTATATTTGAAGCTGTAGGTTTAGGGTTTTATGACAACATATAAATCATTTACAATGTTTCCTTTCCCTTAAAAAATAACCACAGCAAACTGATATTCTTGTTGCACCTATGCCAGTGGTTCTTGCTGTGGCATGTCGTAAAAGAAAAGTAACCTCCTATAGCACGGCCACACTGAAATACTATGAATATATAAGGCTAACACTTCTGCTTCAAACCAACCCAGTAACTACTAGGTGGTACTTTCCTGCCAGGCATCGTATGAGCGGAGTGAAATATTTCTAAAAGTTCATGAGGAAGGAATACAAAACTAGTTGTAAACATAGGCAGCATTTTTAAATAGTTATGAAGCTGTGCATGGAGTTAGGCAAAAGGAAGGTGGGACTGGTGAGGAAAGGACGCAATTTCAGGGGCTGTGAAAGTGGCTCTGTGTCTATAATGTGTTTCTGTCAAGGTCTAATCAATAGTGCATATTACTTACCTGCATAGGTGTTTTTACATTGAGTTTTAAAATAACTTAGGAAGTTTATGCACAATTTAGCAATTGGTTATCTGGGGATCTAGAAGAGCAGCATGATGCAAATAAGCATGAATAACTACTGCTGTGCAGTCAGCAACCTCAGTAGTAGTACTCTACTGTTCTGTCCCTCAGCAGCAGAGACAAAATCTGTAGTGTGCCCTGCTGTAATCAGCAAATGACCCAAGCACCTTAGAGGGGTCATAGCCTCATTTCTTTGGAGATTGCTTGTCTTCCTCCAAACACAGAAATGCTGTTGATCACTGCTGAAAATAATCAAAAATTTAAAATTCATCAAAATAAAATACTGTGTGTGCGTGCGTGCTAAACGACTGATTCTCCTGAGCAGATTCAGTCTAGTGAATCATGTCCAGTTACCTTTACCACTGTTCCGTAAGCAATCCTTTTCTTTCTGGTCTGCACACAGATAATCTTGATTTTTTGTTTCACTACATTAAGTGAAAAACTTCAATGACAGAAACAGAGAGACACCATAAAATAGAGACAAATTTCTTTTGCTTCAAACTACTGCATCCCATGGTATATGGGTGGTTTGATCCTGGCCAGATGCCAGGTGCCCACCAAAGCCACTCCGTCACTCTCCCCAGCCTCAGCTGGACAGGGGTGAATAAAAATAAAACAACAGGCTTGTGGGGTTGAAATAAGGACAAGGAGATCACACAGCATTTTGCTGTCATGGGCAAAACAGACTCGACTTGGGAAAAAAGTAATTTATTATCAATAACTGAGAGAGAAGTAATGAGAAATAAAGTCAAATATTAAAACACCTTCCCCCCAACCTGTCCCTTCTTTCCCGGGCTTAACTTTATTCCCAATTTCTCTCCCTCCTCTCCCTGAGTGGTGCAGGGGGACAGGGAATGGGGGTTGTGGTCTGTTCATCACACTGTTGTTTTCTGCCACTTCTTCCTCCTCAGGGGGAGGACTCCTTACACTCTTCCCTGCTCCAATGTGTGATCCCTCTCATAGCAGACACTCCTCCATGACTTCTCCAGCGTGAGTCCTCCCACGGGCTACAGTTCTTCATGAACTGCGCCAACGTGGGTCTCCTTCATGGTGTGCTGTCCTTCAGGAACCGACTGCTCCAGCGTGGGCCCCCTGCCATGGAGTCACCAGCAGCAAACCTGCTCCAGTGTGGGCTTCTCTCTCTCCACAGTCCACAGGTCCTGCCAGGAGCCTGCTCCAGTGCAGGCTTCCCATGGGTTCACAGTTTCCTTCAGGTATCCACCTACTCTGGCGTGAGGGCCCTCCACGGGTGTAGGCAGTCATCTGCTCCACCGCCCATGGGCTGCAGGGAGACAACCTGCCTCACCACAGTCTTCACCACAGGCCACAGGGGAATGGCTTCACCAGTGCCTGGAGTACTTCTTCCCCCTCCTTCTGCACTGACCTTGGTGTCTGTAGAATGTTTCTCTCACATATTCTCACTTTTCTCTCTTGCTGCAATTACTGGTCTGCAATAACTTTTTTTTTCCTCTCTTAAATACATTATCACAGAGGCTCAACTACTGTTGCTGATTGGCTCGGCCTTGGCCAGCAGCAGGTCTATCTTAAAGCCGGCTAACATTGGCTCTATCAGACATAGGGGAAACTTCTAGCAGCTTCTCACAGAAGCCACCTCTGTAATCCTCCCGCTACCAAAACCTTGCCACGCAAACCCATTACAGGTGAACATGAAGCTGGAGAGGAAACTGTCTTCCAATCTGCCCCAGATTCCTGGTCTGGACTTAGACCAAATCGACGCTTCTCAAAGTTTTTCACTGAACATCAAAGCACAAGTATTGACCTTCTGGTTCTTATCATTGTTTATACTTCCTCTTCTTTCTCTGCTGCAGTTTTCCAGAACGTATTATGCACAGAAAAACTCAGAAATTAGGAACCTCCTCCTATAGCAGAGATTTCATATCTGTATGTCTGTCTTGTGAATTTAGTTCACAACAATATGCTCACAGGCAATTCTCCAAAGCAGAAAGAGAACAAAAACAAGAGACTGAAATTTTTAGCAAATCACTTGCAGTAAAAAGAAAACAAAATATGTCAGTTATCAAGTTCTTACATGTGGACCAGAATTTCGCTGTTACAAATCTCTCAGCTTCATCTCTTGCTCTGAAAAATCTTAGTATATTTATTTTATGATCTGGAACTCATGTCACAATAGTGATACACATGCTTTCATGTTAATAGTCCACAGTTCTGAAAAGTAACTTTTTGCTGCTATTGCATCTGAATATTTTTGCTGTAGAAAATAGGAGATAATATATTAAGAATATTCCTCTGTTCACATTATTACATTATAATACATGTGTAATGGCCTCAATATTTTGAGATACTTTTTTAAAAATCAAACTATAAAATAATGTGCTATGTTAGGTGATTTGTATAGTCACACCTAAAGGCAGGTTTCTTGCATTTTCCACTGGAATGCTTATTATTACCCAAAAAATCTGAACATTTGTCAAAACATTTTCTAATCATAACTGCTTTTTATGCCTTATTTTCCTTTTGATATCATTAACTTTCATAATTACCTAAGCAAGGGGACAAAAAAAAAAAAAGGGAAAGTTTTCAACCCAATAAAAGATGAATTGCACAGGGTCTTCACTCAGTAACCAGCAGTCATGTCGTACAATTAAAAGAGACAAGGGAAGAACTAGCGTCTGTCAAAGCTACAAACCTTAGCACATGCAGTCAACACAGCGGCAAATCTTATCCTAAAGATCAAATTTTCCATTTGGAAGTACAGAAACCAGGTGAAGCTGATGATTAGAACAGAACAGAACAGAATAGAATAGAATAGAATAGAATAGAATAGAATAGTTCCAGTTGGAAGTAACATACATCATTTAGTCTAACAGCCTGACCAATTCAGGGCTGATCAAAAATTAAAGCATTTTACTAAGGACATTGTCCAAATGCCTCTTAAACATTGAGAGGCTTGGGGCATCGACCGTCTCTCTAGGAAGCCTGTTCCAGTGTTTGACCACCTTCTTGGTAAAAGAATGCCTCACAACGTCCATTCTAAACCTCCCCCCCCCCCCCCCCCCCGTGCTAAAATATATCGTAGTTC
Organism: Leptosomus discolor; assembly: GCF_034619465.1. Taxonomy (NCBI): domain Eukaryota; kingdom Metazoa; phylum Chordata; class Aves; order Leptosomiformes; family Leptosomidae; genus Leptosomus; species Leptosomus discolor. The sequence goes on along the minus strand of NC_141391.1, from coordinate 42,308,016 downwards.
ACATCTTAAAGTTCTCAAATGAAAGGGAGCACTCTAAAGTTTTCAAGCAGGTTCTTGACATGGGATCAGGCTTTTAAAGTTAACATTAGGCATAGTGTTTGAGAGCATGGATTACAATCCAGGATTTCCCTCTCCATTTTGAATTCCATGGGAGAAAATGGAATATGTTTTTGCTAACTTCAGCTGCTGTAATCGTACTTAATCACTTTAAGTTTCTTTCTAAATGCACGTAAAGGGACAGATTTGGCAGAAAAAGTAGTTGACATATTTTAAGCCTTTCTTCAGATACGATGCGTTTGGTTTCATTGGGGTTTTTCCATTGATTGTAAGATAGTCTAGAGTGACCTGTTTGGGCTTTAACATCTAATGTCTGTGTGTCTAAATAAGGCAAAATAAATGCTGCCATTAACATCTAACATTGAAGAGCTCTCCTGAAGATAGAAACTAGGGTTCTCTGTTTTCAGCCGGATGTGGTTTGGAAGGCCGTTGCTGCATGATATACTTTGGAAGCTTCCTTCCAGTATAGAGTGTTCATTTGTTTCCAGATATAGAAAAGCCTCCTTCTCCCTCCAATGATGTCCCATTCATCTCTCTTTGCAGTAGCCAAGACAAGCCTTTCATTTAACCTGTTGCAAATTCAGACACAAAATTATTTCTGTATATTTGGGTTATACTTCATTCATGAAACAAATAATGACATTTGTCCACTCCAACACAAGCATAACAAGAAAAAGAAGAAAGAAGGGAGGAAGAATGGGAGGAAGGAGGGTGGGGAGAGAAAGGAAGGGAGGAAAGACAGAAGGAAGGAAGGAAGGAAGGAAGGAAGGAAGGAAGGAAGGAAGGAAGGAAGGAAGGAAGGAAGGAAGGAAGGAAGGAAGGAAGGAAGGAAGGAAGGAAGGAAGGAAGGAAGGCAGGAAGGAAGGAAGGCAGGAAGGAAGGAAGGCAGGAAGGAAGGAAGGCAGGAAGGCAGGAAGGCAGGAAGGCAGGAAGGCAGGAAGGCAGGAAGGCAGGAAGGCAGGAAGGCAGGAAGGCAGGAAGGAAGGAAGGAAGGAAGGAAGGAAGGAAGGAAGGAAGGAAGGAAGGAGGGAAGGAGGGAAGGAGGGAAGGAGGGAAGAAAGGCTGGCTTCTAGTTTCTAAAATGAAGAACTTAGGAGCCTGGAAGCTCCAGCTCCTAAGACAAATTGTGTCTTATCTGCAAGTTGAGATAGGTTCTCATTCTGAGTTTCACTGAGGGAATATTTCAGCAAACAGACAAAAAGAAAAATCTGTACGTCCACTCTCTCAGGACGTACAATCATTGGACAAGGACTTTGAAGCACATTACTTTCCACACAGTTTAGAAACAGCTGGAATGGATACTCTACACTCTGTGTACTCTAAATTTTCATATTGTTTGTTGACATTTTTCTTTATCCATTAGAGAAATATAAAAAGTTTTTTTTTTTTAAATGCATATTTTTCATAATAAGATATGCCATGACATCCTTGGACAACAGTCCTAGCAGACCAGAGCTGAAACTCCCTGTTTCGATAACAACACTCAATTTTGAAATCCTGAAGATTACAAATATTTCAGAAGATGAGCTCCTATCCAGGTTGGTTTCAACATATCTTAGATTCTTAAAGTTCTACATTTATTCAGACACTCAACAGCTGTACTGTATTTTATGGCAATGAAAAGCTATATAAACGCAGCAGTAGAGCTGATCTGGATGAATCAGGAATATGGTATTGTGCCTTTTAGAAGTCTTTGGAAAGTCTTAGTTAAAACAAAGATATTGGTTATTGTTGATGAAATGAATATAAAAAAAGAACATTCCAAAATCCTGAAGGTTTTGCAGTGATTCAGTGTCTTAGAAGGAGGAAACATATAGGCATTCAGCCCATACTCTGTTTTCTGGATTTTGAAGTTTTGGAGCTAGAGGAACTGAATATGAAGGAAGATGTGCATGTTCTTCTGCAGTACCCAACACAGGTGGTCAGGTTTCCAAAAGACAAAAGGAAACACTGAAGATCTGCTGTTAAAAAGTTCACCACAACTTCTTCTTGTACGTATTCAGCTGTACAGCTTAAGTTTACATTTTCTGCAAAGTGTGGCCTACAATGGAGATCACACTATTGCCTGGTCTATCACAGGACTGTGTAATGTGTGCACAATGTTGTCAGTGTATCTGCAATTCACCTTGGATATTTGAGATCTCTTATCGTTTAAAGCATAAACAAAGCATCATATAAAACAAGAAAAAAACGCAACTGTGATAAAAACCTGTAGTGGTTTGATGCTTGGCATGGTTTTGATACTGGGGGAGGAGGCTGCAGAGGTGGCTCCTGTAAGAAGCTTTCTGGAAGCCTCCCAGCTCCAATTTCTGACCAGGCCAAGGCCAGGCCAATTGGTGCCTATGCAAATAATTATATTTAATAGTGGAAGAACCTGTTGATTGAGTTCTTTGTTCTTGGTTCTTTGTTGGTGAGCGGAGGAGAGGAGAGGGATGTGAGAGCAACAGCCCTGCAGGCATCCAGGTCAGTGAGGAAGGAGAGGGGCAGGTGTGCTGGAGCAGAAGTTCCCCTGCAGCCCATGGTGGGGTGGTGGCTGAGCCCCTGCAGCCCCTGGAGATCAGCGGTGGCCCAGAGGTTGGCCTGCAGCCCGCGGAGGACCCCGGGCCGGAGGAGCAGGGACCGGGCTCGAAGCAGCCGTGACTCCGAGGCAGCCCGCGCTGGAGCCGCCCGTCGGTGGGAGGGCAGCAGCCCCGGGAGGGACCCACGCTGGGGCGTTTTGTGGGGAGCTGCGGCCCCGCGGGAAGGACTCCCTTTGGAGCAGTGGGTGGAGGAATGTCTGCCGTGTGAGGGACCCCGCAGTGGGGCAGGGGAGGGCTGCGAGGGTCCCTCTCCCTGAGGAGGAAGGAGCAGCGGAGACACCTTGTGCCAGACGGACAGTAACCCCCATTCCCTGCCCTCTGCGCTACTGGGAGGGAAGAGGTAGCAGAGCTGAGCCCGGGAAGATGGGAAGGGTAGGAGGGGAGGTGTGTTTATAAGACCTGGTTGTACTTCTCATTATCCTTGCTGCTGATGGTTGTTCATTAAATTGGTGTTGTTTTCCCGAAGTTGAGTCTGTTGCCCATGACCATAACTGTTAGGTGAGCCCTCCCTGTCCTTTGTCTTGACCCTGGAGCCTTTTGGTTGTATTTTCTTCTCCCCATCACTCAGGGGATGGGGTAGGGGTGAGTGAGCAGCTGTGGGGGGCTTTGTACTGGCTGCCTGGGCTCAAACCGTGACAATATGTTTCGAATGTGCAGAGCACTTAAGCATCATTTTTGGGAGATTGTCCGAGACTGTCCTGGAAATGCTCATAAATACTGCTGTGTCTAGCAACCTAGAAATTTTGGTCCGTATAATCATGTTTGCCAAGAAAGATTTGGAGGGAGGACAGGAACAAAGCAGTGGTCAGAGCACAACTTAGACCACAACCCTAATATCTTTTTCATCGTGTTCTCAGTGTCACAAATGTTTGTAGAGTTGGCATAAAAACAAGCAAGCAATAGCTTGTGGAATATCAGTGGAAATAAAGCTAGAGCTTGTTAGGGATTGCTTAGCAATTTACTAAATATGCCACAATGCTGTAACTAAGCAGCGGAAAAAGACCTACAAAATGCTGAGTTTCTCATCTCACGGGAAATTGATTAGGGTTTTTTGCTTGGTTGGTTGGTTTTATCTTTAAAAGGCACTTGACATTGTTCAGGACACCTATGTCTTAATTCATACCACCCAGGTTTAGAAATCTGGCTGAATTGGCTAAGTTAAGAGTGCAATTGCCCTAGATTTCTGTTTTGTGGTTTGTATTCCCAGTTATATCTTCCATTTCAACACTGTTCTGAGTTAGGTTAACCTTAGTGAAGTTGATAGATGTAAAGTCTCTCATTCAGATAAAGTGTGAAAAAAACCATCACCCTGTCTACATCCTTTATAGATTGGACAGCTGAAACAGTAATGTCTTCAGCCTGTAAAGATACATACAGAGCTGGAGTAAGAGTTATCTTTGTTTTCCTATTCTTTGCTAAAAAGAGATAAACTTAAGACATGCAGGAGTGGCTGGACTACAGCCCTGTGTGTGAGAAAGAAATAGCAAGTTGCAATAAAAAAAACAGACAGGGAAACGATATACAGAGATACACAGACACAAAAATATTGTTTTCAGTGTCATTTGAACAGAGAGCTTTTGGAAGTGTCAGAGCTATGTGGAAAAGGGTTAGAAATTTCAAGAAAGGAAAATAGAAAGAGCAGTGGCATTTGTTTTCCTCATAGGTTCTAGCCTTTTATGTCCCCATGTTCAGAGAAAGAAGATTTTGTATATTCTTTAAATCACTTTGAGGCATCTCTTTTGGCAAAATACTCTAAAATATCACTACCATTACCTCATACTAGCTAATCATTTAAATTTAAAAACTTCTTAGAGGTAAGCTGCTGATGGGGCTGTTGTTTTTCCTTTTTCAAAACATGCCTAACACTCAAGGCTATAGAAATTAAAAAACACTTCAGTCTCCAACAATTTAATGCCCCATTTTGTCATGAAGACAGTGAAAAGAAGACATATGAAGGCCAAGTTGTTGTAATAGAAGATATATAGTTTTACAACAGATGTGTCAAGTATATTGAATTGTCTTATTGTGGTTGCATCATTATATTAGCATAAAAAGAAAAAAAACAACACTGAAAATTAATGAATATTCTCATTTCCTCCTTTTTGTACATTAAACTAGAAAGAAACACATTTTCTATGCAAAAAGAAGAAAATATATATAAAGACTACTAAACGCTTGGCGCACTGAAATATCTGCATTTAGATTCTGACACAAAGTCAGTTCAAAACATTGGAAGTCTTACACTGATTTTGGTGGGATTTGGATCAAAGTTTACTTCTGAATAAAAGAGAGATAAAGAACCTGAAGTCAAAACTATTGCATTTCTTTTTGGTTTAGGCTGAACACTACTTTTTAGGCTGAACAGGTAGTGTTAAAAATATCCAACCTTGTATTAAACATCCTTAGAACTGAAAGAAGGCTTGGAACTATCTCTGCATATGCAACTATCTGATCAAGGTAAATGTATTTCTAAAATCTCTGAAATTAAATAATAAAATTATTCTTATCTTGTGTGAGATACAGGAGTAGTATGAGGTGTATTATTAATAAAGGCGATGCACAGTTACTAAGGACATATTGTAGGCAGTGTCATGTTAATAACAAGCACATGAAAGACATTATTTATTATGATTTGGAGAAGAGCTTACGCACAGGACAGAAAGACTTTTCTACAAAAAACATATCAGCATTCTTGTATTTTCAGAATTCACATTAACTTATTAACTTTTCAATTCCTTTTCAGTGGTTTTGAAAGCTACCTTTTGAAAACCTTTTTCTAAACAAATATGCTATACAAATGTCCAGTTACCATGAAAATAATCTCATTAAAAACCTTTGCATAAATAATATTTTATTTTTGTGAGTTAACTCTGCTTTCAGAGGCACAGACACACATTCTGACCTAGCACAGTCAGACTTGCCTTTCTGACTGTTTTACTCATCCCCTTTTCTTTCCTGGAGTGCCACTGACAAATCACTGTTGCTCAGTGTGCTGAAGAAAAGCTGGCTTTCTCACCATGTGTTCTTGCTCATGGTCACCGTGCTAAAGTGTGTATTAGACTGCAATTACTCCCATCTATTACATTATCTATACTGCTTCTCAAACTGGGAAGGTAAACATCCTTTTATTTTGATATTTTCCTTACCTAAGCTTAGTATCTGGAACCAAATGGGTTTTTTGTGGGTTTTTTTGTTTGGTTTTTTTTGTTTTTTTTTTTTATTATTTTTTTTTTTTTTTATGAGAGGGAATTAAAAGCAACTCAAGAATTAATGTGAACATGCATTAGAGTGGGAGGGATGTCAGTTTCTGAGGTACATGTATCAGGGGATATATGTCAATTATGGTAAGCATTTCCTTCAGGGAAAAGGAAGAGTCATATCAGTAGTGAAGTAGTCCGTGTAGAAAACCTGTTTTTTTGGTGTTGCTGGGTTAACTCTATATATGTGCATACACATGGTAATGATCTTGCTCATTTCTGCTGAAAAGTCGTGGAAGGAAGCATCCAAGGTACATGGAGATGTACTGTAGCAATAAGTAGGCTTTTGTAAGTAACTGCTTTTTTTTCTAATTCTCTGTCATTTTGGTTTTATTTCTTTTAATATCTCTGACACATGGGAGGTACTGGAACTTCCACTTTAACCCCCTTTGCTGTACTATCTAGTCCCCGATACAATCACCCTAGACTCCCTAGACTATTTTTTTACTAAAAGAGTGGACAAACATTGGAACAGGCTGCCCAGGGAAATGGTGAAGTCACCATCCCTGGAGGTGTTCAAAAAACATGTTGATGTGACACTTCAAGGCATAGTTTAGTGGTCATGGTGGTGTTGGGTTAATGTTTGGACTCGATGGTTTTAGAGGTCTTTTCCAGATGATTCTGTGCTTCTGTGATTCTATGATTCTATGACTAAATGTGTGCTAGGAGATAATAAGCATTTTTAGGATGACTTTTCATGTATTTCTGAGTACAATATCAGAATGGATCTGTAGGTCATCTCATTCTAGTGTTGGACTCAGAAATACACGCTATCTATATAGTAACATGTTCCTCTGTCCTTAAAGAGATACTTGATGAGGATACCGTTCCCTGATCCTAAGCCTAGAGCAGAGTTTGCACACAATAATTCCAGGGACCAAGTAGGCATGCATGTCCCTTACTACTTCTAGAAGCCTCAGTCTCCTTTCCTGTGTCCCTCATGCAATATCTTTCACATTCACTTATCCATAAATAAGAAACCAGTCTTTCTTTTTGTCTGTTCTTTTTGATCCCACTGAAGTCTCAGAAAAATAGCGATATGTCACTAATGGAGTTTTCTTGTTGCCAGTTCAGATTGGCTTCTTCAACAGCACTTAGGCATCTGAATGCACATCCATTAGTCACCTTAAGCATTCTCCTCTTTCCTCTGAACAAATGTTATTAAACAGAGTTGCAGGAAACATGCTTCAAGTACACTGTCCATAGTAACAGTCTGCACTCCTAACACTTCTTATGTTCACAGTGGCAATATGACATGGGGAAAACACAAACCACAAATCTTTTATAAAAGTCAATTGCACACTTGCCTAAGAAGTAAGCAAGAAGAAATTCTATCTATACAAAAGGATGAGGGTCACTGAGATAAAAGTCTTTTGGGTGCTTTCTGATAAAATTCAGAGATTTTCATAAAGCTATAGCTACCAGTGGGTGACTAATAACCGTTGTCATTTAACCAAAAGGAGTTCATGAAGAGTTTGCACAAGACATTCTAACTATAGGTGAGTATTGCTAACATTAAGTGATTAATGAACCAAGAAAAAATTACATAGAATCATAGGATCATAGAATGGTTTAGGTTGGAAAAGATCATTGAGTCCAACCGTTAATATGATTCCTCTGTTAACACTGCAGTGAACACAGCTCAGCATATTCTCAAAGAACCTGATAATATTTGTAGTCCAGTTACAATATTTCAGATATGTATAACGACTTAAGTCACCCATTCATACCTGGGGGGGGGGGGGGGCGGGGGGGGGGGATGGGCGGGGGTGGAGCTGCAGGGTGACCTCTGTGAGGAGAGGCTGGGACTGCCCCATGCTGGACACAGCTGGTTCCAGCCGGCTCCAGCCGACCCACTGCAGGGCCAAGCTGAGCCCCACAGCCATGCTGGTGGTGGTGCCTTGAAGAAAATATCTTCAAGAAAGGGCAAAAAATTCTTGGGGGAGACAGAAGAGTCAGGAGTGAAGCTGAGCCCAGGATAAATGGCGGGTGAGGGGGAAGGTGGTTTCAGTTCTGTTTTTGTTTCTCACTATCCTGCTTTGTTATTAATTGGCAATAAATTAAATTAATCTTCCCCAAATTGAGTCTGCTTTGCCCATTGCAGTGACTGGTACGTGATCTCTCTGACCTTATCTCAACCCATGAACTTTTTCATCTTGTTTTCTCCCCTTGTCCTGTTGAGGAGAGGGAGTGAGAGAGCAGCTGCGTGGGCATCTGGCAGCCAACCAAAGTCAACCCACCATGCTTTCTCACTAGAATGGAAAGGATAATGTGCAAAATAAGTTCTTTTTTTGTAGAAAGGTGGATTGAGACATAAAATCTAGCAAATATAATAAATGCAGGAACAAATCACTATCAATGTTCTTTATTTACATATTTTTTAAAGAATAAACCAGAATAGAAGCTGTCATTTCCTTAGCAAGTGATAATGGACTAACACAGATGCTATTTATTTTGCCTGTTTGTATTTTCTCCCCTTCTCATTTATAAAATACTGCAGTAGTTCTTTCTGTTCCCTTTGTTTCTTCCTACTGCAAAATCACTTTTCCGTTTTCTCACCTCATTCCTTCTACTTAATAAGGATTATTATCATAAATGAATATAAATTATATATGTATGACTAAAGCCCAAAAGATTACGAGTGGAGGAAGACAGCAATTCTGTATTTGGTTCTCAATTCTGGATAGGTGGCAGATATGAAAACACTGCTATTCATGTCAATACATTAGCAATGAGAGACTTGCAAAGAAGACATCAGAGTAGTGATATGCCAAGAAGGCACTTCAGTCTCACAAAAGACACCAAAAGAACCATACAAGGATTAAAGACATTTTGAATATAAACAAGTTTATTATTGAAGTATCAATTATTGCTTACATCAAAACAACTAAATAAGGGTTACAGTACAAATGGTAACATCAAAGCAAAAGATAACTCTCATTTTGGTTGAATACTAGTGTGAAAACACATTTTAATGAAGCCTGTTTGTCAGTTCCTGGGTTTTATTCTATGAAGTTACTTTATCCCCTATGGCAATAGCTGCTGAGTGTCACGTACTTTTTCTGTGAATTTTTATTCAAGATGGAGAAAAAAGGTATGTGCAGAAGCACATGGCTCTGTAAAATGATGAGTTGTAATTATAAGATAAGATTTGTAATATAATACATGTGTATGTATATTGTATATATATTTGCATGCGTGTGTGTATATTTGCACATATATATTGCAATATGTGTGTGTCCATGCACCAATTTTCATACAAAAATCTTGATGCTTTGAAGGCAAATATGAAGACAGGGTGGTCATTTAACAAAAAGGTACAATCTGCAAACCAGGTTGGAAGTGCCTTTATCAGAGTACCACACACATAACCTATCCCATTAATATCAACAGAGATGCCTCTGTGTGTAACTGTACTCCATGTAAGTCAAGACTTAGCTGCGTGGCATTAAACATGCACTTGTCATATCATCTGTGTTCCACTTCAGAGGAGAGGGGCTGTAATTTTTTTTTTTTTCTTAGTCTTTGACAAGAAAATATTAACTTTAAATTTAAAAGATAAATTATATGGACAGTATAGGCCACTCTGAAAGACTTTTTCATCTAAGTCAACTTGTTAAGTACTGCTCATATATAATACCAGCACATAAACTAAATGACTAAATAAGGGTTACAGTACAAATGGTAACATCAAAGCAAAAGATAACTCTCATTTTGGTTGAATACTAGTGTGAAAACACAGTAGCACAGGCAATTTTCTGTACCTATAGTGCCTTTTTTCCTTTTCATATTCCGATTAGATTCTGTACGATGTGATTAGATCACATTATGTGGAAAAAATACCTTCAACTAAATTAAAATTAAATTTATATTGATCTATGAACAGAGAGCTGATAATCAATCAAAAGACAGAAAGCAATGAAGAGTAACATTTGTTAAGAAACATAAGTTGTCAATTTATTGGATTTTCTTTCTCCCTCCTATGTCATTGCACATAAGTAGTCCGTAGATTTTTCCAAACTTTACAAGTCAAGCTCACTGATTTTCTTTTCTAAGACAGACTTATTTCTTTCACTGACTATGCTATTTATTTTTGTGCCTGTTCCCATGTGAATTCATATCCTTAAATGCCAAAGTAGTACCATATGCAATGACATCTGTGCTAGAGACATCCATATTTTAGAGGCTAAAATCAGTTGATGCAAATTCCCGTTTAGACCTATTCTGATGCTATCTGTAGTTGATAAAGTTTGTGGAATGTGGTTGTTTGTTGACTGATAGTTCTGTGTATCTATTCTTTTAGTACCCCATTGCAAAGCCAATTACATCTTAGGCTGCATCAAAAGTACTGAGGCCAGCAGGTAGAGGGAGGTGATTCTCCCCCTCTGCTCTGCCCTGATGAGGCCACATCTGGAGTACTGTCTCCAATTCTGGGCCGCTCCATTCAAGAGAGACAGGGAACTACTGGAGAGAGTCCAGTGGAAGGCTACAAAGATGATGAGGGGACAGGAGCATCTCTCTTAGGAGGAAAGGCTGAGAGACCTGGGGCTCTTTAACCTGGAGAAGACTGAGAGGGAATCTTATCGACGCCTATAAACATCTAAAGGGTTAGTGTCAAGAGGATGGGGCCAGACTCTTTTCAGTGTTGCCGAGTGATAGGACAAGAGGCAATGAGCATAAACTGGAGCACAGGAAGTTCCACCCAAACACAAGGAAAAGCATATTTACTCTGAGGGTGGCAGAGCACTGGAACAGGCTGCTCAGGGAGGCTGTGGAGTCTCATACTCTGGAGATGTTCATAACCATCCTGAATGCAGTCCTGTGCAACCTGATGTAGGTGAACCTGCTTTAACAGGGGGTCTGGACTAGATGATCTCCAGTGGTCCCTTCCAACTCCTACCATTCTCTGATTCTGTGATTATGTGACAGGCTGAGAGAGTTGGGGTTGTTCAGCCTGGAGAAGAGAAGGCATCAGGGAGACCTTATAGTGGCCTTCTAGTACTTAAAGGGGCCTACAGGAAAGATGGAGAGGGACTCTATGCCAGGGAATGTACTGAGAGGACGAGGGATAATGGCTTCAAACTGAAAGAGGGTGGATTTAGACTAGATATTAGGAAGAAATTTTTTACTGTGAGGGTGGTGATTCTCCCCCTCCACAGGTACAGGTTGCCCAGAGAAGTTGTGGATGCCCCGACCCCGGAATTGTTTAAGGCCAGGTCAGATGGGGCTTTGAGCAACCTGGTCTAGTGGAAGGTGTCCCTACTCATGGCAGGGGGCTGGAACTAAATGATCTTTAAGGTCCCTTTCAACCCAACTCATTCTGTGATTCTATGATTAAAAAGTCCTGCATAAGTAACCAGTTCTTAGAAAGGAAAAAAAAATAAATATGGTTTAAGAGTAGTGGCTATTCTATTTTTTGTCTTTTACTGAGAAGTTCTCCTTCACAAAGTGGGAGAAAGCTCATTTTAATGATTTCCCGTATTTCCTTGCAAGCTGCAGTTTTAATAATGAATAGTATTCATTTATCTTTTTATTATTTTAGAGCACCTCTGATACCCAGTGACTGTCTAAAACCATTAATTTTCTTTAAAAAGAAACCCCAAATGGTATATATGATAAACCTATGCAGCTGTACTTGAACATCTTGAAAATACTTTGAAAAAGAACAAGCCTTGTTCCTGATGCTACTCTTTTAGCATTGCCTTTATTGTTTTCAAGATAAAAAATCTGTTTCTTGCATTTACATTACAGTATACGACTTGTATTTAGTTTGTACAAGTGTAAGAAGGCTACAGTAACATATATTAAAATAGCTAACAAATATAAAGAAAAGATATTGCCTACTTCAGTATGATGATATTTCAATACTGCTATTGGAAAACAAAAGACACTATTAATGTCTATAATAGTATTATATTTCTTTAAATTACTTTCAATAGAAAACTGATTTGCATTAAATGTACTTTTAAATAACAAGATCAGTATAACAAAATTAATTAGAGTAAAAAGTGTCTAAAATGTTGTGGTGTTATTTAATGCCAAAAAAAGACAAAAACAATTAATATTTATAAGTTTTCCAGTGCATTTTTTACACTGATAAATATTTAAATGCTTTCTATATAATGTATTTTCTTGTAAAAACCAATGATAAAAACAAAACAAAACCCCCACAACTAAACAAAGCAAAATAACTGTGGCCGTGGTCATTCCACATATGTTTGAGGTCTAAAGACCATTTTCCCCCTTTTCAGTAAGATGTTTCTGGAGTTCAGAAATCTGACAACATTCTCTCTGTCTTACCTGTTACTCACTAAATCCTAAATTTTCTGCCTGAGATTAAAATGCCTAATTACAGAACCTATATTAAAAACAAACAAACAAACAAAAACCAACAAAAAAACCCAAAACCCACATCCAGTCATTGTAGTCTTCTTTTGCAATTAGTAATGAGGATAGATTGCCCTGCTTCTTCCAAGCAGGATCCTGAACTCTACCATCTTGTGGTCACTACAGCCAGGGCTTCCCCCAACCTTCACGTCACTGACCAGGCCTTCTTTGTTTGTTAGTACAAGGCCCAGCAGTGCACCTCTCCTCATTGGTTCCCCCACTACCTGAGTCAAAAAGTTATCATCAATGCTCTGCAGGAACCTCTTGGACTGTGGCTGCTTGGCTGTGTTATTTTTCCAGCAAATATCAGGGTAGTTTAAATCCCCCATGAGAATGAGAGCCTATGATTGTGAGGCTGCTTTCAGGCATCTGATGAGATGACCTGTAATAAATACCCACAATCGAGACTTTCATATTAGCCTGACCCTTAATCTTTACCGACAATCTCTCTGCTTGCTCTTCATCTGCCCCCAGGGAGAACTCGATACATTCCAGTTGCTTTCTCACATACAGAGCAACTCCCTCACCTCATCTAGTTGGCCTGTCTTTCCTAAAGAGTACATAGTCATCCATGACAGTATTCCAGTCATGTGTGCTGTCCCACCATGTCTCAGTAATCACAGTGAGATCATGGCCCTGCGACTGCACACAGATCTCCAGATCTTCCTGTTTATCCGCAATGCTGCGCTCATTATTGTATAAGCTTTTCAAGAAGAGACTTGAGCATTTAGATTACACCCTCGAGGTGTGATAGGCCTTTTGGTTCTCAAAAATAATGGTACGCTGCCCCATGAGTACTAAGCTATTATCCCCAGGCACCTCTCTGGAAGGCTCAGATACATCTCTATCACCCTTAAAATCTAGTTTAAACCCTCTCAATGAGCCCTGCTAACTCTTATCCTAGAACCCTCTTCCCCTTGTGAGATAAGCATTAACAGCAGGCCTGATGTCTTGTAGATCAATCCACGGTCAAAGAACCCAAAGTCCTGATGGTGGCACCAGTCAGAGCCAGGCATTCATCTGCTGGCTCTTCCTATTTACCACCTCATCATTCCCCACAACTAGAGGCATAAAGGAGAACACAACTTGTGCTACCAATCCCTTCACTATTTGTCCCAGGGCCCTGAAATCTTTCTTCGTTTCCCTAAGACTTCCTCTCACGACTCCATCACTGCCTACCTGAAATATCAAAAGAGATTAGTAGTCTGAGGGCCGTACTAGGGAAGGAAGCTTCATCTTTACAGCCTTAACCTGGGCCCCAGGTAGGCAGCAGACTTCACTATGTAGCAGGTCTAGCCTGCATATTGGGTCTATCGCTGCCATTAGACAGTGGCCTGAGAGCTGGCCACATGCTGCAGCCCGATGCCTGGATGGCAGCATGTTCCCACAAAAGCTCCTTCTGGGAAGCTGCATCAGAGCTGGTGGGTGCAGGGCTTAGGGACGCCATGGTCTTCTGCCAGGTGGTTACCATCACTTCCTGGCTGAGCTGGCAGACTTTCAGCGAGACTTTCAGTGCCCTGCCATGCGAACTGACGCACTCTGTTTTCCCACTTTTTTCGCTCACCCAAGGGGCTTCTTTTATAACGGGGTAAGGGTGGTCTTTGGCGAGTGACCTTTGGTGCAGTTACGCCTTGTTCAGAGCTGCTGCAGGTGGTGCTAGCTCCACCCACACTGCCCACATCGCCTCAGCAGCCTGCCCACAAGCTACTGCTTTTTCCAACCACAAAGCGCCCCAAAAGGGCCTTTTGACACCATTTTTTGCCACAAATCCCTTCCCCAGTGCGGGCTTCCCTGCCACTGGAGCTGGTCTCTCAGGAAGTGTATCCCCCAAGGACGTGAGTCCCGCTCAGCTGTGGCACCACAAAGTGAATGAGCCATCACAATAACTCAGAGGAACAATACCACAAAGCTTTATTAACAATCTATGGGCTAGGTGCCAGTAACTGGTAACTATGCAGATAACGGGCAAAGCACTTGCCACAAGCAATAACTAGTACAACTGACAACTAGGTGGACAGGTCTGGTGATGGCAATGACTGCTTTTATAGCACATTAGCTTCTAAGAGAAAAGGAGAAGAAGAAGAAGAAAATGAAGAAAAGGAGAGGGTAGCATAGGTATCACCACCCTTGGATCCCTCTCTGTCATCTCAGAGCATCTTCTTGGTCTGTAGGTCTTGGTCTGCAGGTGATGGGTCAACAACGGTGTGGTGCACATGCTTGTTCACCTTTATATTGTTCTGTCCCTCAAGGACCACCCTTGGCATAGATGAGTTTCACACCTGTGCAGTTCATTATTCTAGACGGTTCAGGCCTTCGCATCTGCACAGTTTGATGTTCCAGAAGGTTCTGGATTTGCATTGGGGGTGATCCAAGGTGAGCCATGGTGTCCAGCACATGCTCAAAGCAGCCACTGGAAATTTGCCAGGAGTGGTAGAGGAAGGCAACCTGCCACCCTGCCTCCGCGATGCTTGTTCGGTCTCCCTCCTCCCCCTTACAGCACTTCTACAAACTGCTAGTTGTTTAAGACAAAACAGGATAACTGTGGTTTTTACTTACATCTAACAGTCTCTGACAAATCTGAATTACCTTCTGAAGGTATTAAGCTCTCTCTGCTAAGAAACCTAACATAAAAATACTCCTAAACTTACATGCTGTACATAAGCACATAAAGCTATATGGGATTAATCTAGACCTATTCTGCCAGTGAAGTCACCACTCCAGTTCATACAACTTTTTTTCAAATTAATTTAATATTAGTTGTATAGAAGAGTATTCAATAAAATTTACTAGCTCTATTATATTGGGAGGATCGGACTGTACTTGCACAGACTATAACATGCGTGCCAATGTAGCTGTCTTTTTCAGTATTCTTTTAAAAAATAATATCAGAAATCAAAACACGTTTGCTTATGCTATCATATATTCATAAATATGATTAATTATTCCCAACTCTCAGTCCCAAAATGCCAGCTTTCATATAGTGTATTTTTAATCACATTTCAACAAACAAATTCCATCAATTTGCATTTTTGATTTCCAAGTGTGTTTTTTCCTGACAACTGTACAGTGATAATTATTCACACCACGTTGGTAGGGAAATTTGCAACATTTAAAGAACCAAAGCATGTTTACTCATGCTGCTAAACATCACCTCTTGTTTTACTAACTCTACATTTTAGGGGGCTAGAAACCATTAGTGGGGTAGAACTGGAAAGGAAGTACCATCACATGTAAGATCCCTGTCCAGCAATCAATTCTGTATGCATATACTCTCAAGTAGTTGCATCAAAGTAAATGCAATCAGCATGCACTTTAATTGAAGCACCTTCTTGAGTATGCTCATGGTTAAGTATACTCATACTCAGCTCATCTACTGGATCAAGGCTAGATACTCCTCCATCTAAGGGATCAAGGTTATAATGATTTTATAGACTGTAACAGAAAAACTAAAAATCCTGTTTCTTCTATACTTAGCTGTACAAAAGCAAATAAAGGGGAGAGAACTGTAATGTGCAGCAAAACTGCAGCAAGTCTTCCTACTTTGGAAGGATCTAAAAGATCTTCTTTTAACTAGAGCTTCCAAAAGGTCTTTACCTCCTTCTCATAGGAGCTAAAATGTCTAATTTAGAAATAACCTCCTGAAGAGCCTCTGGTTTTGGGATAGGCTAAACAATTTAGGCATGTATCACAATTAGAAGTCTGAATCTTGTTACTCATCACCTGTGATTATGGGAATGTTACAACGGTAACGATTTGCACAAACACCTTTTACCAGGAAGCTGTAAGCCTTCGTTTTATGTGGCCTTTGAGAAAGCAGCTTAATTGATCCCTCCTCCTTGTTGTCATTGTTTTCAAACACACATTTCTCTGAAAAAGTTTTCTGACTTTACCAGTAAAAGTAATTGTTAAGTAGACAAGGAGGAGAAAAAGGCAACGTCTAATTCTGTGGGGGAAAAATAACATTTTGTCTCAGGTCAGAAATTAGATGTGTCAAGATTTGTAGTGAACAGCAAGCTCAAAACAAACAAACAAAAGAGTGTACAGAAAAAATAAACCTGATCCGCAGTGACACATTTGGGAAATCAGTGGCTATTCTATAGTTCATGTGTTTGGACTGAGAGGCCTAATATAACATTGGTTTTAGGTGTTTGTTTTTTCAGCTGGTATTTTTTTTCAAAGTACAGAAAATGGCAAAAGGATTAACTTTTTTCTCTGTTGAACCTTGCAAATTCCAGTAACATTAATGGTGATCTTTTGAACTCATTGATACAATCGCAACTCAGGCATCTGAGTTGAAATGGGGAGCCATATATGGGCCCACAATATAAATAAGTTAGGAGACATGAAAACCTCATCTCCATTTTCCATACAGAAATTCAATTAAAAAAAAGTCGCCACTTACTATAACTGTGCATGTACTTCTGCAGATTGTAAATCAGTGTAAAACAGCTGAAGTTTCTATGTTTACATGGAATTAGTTTTAGTTAAAGCCATTATGTGATTGAGTCAACTCAAACCTTCTTTTAAAAAACAAAACAAAAAAATATATTTACCTTGATGAAAATTGCCTTGACTTCAAGGTGGGAATGAACTTTTACAAATTATAGATTTTGTAACATATCATATAAGTAAGCATTTCAACTATTTCAGCTAGGCCAACAGCTGAAATTAAGGCTACTTCTGTGTATGAATAAGAAGATTCACTTACACACTACATATTTAGATTTTTGAAAACACATTGCACTCTAAACCCATAAAATCCATCCATAATTACATACCAATACTCACAAACCCCACTTTTTTCTACCTCATCTCTAGTTTCACCTAAGGGAATACAGATTGTACATTAAAGAGTCTATAATAAAGAATCATGAAGAAGAAACAAATGTACTCACTTAAAATCTTCTGTCAATCTGCGTTCCCCTTGAATTTTGTTGCTGTTTTTATGTATGATCAACAAGTAAACTGTATTCTTCCTTATAAATGTGATCTCCTAAAAGAACAGGAAATTATTATAGCATTATGTTATAAACAATAATACAGAAAGTTATACCTGTTCTGCAGTTTATAAGATCTTTAAAAAGAAACATCTGTCCTTCATACACTGTACAGGCATGAGCCTCTTCTGGTACTTAACCAGGAATGTAAAAATGATAAAATTCTAATTCATAATAAATAGGGATCTTTTATATACCTTACCTTTTACTCTTACTTAATAGTCCCATTTGTACATGAAGAACTTAATAAAAATAAGGTCCCAAACATTTTAGTCTCTGTGCAAACGTATAAATGAATAGTTCCTTCCTAAGGAGTTTGCACTATAGACGTACACAGAGTAGATTTGTGCTTCCATACAGAATGACTTGTGCTGTTCAGTAAGAAAACATTAACAACACAAAACAGAAGTCTCAGTGTGCATGTTCCTCTCCTCAATGAATGCAGTAATATTAAGAAAATATGGCTGCAACATCTGCACTGAAGCCAACATCAAATCTAAAGATGAGAGCACAGAAAGCAAATATGCCACTGAGCAGATCCTCAGGTGGTCTAATGTTGTTTCTTTTCTGAAGTAACTGAAGTATAACATTTTTCATCAGCTGAGGGTCTGCCCCCAATATTTTGCAACTTCTTGAACAGGAAGACAAGCATTGATTGCACTGGGAACAGCTCTAATTGAATGTTTCTCTACTATTGAACGTATCACCAGCATACAAAGCAAAACAACACTGAAGGGCCAAATACTTTCTGCTTTCTTTTCATCAGGAACAGTAGACAGATTACAGCAAACACACAGAAATACTTTGATGGACTCGCTATGAGGTGACCAAACCTAATGATAAAGATTAAGGACCCTCAGCCTTGGTTCATCAACATTTTTTAATATGTGTTTTTCTTGAAGCATCTGCATTCCACTGAAATCAACAGAATACTCCTGTGTTTAAAGTTAGGGAATATTGTTAGATGTTATTCTGAAATGGCTCTTATATAAGGATTCCAAAGCTGCTAATGTTTAGACGCAACCTGGTTTTCATCCATGATATCATAGAGTGCTGATGTTCATTTTGTGTATACCTTGCACACAGGTAGAAAGTTGAAGCAAAAAGAATAAACTGCAATTTATAATTGAGAAAAGAGACTCTAAATGTCCATTTTCAGGGCAAAATGGGATTTCCTAATGTATTGGGTTTGCATGGCAAGGTTTTGATAGTGGAAGGGCTACAGGGGTGGCTTCTGTGAGAAGCTGCTAGAAGCTCCTGCTATGTCATATAGACCCAATGTCAACTGGCTCCCAGACAGACCCACCACTGGCCAAGGCTGAGCCAATCAGTGGTGGTAGTGCCTCTGTGATAATGTATTTAAGAAAAGGAAAAAAGTTACTGTGCAAGAGCAATTGCAGCTGCAGAAAAGAGTGAGAATATGTAAGAGAATAATTCTGCAGACACCAAGGTCAGCGAAGAAGGAGGGAGAGGAGGTGCTCCAGGTGCTGGAGCAGAAATTCCCCTGCAACCTGTGGTGGAGACTGTGGTGAGGCAGGTTGTCCTTCAGCAGCCTATGGAGGTCCATGGTGGAGCAGATATCTGCCTACAGCCCATGGAGGACACCATGCTGGAGCCGGTGGACGCCTGAAGGAGGCTGTGACCCTGTGGGAAGCCTGCACTGGAGCAGGCTCCTGCCAGGACCTGTGGACCTATGGAGAAAAGAGCCCAAACTGAAGCAGGTTTGCTAACAAGACTTGTGACCCTGCAGGGGACATACGCTGGAGCAGTCTGTTCCTGAAATATTGCACCCTGTGGAAAGGACCCATGCTGGAGCAGTTCATGAAGAACTGCGTCCCATGGGAAGGACTCACATTGGAGAACTTTGTGGAGGACTCTTTTCTGTCAGTGGGAGGGACCCTACACTGGAGCAGGGGAAGAATGTGAGGAGTCATGCCCCTGAGGAGGAAGGAGCAGCAGAAATAATCTGTGGTGAACTGACCACAGCCCCCATTCCCTGTCCACTTGTGCCACTAGCGGGGAGGAGGTAGAGAAATTTGGAATAAAGTTAAGCCCAGCAAGAAGGGAGGGGTGGGGGGTAAGGTGTTTTTTTTAAGACTTGGATTTATTTCTCATTAACCTATTTTGATTTCATTGGTAATAAATTCAACTAATTTCCCCAAGTTGAGTCTGTTTTGCCTGTGATGGTAATGGGTGAGTGATCTCTCTGTCCTTATCTCGACCCATGAACCTTTCATTATATTTTCTCTCCCCTGTCCAGCTGTGCAGAGGAGTGATAGGGCAGCTTTGGTGGGCACCTAGCATCCAGCCATGGTCAACCCACCGCATGTTGTCAGCTTTACAACTTCATTAAATACATTCACCATAGTTGCAATTTTCCTTCATTGTTAATAAGCACTCTCATGTATAAAATACATATTTAATGTATACAATTTTATAAATTATTATTATTCCTTCATAATTTCTTCTGACGCCAATGGAATAAATCTCCTTTAGGTATTCTTCCTTTTCTTTGTCTAAAGCATATTTCTTTGGCTAGAATCATTTGCAACAGTATGGTTCAAAGAAACATGTTTACAAAAACAACAGATATTTTCTGGCCAGATCGCAAAGCCAGTCTTTAATTATCTTTCTTCATCCAGTGTCATCAATTAAAATTCTACCAGTTAGTATTCATAGATTTCTTTTAACAAAATTTTTTGTTCTCAAGTGTTTCTTATCATTGCAGCAACAATTAAATGATGCTGGGATTATTGTGTGTCATGGGTTGAGGCTGGGCTGGACACTAACAAATAACAGATGCTCTCTATTAACCCCTCTCCCCTCCCAAAAGGGAAAAGGAGGGAGAGAATAAGAGAGAAAGACTTTACAGTTTGGAAAAGAACACTAAAATGGCTTTAATGAAACAATAACAATAAAAGAAAAGATAATAAGAAGAATAAGGAAATAATGAAATATATACAATATGTACAAATATGTACAAATATATACAAAACCAATACCGAACCCAACTCCCCCCACCCTGATGACGATACGTCACCACTGATGCTACTGGGCTGGCACTGACGCAGTCCCAGGCTGGACTCAGCAGCAAACAGGAACAGGATGCAAGAGCTGGACTCAGGCACTGGATTCAGGGATGCATGGATCAGGATTGAAGACAGAAGTACAGACAGAGTCCTCCTCAGATATCAGCTATTGAAGAAGAGAGATTGACCCTCATG
The DNA here is from genome assembly GCF_034619465.1 of Leptosomus discolor. NCBI lineage: Eukaryota > Metazoa > Chordata > Aves > Leptosomiformes > Leptosomidae > Leptosomus > Leptosomus discolor. Next base: position 42,287,515 of record NC_141391.1, on the reverse strand, counting down.
ATCCCTCAGCTTTATACTGAATGTGACGTATAGGGGATGTAATACTCTGTTGGTCAGGTTTGGGTCACCTGTCTGGTTCGCTCCTCCCTGCAGGTGTGACCTTTTTCGTGCTTGCGATCCTTTTCACTCCCGGCACCCCAACACGGAGTACAAGAATGAGCAGTGACCTTGGTGACTATAAGAACAAGTATAAGCAAGGGCCTCTCTGCACACCATTCCTTGATACTAACTATAAACATCAGGTCTTATCATTGCTAGAAGCAGTCACTAACTGGAAAAACATGCTGCTATTTCAAAAAGTGACGTTAGTTAGAAGAGACTTAACTGAAAATTTAAAGCACTAAAACAGAATTAGTTCTGGTTTAGCCCAAACCAGGACACTATATAAGCAGATGCAGATGTAGATGTAGATGTAGATGTAGACATAGACATATGCATATACATATTTCTTTTCTCCAACCCTTGTTGCTCCTGAAATTTAACTTGATTTCTTTTCTAGATGGGTAGGAGAGAAGGGAAAAATCAACAAGTGATTTGAAAAGAAAAACTCAAACACATATATTGCATGGAGTTATTTACTAGTATGTTGATATGGTCTCTGCTTAGGGTTGACAAATATCTGAAGAGGACAAATTTCACCCCACATCTCTGAAATGTTCTGTTTAACAGGGTACTCATGATTGTTCCACAAAAGCAAATATGTATATCATCCATACAGAGACAGAATTTGTTGCAGTCTTTGAAAATGGGCCTTTCTGAAGTTATTTGAATAACCATGCAAAAAAACACCATAGTGAAGAAAGTTTACATTTAGCTCAATGCTGGCAATCATCATGCAGTAACTGTCCAAAGAATTGGTCCCAGACTGCCCTGTCTCTGGTCTTGGCCCTAGAAAACAAACTGGAATAGCCAATCTTCTTAGTAGCTGAAATAGCTGAGTATATGTCCCTTGCCACTGCATGGATGTTTCAGATAGATTTTACCTGAATACCTACTGCCATACCTCAGAGGCTGTGACTTTTGCTAGTAAAGGAACATCTTGCTTAATTTATTGCATTTATTTTTTTCTTTGATATTATTCTTTCAGAGACCGCTGAAGTCCCAGAGTCCACAGGGCACAATCTGTTCAGGTGTGAGTGACAACTATAGAATCAACTCCCGGTTTACAAGAACACTTTTCTTTCCCAGAACTAGTTTTTTCTTGCGTTACCATGACATTCAGGATCACTTGAATGAAAGCTGTTTCCCACTTGAAACAAGATGCCCTTCATGAGGGATCTTGCTTCTCTTTTCACTGTAGCCAGTATTTGGTGACCTTAAAGATTTGCTGCAAAGCCCATCTGTTTGTTGAAGCTTTTCCATTACAAAAAAAGTAATTTGATTGGCAGGACTGATTAAAGTTACCGATGAGTAAAGTTAGGACCTGTTGTTTCAGTGAGAAAGATATTGCAGTAAATGCAAAAGGAAAAGAGAGGACGATTTATAGACTTCTTTAAACTTCCTTAATTCCTTTCTTCTTTAAATTCTTTTATATACTTTTTCTACTGTATGTATGGAGAACGGAATAGGCTCTATGAACAAATCTGAATTAACAAACATCATCATTTTAGAACAGCTTTACAATGTCCACCTCGAAGTGCCTTTGTCTTTCTGTCTTTTGTCTCTTTGTCTTAACCAAGAGGTCTTATTCTCCTTGAATACTCTAAGTAAAAATACTTCAGGTCTGGAATTTTGAGTTAATATGACTTGACTCATGTGGCCATCATTATACTTCATCAAAGACTTAATTCCTATAGGAAATAAGATATCTTTATAGTCTCTTTCTAGGGAGCAAAACTCTAAGCCACAATTTCATGATAAAAGATAGTAGGAAGTTTATTTTTCAGTTTTGTGAGAAGAGTTTTCCTACACCATATTTACAGCTTCCTATGATATATTAATTCTTTTTTTCCTTGGGATTCTTGAATCCCTGGAGAGTTTTACAGTCTTAAGGAAAAGACTGTCTCCCTGCATTTATTCTCACGTATCAGTGAGATGTGTGAGAGTCAGTTTGGAAGGTTCTGTTGATCATAAGCACTATTTTAATCATCTATTACCATTTTTGGGGAGAATAAGTTTTAATTTCACACCTACTTCTTTCTTAGTATTGCTTTCAATTCCAACCTCATCCAAGAAGAGTCTTCCTTAAACAAGTTTAACCTCTCCCTGTAGTTTACTACATTAAGCAAGAACCTACGCACTTAACCTAGAGAGTGCATATGAAAGGGAAATTAATAAGCCATCTTTAACAACCTAAGAAGAGTATCTTAAATATTTAGATCTATGTTAAATTTGTCCAAAAACTCAGTAACTTTGCATCATCACTTTGCAAATTCATTTTACAATTTTAAAATCAATGCTAATCATTCCCAGTTCTCTATCCATTGTCCCTCTGAAATATGTTTGTAAGACCTTTTTAGCATCTGTTCATGTGTATCTCTATGTATTCTTTCCATTATTTTGTGCTATTGAATTCATAAAATCAAGTTAAAATCTGTAACAGTAGTGCACAGAGAATATGCAGCTAAAACTAAAAGTCACCAGGTGCACGTGGCTCACCTGGGTAGGATAAACAGAACTGGAGTTCAGGGATTCATCCATCTGTCTAAAAAGGGTTCTTATTTCCTTCTTTCTCTTTATTTTTCTACCCTCACCCAATATCCTACTATAAATTTAACTGGGCATTAAAGTCCAACCAGTGAGAAACCACTAGCACATAGATCAACTCTCGTTTCTTTGAAGACAGAAGTAAGACTTCTGTTGATTTTAGTGAGAGGAAGATCAAGCATTAAAATTTGTGCAGTGTTCACTTCAAAGTTCCACAAAGCCTTACCTGGCTATTCCAGGTTTCATAATCTGGATAATTTCATAACCAAAATACTGTTTTGTTGCTATATCGTGATACTCATTTAAATCTCTCCAGGGCTTTAGCTGTGTGAGGTTTACTAGAAGTCCACTGTGTGTGGTAACTTCTAACTATAGAACAGAAAAATATAACAATAGGCTCATGGGTCGAGGCAAGATGACTCAGCATTTACCGTCATGGGCAAAACAGACTCGTCTGGGGAGAAAATATGTAATTTATTAAATATTTATTTATTTATTTATATTTTTACATATTTATTAATTTATTACGTATCGACTCAGAGAGGAAGTAATGAGAAACAAAACTAAATCTTAAAACACCTTCCCCCCACCCGTGCCTTCTTTCCCAGGCTTAACTTTATTCCCAATTTCTCTACCTCCTCCCCCTGGCTGGTGCAGGGGGACAGGGAATGGGGGTTGTGGTCAGTTCATCACACTGTTGTTTTCTGCCACTCCTTCCTCCTCAGGGGGAGGACTCCTCACACAATTTCCCTGCTCCAAAGTGTGATCCCTCTCACAGGAGACAGTCCTCCATGACTTCGCCAGAATGAGTCCTTCCCACAAGCTGCAGTTCTTCATGAACTGCTCCAGCGTGGGTCCCCCATGGGGTCACTAGCAGCAAACCTGCTCAAACATGGGCTTCTCTCTCTCTGCAGGTCTACAGGTCCTGCCAGGAGCCTGCCCTGGTGCAGCCTCCTTCAAGCATCCACCTACTCCAGCATGGGGTCTTCCATGGGGTGTAGGCAGTCATCTACTCCACTGCCCATGGGCCGCAGGAGGACAACCCACCTCACCATGGTCTTCACCACAGGTTGCAGGGGAATTGCTGCTCTGGTGCCTGGAGCACATCCTCCCTGCCCTTCTTCACTGACATTGTGTCTGCAGAAATGTTTCTCTCACATATTCTCACTTCTTTTTCTCACTGCAATTACTGCTGCACAATAACTTTTTCCCTTTCTTAGACATGTTGTCACAGAGGCACAACCACCGTTGCTGATTGCCTTGGCCTTGGCCAGCAGCAGGTCTGTATTAGAGCATGCTGTCATTGGCTGTATCAGACATAGGGGAAACTTCTAGCATCTTCTCACAGAAGACACCCCTGTAACACCCCCCAGGCCCCCCCCTCCCCCGCCGCTACCAAAACATTGCCATGCACACCCTTTACAGCTTTATAGTTATTAAGATTTGATAAGTTATCCTCAATTCCCTCCCTTCATTCACTAGTTTACTTTCTTTTTTTCAATGATGCAGAGTATTCTGGATTTTTCACACAGTTCCCATAATTAAAGTCATACAGCACTTCTCTACAAATATAGTGCTTATTTTTATAAGCACTTTAGTTGTACTGTAAATACTCCTTTATAAGTATTCCACTATAAGTACTATAAGTACTCTAATCTCTGCATATCCATATAGTAGCAAGATGGCATAGCAGAAGTACCTGCAACTCCCTTACTGCCTTGTGGCACATGAAAACAGACCACGTCAGGAAGAAACACACTTGGTGTTTACTGATTTGATGTGTACTATATGGACTTCGTGGGATCTAAGAAAGAAGATTTAACCTGTTGGCCAGAGCCATGGACACGTTATTAGTAGTGCTTGTGCCTGAGCAACCAGATATAGAAGACTTGAGGTTTTTCTTTGGACAGGCCTAACTCTTCAAAGAAATATTATACATATACTTCTGTAGTACAGACATACCTTTATTTCTGAACAAAATATATTTGCTATCTAAGCTACAATTACATGGATTTAACATTTTCCCTTTAGCTTTCTATTTTGGGTCTTCACAGTTTTCTGAAAACTTTGTATTTCACACTGACATTTGTTAGGTATGGTATATCCTTGCACCTAAACCATATTTGAAGAGCGTGAGTCAAATAATTCCCCTTATTATTTTCCCATTCTAACAAAGACTAAGCGAATTAGGGAGCATGTTAGAAATACACTTTACTCACTTAGAAGAAAATTTATAGAATTCTACAAAAATAGTATGGGGAAAGAGAATCATAGAATCATTAGGTTGGAAAAGAACTTTAAGATCATCAAGTCCAGACATCAACTTAACACCACCATGCCCACTAAACCATGTCCCGAAGTGCCACATCAATACGCTTTTTGAACACCTCCAGAGATGGTGACTCTACCACTTCCCTCAGCAGCCTGTTCCAATGTTTGATAACTCTTTCAGTAAAGAAATTTTTCCTAATATCTAATCTAAACTTTCCCTTGTGCAACTTGAGGCCATTTCCTCTCATCCTCTTGCTAGGTACTTGGGAGAAGAGACTGACACCCACCTCACTACAACCTCCTTTCAGGTAGTTGTAGAGAGCAATAAGGTGCCTCCTCAGCCTTCTCTTCTCCAGACTAATCAACCCCAGTTTCCTCAGCCGCTCCTCATAAGACCTGTTCTCCAGGCCCTTCACAGCTTCGGTGCCCTTCTCTGGACACACTGCAGCAATGTCTTCCTTGTAGTGAGGGGCCCAAAACTGCACACAGTACTCAAGGTGCAGCCTCACCTGCGCCGAGTACAGGGGCACAATCACTTCCCTACTCCTGCTGGCCACAGTGTTTCTGATACAGGCCAGGATGCTGTTGGCCTTCTTGGCCACCCGGGCACACTGCTGGCTCATGTTCAGCTGCCTGTTGGCCAGCACCCCTAGGTTCTTTTCCGCTGGGCAGCTTTCCAATCATTCATCCCCAAGCCTGTAGCGCTGCATGGGGTTGTTGTGACCCAAGTGCAGGACCCAGTACTTGGCCTTGTTAAACCTCATACTATTGGCCTCAGCCCATCGATCCCTCTGCATATTCTTCTTACCCTTGAGTGGATCAACTCTCCTACCCAATTTAATGTCATCTGCAAACTTATTGAGGGAGCTTTCAGTCCCCTCATCCAGATCATTGATCAAGATATTAAACAAGACAAGTCCCAACACTGAGCCCTGGGAAACACCACTTGTGATGGGCCACCAGCTGGATTTAACTCCATTCACCACCACTCTCTGTCCTCGGTCATCCAGCCAGATTTTTACCCAGCTTAGAGTGCACCTGTCTAGGCCATGAGCTGCCAGCTTTCCTGGGAGAAAGTAGAAAGTTACCTGGAAAGGCATCTTATTAAGAAGCAGTACCTTGTCCAGAAAAGAAAAAACAAAACCAACCAACCAAACCACACACCCCCCCCCCCTAAAAAAAGTCACATAGAACTCAATATACTTTAAATGAAGTTCTTTAATATGCAAGAGATACTTTTTTCCAGTATACTTCAACTTAAAATGTAAAGTTATAAAGTTAAACACCTTCTTGAGAAAGGTATTCTGAAAAGTCCATTGTTCATCTAGCTGCATAATATTGTATTCAAACAAAATAATATTAATAGAAAAAGCTGAATTAACTTCAGAATACTTTGAGTATCAAGAATTAAGAAAGAGAATCATAGAACAGCCCAGGTTGGTAAAGACCTGGAAAGATCATTCATATGGTCCAGACTCTCTCGTAAAAGGGAGCTTACTATATCACACACCAAAAGCTTATTGTATCACATGGAAAAAGAAGTGCTCTTTGAAACTGTTAGAAGGTCTTCAACCAAAGGAGTCTACAAGAAGGAAGCACTGAAAGAAAATCTCCTATAGTCCAGCAGAGAATTTTCTGCTTTTTCTTATCTCACAGTGCAATTGGGCTCAGCCATCTACTGAGGTGCTTCTAAAGATACACAGCTTGGATGAACAATTTATATGCATCAGTCTTACATTTGCAAACATTAATATATTCATGTTTCAATTCAGTTGCTTTCACAGTAGTATCTCGCACCGTTTGAAAGGCCTACAGTATCCAAGGCAGCCACCTGGGACTTGTAGATATGATTCAAATATGTACACCAGGAAGTCTGTGCCCTCCTGAAATGGAAACTAGGGGCCAGCTGGATGGAGTCTTTGAAACATGAAGATCTTTATTGACATGTTTGTGTTTTCTTCTTCTTCATTCGAATGAAAAAAAAAAAGAAAAGGAAAAGCCCAAACAAACAACAACAAAACAAAAATTGAGAAAATTTGAGAAAATCTGAGAAACTAATAATGCTAATAAGATAAAAACTCACTCTTGTGAGCCATGGGAGACATGTGATCCAGCTGCCGCATATAAATAGCAATGTAAACTTCAAAGTTAGTATTTTGGTTTTATTTACCTGTACTGTATCAGTTTACCATGTTTTGTTTGCTATTTTATTTTAAAATTATTCTTCCTGACTTTCTGGTTGCTCACTATCAAACTGAACTTCATCAGTTAAAAGCTGAAATCTAAATTATTTCACAAACGCCACTGTTTTCTCTTACTGGGACAGTTCTGGGTTCTGACCATTTGGAAAAAGGCATTGACTGTTTTAAATCAAATACAATGTACTAGTTGTGCAGTTGTTTCCTTCAAACGATTCTGAATGGTCATTAGACATATATACACAATATTTTGAGCATACTACTATGCCTTTCACATTATTTTTCTCATTATTGTTGTTATGGTTAATTCTCATACACACTAAGAGGTTTTAAATTTGACAAAAATACTTTGGAGAAATTAAAGTGCCATATAAACCAACTATTGCAATAATACAAAACATAAAAACAAGATTATAAAAGTGAAATAACTGTACTAAAAGCCCCTAAAGCTTACAAGCTACTACCAAATAGCTCAAATCTGCTAAAAATATAATCATGGGTAAGAATCAAATAACAAAATAGACATGTAACACCTAACTGGTATGTCCTAACTTTGAGATATTTATATGTAATAACAGAAATTCTTAACGGTAATAATACTTGCTTTTATATTTTTATGTAAATTATTTTCAAACTAGCAAAACAAATAAGTACATCTGTTGGGTTTTTTTACCTAAATTTTGTAAACTCAAATTTACATATAATGGAATTACACATTATACGTTTCATCCAGCTATTTGGCTGGCCTAACACTGTTAAAATCAAGATACTTTTGACAATTCACACAGTTGGGAGTCAACCTTGCTATTATAAAAATTTATACTGATAAAACACTGGGTACATAAGTAGTTTGACTTCGATCTTCATTATAATTTTCTCAGTCTAATAAGTAGGTATTAGGCATAAACAACTTTAGACTTTTAATATCCTGTTTACTTTAATGAAGCTACATTTTTTACTACAGTAGTAAAGAGTTGGGAAACTTTCAGACATCTTCATTCTCTTATCTTTTAAAAAACACAGAAACTCCAGGGCTTGTTATCATCCTGCTACTTAAAGAGCTTTTGCTATGTGGCAGTAACGCTTTTCACAGTCAGACCTTGAAATGGTCATTCACGCTTTTGTTATTTCAAGATTAGATTATTGCAATTCCCTATTGGCTGCTTGCCCAATAGGATGCTGCATAAACTCCAGCTGGTTCAGAAAGCAGTTGCCAGGTTTGTATTGTAAAAGGGACAATCCAAGCATATTTCACCCTTTTTGAAGTCTTTGCCAGGATTGCTGGTTAAACAGCATATTGATTATCAAATAGTCCTTCCCATTTTTTGGCAGAAATGTGACTTTGCTCTAATGTATTTTATCAATAATTTATTTTAAGCCCAAATCTATGAAACAAGATCCAATAAGGAAAACATTCAGGTTGTCCCAAGGTCATCTTATAAATTGTAGCGACGTCCTATGCAGTATCAGTTGCACTATTTTTCCCACCTAATGTAGATGATCCTGCATTTCAGTATAGATTTTTATATAGAGCTACTCATGTTAATCAATGGAATGCCATAAGTTTTTACCAGCTGAGAGTCTGGTCCTTAGTTTCAATATTATTTTTAATTGCCTTTTGTGTTTGATCTAACTAATAACAAAGTCAGAGGGCTTTGCTATTTTCTCTCAGGTTTGTGTTCAAATGTGCACTTCAGACTGAGACTCTGCAATTGAATGGTTTGTTTGAGGTCATCACAGAACAAATTCTCACAGATAAAAATTAATTCAAAAGTGAAAAAAATGTTGACTTTTTCTCCTGTAGCTTACACTGCTTGACAAAGCTTGACATACTTTTCAGCTTTTTCAAATTGCACAAAACCTCATTTCAGATATAAGGGACATCTGGAAGAAGTAAATACATTACTGAAATTGCATTAAAACATACAAAAAATTAAGATAGAGGCACTTGGTGTCCTGTTTTGAGCTAAACCAGAATTAATTCTGTTTGATGATTTTACTTTTCAGTTAAGTCTCTCCTAAGTAAGTGCACTTTCTGAAATTGACAGCATGTTTTTTCATGTCTGCTTCTAATAGTGATGGTGCTTGATATTTACAGTTACTACCAAGGAATGGCTCTTGCTTGTACTTGCTCCTATAGCATCCAAGGTCACTGCTAAATCTTGCACCCCATATCGAAGTGCCGTAAGTGAAAGGGCCTCCAGTATGTAAAAAGGTCACACCTGTGGGGAAGAGCGAACAGCACAGGCGATCCAAACCTAAGCAACTACGTATTCCATTCCGTGTATGTCATATTCAGTATAAAGCTGAGGGATCACAAGGGTTAAGCCCTCTTCTACCGTGGCCTACATCCAAGGAGGACTCTGTTGGTTCTTCTTTCTCTGATCCTGACCCATGCATTCCTGAATCCAGTGTCTGAATCCAGGTCCTGTATCCAGTTCCTGTCTGCTGCCAACTCCAGCCTGGGACTGCCCCAGTGCCAGCCCTGCAGCATCAGTAGTGAGGTATCTTCATCAGGGGGGGCTGGTATTGGTATTGGTTTTGTACATATTTGTGTATATTACCATTATTTTCTTATTTTTATTATTATATTTTCTTTTATTGTTATTGTTTTATTAAAGCTGGTTTAGTGTTCTTTTCCAACCCATAAGTCTCTCTCCCTTTTTATCTCTTCCTTCTCCTTCTGGGAGCGGAGAGGGGTTAATAGAGAGCATCTGTCATTCATTAGTGATGAGCCCGGCCTCAACCCATGACAGTAATTAAGAAACAAATTCGTTCTAATAAACATGAATTTTATTTTTTAAATGGGTGAAATGTTATTAAATTGTTAGCCAACCTACCAATATTAATAAACTACTAATTTCTTAAACTGCCTTTCTTACAGCAGTCTCACATAGTGAAGAATTTGGTTTAATTTTGTTTCATTTTCTTTTTTATGAGCAGGAGTGGATTAGCAGTAATTGTAAGGGAGAAACTAGTGTCCACTGGTAGCCCTCAGTTTCAGCAGATGCTACGCAGGCATAAGGCATGGCCACCTGGAGCAGCCGTCTGTAAGACTGTGCTTTGAAGGATGCAGGTCTTTCCAGAACATATTTTTCAAAAGCATGAACTTCCTAGCTGAGGTGACTGGTGTGTTTTCCTGAAAGCCTTAAAGATATTAAGAGCAGCTTACGGAAAGGAACTGAAAATCTCATCTACACTCCTGAAACGACCGATTGCAGGAAACGATACCTAACTCTAAGCAAAATGGTTTGGAATGGACCATGTTCTCACGGCTCTAGCACGGGGCCTCCTAGGATAGGCAGGTTGCATTCACAGCCTTGCATGTCACAGGTTTCCTCTGGGTCCAGCGTGCAGATTCTATGGCTTCATTATTGTTAAAAAAGTTAAAAATACTGTTAAAAATTTTTTTCACTGCCTGCAATTTCAGTTGTGATGATAGTAAGGACTGCATGGCCCCCAGAAGAGTGGCCAGTCTGGAACTGAGTGCACTGGAGATATGGCATGCCTTGCAGTGGATGTGGAATTGTGTAAGGGTGGTTAAAAATACAAGGCTACATCTGAGAAGTACCCATGTTTTGTAATGAGTTTCTTCTAAGAAAGAGTACATTAAACACGTCATACATCATATTAGACCAAATTGCGGATCTACACTCATGGTCCCAGTTGTTAAAATGTTTTATCCTCCAAGATATCCAGGTAATTCAGAACAGGGTTTACTTTCTTTTTTCTTTCTTTCCCTCTCTCTTCTTTTTTAAAAAATTAAGTTATTTATGAACTTATTTTTGTTTGCCTATTGTTGACACTTGAAATGTGAGTAGTTGCCTAGTCTGTACATTTGATCTTGTTATTGCTTTAAATTTCTATGGCTCCCTAAAACGGTCTTTTTCTTTGTGATGGTCTGTTTTCTTACAATTGGCATGGGAAAAAAGAATAAAATGGCTCCCTGTGAGCAATTCATTTTGTTTGTGTTGTGATTAGCAAGGAAACCGTTTCAGGAGAAGATTATACTTGCTTGTTTCAAAACAGAATTTTAAAGACAAAACCTCAACATTAAATTAAAATGTCACTGTTACACAGTTCATTGCACACTATTACAGTGTCTTGCACTGCTGGTTTACAGAATCTCAGACACTAAATACATATTCAAAAGAGGACAAAGTAGATAGTTGATTCTTGTCAACAAAGCAAGACATAAGAAAATATATATAAGAAATGACACATATTGTTAATAGCATTCATTTCTCTAGGCAAATTACCGGTATCAGAGTTTTATTTACATCCCATGAAACTCCCATTCATTTAATATGGCACAATAAATTACACCATGTTCATCTGTAGGATTATTACAGTGAATCTGAATTAGAGAAATGGGGAGTCTTTTCACTATCTCCTGCATACTGGCAATAGAGAATTTCTTATGTTATTTTCTGCTAGCAGAAAAGATTATTTTTTATTTTTTTTTCTGAGGAGGGGAGCAATGAGAGAGAAATGATGCACTACTTTCTATACATTTTACTTAATAATTTAAACAAAAATATATTTAACTGCTGATGAAAGTGAAAAGCAGAATTTCTTCTAAAGGCTAATATGTGTTACTTAATTAGGCAAAGGGAAATATTTAATTGAAGACATAAATTGAAAACAAAATGTGGTATGGAAATGCTATGCTTACTAGAAACAGCGAAAGTGGTAAATGCACAGTGCACTTAAAATATTCTGTGTGTGCTTGTCTGTGTGCTGCGCACAACTCAGAGAATGCTACAAATACTGGTTTTTTCCGAACATTCTGTAATGGTGTGTGTGTATATATATAAAAATTATATTATACATTTAATCAGATAGTAGTGATATGGCTATTTAAGGATAACATCTAAAATATGGACAAACACGCAGAATATTTCTGATTGAAACAATGTTAGCAATATGTCACTAAAACTACAAAAAGGAACAGATTTTGTATGTTTTCCATGGTGGAAATGTGGATTATCAAATAACATAAATCCAAATATATTATGCTGAACAGATCTTTTGTTTTCCTGTATTTGCAGTTTTTGATAGTTCAAGTGCAACAATTCTCTTCTGAAAGGGCTGTAGCTGTTTAGTTGCTTAAGTAGATGATTATCTGCAAAACTTAAATTAAAATATTATCTTAAATTTGTTCTTGTAAACTGAAATATATTTTCAGTTAATTTATTTTCTGTGTCCTTCAATAAATTAGGGTATTTAAGTAGTGCAGTAGGAAACAGTAAGTGAGACATGGGTTCTGTCTTCTTGCTGCATTTTCAAAGCAGTCATTTTTCATATATTCTGACTTACTTTTGGTTCTTCCTTGAAATATATTCTCAAATTCAGTTTTTTTTTATAAAGTTGAATCAGGAACAAGTAAGCCTTCAAACCTTGCGGAGGAAATCAGACTAGATGATCGCAGTGGTCTTTTTAGCCTTCCAATGTCTTCATTTTCTGAAATACCTGTCAATAAAATTGGTTGTCACCTTACCTAAGACTGGACAGAATATAGCTATCTATGTCTGAGCTAAACATCCTTGGTCCTTGTCTACTCCGTATAGAAAATAGAGAAAAGAAGGTGGGTTTCAGGACAATTCATTTTATGTTGTTTAGAAATGCCTAATTCTCTACACTGACTGTAAAGAATTGTAGAGTCACTAATTCAAACATAAGCATCCGTGTTGTAGAGATTCACATTTACATTTGCTCAATTCGGTCCCTGTAAAACAATGGAGAAGTAATTAACAATATGAGAATTAGAATTTCTGGAACGCTCTTTTTTTTTTTTTCATCTTATTAACTATTTTCAGAGAAACACACACAAGGGCATCACAGAAGGCTGTTTCATAGACCTTTACTTACCTCTCTTTCAGCTGTTTCTGCAGCTATCTAAAAATTGAGGAATTCGTGCTTACAAAGGTAATAGTTATTCAGCCTGACGTAAGAACTACAAATGTATATCTCAACATATAGATAAACAATATAAAAAACGTCACTGTAACTATAATTGCACTCATTTTTTTCTAGGCACAGAAAATATTCAAACCATATGTTTGCTTGTACCACTATCTCATTTGTAGTCACAGGTAATGCGCGTGATGTTTGCCTGGTTTTATTGTCTCATCTTTTTTTCCTCAGGTCAACATGCTCAAAAGAATACTGTGGGTTTGGGTTTTTTTCACTTAAATCTTCACTTGCCTTCATGCTTCATATGAGTTTAAAGGATTTTTTTCAGGAAACGTGATCAAATTAATGATCACTAATTCTTCTGTCAGGTGAATATTAAGGAACTGCCTTCCTCTCGCAATACTATGAATTATTAAAGTAGTCAGAGAACAATTTATTATCCATACATTTTGTCATTGAATTGGTCAGTTTCAGAGAGCTTGTCAAAATGCACTGAAATTTTATATACACTATGCTGATGCAAGGTTCATTTTTATTTGCACGTAACACAATACCCATAATTTTACTGTGTGGAACTTAAATGCTTGGTATTATTCCATTTTTTCCCATTCTCTCATTTCATGGTAATTATAATATTAATTTTTACCATCTGACAAATCATTCAGGAAAAGACTATAGAAATGAATACCTACAGTTCATAACAGTTTTGTCTCCTAAAATATATGCTACCCTCAGTCTTATAGTATTAATTTCACTCTATAGTTATCATTGTTCAGAATGACTTGGGAATACTCATTAGGTAGTTGTTAAATTACAGTCGGCCATCTCACAAATGTAATAAAGTATCTGCTGGATCTATATCAGAACTATTAGTTAAATGGAGAATGAAATATTACTAAATTTCTCTATGAGAGGCAATAAAAGTTTCTGTATCACCAGAAAAATACTATTTTTTTTTGTCTTTAAATATCATAGTTTGGCAGGAAATGAAGAGAGATGAAAAGCCCAAGAACTTACAAAACATAAATGGAAGAAAAATATAGTATCCCAAATTTATAGAACTATTTGTAGAAATACATACTTTGTGCATGCCTATTGAATGGAAGCTGATAACAGTAAGTCTTGTTATTTTTCAGATGTATCTCTGAAATGCAACGAATGACATAGATATTACTTAAACCTCATTTCACTGGTAAGAATAATAAGGTTCAAATTGAAGCATATCTAGATCATCAGTATGTACATATAGGTGTATGATTTTGTAAAAAGATACAGATTTATAATAACACACACCATATCATAAAAACCCCTGCAACTTCGCAACTGGTGTGAAGCAGTAGTGAGCATTTGAAGACAAAAAGACATCATTACCAGTTTGGGTTCTGGCTGGCTGTACTCAATGTGTGTCTCATACATCTGTATGTATATATATCTGTATCTCTCTATCTTTGTCTCTATGTCTGTCTCTGCCTCTGTGAGGAAGGCAATCAGGAAAGAGGTTATTTTTGATTAATGAAAATTCTCTCATCCAGATAACATATAAAATTAAAAAATCACTTTTAAAACACTTTTTTACATCAGATATCTAACATTATGTATAACAAAAACAAATGAGAAGGAAATAAAAATCAGAATATAGCTTTGAGACCAAAATTGTCATTGCCAGTCTGGAAGTTGGACAGCTACATATTCTGCTCTTGTGTGTAATGAAATACTCATGGGTCAATCACAGAGGATAAAACTTCAACACACATATAACTAAATGTCACTCTTTAGCTTTTTTTTTTCATTTATAACTCAGAAAAAGAAAGCTTTCTTGATGGGGGAAAGAGGTGTTTTTCTTTGTAGAGAGAAGCTTCATTGTTCTGGAGTGTTTTCTTTCCAAAGAGTTAGCAAATTAAAAGTGAGTTTAAAGAAATTAGTTCAGCTCTGGATTATTTACTGTTTTCCATCACACAATTTAATAATGTATAGGAGTATAACAAATTATGCCAGATGCTTGGCACTTTGTACCAGGAAACCTAATCCCATATTTACCTTTAATTGCTCTCTGAAACTTATTATTTTCAGCATTCTGAACTAGGTCTTCTCTGCCCAAGGTAGCTAATTAAAGAGTATCTAGATACTGCATGCGCAAAGAAGACTATTGAATAATACATGAGGATTGACTGAAGTCAATTTCTTTACATTTATATCTTTTATTCATTAGGAATTTTCAGAAAAACAGGGTTTGTTAAGGCAAAAATAAATTACCACCATACTTATAGTCTTTCACAGTAGAGTTTAAAATGTTATGAAGTAGCAGTGGCTAGATCTGAACATCTGTAAAGCTTAAAAACATACGCTATTAAACATTTGTATTAGTTGTACTGGCTACTGGACACACACTCTCTGCATTATGGTACACTGATCTTTTACCAATATTATTAGCTGCCTTGTGATATATTCCTTCACAATGCACATCACTTGTCTACAAGAAGAAATTAAGGGAAGTACAATAGAGATTATTTCTGCTTAATTTTAAGAATGATCTTTTTCTTTTTTTTCTTTTTTCTTTTTTTTTTTTTTTTTTGTCAAAAGGAACCTTAGGTTTTTTAAATGCTTCTCAAGGAATTTTGCAGCATTTTATGTCTTTGAGCTGTTAGTATTTTAAGACATATGCTGTTTACATTAAGCTCCTCAATTAGCTGAGTGTAGTCAATGAAAAAGAGTCTTGCTTGTTTGGAAGCACACTGTGAAAGACTCAGAATTTAAGCACATTATGTTTCTCACATAACGTAAATTTAAAGTTCTCACCTTTCAGAGGGACGGCTTACACTTCCTACTTTGCACTCACGAGACCTCAGCCCTCCTGCATTTGAGAGGTGAGCCACAGCAAGGCAGTTTAGCATTAAGCAGCAAACATTATTTTCACCTTTTTAGATATATTTAGTGTCTTCTGAGCCAGGTTACTGGATTGTTGAAGGAGATTACACATTACATTTCAAACAAAGGTTTTTAAGTTAACAATTTGACTTTTTAAACAGTTTTAAAACTGCTGAAAAGAGACTGTCCTTTACCAGCAGGTTTAACAAGAAGTAGAGGTTCTGGATTGTTCAATATCTGTAATGAATATGGAACAGACTTATTATCTGCTGTGATTTCCAGAAAGTTTCCAGACAAAGAGCTATGAGATGGAAGGCCAGGAGACTAGGGTTACTTAGAGCACCATTAGTGTGCCCTCTGAGATAGGACTCAGCCTTAGAAGTGAAATACACTTTTGAAAACAACTGTCTTTTGGCTGTTGATGACACACTCTCCACTATGTGGAAGTTTCTGTATGATATCTTAGAGCTAAAGAATGTGGAAGTAACTTTTAGTCACAAAGAGCGTCTCTCTACTGTTTGTAATGGCCTGGCATAAACTTTTATGCGGGAAAATTTGTAATGATGCTTTTCTCCAAATACGGTTGTTTATTATTGTATTCTGTTGTTGCAAGCACCCCTCTAACTAGTAGGTTCCCATTACACCATCAAAATTTAAGGGCCTTAAAGCAATGAACAGATTTTTAATTAAAATCAGCTGTATTAATTACCAAATAAAATTGAGACATATTTCAAAACTGGTGACATACTGCAACCTGTACCGTAAAAAGCAACTATGTAACAGAAGATTTACGTTACTGAGCACAAATACATTTTTCAGTATCTTATAATACTTCTCTAATAGTGAAGTGAGAGGATGAATAGACAACCCTAATTTTCACTTAAATTCAAGGAATCTCTCTAAAATTATAGGCTTTCAATTTGTGTCTACGTCTCAGTGTTTTGAAATATAGACTTGACAAATATATATCAGTGTTAGATATATGACATCTACTGGATTTTTCCACATGTAATTGCATCCCATAATAACTAAAGCCAAACAGCCAAACAACCAAAACTATAAAGAATATATATATTTTGTGAGATAAAATCACAGCTTATTAGAGCATTGTTGTCAAAATTTCAAAGGCAAAGGAGACGTCCTAGGAGGTAAGTTACTGTAAGTGAGCATGAGGAGAGAAAGCCAAATCTTTCACCAAATCTCTGTCATCACAGTAATAATTCCTTTTTTAATATGTTTTCACAAAACAAGGAACATAACTGTTCAAGAAAATTGTCCTTCTTGTGTCTTCAAAGTAATTTTCTATGTTAATTTAATTTTTTCCACCCACTTATTTTTACCTTAATCAATCAGTCTTAATTAAGTTGTTACATACCATTACACTTCACAAGGTGTTTGATATTTTCTGCTGATGCACATTGTACAGTGTGTTGACCAAGGTTGACAGCTGAAAGTGCTTTTTACTTGTTTGTTTGATTGCTTGTTTCCTTGAGCTTCAGAGAGGAAAGCTCATTTGCAAAAAATTACATGCTCTTTGTAAAATACAGAATTTATTCTTTTTGTTAAATAACTGCTTTTCTAGAAGTAACAAATGGAAAAGGTCTGCTAGATCAATTAATCAATCTCACTTCCAGGGCAATATTGATCTCTAGCAGTGATTTTTCTCTATTTCTGATGTCTGTTTTTTAAAGTGAAAAATTATGAGAAAATCTAGTTTTTGAACAGAACATAGGTCCATGCATCTCTTTGTCAAGAAGTCTTGTTCTGGAAGCTCAGTCTAATTTTTCAGAAACTCAATTTCAAGCTTCACTTATGGAGATATGCCTATACCTGCCATGCTCATATCACTTCAAATATTAATACACAGATACAGCATTCTCCACTTAATATTTGTCCCGTGCTCCTTAAAGTCAGTGCAAGAGATTTTTTTACCATTAACATACATAGGATTGAAGTACTTTCTAATCTTTATTTTCATTGTCATAACCAGGTCTTATGTTTTCACAGTAGGTCGCATTCACTAGATATATCGTGTATATTTTGTAGATGTTATTGATGTTGTTTTGGTTTTCACTTCTGATGTCCATCCCTAGCAGGTTTCCCAGAACCACTTGAAGTGTGTTTTTTTCCACCCCTTACCTTATGCTGTGCTACTTCAGTATTTGTAATGGAACCTTTTGATCCCGCAGCTTCTTCTGAATGTGCACATTTCTATTAAAGCCAAAAAATAACCCATGAATTTTTTTTGGTCATTTCTTACACCTAACTCATGCCTAGTCTAATGCCACCAATTACAACATCTTTCACTATGTCTTTTTACAAAATTTCTGCCATCAAATTTATATATTTTCACTCTGAGATTGCTTCCACTTGAATTCTGTTCTGTAATCTTCTGTATAATCTGTCTATTCTCACTTGCAATGATATTCTCCTCAATTATGTCATTATTTATGTTAAAAAGGATTGTGTAAAAGCTACAGGAAACTGCTAAAACAAACTAAGGAAAATGTTAAAAATTATGATTTTTTTTTTTTTACTTTTCTCTGTGTGTGATGACTCATTCGTGTTTTATTGTGAGTTGTTTATTATCTATAGGTACAATTTATGCAGCCTAATTTAACACAAACAAAAACGATGTTCATATCACTAGCTACCTGGATAAGTTAGTCATCTATTTTGCTTGTACAGCCAGCTAAGACAAGCATGTCAAAAAACCAATTCAGTCTGTTTTAAGGTAGGTTTCTAATGACAGTTATTTCCTAGAGGTATCGGTCTTTCTGCATTCATTTACACAGGAGGTGTATTTAACTAGATTGGACAGAAGACCTGAATTTTAAATGGTAAAGGTAGGTGAATTGAATCTCACAGGTAGTTGCTATAAAGCGCCATTTTCAGGCTATTGTTGAGCAAGTTTCTGCACCAGTCTTGTTATAATTGTATTAACAACAAATAGCAGGAACAGTAAATGGTTAAATTCTGTTATATGTGTAGAAGAACTGGAGGGAAATAATTTGCTTATCCTGTCAAATTTTATGTCCTAAATGTTACAAATACATTTTGTTAACCTTACACATCACAAATGAACCATTCATGGTAATTTTTCATTTAAGAAATACTAAAACAGGAAGTCAGATTAATACATAAAACCTACATCTACCTCAGATCACCTGGCATAGTACTGGGAACTTTCTGGATTTGAGCAGGTCCTAGGTTTTGGCACATACAGTTAATATTGTCTGGCCTGGTAATCATGCATAGATTGACTTCAGTCTCTTTACAAATCTTGTTAACTATGTGTAGGGAATTGACAGACCATTAGGTGAACATCTTTTCTGCCAAGCCAATGAAGGCTGATAAGATACTCCAGTTATGTGTCCTGAACTAAATGTCAGATAAGAAGAACCAAGACTGACTCAATTTGGTTTTCGGAGAACACATCTATTTTACTTCAAAACTGAAGCTAAAAAAACTGATACAAAGTGGACTAATCAGTGGACTAAACATTCAATAGTAGAGCCACGTGATGATGGCTGACATAGTTAGGTACTGTTTTGATCCAAACTTCTGAAATTCTAAAAAAGGAAGCATTGATTTACATAATCCGAACCATGAGCAATTATGACAATCACTACAATGTGAGCAGTGCTAAAAATATGTAAATAATGCAGAATATTTTGTTTAATACTGTAGTAAACATTATGTAAATATTCAAGGTATATGATAAATTCTGGATTCTTTGAAGTCTCCGAATCAAGATGTGACACCATGCTAAAAGATAATCCAAAATTGTCAGTTTGCTGACAGAATAAAGTCCGATGAAACTTACTGCACAACCAGACAGATTACCTTAATGTACTGGTGCTTTGGCCTGAGCATGGAATTCTAAGGGGACAGTGTCTAGGTTAAAAAAAAAAAAAAAAAACAACAAACCAACTCACACACACCTCTCAAAAAACAAAAAACAAAAACAAACAACAAAACCTACAAACAGATCCAAAACCCAACACAAGATCCCTATTATTTCAGAAGAGTTCTATTTAGACAGCATTTAAGGTAATGTTTCAAACTTCAATTAGTGTCCCAAACAATGAATGAAAAAACATAAACAAAATCTGAAGAGAGGTCAGTTGTCCTGATTTCATTCTTGTTTCTGACACGTAGCATAGGATTCATATTATCTTACTTAAGAAATTTCAGGTACAGATATCTGCTTCTGAATTTAGACTGTCATTACAGCTAACGGAAAACTATAGATCTCATGAATGGTGTTGTGGTTTTACCTTAATTTCAGTAAAGTATTTGACCATCTCCCACAGCATCCTCACAGCTAAACTGAGGAAGTGTTGTCTGGATGATCAGGTAGTGAGGTGGATTGTGATTTGTCTAAAGGAAAGAAGTCAGAGAGTTGTCGTCAATGGGACAGAGTCTAGTTGGAGGCCTGTATCTAGTGGAGTCCCTCAGGGGTCATTACTGGGACCAGTACTATTCCACATATTCATCAGTGTCCTGGATGAGGGAACAGAGTGCACTGTCAGCAAGTTTGCTGATGACACAAAACTGGGAGGAGTGGCTGACACACCAGAAGGCTGCTCTGTCATTCAGAGAGACCTAGACAGGCTGGAGAGCTGGGTGGGGAGAAATTTAGTGAAATACAATAAGGGCAAGTGTAGAGTCTTGCATCTGGGAAAGAACAACCCCATGGACCAGTATAGGATGGGGACTGAGCTGTTAGAGGGTAGCGTAGGGGAAAGGGACCTGGGGGTCCTGGCGGAAAGCAGGATGACCATGAGCCAGCACTGTGCCCTCATGGCCAAAAAGGCCAATGGCATCCTGGCGAGCATTAGAAGGGGTGTGGTCAGTAGGTCGAGGGAAGTTCTCCTCCCATTCTACTCTGCCCTGGTGAGGCTGCATCTAAAATATTGTGTCCAGTTCTGGGCCCCTCAGTTCAAGAAGGACAGGGAACTGCTTGGAAGACTCTAGCTCAGAGCCACAAAGATGATTAAGGGGGGTGGAACATCTCCCTTATGACGAAAGACTGAGGGAGCTGGGTCTCTTTAGCTTGGAGGAGACTGAGGAGTGACCTCATTAATGTTTATAGATACGTAAAGGGCGATGGAGCTGGGCTCTTCTTGGTGATGGCCAATGATAGGACAAGGGGCAACAGGTGCAAGCTGGAGCATAGGAGGTTCCACATTAACATAAGGAAAAACTTTTTCACTGTGAGGGGTGAGGGTGACAGAGAACTGGAACAGGCTTCCCAGAGAGGTTGTGGAGTCTCCTTCTCTGGAGACATTCAAAACCTGCCTGGATGTGTTCCTGTGTGATCTACTCTAGGTGGTCCTGCTCTGGCAGGGGAGTTGGACAAGATGATCTTTCGAGGTCCCTTCCAACCCCTAACATTCTGTGATTCTGTGATTCTGTGGTTTAGGCCCAGCTGGGAACAGGGCACCATGTGGCTGTTTGCTTACCCCTGCCCCTACAGTGAGGCGGGGAGGAGAATCAGGAGAAAAAAGTAAAACCTCATGGATTGAGATAAGAACGGTTTAATGGAACAATACAAGGAGAGAAGAAATAACAGTAACTACAACAATACTAATGAAATAATATATACGGTGAGTAACATGGAACTCAACAGCTCACTGCCCAGACCCCGCCGCCCGCCTTGCCGCATTTCTGTGTGATGCATGCTCCCCCGGGCGCTCCCCCGCATTATATGATGAGCATGACGTCAGCATGGTATCAAATACCCGGTTTGGCTGTCCTGGCTGTGCCCTTTCCCAGCTTCTTGTGAAAACTAACTCTATCCTGGCCAAACCCAGGACAAATAGAAATCATTTCATCCAACAACTATATTTAGTCAGATTAATAACACTTTAACAAACACCTATTTCTCTACACAAGAGAGGGACCATGAGTGATGAGCTGGGATGTCCATACTGACTGTGGAGATATCTAAAATTAAATAACAGTTATCCAACTCAATATGATCTGTGCAAGGTGATTAAAACCACATTTTGTTTCATGTAAAAATAACTGTGCAATGAGTATTGAAGTATGTGCTCAGAAACGACATTGTGAGGATTCATGAATGTATATTGTGAAGTGGTTTACAGTCATTTAAGGATATACGTTCTATTGCTTTATACTGATTATACTGCTTATACCGATATAAGTTCTATTCCTTTATACTGAATATACTGAAAGATTTAAGTTTTCCAGAAGTCATTACTATGTAAAATAATTGTAGGCTTGAAGGCATACAGTAAATTTTGGATTTTTAATATATCATTTGTATTTTTTACTTTAACGACCGACACCTAAGTTTTCAAACGCTTTGTAGACATGATTAGTTTCATTAGCTGACTTAGGAAAGTCATGCAGATTTTCCCTTTTTCTCTGGTGCTTTAAATGAAAAGTGCAAGCCAGAAAGATGACAATAACATTTGCATAATTTTTAAAATTTATTTGCTTGTAGTTTTACTTAAAAATGAGTTTTGCATTTGTAGATAGATTGTGCATTGTAGATAGATTTAAGCTAGTAATTACGCAGTGTTCAGTTCTCAACATAATTGCATTTTATGAAATATTGATGCATTAATGTATATAGATTGTATTCTAGGCAAACAAGGAAAAAGGTTAAGCAGTAAATGTATTTTGAAATACCTGTTTACTTTCAGAATACATTTACAAATACAATAATTATAGTTTTGTTCATACAGTAGTAAAATATTATTCCATAAATTACAGTGCAATACTAAAGCAAAGGTAGGATGTAAGGTACCTCTAATTTCTTTGCACTGCTAATACCTAGGAAACCTACTGATGCTGGTGATCTCTCTGGTTTTCACCAATTTTCGTTGTTTGCCAGCCTTCGCAGCAGCACCACAATCTCACATTTACAGGTTTAGAAAGAATAATGAATCACATTCAAAATGTGTCCAAAATGCAAATGACAAGTATAACTAATATAGCAGCAGAAAGAAAGGTTTTCCAGCTCAAATAAATGTTAATTTTCTTTCTGTAACTTTCATAAGAGTCATTACGCATAAAACATATTGTTAGTTATTAAATGAGTCGTTGATCTCTGATTAAAAAACATGGTGGATGTAGTGCTATAGGTTTGTTAGGATCTGTAGATTTCTCTCATTAGCATTTGATCATGATCTGTCAACATATCTTATATAATCAAAAAAAGCTATTACATATGACTATGTAGGTATATAGATAGAGTGATTGATCAATCAATCAATCATAGACAGAGGTGTGTATGTGTGTGTGTGTATATATACATTTATGTATACATATTCCAATATCCTGATATCCCCACAAACTCTCTACTGGTGCAAGAATGTGAAATTTTATTAAAGTCAAACTGCTGGAGTCTGGCATCTATGCAATAATATATCATTTCTATGAACTGACAATATCTAATGGGTAGATAAAATGTTTTTTCATATATTTAGTCCAAAAAAGTGTTCTCAAAGGACCTAATGGCACTCCCGAAACTGCTCAAAAAGCTTCTTCTCAGACAATGTGTTTGAATTCTGTTTGTCAACAAAGGCATCTTCTGAAGTTACTACCTTCTTTCCTTATTTAAAACTGATTTCTGACTACATGTTTGGCAGCTGCAACACCAGTATTTTCCCTAGGGACCTGGAAATTAAGGAGGCTTTTAACAGTTACATAAAAATATGTCTGCTTCTCCTTCAAGAACGAAAACCACCACAGAAAAAACATAGAAACCAAATGAAATAAAAACTGACACATTTTAGTTAACTCTTTTTGATGGCATTTCTCATTTTTGAGTGCGCCATGATAAGCTTTGAACACAGTAAAAATTTTCAGGCTTTTTTAAAGTGAGAATCCATATCCATTTCATAGTTTATCCATATTTTTCCTAGTTCATGAAACTATATAGCCCTTCACAATTCCACATGCACTCTCCTTCCAGTTTCCCTACCTTCAGATTTTGTCACAGTTACGCACTGCTCCTGAATTTAAGAGGTGTATTTCATATGTATGACTTTCTTTTATTATTGTAGGACATCTAAGACCAGTATATACGATTTGTTCACTGTGTTGAATGTAGAACAAACCACAGTCATTCCGCTGGGCTGTAGAAATGATTTCCAAAAAATTTTGCCAGCTACCAGAAAGACTTTTATGAAGTGTAGACTTCTTTGTGATGATCCTATGAGTAAATGGATTGGTTAGAGAAAGTTGCAAACAGAAGACTTTGAATATAAGAATTGACATTATGAATTTGATTCTCTTTTTCCTGAAGACAAAATGCTAAGTGGAATCCATCAAGTTGGAATATAAAGTTCAGGTCACATTTAATGTGAGTATATGCTGACGTCTGCATGTTTGATTACTTATGTCAAATATCTACATATACCGCTACTATCATTGACATGAACAAATGATTATAACTGTAAGACTTCAGATGCAAAGTTCAACTAATTATTAAAACCTAATCCAAATTTATTTTATTGGTATCTTCCAGGGAGATACAGAGAAAGAACAAATACAGAAGGAAATGCAAAGTATCTCTGATTATATTACCTTCTTTTGTTCAAATCTAATACAAAGAAACAGAAATGAATTTAAAGAGGGGTTGGGGGGTGGGCGTATTTTGATTAAGATAATATATCCTTTTACTTTGAGGTTATATTTATGTCTATGAAAAGCTTGATTCTCTTGTTGAATTTGTGATAAATGTAATGAAAATGTTGCTTGTAGTGATATTTTTTATGTTGTTTTACAGCAGGTGAGCAATAATTGCATTCTCACCTGTGCCATTTTTCCTTTTCCTTGCCCATACTGAATTTGCCTTACAAGTGTTCCATCCTTTTTAGAAATATTGCTTAGAAAGAAATACCATTCACACTGACCCAGGAAGTAACAGATGGTTTAAACTCCCACTAAAAAAAAAAAAAACCCAAACCCTAAAATATGGGCAAGTCAGTTATAGTGAGATTTCCAGTAAGGCTTTTCAAGGGTAAAACTTCAGACACTTTAAAATCTGTTTAAATTTATCTAGGAATGGTGCTCCAGATCATCTTACTACACCACCACTGAAATGTCCCAGGTCACATCTACAGTGTTAAATGCTCCGCTTCAAGTAGTAACTGCTGGCCTTTAAGGCCAAGTGATACTGCATGACATACATCCATGCACCTAGCTGCTGCCACAGCAGGCTGAGCGTCTGCCATACTTAGCAGATGGTCACAGGTTCTCTTTTGGACACATGGCCCTAAATCACATATATTTGTGCTGCAGAAATGAGGACCTGACATCAAAATGTCTGAAATTACATGGGGGACTGCGTTGCAGCTCACCAGAATTTCTGAGGATTTACAGCACTTGCCATGGCATATGGCAAAAAGGCATTTTTGGGTACTTGCAAACATTAATTGAAATGCTAAGATTAAATTGGAAGCCTGAGTAGGGAGAAAGGGACCAGATCTCATGTAGTGTCACGTTTAAAGGTTATTGAGAGAGTCCTTGGAATGAATTAAATATGTTCTACACATAGACTTTGTTTCAGAGGGAACTAACTGGTGTATTTCAAAACAGAGTTTGGTTTTAGTCCTTGTTCAACCATGTAAGAAAAATGGTTTACACTTTCAAACTAAACGCCCATCCATTAGGGTGTAACGCTAAAATTATCTTCTCCTCCTTTTCCAGAAAGCATCAGTTCCCTGAAGAGAATTCCACATTACTATATTTCAGATGAAAGAGCTAAAATACACTCTTATCTATACTAACACTTTTTTACTTGCTAACTATAAAAAGTCTTCTCAATGTAGATTTCCTGAATTACTCCTTGGAGAAACCTCTGCTGTCCAGAGATTTACTGTAAAGAAGTGGCAGGAAATTTTGGCACATTATTTTAGGTAGATGTTTAATATTTTGATGCTGCAGTACCTATGTTATATTTGTTTCCTCCAGTAATGACTTAAGCATCTATGACTTAAGCATGTTGTTATCATGAAAAAAACCCACACATTATAACCAGAAATCTAATTTATCCAGAGCTCCATCTCCCCATCTACAATAAAAACAAAGTATTATTATCACCCCAATAGGGGTGTTTGAAGGTCTTCATATGATAGATAACGCTGAAAACCACAAACAATTTCATAAAACACTAGCAATGAAAATATAGATTGGTCAAGAACAACTGAGGTTAAAAAGACACCTTTGGGCTTTTTCTATGGAAAAGTAAGAGCAATCTTTCTGGTAGATTAATATAGGCAAGAACTTGTCTACAGCATTACAGTTCTGCTGGGAATTATATAGAGCGATACATATGTATGTATGCCAGGTTCACAAGATTTCCTAAGCTTACAATATCATTACTTCCCAAATCAATTTCTTCAAAAAGTTCAAAAACCTCCCCTTTATTTGTGTAATATAGAATACTCCAAATCACTTTTTGACACTACAGATTTTTATTTAAACACCAAAAAAGGATACCACAATTAGAACATGGTAAAATACGATAATGTGTGGTCATATACACATAGTTATCTTGCATGTAATAATGCAGATAATAGGAGATAAGGCTGTATGCTGTCTCATTCAAGAATTCAGGTTTTTAAATATTAGCAAGTTTTGTCTTCGACCTATACAAGCATTAAGTAGAATCGTGGTTTAACCCCAGCCAGCAGCTCAGCCCCACACAGCCACTCACTTACTCCCCAAAGCAGGAGTCTCCCATCACATCCTCATAGGCAAGCTTAGATAGTGTGGGATAAATGACTGGACACTGAGGTGGATTGAGAAATGGCTGAAGGACAGAGCTCAGAGGGTTGTGATCAGTGGTGCTGAATCCAGCTGGAGGTCTGTAACTAGTGGCGTGCCCTGCCAGCGGCCAGTTGCTAATGATATAAAACTGGGAGGAGTGGCTGACACACCAGAGGGCTCTGCTGCCATTCAGCAAGACCTGGACAGGCTGGAGAGCTGGGCAGAGAGGAACCTAATGAGGTTCAATAAGGCCAGTGTAGGGTCCTGCACTTGCGTTGGAATAATCCTGTGCACCAGCACAGGCTGGGGGTCGACCTGCTGGAGAGCAGATTTGCAGAGAAGGACCTGGGAGTTCTGGTGGACAAGAAGTTACCCATGAGCCTGCAATGTTGTGGCCAAGAAGGCCAATGATATCCTGGGGTGCATTAAGAAGAGTATGTCCATTAGGTCAAGGGAGGTTCTCCCCCTCTACTCTGCCCTGGTGTCACCACACCTGGAGTACTGTTCTGGGCCCCCCAGTTCAAGAGGGACAGGGAACTACTGGAGAGAGTCCAGTGGACAGCTGCAAAGATTATGAGGGCACTGAAGCATCTCTCCTATGAGGAAAGCCTGAGAGCCCTGGGGCTCTTTAGCCTGGAGAAGAGAAGCCTGAGAGGAGATCTTATCAACGTTTATAAAGATCTAAGGGGCGGGTGTCAAGAGGATAGGTCCAGACTCTTTTTAGTGGTGCCCAGCAACAGGATCAGAAGCAACAGGCATAAACTGGAGCACAGGAAGTTCCGCCTGAACATGAGGGAAAACTTCTTTACATTGAGGGTGACAGAGCACTGGAACAGGCTGTCCAGGGAGGTTGTGGAGTCTCCTTCTCTGGAGATATTCGAAACCCGCCTGGCCACGTTCCTGTGCAATCTGCTGTAGGTGAACTTTCTTTAGCAGGGGGATTGGACTAGATGATCTCCAGAGGTCCCTTCCAACTCCTAACATTCTGTGATTCTCTGATTCTGTGCAATCTGAAGGAGAACAGTGAGAAAATTTGCGGATTGAGACAAAGACAGTTTGATAAGTAAAGCAAAAGACACACACAAGCAAAGCAAAATAAGGAATTAATTCACCACTTCCCATCAGCCGGTAGGTGTTCAGCCATCTCCAGGAAAGCAGGGCTCCATCATGTGTTATAGAAGACAAATGCCATCACTCTAAATGTCCCCCCACTTCCTTCTTCTTCCTCCAGGTTTATATGCTGAGCATGATGACATATGGTATGGGATATCCCTTTGGTCTGTTGGGGTCCGCTCCGAACTTCTTGTGCATCCCCAGCCTACTCGCTGGTGGAGTGATGTGAGAAGCAGAAAAGGCCTTGATTCTCTGTAAGCACTGCTCAGCACTAATTAAAACACTGGTGTATTATCGACACTATTTTGTTCACAAATCCAAAATATTGCACCATACAAGATAATATGAAGAAAATTAACTCTATCCCAGACAAAACCAGGAAAACCAGAGTAGATTTCCACTGGCTAGAATCCATCAGAATTCCTAGTTACCCATGTAGAAATTTCCTGATGTACATCATTGTTCTGATGCCAATGGCAAAAAAGCCAACGTCCATCAGATATATGCCAAGGTATTGAAAAGGATGCTTCCCTCTTCTTACACAAATCCACATTCAAAAAATCAGACTACAGAAATTAAATATATTCCCCCACATTTTCCTTGCACAGCAATATACTTCTAACAGAATAAGGTGTTTTACCGTTACTTAATTTTTTTCTTTTGAGTAAACAGATGAGGTATTTCAACACACAATAAAATTTTTTCTCCAATATGAAAGATTGTGAAGTTAGTAATAAGATTGTTTTCTAAAAAATAATGACTGCATGAGTGATTTGTAACTCTCATGGCAAGAAAAACACCCCTATAAATTCTAATAATTTTATGAAAATAAATAGCATATTATTAACATAGAAATCAAAACTCTTTGATATTTTCACCTTTCTTCTTTAAGCCATTGATGAAGATACTGAATATACAGCGGAAGGCACATATACGCCATATAGTATACATCATACGTATTTTTAAAATTCATTTTGTATGGGCTTTTTAGGCCATTTGGATTGTTGGTTGAGTTTTAATTCGTCACTCCATTTACTTGCTGTGAGGATAAAATGAATTAATTATTTGTACATATATCAAACTGGTTCCTAAAGAATGCAATTAACTTCACACTAACTTAAAGCCACATGATTTTTAAAATGGCGGATTTTCTGCCATCTGCTTATAAACTGCCAATGAAATTGTGAAAAGACAATATAGCTAATGGCTCAATACAGTTAAATTAAGTTCAGAGGTCAATAGCCATGGTCTAACTGATGAAGTGCCTTAGCAAGTGTTTTCTATGCAGTAGTTATTATTCAATATTGCATTTTTAAAATTTAGTATCTAAATCAAATAAAATTAATTGGAGAAACAGTGAGGAACACTGAACTTTAATTTGTGGTGTGGTAATACAGAATTGAGTAAGGTGGAAGGGAACCCTGTGAACTCATACCAAGCAATTGTGAAACTGAAAGGGGTTTTGATTCACTCTGTAAATTAAGTGAAAAGAAGAATGAAATGTAATGCTGACAATTATGAAGTGATGCACACAGGGTTCAAAATTCGAATGAATTCAACTGAGCTGCAGCATGACCTTCA
Source organism: Leptosomus discolor (assembly GCF_034619465.1). Classification (NCBI taxonomy): domain Eukaryota; kingdom Metazoa; phylum Chordata; class Aves; order Leptosomiformes; family Leptosomidae; genus Leptosomus; species Leptosomus discolor. The sequence continues at coordinate 42,258,173 of NC_141391.1, read as the reverse complement.
GGTGACCTTGCAGCTTCTGGAGACTTCTTCCTCTGTATGTCTAGACATTGCATCTCTTAAATGAGATGACAAAGTTAAGAAACACACAGATAGATTTGTAGAATGTGGGTTCTTTTTTCTTTTTTTTTTTTTTAATCAGAGTCATCTTATAAATTTTACATATTTTTTACAAGAGTACCACTCTACAAGTGTCTACCTACTGCAGAAGCTACACAAAAGTAGCACTGAAACATCAGAAGTGAGAATTGCAAAAAATTACCAACTAAAATACAAACACAGAGGGAATATGCATGGAATAAATTTGGTTTCACTCTACTATTTTCACAAGAATATTTTCACACTTACCTTTCTCATCCCAGTAATTGTAACAGTAAAAGCGTGTTGATTAGTAGATTTGGATCCACAGAATTGCAAAAAACAGTGGAAAGCCAGGATTCAGGGACACAAGCTGGAATTGGCCAGTCAGATCCAAGAAAGGAGAAAACAAAACTTTATCATGTTTAATTATAAAAACAGAGCTCCAGAGATAATATTAGAGAAAAAAGTTCCAAATAGAAAAATAACAAACCAAACCAAAACAAAATCAAATCATCATAAAAAAACAACTAACCAAACAAAAAGCCCACACCCACAGTTACAATCATCTATCACCATTTCATATATTCATATGTTTTTATCTCAACAAGATATCTGTTTACTCAGTTCTCTAACATAGCCTAGAAGTTCCCTGATCACTTCCTATTAAAGTAGAAGAAATTATTTTGAAAGCTAGTTCACTTTAGAAGTGTTGTAAATGGAATACTAGCAGAAACAATATTTCCAACGCATCAAACAAATTAGAAACATAACTATAATGTTCCTGACTATATTTATTATATATCACGCCTCTAAATATTTACTATATTCTTAAGCATGTACAGTAATAGGGATCCCCATAATCTCTCTATTAGAACTTAATTTTTTCAGTAGCTCCTATAGCTAGTCCTTTACCTTGCCTGAGAAACTTTTTGCAAATTATACCTTTTCTTCTTCCTTCTTCTCAGGTAACCTACAGAAAAAATATCACAGATTTCCCCCCATCCCCCCCCCCCCCCCGCCCAGTACTGCTATACTTTGAAGACCAGTATTGTATATCGTATCAGGCTTCCCTTTTCATTCCAGAATGGTATTTCCCCTTCTGGCGAGAGCATTGGGTTTTGTTGTTGTTGTATGTACTCTGATGAAGATCCTAACACCTTCCTACTATATGTCTGACTGACTGGCATATTAATGAACATTTGCAGCCTGTTCATTTGATTTTTCCTTCCCAAGTATAACATTTTCTACTTGTTTTTACTATTTTAATAATTTGAGATAATTTCTACAAGACATATTTTTTGAGTGATAATACTATCCTTATATATTGTCACAATTACTGACTTTAATACCACACAGAACCAAACTCCTATGGGAATTTATCACTCCTTCCACTTTCACTGGAATATATGACAATTAATCAAGTACTCATGCCATTAATTTGCAATAATTATCTAATGAATATTCCCTTCTTATCACAAGATCACCCATATTTTGACAGAACTCTTGGTAATGCTAAGCTAGATCATACCCTAGCTTTTCACTTTCACCCTAGGCAAGTTACCTTGGTCAAGGAAGAAAATGAGGTTGATTTACATAACCAAAGCAGAGACCTATTGCACTCATAAAAGTGGAAGCACACTAAATAGGATTTAATCAATATTAGCTAGTCTAAATCTTGGACTTAAGCACATTAATGCCGTATAACTGTATCAGCATGTGTTAATTCAGTGGCCCAGTAAAAGCAGTGTAGCCTTTGCTACAGACATACCATAGATGTGTTAACGTTAAAAAGCCCCATTTGCACTGTCTGCCTGGTTATCAACTGGTTAAATGCACTTGCTGTGTGAACCAGATCTTGACTCTGGATGTCTCTTGCTATGATGTACAGTGTTAACAGAGGGTGACAGTAAAGGCCTTGAAAATATTGGCAGAGGTTGAAAACACAGACCCCAGAAAAACAGCTTACTGATGGTCAATTACCAGTGAAGATCTCTTTTTTCCAGTATTCAAGAAAAGATTTTGTTTTATGGAAAGAAGCAGCAGCTAAGCAACTTCAAACAAACAAACAAACACACATATACAAAAATCCAGCCATGCAATAGGATAAGGCCTACTGCCCTGGAAAATTATCACACCCCAGGTGAAAATGCATAGTCCCAGAGCAGGGGCCAATTTAGAATACACTTATTAAGGACTAACTGCTTTGAATAGCACAATGTGTGAAGTTAATGAATGTCTAGTAAAGTTTGGTTTCAAAATTTAAAACTGGTTATCCGTTTTCTGAATACTTCTATTATAAGCATCTGTGATTCCTTAACTGCTGTATAAATACGTATACACAGACACACACACATGTGTGCATAAGTACACATATTTATGTTCAGCTGCAACATTTAACATGACTTTTTGGCAAGTTGATGCTTTTTTTTTAATCACTTTACTATCCTCCATATATCAAAACTGACTGATAAATATTTTTGTAGAATCCCTCATTTCTTTTAGCTCTGTGAAGCAAAAAGATTTGAGTGACAAATCCTAATCACCATCGTCCAGTTTTCTATCTACTCATCAGTATTTACAATGACCATTAATGTTTCTGTGGTTTCTGTTCTATCTCAGGCATTGATTTTAATAACATCATTTGTTCCATATATTTATCACTCATGTTGTCATATCAAAAATGTTCATAATTGCTGCTGATTTTGCAGCAAATGAGAAAAAGGTTGAAAATCTTGACAGGGTTGCCTATAAGATATAATACACTTACAACAAAAGGCGGAAAAATAATCTTAATAATAATAACAGCAACAGGTTTTCACCATTGAGTTTATGAGATGGTTTGGTTTGAGATGATCCTTGGAATACTTTAATTTCCCTGATATAATCTTTTCTTCAAAAATAAATTTAACCCTCTTGCAGATAGCTAAATCTGTAAGAATTCCATTTTAAAAAATTGTGAATTGGAAGTAAGAAAGGAGTCATCACTTAAATCAGCTTTGTGTCATTCTTATCACCTCATTTCACTATAAAGACCAAATTGTATCTGGGATCCAGAAATGTCATGATACTACAGTATATCATTTTGAGAAAAAGACGCAAAGCAAATCTCACTTTTTCCAACACAAACAATACAAACTTGCAGATATTAAAATTAAAAAAAAAAAAACAAAAACCTCTGAGATTGTTTCATTATGAATTAATTTAACCATTCTCTTTCATGATAACCTCTATTTCAATACTAATTGGGAAAAAGTGGTGACAATGGATAATATAGAGCTATGCTTCCCTAGCAGAATTAAAAACACAGACATTTTGAGAAGTTAAATATATGAAATATCATTTTCAGATTACAAATTATAGTTTAAACATGTATGTGAACTTTATGAGTATCAACTTTACAGTTTTGCTGTCTGGAGACAGGGGAATGAGTACCACAATGCTTATTCCACCTCTTTTTTTCCTGGTACTTCTCTCTCTCTGTTTCTGTCTCTTACACACATACACATACATAAGTGCATAGTTCATATACTAATACAGCTGGAGGCATCACTAAATTTGTTGTAAATATCAACAATTAACTAAGTGTCTGTTCTTCCTAAAAATTAGTATAGTGCGTTTTATTAGAACTGAAATATATTAGTGTTTTATTTCAGATCACGCATACTCGCAGTGCACAAATCATTCCCTTTCACATGAAACTAAACCAAGAAAGTGTTGAAGGACTGAAATCTTGATATTATCAGGCATTCAGTTCAAAGAACTGGGTTAAGACTCGTCCAAAGTAATCTGCTCCCCCCATGTCCTGCCTTATACTGTAATTGTAGGGTTCTCCAATTATTTCACTCTTTTGTGCCACTTTATCTGCAAATATAGAAATAGTCATAATCACCTGAGAGTTGATGGTGAGAGGCAGACACCTTCAGCAAATAATTCATGACTTACATCCACTAATTCTTTCTCTTACAGTCAGGAATAAATGATATGGAAATCTCAAAGCTCATAATAGGAATGGAGAACCCTAGGTTAATAGGAATCATCCACAGAAGAGTGAGTGCAGTGAGAAAAGAGAACACAAAGGAAGAAATATCCTAGAAGAAAAACATGATTTTTTTTTTTTTCTGTAAGAATTGCAACAAAATCAGCATATCCATGTGAAGTATTTCAGTTTTTCCTAAAATGTCTTTAAGGAAAAAAAAATCTGCTAAATGTTTTTAAAGTAGTTCTAAGTACATATAAAAAAAAAATGAGCATTTATTAATGGCTCTACTTGTTGCTGTTTGAATTCTTCAATATATTTAATATTTTAAAATATGTTCAATTTTTATCCAATGTAAATATTAAATTCAGTATTAGATACCATATTAACATCTGGGACATTTTCTCATTAGCAGTGAAATGAATATCTCTATGCTTGGTAATCTGGAAGAAGATCAATGGAAAATTTTACTGGCTTTCTGCCAATATCTGGAAAAAAAGAGATTGCTTCCTTATTGTGTTCCTTATTGATTTAAGAAATTGTACCTACTGTCATGCATCACCATCCAACAGGTAAGGCATTTACCAGAATCAGTTTCTTTCTTTTTTAAGTGTCTTCATATATTCTTAACAATTTAATTGCAGGGAAAAAAAGCAAGCTTGATTGTGAGTATGACTGAAAATAGCCCTTGAAGCTGCAATATTGACAGTCCCTGGAGTCTTATACAATTTGGGATTAGGCAAGTGAAGTTAATAAGGTATTAGGTTGCTCTTGCTCCATTTTCAGTGATGTTACCACATTTTACAAAGCATAGACTGCTGTGTATTTCTTGGTGATTCAGAAATGCACAAATGATGATGTCTACTCCATTTACCTTTTCCCTCAACAAAACTGACATCAATATGCAAGATACTCACCCCTGATTTCCTTCATAGGAAAAGCAGAGAAATAAGCATTTTCTTAATGAAGTAAGCCTGAACTATCCTGGACTTCTGCATGAGGATGAGATGAATCATTCCCTAAAAGTAGCTATTAGTCCCCAGTGACCTCAAAGGCAGCGTAAAGTAACTAGCTCAAATACAAACTTCTATAATTTTGAAAGATTAAACTCTGCCAGATTATCAGGTAATGGTCAGATCACTCATACAGTTTTATGACATAACTTTTCTTTATAAAAGGATGACTTTTTCCCCATTTGTTCTAAGAACTAACGAAAGAAAATCTTTTCTCACAATCTTTGCAGTGTTTAAAGTCCTAGTAATTCATATATTTGATCATCTTGTTGGTAAACTTAATTTCTTAAACCATCAAATTCTTTCAAGTGGCAAGCTGGATAAATGTATTGCTGAATTTGTCTGCATACAAAATAGGTCCTTCAGAGGTTTTCAGGTATTTTCTTCATTTCTACTTTTATTTTACATTTTCTTTTCTTTATATATGCATTTCTCTTGGCCTATCATCACTATCTCACATCATTCATAAACAGATTATTTCTTTCCTCTTTCAGTTCTTCTATGTTTCATGCTCAGCCATTTCCACATGATCTGGTGTCTTTTCTGAGCTGATTAGGTAAGTTCATCCAACTCCAAAATGTAATGTACTACCTCCAGTCTTCAGTGAATAGATAAATCGACTGACATATTTTCTTGCAAGAAAATTGGCATGGAAAGTATTTATCACTGGGGGGGGAAAGGGAAAGAGAAGAGGAGAGGGAAGGGAAGGGAAGGGAAGGGAAGGGAAGGGAAGGGAAGGGAAGGGAAGGGAAGGGAAGGGAAGGGAAGGGAAGGGAAGGGAAGGGAAGGGAAGGGAAGGGAAGGGAAGGGAAGGGAAGGGAAGGGAAGGGAAGGGAAGGGAAGGGAAGGGAAGGGAAGGGAAGGGAAGGGAAGGGAAGGGAAGGGAAGGGAAGGGAAGGGAAGGGAAGGGAAGGGAAGGGAAGGGAAGGGAAGGGAAGGGAAGGGAAGGGAAGGGAAGGGAAGGGAAGGGAAGGGAAGGGAAGGGAAGGGAAGGGAAGGGAAGGGAAGGGAAGGGAAGGGAAGGGAAGGGAAGGGAAGGGAAGGGAAGGGAAGGGAAGGGAAGGGAAGGGAAGGGAAGGGAAGGGAAGGGAAGGGAAGGGAAGGGAAGGGAAGGGAGGGGAGGGGAGGGGAGGGGAGGGGAGGGGAAGGGGAGGGGAAGGGGAGGGGAAGGGGAGGGGAGGGGAGGGGAGGGGAGGGGAGGGGAGGGGAGGGGAGGGGAGGGGAGGGGAGGGGAGGGGAGGGGAGGGGAGGGGAGGGGAGGGGAGGGGAGGGGAGGGGAGGGGAGGGGAGGGGAGGGGAGGGGAGGGGAGGGGAGGGGAGGGGAGGGGAGGGGAGGGGAGGGGAGGGGAGGGGAGGGGAGGGGAGGGCAAGGCAAGGAAGCATTTTTCACCAATATCTAAATTTCTATTGAATTTTATGCCCTGCTGTAGGCTATTAGAAAGAGAAAGCAAGAGCAGGGCATAAGGTTCAATGAGATATTCAGGAAGAACTAGGACACTGTGAGGACTCCAATGGTTCAGAAGCCTATACAAAGCATCTTTCACCTCTGAGTCATAGGCCTGAATGCAGCAGAGGGTAACAGAGACTGAAAGGTCACCATCTGGCAGCTGCTCTAGAGGTGAAGTACAAGTCACCAGCAGAAGTCAAATCCCTGTAGACAAGCATCTATAACACAAAAATTGCCAAAACAACTGGTGTTAATTGGCAATCTGTGCTAATAGAATGAAGACTGACATGAAGATGCAATTTCCTTCTCATCATTAGGTGCAGTCCCAGTGGGCTAGAGTTGAGATACATGAATTAATATCAGGGGGAAACTGACTGCAGATGTATCTGCTTGTGGTGATAAGAAAATAATTTCAATTTGTATGGCTGTCACAAGCTAATATGCTTTTTACAATCTATTTCTAAAGGAATAATGACTGTCCCTTTAAAAAAAGAATTTCAAATTCTGTTGTTCTCTGCAAGAGGTAAATATTGTCATATATTCTATGATCACAGTGCTCCTTTCTTTTGTGCTCAGGTAGATGCAGGGATGTATTTGAAAGAAAATCTTTATAATTCAGTATTACATTTCTCTAAAGCTAGTCTATGAAAAATGCTTATGAGATTTTCTTTAAGTATACTTGCAGCTTTGTCCTTGAATTGTTGATTGGCCCTGAACCATTCATGGTTTTTCTACTTGTTGCTTTCTTTAACTGCTTCTCTATTTTGACTGTCTTCATTTCTCTACTACTCATTCTCTCCATTGATCCTGCTTCCATTGATTATTTTTAAGACTGGATGACTTGCTTTCTTCCTTAATACTTTGTTAATAAACACACTGTAGTTAATAACGGAGAAAAACATAGGACAGCCTCCGAAAAATTCCTATTGACATTAATCCTTAGAGATATGTTTTGGCTTGTCAGAAAATCATGCTTCCTCAGAGCCTGTATTTTGAATTTTGGAGCACATTTCAGAGAGAGATCATTAAGTGCTTCACATCCTCTGAGGTTTTCTGTGTCCAGAGAAAATAAAGTCACTGAGACTCCTTGAACTTACATATAAAAGTACCATGAACATGTGTAAGAAATTGGATTCTGTTCCCTTTCACACTGTATCTAAAGGTTTTTCATCAACTTCATAAAAGCATATTTTTATATTCCATACTATAAATTTGACCTATGACTTTGACCAATGCCTAAAGTTAGCTACTTTTTTGTTCTGTTTTTCCCCTTACCAATATCGAAGTCTATTTTTGTCTTTGAAAACAACTTAGGATATTCATTAAAGATAACATAAAAAAGGTTTATTAGTATGTTATGACAAATAAGCTTAAAAGTAAATCTATTAATTTAGGGTTTATTTACAACCTACATTAACTATCTTTCCTGGTTTAAGAATTTCTCCTTGTTGTGCTTTCATCACAGATTTCCAAAGCTAAAAACCCCTCTTCTTTTTCAAGGAATCTTTTCCATTGTTGTATCAGAACCCTTTGATTTTTTAAAGTGTGAGCATCTTCTGTTACCTGATGAATTCAAATCAAACTGAGGATATAGAATGATATAGCTGAGATCGCTATCTCCTCTGATATTTCATGTCCCATTTATGCAACAGTGAATGAAAATATGTTTCCCTAGATAGATGGTTTGTTTTTAATTTCCTCTCACTTAACATATATCATCAATACAAAACCCTCTTTGAACCTGGATAAATGTTAATTAAAAGCAGATAACCTCTGACATACAACTTGACTTGAGTAATGTTCATTTGCATGTGAACAATTTTATTCCCAAGGAGTATGTTGCATATCTTTGCTCACAGAGTCAGGCAGAATGTAACTCACAGCTGGTAAAACCATAAATCTATTCCTATTTATGAATCATTTTCTTATTACCTAAAATTCTAATGTATTCTATCTGATCTATATGACTTCCTATGGTTGATGTCTGGTCTTCCAAGGCCACAGAGTTAAATGCATGAGTATAATACAGCAAGAACAACCTGCTAGTTAGGAAATGGGCCCAGAATTTATGAGGTCTAGATAAAGGCTCTGCTCTATCACAGATTTCTTTCATGATTGGAAAGTCATTTATAACATTGCTTTTGAGTATATTTTGACCCTAACATTCATTGATATCCCCCAGATGAAATAAAGTACCCAAGTGTCTTTATAATTCATCTCTGTTTTCTCCAGTCATTAAAAGTAGTGAGAGTGAATGGAGAGAATTTATGTTAAAGACAAAATTCTACTCAGGATATGTGTCAGGCTTTGATATTAGTACAGACTACAGACAATTTAGCCACATTAGTGGAAATAATGCTGGGTGGTGCACATATTCAGGGGGTCCTTTTACCAAATTTCTGTTGCCTCCAAACACTAGTAGTCAAAATTACAGATGGTATTAACTCCTAAAAGTACGTAATGAGTTAAAAAAAAAAAAGGTTAAATATTGGATTTTTGTTTCCACACTTAGATTCAGAGAAGGTATTTTCATACGAAGTATTTTCTTCAGACAATGAGTGCAGTGGGAACAAAAGTAGAGATATCTTTCAAAAGAACCAGTTAACAACCAGCTATTCCAAAGTTATGCCAAATGCCTGCAGTAAAATTCCCAAAGCTATGAAAAAACTTACTTATTTTATGCTGTTTTTACCAGAATGAAATTCAGACTAATTTTGTTACAATTTAAGAGAACTTCAGATGAACTTGAAACCAATTACTGACCTCATTCAGTTTTATCATTGAACTTGGTCAGCTCCCAGCTTTACACAGATTTTTTTAATTTAATTTCATTTCAACAACAACAAAAAAAAAAAAGTAAATATTGTTCAAATATTTAAATAAAATGTTAGCATGGAATATTCTTCTGAAAATTTCTGGATATCATGATGCTTTCAGTCCTTGAAAGCTTCCAGAAGCAATATGTGTTCTTCTGTTATCATTCACTGTATTGCTGGAATATACAGAAAAAGATAGCCTAAGAATGCAATAGAACTGAGACCCTTTACCAGAACTGACTTTAATGAAAATGTTATTTAAAGTAATTTTACAGGACTTCAAATTCTGAACTGGAACAAAATGAATACAATCTACACATCAAGAACAAAAATACATCCATAAATAATCTAAATGTAAGATAGTTATATCCTTATTCTCCAGTCATGAAATTTTGTGCAAGTCTATTTGCATGAAAAGTATTTTCACTATTTTTCTATTTTCTCACCATTGAAAACCTAAAAAAATCTTCAAAAACTTCCAGGTGCAACTTATCTCTTAGAATATTTTGTGGGGGTTTTTTCCAAAATTACTAAGTTTACATTATTTTTTATTTATTTAGAAATGCTAATATATTAGCTAAGGAGATATAAAACAGTTAACATTTTTAAAATTACTTAAAATCCCAGTAAAAAAAGAAGAAATGGAAAATAAGAGAATCTAACAAAAAACCACACATGAAACTGCTAATTACCGTAAGATACTATCACTGGCAAAGAAGGCAGGAAATTATGGAACTTGTTAAGTCAATGATGATATTATTTATTAATCACTACAGCAGTTAGGAAAAAGGTGACTGCCCTGTCTAATTCAGATTTTATTTTTTTTCATTCTTCTTTAATTTTCCTTTAATGTGGTGAGGCCTGGCACGCCCAAAACATTTACACTATTCCAGAAACAGTTTCTAGGAGATATATAAAACTAATGATCCAAACTAAAAGGAATATCTATTAAATGGTAACATCAGTTGAGACAAATATGTCATTACTATGCTATATATATGCTGAAAGGGTCAAGTTACTTCGGTGGTCTCTAAAGTACTGGCATACATAGGAAATCTGGATTTATTTTTTTCTTTGTAATCGGGCTAATTTTAGGTAAACTTAATATGAAATAAGAACAGCTTTATTGCACTAGACTAACAGCCCACTTAGACCATTATTCTTTCTGCTATAGCATTGAAAAGAGATGCTAAGGAAAGTATTTTAAAGCACTTGACTTAATAAGATACTTTAAAACTTCTAAACTTATTTAGCTCATAGCCATGGTAGACATGGAAAATCTTTTCAGCTGATATATAGGACTTTTATGGAATGTTAACAGCTTGTTGAAATGAAGCTGCTGTTGATGAAGAAACTTTGAAAACTAGAAACAAAGGTGATTATTCAGCCTTGTCAAATATACATATCATGATACTGTCCATCATGTGTTGGCCATGTACGTGTAGAAACCAGTGAGGATTAACACACAGGCATTAACACTATGAAAGAGTGTAGACCTGGAGAGAGAGAGAGAGAACAAGAAGAGCTATCTGTCAAGATCCTAATTGTCTCACTTTAAAAACAGCTCCTGATTTGTGATTTATTCCATTCTGTCAAATAGTGAGCCAGTGCCTTAACTACTGATGTGAGGTTTCAAACCACTACAGGTTGTTATGTTTTGTTATACTTGAATGGTAAATCATAGTATATGGGGAAAAGAAATCTGTTGTACTTACTTCTGTCCTCTCCAGTTGTCTTGATCTTGAGCTTATGTAATACTTATCCTCTTCATGCCCTGGTTTTGCAGACTTCTGTCACACCTCCAGATTATCTGCCAGCTTGAGAAGGCCTAGAAGACTCAGATATCCTTCATAAGAAAGCTGCTACATACTTTGTCTATCCTCATCATGCTTTCTTGAACTCTTTCCAAGTTCTGCTGTATCTTTTCTGAGATGTAGTTCTTACGGAAAACTACAATCAGGAGTCAAAGTTCAGACAAATCTTGTAAATCCATAAGTGAAAGAATGATGTTCTTATTTTATTTTAAAATAATTCCTATGACTCAGCTTATTTTTTTGGTCACTAACTAGCACTGAACTGAGTATTTATAGACCAGCAATCTTGCATCTATGTGTTAATGCTCAACTCACAGACCAGTATTTCACACATGAAAACAGAATACTTTATTTTCTGTGTACCTCAAATTATAGTTATCTACACTAAATTTCATCTGTCATGTTGGCAATTTTCTCATATCGAGGACTTTAAAGAGTGTTTGAAGATGGATATACAATGTTTATCTGTACAAGAAGGTGTTTCCCCTAGGTCACTTCTTTCCTTTAGGAGTGCATTGTAATTTAACATGTTAAATTAATGGAAGGATTTTTTTCTTTCTTTTCCTCTGGACAGCCAAGGACCTAATTCTTTCAGACTAAGTCTCAGTCATCATTGTTCAATTGTTTTGTTTTGTTTTCTTCGGCTTCATTTGGTTTGATTTGGTTTGAATGATATATTTCTTTATCAGTGTTTACCACCTGACTGCAGCCACAGGCAATAAAAAGCCTGAAATGTCTGTTGTATGCACGTTACCTGCTCTTGTAAACCATTAAATTTGTTACTCATTATCATTACCAAATTTAAGAAAAGTAGTCAAGAAGGTTGAGTTTGCCCTCAGAAGAGGCCCTTTCTGAATGGGGCTACCTTCAAGCTCAGGCTCTGATTTCCTTCAGTGCTCTATAGAAAGACCCCTTCACAAGTCAGCATCTTGAGTTTTTTTTCTGGTGAAGCAAAAGGAAGAAAACAAAACAAAGGAAGCTTCTCCCTGCAGGCTTCTTGGTTACTCGATTTAGGCAGATATTTTGCACAGATGTTCTTGCTCTCAGCCAAGTTTTGAGCCATCAGGTCTTTAAGAGTCTTCCAACTGTTACTGCAGGGTCTGGTGATACCATCACACAGAATATAGGTCTTTAAATTAAATATGCCAAAGCGGATGTGTTATGCAGAGCAGAATAAAAATAAAATTATGACCACATATTTGCAAGAAAACAAGTTACCATAGTTTACTGCACCTTAGTTGGATGTTACTGGTTTTCAGCTGAGACACAATCAGTTTAACTTGGCGTTTACAAAATGCTTACAAAGGTCATATAATCAGGTACCACGCCTCAGCCAAGAAGTGGTAGCTTTTGAACATTTATTAGCATATGCTTATAATCTTGCATCAATAATGCAAGTGTACATTATAATACTCAACAGCCAAACCAATATCAAGCTGCTTTAGGGAAAAAAAAAAAAAATATAGCACTCATTTTAAGTATCTGCGTTAGAATGAGATAATTCATATCTTCTGTGTGCTTATTTTTCTTCATCCACTATGAAAAACATCCAGAAAACTTCTTCACAAACAACATTGACATTATACACATCTAGATTAGGACAGGTTCACTCTTGGTAAGGTTGCTTCTTACTGTAATAGTTTGCCTTTATTGATACTGAATTTCCTTCCTTAATCATAAAATCATAGAATGGTTTGAGTTGGAAGGGACCTTTCAAGGTCATGTTGTACAACCACCCTGCCATGGGTCTTCCTTATATCATCAAGTCGTAGAATCATAGAATCACAGAATGGTTTGGGTTGGAAGGGACCTTAAAGATCATCTAGTTCCAACCCCCTGCCATGGGCAGGGACACCTTCAACTAGATTAGGTTGCTCAAAGCCCCATCCAATCTGGCCTTGAACACTTCCAGGGATGGGGCATCCACAACTTCTCTGAGCAACTTGTTCCAGTGTCTCACCACCCTCACAGTAAAGAATTTCTTCCTAATATCTAATCTAAATCTACCCTCTTTCAGGCTGAAACCATTATCCCTTGTCCTTTCACTACAGTCCCTGATAAAGAGTCCCTCTCCATCTTTTCCATAGGCCCTTTGAAGTATTGGAAGGCAGCTATAAGGTCTCCTCAGAGCCTTCTGTCCTCCAGGCTGAACAATGCCAATTCTCTCAGTCTGTTGTCATCGGGGAGGTGCTCCAGCCCACTGATTATCTTTGTGGCCCTCTTCTGGACCCGCTTGAGCAGGTCCATGTCTTTCTGGTGTTGGGGTCCCCAGAGCTGAATGCAGTAGTCCAGGTGGGGTCTCACCAGCTGTCCAGACCTACTCGGTGGGACAAGAGGAGGTTGTTTTGAATCTCCACACAGCCACAAGGAGTAATGACAAGTATTCAAAGGTTCAGAATTCCAATTCTCTTTACTCAGTAACTTTGTTTAACATTGGCAACAACTGATAATTGCACTAAGAATGATAACCAAACTGAGAGTTGGCAAAGTACAATCCCAGTACTTATTAAAGGCAAACACAACCGCAACAAACTGTCTAAGGCAAATGCAACTGCAGCATCCCTTTAAGGAAAAGGTGGCTGCACGCTCCTTAAATGTGACCACAATGCTTAGACTTCTTCTTAGTTGAGAACAAGAGGAAGGAGGAAGGAGGAAAGAGAAAGGAAAGAGAGAAAGGAAAGAGAGAAAGGAAAGAGATAGAGTGTAAGATATCACCACCCTTGAATCCTGTGTTGGTAAGAAGCAGCTCGCAGGTAGATCCTCAGGCAGTGGGTGCACACAGTTTCTTCACCTTGTGGCCTTTTAAAGTCTCTATCCCCGCCTCTTAGAAAGAGACTAATAGGCCACTGCGAGCATGCGCGCTCTGAAAGGGGAACCTTCTAGAAATGAATCAAGGGACTACACTGGGACATGAGAAATTTTTGGCAAGATCTCTTTAAAAATGGCTTGGGGGTCTGGTGGCATCGGAGCATGCACACTTTGTGGCAAGGGTCCTTACCTCAGTGACTGATCATTGACTTCACCCGGTGCGCAGGTGCAGAACCAAAACATCACTGAGAGGGGATTCTGGCTCACAAGCAACCTAACCCACCTCTGCAGTATATGGTTCTTTTTTCCCCTCCCCTTTGTCTTGGTCAGGCAAGGTGAGTGTTTAAGACACTTTACAGCACCTCTGTAGCCCAATGCCACACCAGAGCAGAGTAGAGAGGAAGAATCACATCCCTCTACCTGCTGGCCACACTACTCTTGATGCAGCCCAGGATACAACTGGCTTTCTAGGCTGTGAGCACACATTGCTGGCTCATACTCAGTTTTTCATTCTCCAGCAGCCCCAAGTCCTTTTCCAAAGGGCTACTCTCAATCCACTCATTGCTCAGCCTGTGTCTGTGCTTGGGATTGCCCCAAAGCAAGTGCAGGACCTTGCACTTGGCCTTGTTGAACTTCATGAGGTTTGCAAGGGCCCATCTCTCAAGCCTGTCAAGGTCCCTTTGTGTTGCCTCCCTTCCCTCCCTTGTGTCGACTGCACCACACAGCTTGGTGTCATCAGCAAACTTGCTGAAGGTGCACCCAATCCCACTGTTCATGTTGCCAACAAAGATGTTAAACAGCACTGGTCCCAATATCAACCCTTGAGGTGCACCACTTGTCACCGGTCTCCAGTCAGACATCGAGCTGTTGACCATGACCCTGAGTGTGACTATCTAGCCAATTCCTGATCTACCAAGCGGTCCATCTGTCAAATCCACGTGTCTCCAGTTTAGAGACAAGGATGTAATGTGGGACAGTGTCAAATGCTTTGCACAAGTCCAGGTAGATGATGTTGGTTGCTCTTTCCTTATCCACCAATGCTGTAACTCGGTTGTAGAAGGCCACCAAATTTGTCAGGCACAATGTGCCCCTAGTGAAGCCATGTTGGCTGTCATCAGTCACCTCCATATTTTCCATGTGCCCTAGCACAGTTTCCAGGAGGATCCACTGCATGATCTTGCCAGATACAGAGGGGAGACTCATTGTCCTGTAGTTCCCTTGGTTTACCTTCTTTCCCTTTTTAAATATGGGGGTTATGTTTCCCCTTTTCCAGCCAGCAGGAACTTGGCCAAACTACCATGACTTTTCAAATATGATGGATAGTGGTTCAGCCACTTCATCTGCCATTCCCCTCAGGACTCGCGGATGCATCTCATCAGGGCCCATGGACTTGTGCACCTTCAGGCTCCTTAGATGGTGTCGAACCCGATCCTCTCCTGCAGTGGGTGGTTCTTCATTCTGCCAGACCCTGACTTTTCCCTCTTTGACTTGGGCAGTGTGGCTGGAGCACTTGCTGGTGAAGACTGAGGCAAGAAAGTCATTGAGTACCTCAGCCTTCTCCATATCCCAGGTAACCAGGTCTCTCATCTCCTTCCAGAGGGGGCCCACATTATCTCTAGTCTTCCTTTTGTCACCAACATCCCTATAGAAGTTTTTCTTCTTTGACGTCCCTGGCCAGATTTAATTCTATCAGAGTCTTGGCTTTCCTAACCTTATCCCTGGCTGCCTGGGTACTTTCTCTATATTCTTCCCAGGCTACCTGTCCTTGCTTCCACCCTCTGTAGACTCCCTTTTTGTGTTTGAATTTGTGCAGAAGCTCCTTGTTCATCCACACAGGCCTTCTGGTGTTTTTGCCTGACTTCCTCTTCACTGGAATGTATCGCTCCTGAGCTTGGAGGGGGTGATCTTTGAATATTGTTCTCCTGAAGTCCAGGCTAGTGAACTTGCTGTTTGCTGTCCTCGCTGCTCTCTCATAGTCAAGTAAATCAGTATCTCAAGATGGTTTTCCAGTCCTTCATCTGTTATTATATAGATAAGCTTTTATTATCAGTAGATTTTATTTCTCACTATTTCCTAGTTTTGGGTTTATTGGTTGGTTTGTTGTTTTGTTTTGTTTTGTTTTTTTCCTATCTAATTTATTAATATAGTAAAAGCACAAGTCCTAGCAGAATTTTCTCAGGTGAAATTTCCAATGTGAAATCTGTTAATTTATCCTTAGCCTTTACTTCCTATCTTTTCACCACAGGAGTAACATTCCATAATACCTTTTTCTTATTAAAAGCCTTTATGCCTAAAAGACTGCTAAAAACATTGACATTTTTTGTTTTCGTGCACATTAGATTAAATTATTTGCGTATACATTCATTCCATAAAAAAACGCAATAGGCATGATTTTGACCCAAACATGGTAAGATTTAAGAAGCAGCCTAGTTTTCCTTCAAAGGAATATGCTAGAAGACACCCATCTCTGTGTTTTATCAGAACACAGAAAAAGATCTAGACTGTAGTGACTATCTAAATGGAGAAAATTCAAATCTGCTTATTTGAAAAGTCCAAGTCAGCCTGGAGATAATGTAGTGATCATGGTGTGCTTACTTAGATGAGTTCAGGGATCTTCACTAAGATCCGTCTAATCAGATTGGAATTTAAGAATCTGTATTTTGGCAGAGAATTGTCTGGGTTTCAGGAGAAGACAATCAGGTTCAAATTCTAATGTCAGATAAGCAATATCCACATACTAGATCAATAATATCTATATACCTGTGTCTGAGTAGAAATTTAAATCCTTTGAACTAAGCAATACTCTTGTATAAATCATGAAGTTGACATTCTAGAAAATCTCCCAGTGGCTGCAATACATTCTGTGCCAGAGTAAGGACTTCAAAATTTGGCTTGCTGTGAGCATAAAGCAGACAGCTCACAGTTATAGAAGCAAGAACACTAATACCCCAGAAGCCAAGCATATTTGCATTAGCAATGACCAAATTCATAATGGCTTATTCTTTACAGCAGCAGTCGCCTAATTTATACAAATGTTAATAGACATTGACTTTCTGGTAGAAGTTTCAAAGGATAAAGTCACACAAAATCTTAATTCTGTTAATTTGTTAAACTGCAGAATGATAAAATATGTCTTAAATGGCTTCTGAATCATTGAGGAACTTAAGTTACTCAAGCAATGTGAGCCTAATCATTTTACCAGTGTGAACTAAACCAAAAAAGATTAAAAAAACTTTGTCTCTACAATACCAGCGACATTCACTGTATATCCAAAGCAGCTCACAGAATCTGAGTAGCATTGTTGACTATATCTAAGATAAATCTAAAATCACAAGCTAGATACATTTCTTTCCTTTTTTTTTTTTTTTGTACCCTCTGAAAGAATAATGAAGAAATAATTAAAAAAAAGAGAAATATTCTGCAATAATGTTTTGCAAAATAGATTGAAGTAACCTCCTGTTTCAACATTTAGATTTCTTTTTCGCTACTATGGCAGTTTATAGAAAACATTTCGATTTTCCTGACCAATTGGGGAATCACATACTAAGACTTTTTGGAAGATGACATAAGGATGAAGTAATTGACCAATAGGGGCCTCTGGAATCCAATTAGTGAAGAATGAGTAATCATAAATGACATCTCAGATATAATTCAGATGTATTAATTGGACCAACATGGGAACTATGTAAATAAAAATAAGTTATTTGGTATTTGCTACCACGGGAAAAAAATACAGAGATCATGGATACTTTCAGCAATTAATTACTTATCTTAAAGAGTAAAAGTCTGTGAAGTGGAAATCTCAGGAGCAGCAGATCACCAAAAGCTGTATGCTAAGTAGCCGCCAGCTGACTGACTTTTTCTTTGCAGCTGCCTTTGACCTTGCAATATATTTTTTTAAGGTTTCAGTGTGAAGAGAAAGATAAAAAAACATATTTTTAATTAAATTCACACAAGTGAAGCAAAAAAATGTAGAGTGTGAATTTTTCATCAGTTTACAAAAGTGATGAATCTATTGCCAGGTCATTATTTTGACCACTGGACACCAAGGAAAATCACATAATGACATAGGAGTAAATGTACCATGAACTCTTGTAAATGTGTAAACCAATTAACTTTAAGGTATATACTTCTGATCTATAACCCATTTGAGAGGAAATGCAGTCAGAACTAAACGTTTTGCAGTAAAGGCTGTCTACATAAAGACCTGTTATATCTAATGTTTAACGTGCAAGAAGTATTTGTTAATAAATCACAGAATCATAGAATGCATTAAATGAGAAATTAAAATAAATGTGTTGCATGAAAAATCAAGGTCTTATTTCAGGTAGTGATGAAATACAGTTCAAAGTCCAATTAAACATATAAAATTAGAAAGGGGTCAAACATATTATAATATAAACACCAATATTTGTGTTCAATTGAAATAGCATCAACTAAAACTGTGGACCGTCTCACAGAATTAAAAGCAGGTTTTTGTTTCTACTGGATTTTTCTTCTGTTTTCTCTTGCTCTAGTGTGAAAATAGCACCCACAGGAAAAGAAAGAGATTCAAATTGACAAGTATGGTCAGTTATTTTGGCCATGGCTGACTCATAAATAAAACTGTGAATCAGGTATCTTGACAGCAGTGTGATTTTTGAAGGTGATCTGCTCTTTTAAGCTGAAAGGCAATTTCTGTTTTAACTGACCTATTGATAAGAACTGAAATGGAAAAACATACCTTATTAGCCTATTTGACTGCCAGATCAGCACCACTTCCTAGAAAACGTTTTTGAGATGACGTTATTGTGAGGTTGTGACGCTGGTGATTCATACCTTTTATTTTCACTATGGTCCCCAGTGACTTGATCTCTGCATAGAAAGGTTCCTAAGCTAATAAGAATGCAAAGTATGCACCAGTAGTTCAGAAGTCATCTTCATACATACCTTATGCTGATTGTGTCAATAACTTTATAGGAAGACAAGAAAGTCAGCACTATAGAGAGGTTCCTTACTCTTCTGTATGCTCTGTTCTTCAAAAGGCACAGGCTTCAAATAACAGGTCAGGTTAACTTCTGAGAGGTATTTTCAGCAACACCACTCTTTTCACAGTGAACCATGTTTAGACATATTTTGACAATATTTCCAGCTGTACAGATAAATCATGTTGATCATTTATTTATCTTCCAGGGCAATACAATATATGCCACCAAGGATATTAGCACAACTGTCATTTACCAGGCCTCTCAGTATGACTCCTCTGCGGTTCTCAGCTTCTACAGATTGCAACAATATACTTGCTCACAGAATGAAGCAGATGTGACCAGACCGTGTGTTCTTTAATCTCACTCACTGTAAAGTGGTGGATTAGCTTTGAAGAGATCTTGTTGGCTTCTGAAGTCTTTTAACAATGTAGAATGGCAAGATGCAATACTTCTCTGAAATAATTCTAACAGGGATTTAGGTTGGTAAACCAAATGCTGAAAGGCATTTTATAACCCAAGGTTAAAAACAAAGAACTTTTTTTATAGGGAATTTACAAGATGCAGAAGTTAATCTCACAGGACATTCATTTGCCTGACCTATTAACACACCATAAAAATAAATCATAAAGGATTTTATTTGAATCACAGAAAAGGTTGAGGTTGGAAGGGACCTCTGGAGGTCATCTGGTCCAACCTGGCTGCTCAAGCAGGGTCACCTAGAGCTAGTTGCCCAGGACCATGTCCAGAAAGCTTTTGAATATCTCTGAGGAGGGAGACTCCACAACATTTCTGGGCAACCTGTGCCAGGACTCAGTCACCCACACAGTGAAAAAGTATTTCCTGACGTTCACACAGAATGTCCTATGTTTCAGTTTGTGCCTATTGCATCTGGTCCTGTCACTGGACACCACTGAGAAAAGACTGGGTCTGTCCTATTTGCACACTCCCTTCAGGTATTTATACACCATACCCCCCTGCGCCTTCTCTCCTCTGTGCTGACCAGTCCTGGCTCTCTCAGCATTTCCTCATCAGAGAGACACATCAGCCCCTTTATCATCTTTGTGACTCTTCGTTGGACTTGCTTCAGTATGTTCACGGCACTCTTGTGCTGGGACAGTACTCCAGGTGTGGCCTCGCCAGCACTGAGGAGAGAGGAAGGATCACTTCCTACAGCCTGATGGCAATACTTTGCCTAACGTAACTCAGGAAACCATTCGCCTTCTTTGTGGCAAGGGCACACTGCTGTCTCATGTTCAACTTGCTGTCCATCAGGTCCCAAAAAGGCCTTTTCTGCAAATCTACTTTCTAGTTATTTGGCCCCCAACATATAGTGATGCCTGGGGTTGTTCCTTCCCAGGTTCAGGACTTTGCACTTCTTGTTGAAATTTGTGAGACTCCTGTCAGCCCATTTCTCCAGCCTGTTGAGGTCCCTCTGGATGGCAGCACAACCTTTGACATATCAGCCATTCCTCCCAGTTCGGTGTCATCAGCAAACTTGCTGAGGGCACACTGTCCCTTCATCCATTAATGAAGATGCTGAACAGGATTGGAGCAAGTTCACAAAGGGAAAATCTTGTTTAACTAATTTGATGTCATTCTATGTTAAGGTCACCCACTTAGTCGGTAAAGGGGAGGAGGCAGATGTAGTTTTTCTGGATTTTACTAAGGCTTTTGATACTGTCCCTCACAGCATCCTTCTGGACAAGTTGTCCAACTGTGGGATGAGCAGGTTCATGATGTGCTGGGTGAAGAGCTGGAGGAACAGCAGGGCTCAAAGGGTTGTGGTTAATGGAGATACATGTGGCTGGTGACTGGTCAATTCTAAGGCCAGTTCTGTTCAATATATTTATCAACGATCTGGATGCAGGATTTGAATGCACCATTAGCAAGATTGCTGATGATACTAAACTAAGAAATGCTGTTGACTCTCTTGAGGGACAAGAGGCCTTGCAGAGAGATCAAGATAGATTCCAGCATCGTGCTATGATTAATGGGATGAAATTTAACAAGTTGAAATGCCAGATTATGTACCTACAACAGAGTAATGCTGGGCACAAGTATAAATTGGAAAAAGAGTGGCTGGAGAGCAGCCCTGCAAAAAGGGATCTGGGGGTGCTGGTCGACAGCAGGCTCCATATGAACCAGCAGTGTGCCCTGGCAGCCCAGAGTGAAAACTGCATCCTGGGGTGCATCAAACACAGCATAACCAGCCAGTCAAAAGACATGATTATCCTGCCACCATTTATCATTGGTGTGGCCTCAACTTGAGTACTGTGTGCAGTTCTGGGCCCCACAGTTTAAGAAGGATGTAAAGATCCTTGAATGCGTCCAGAGAAGGGCAACAAAGTGAAAGGGCTGGAAAGAATGTTCTATGAGGAATGTCTGGGGATTTTGGGCTTGTCTAGTTTGGAGAAAAGGAGGCTGAGGGTCAACCTTGTTACTCTATACAGCTTCCTGGAGAGGGGACATGGAGAGGGAGGTGCTGATCTATTCTCCCTAGTAACAGATTGCATGGGAATTCTTCAAAGCTGCTCCAGGGTATGTTTAGACTGGACACAGGAAACATTTCTTTACTGAGAGGGTGGTCAAACAGTAGAACAGGCGTACTAGAGACATGATCAGTGCCCCAAGTCTGTCAGTCTTTAAGGGGTATTTGGACAATGCCCTTCTGTTGTGCTTTGAGACCACCCAGCCAGCAACAAGGAACCACGCAGCCACTCGCACAACCCTACCTCCTCCCCTGAGGGATGAGGAGGAGAAAATACAACCAAAAGGCTCCAGGGTCAAGACAAAAGGACAAGAAAGGCTCACTCATCAGTTATGGTCACAGGCACAAGACAGACTCAACTTGGGAATAGCAATGTCAATTTAATGAACAACCACTACCACGAAAGATAATGACAAATACAACCAGGTCTTAAAAACACACCTTCCCCTCACCCCTCCCTTCTTCCCAGGCTCAGCTCTGTTACTCTTTCCCCCCAGCAGCGCAGGGGACAGGGAATGGGCGTTACAGTCCATCCCGCACAAGGTGTCTCTGTGCTCCTTCCTCCCCAGGGAGAGGAGTCGTCGCAGCCCTCCCCTGCCCCACCGCGGGGTCCCTCTCCCGGCAGACAGCCCTCTACCAACTGCTCCAACGGGAGTCCTTCCCACGGGGCCGCAGCTCCCCAGAACCGCCCCAGCGCGGGTCCCTCCCGGGGCTGCCACCCTCCCATCAATGGGCTGCTCCAGCACGGGCTGCCTTGGAGTCACGGCTGCTTCGGGCCCGGTCCCTGCTCCTCCGGCCTGGGGTCCTCCGCGGGCTGCAGGCCAACCTCTGGGCCACCGCTGATCTCCAGGGGCTGCAGGGGCTCAGACGCCACCCCACCGTGGGCCACAGGGGAACCTCTGCTCCGGCACAGCTCCCGCTCTCCTTCCTCGCTGACCTGGGTGTCTGCAGGGCTGTTTCTCTTACATCCCCCTCCTCTCTTCCCCAACAAAGAACCAGGAATAAAGAACTCACTCAATAGGTTCTTTTAAAGAGAGTTATTAGCAGGGGCACCGATTGGCCTGTCCTTGACCAGAGGCAGATATGAAATCGGAGCCAGAGGGCAGAGCTTCTAGAAGTCTCTTACAGGAGCCACCTCTGTAGCCCCCTCCTCTGCCACCAAAACCCTGCCAAACACCAAACACCACACCTTAGTAACATGCTTTAACTTTTGGTCAGCCCTTAATTGGTCAGGCAGTTGGACTATGCCATCATCGTAGGTCACTACCAACTGAAATAGTCTATTCGGTTCTCTTCTAAGTATTGATCCCTGGGATACACTGCTAGTTACTGGCTTCCAACTAGACCTTTCTCCAGTGACCACTCTCTGGGCTCAGTCATTCAGGTAGTTTTCAATATACCTCACTGTCTGCTTATCCAGCCACCCTTCATCAGTGTCTCTACAAGCATCTTGTAGTATACAGTGTTGAAAAACTTAGTGAAGTCAACGTAGACAGTATCTGTTGTTGTCCCCTAGTCTACCAAGCTAGCCCTCTCATTGTAGAAGTTTATCAAGTTGGTCAAGCATCACTCCCATTGGTGAAGCCATGCTGACTACTCCTGGTGATTTTCTTGTAATTCACATGCCTGGAAATGGTTCCCAGGATTAGTTGTCTCTTCACCTTCACAGGGAATGAGATGAGGCTGCCTGGCCTGTAGCTTGTTGGGTCCTTTGCCCTTTATGAAAACACCAGTGATACTTTGTTTCCTCCAACCTTCAAGCACTGCTCCCAGTGTCCACGATCTGTCAAAGATTCTCAAGTGGCCCCTCAATGACATCAGCCAGCTCCTTCAGTACTTGTGGGTACATCTTACCAGGGCCCATGGATTTATACGTGTCCAGTTTGTTTAAGTATTCCCTGACCTGAACCTCTTCTACATCCTAAGTCTTCCTTCCTACAGTCTTTCCCTCTGGTCTCTGGGGCCTTGGATCTCTTAAGGTCAGTCTTCCTAATAAGGCCTGTGGCAAAAAAGGCATTCAGTACAACAGTCTTTTGCATGTCCTGTGTCACCATTGCCACTGCCTCATCCAGCAACAGGCCCACATTTTCCCTAGTATTGTTTTTGTTAGTTATGTACTTTTAGAAACACTTCTTGTTGACTTCGACAACCCTTGCCAAGTTCAATTCCAGGTGGGCTTTGGCTTTCCTAACCTTATCCTGCATGCTAGATTCCTTTCAGTTTACCTGCCCCTGCTTCTGCCTTTTGTATACTCCCTTTTTACTTTTTACTTTTGTTAGGAGATCCTTGTTCATCCAGATAGGGCTCCTGGCATTTTTGCCTCATTTCCTGCTTGTTGAGATGGACTGCTTGTGAGGTTAGTTATTTTTGTGATATTGTAGACCTTTAAACACTGTGACATGGTGTAGAATCATCATTTCATTATTCCCTTTTTTTTTTTTTTCAGACTATATTTTATAAGATACAAAGTCTGGTTTTCCATTTTATATGCAATAATCATCTATCAACATGGATTTAATCTTCTATAAGAACAAAATCAAAAGACATAATGAAATATTTTGATTCAGGTCACTTGGACATTAATTGTGTCCCATGTGTGGCTACAGGCCTCAAGAGAGTTATTACTCAAATGACATAAGCCTGCTCTCCTCTATGGGACAGACGTTGTAGCTGGATAATTCATATCAATTCTCTGTGATAATCACAATGCATAAATTTAACTACCCCTGTTCAACCAAATAGTCTCTTCCTCTCTAACTTCTGTCCTTGGAGAAAGTTGCATGAGTATAAATGAATGCTGAAAAGTCCTGGGAGAAGCTACACGACACTGAACTGAACCTGTTGAACAGTGTCTTGATACAAAATTAAACATTTCACTGTATTTTTTCTACTAGAAAAATAAGCTAAAATTGTTTGAAAAATTAAAATAGCATTACAGCTGCAGGGTAGATGTCCTGTTTATGAAGTATTCTTGGTGTACACAATCCGAAGGGAACTGCATGTTTTAATCAGAAGTCAGATTACAGAATGGGTTTCTTTTCTTAAAAAAGTCTCTCCCCTCCCAATATTCCTAGCCTTTTAGTCTTCAACTCTTAATTCTTCTATGGAGATTTGCAGTTTAAAATACCTTCTTGATATCCTGAATTGTTCACTGCAACAGTATGAATATTCATATAACAACAGCATATGATGTTTTTTGTTGTGGATGACCATATTACCCTCATAACACCAAATACATTTAGATTGACATAGAGAAGAAGAAAATATTAGGGTTTTTTCTTTTTTTTAAAATCCTTCCTTACAGTCCAGCAGTGCTGAAATACAGATAATGAGCAAAACAAGTTATATTCCTTAATTTAAATAATGCTAGTAATTATTTACCGTCACAGATGGGATGATGTCAATTTATGGGAACATATTGTCTATCCGAGAACAGTACAGGTTTATGTAGCAGGTCCAGTCACATCACTGTGTTATTAATTCCATACAGAAAATGTTTTCTGTGACAAGTTTTTGCTTTTATATTGTTTATGTGAATAAAATTAACACTTTTTTTTTTTTTTTGAGAAATTACAAATGTTATTTAAAAACCAGAACAACAAAGAAACCTAGGTAGAGTCCAGGTGCCTTCTTCAATGAGTGCAAGTAATAGAATTCCTACCCGCTTTCCTGGAGATTTTTGGGTGAGCTACAGAAACACAGTTTCAGCAACAAAGCCAACTTAATTTAGATCCCATTTGTCCTGGTTTGGGCTAAACCAGAACTAATTCTGTTTTAGTGCTTTAACTTTTCAGTTAAGTCTCTTCTAACTAACGGCACTTTCTGAAAGAACAGCAGTTTTTCCAGACAGTGACTGCTTCTGGCAGTGATAAGGCCTGATGTTTATAGTTCATACCAAGGAATGGTGTGCAGAGAGGCCCTTGCTTATACTTGCTCTTACAGCGACCAAGGTTACTGCTCAATCTTGTACTCCGTGTTGGGGTGCCGGGAGTGAAAAGGGTCGCAAGCACAAAAAAGTTCACACCTGCAGGGAGGAGCAAACCAGACAGGTGACCCAAAACTGACCAACAGAGTATTACATCCCCTGTACGTCACATTCAATATAAAGCTGAGAGATCATGAGGGTCTCTCTTCTTCAATGGCCGACATCTGAGGAGGACTCTCTCTGTTCTTCTGTCTTCAATCCTGATCCGTACATCCCTGAATCCAGTGCCTGAGTCGAACTCCTGCATCCCGGTCCCGTCTGCTGCTGAGTGTCCAGCCTGGGACTGCCCCAGTGCCAGCCCTGCAGTGTCGGTGGTGATGTATCGTCATCAGGGTGGGGGGAGTTTGGTTCGGTATTGGTGTCATATCTATTTGTATATATTTGTACATACTGTATAAATGTCATTATTTCCTTATTCTTATTATTATATTTTCTCTTATTGTTATTGTTTCATTAAAGCTGTTTTCTTTTCCAAACCGTAAAGTCTCTCTCCCTTGTTCTCTCTCCTTTTCCCTTTTGGGAGGGGAGAGGGGTTAATAGAGAGTGTCTGTCATTTGTTAGTGGCTGGCACAGCCTCAACCCGTGACACCATTCTTTGCCCTCTTACTCCTTGCTATTATTTCCTACTCAAAGTGGTGCAGTGCTCTACTGATTCAG
Source organism: Leptosomus discolor (assembly GCF_034619465.1). NCBI lineage: Eukaryota > Metazoa > Chordata > Aves > Leptosomiformes > Leptosomidae > Leptosomus > Leptosomus discolor. Next base: position 42,232,124 of record NC_141391.1, on the reverse strand, counting down.
TTACAGTGCTGTGGTGTGCTGTCTGTGGGCTGCAAAGCAAACCAGAGCACAGAAAAGATTTATATAAGTACTGTCAGAGGGGAGAGAGGAAATGGGAGGTTACTTTTCGTACAGATCATAATGGTTAATACTACCAATAATTAATTATATTAATTAGAATAATAATTAACAGAACAAGCTAAAGTCTAGCCACCCAATATCCCTATGGTATCATGAACTAAAGTTATAGACTGATTTACACTTAACTAATACGGGTTTTCAAAAGCACATTAGTATTATCAGGATTTTGTGGTTTGCATGCATCTCTAATATTAATGTTTTACTCCAAAGTAAAAGCTCTTCACGTATCTTCTGAATATGAAATACAGTCAAATTGCTCAGAAATTGTGAACTGTCTTGAGAATTCTGTCAATAAAAGTCAACTGCAAACATAACTGCTGGGTCTGTAAGGTTCATGACCACATCTAAACAGACTAATTGATGAGTTTAATACCAGTGGATATATCGAAAATGTCTCCACTAGAATAATTTACATATAAACACTTATATATATATTTCTATTAACATTGTCTATGGGAACCTAAAAAGAATATTAAGTTACCAATTTATAGCAATAAATTAATCCTTTGAGTGGTTCTTATTGCCACAGTATATTCAGTCCACTGGGAAACGTATTCGTATTCTTTCTTGATGTACATCCAAATTATACATAAACATTAGATAATGAGAGTCACATGGTACAGACCCTCCAAATTACAGCTGTGTGAACAGCAGCTACTTTTTCTGCCAGTGCTACTTGCAGACTAAACCTGTGAATTTCTTTACTATCAAATATGAAAATTGCACATTTGCTGATAAGCTCTTGAGCAACCTCAATTTTTGTCATTTAAATATATGATTTAGAATGTCTGCCTGTAGCATGGTTATTGGAAACAGTATTTAGTGAATAGGATATTAATTACTTAATTTTACACATACTCAAACACTTCAGAAGATATTCTTGCATTGTTTCTAAACATCATAGGCTGTCAGAATAAACAATTTCAAGGACTTGCTATTAAGTTCTCTTCTTTGTTCTAAACATTTATTGTATCATTACCAGTTGAGCTCATTTTCTCCAACAGATAGCATAATGAATTGTTACTGAAATCATCCATTTCAGTGTTAGTTAATGGGGACTAATTATTGTGCCATCTATGCTGATTATGACATTGCCGATGGAACAGAACATGCTTTTGAATAAAACAGCTTCTTTTCTTCACTGCCTTATACCTTCTTCCCCTCTTATCTCAGCTCTATCTCACTTGTGTCTGTGATAGTCTCTTGTATGTTCCAAATAAAGAATACAAAGTGGCAGAAATTGACACTCCCCCAACTTTAGTAGCATTAGGAAGATACTGCTGACAAACATTGACCCCCTAGTTAAATTTCTTTTCAATAATCTGCTGTGGCGATCCAGATGAGCATTTTTAGTAAGCTAGGTTGTGTTCTGTCCTTTTCTACCAGATCTTTAGGGAAATGTCAACAGCGCAGGTTCTTTCTTTTTCATGTCATCATGATGATGAAACTCCCTCCTCTCACTGCAGTTACATGGAATGAGTTGTGGAGGACTGAAAGAATACAAAGGACAAAAGCAGCCACAGAAAACAGTTTTGCACATTGTGGTGTAACATTGCAGCTTCTTGAAAAGTATGTCTCTGACACCATGGAAAACTGAACAGTGTTCTTAATACAGATATTCCTCAGAGAAGTCTTTTAACTTGAACATAATCACATCAGTAATCTCTCTTCTGTCTCCTTTGTTAAATCTGAGAGAAAAGACTTACTGAAAATGCAACATTTTCAAGTGTTCTAATTTTCCCAAGGTCATTTTAGGAAATTGAAATAATTAAACTGTACACAGTGACATGCTGCTTGATTATCTTTTTAACATCTCATCAGTGTTCTTTAGTGATTTACATTTTTCACTACCTGTTCCTTTTTAAGTTATAGCATCCATTGTTTTGCTTTCCATATTTTGAGATTTTGCTTCATTATATTGAGATAGAGTCAGAGGCAAGGAGTAAAGGTGAATTAAAAACCAGTCCTTGATAATCATGAAGACATGATCTTCATTCCATCCCTTGACAAATCTGCTCATACATTCATGCAAAATGTGCAAAGAGATATAGTTGGTGGAAAAAAATGTGGCTAGCAGTACTTTTTTTTTTCTTCATGCTCGTAATCCCATGGCATTTCACAGACAAGAGTGATGAATTACCATCAACGCAAGACAGCTTTTTGATGTGTCCTCTTGCACATGAAAAACTGGGCTGAGACCACCTGAACTCATTTCTCTTGAGATTTTCAACAAGTATAAAAAATGGTTTTGTTTTGGACTTGGTAGGCCTCAGAAATGAAAATGCCAGTATGTCGAGGACAACACATCAATCTAATTTGCTACCTGCTTTCCCAATCCTGTTCTTTCCCTAGTGAAATTGCTGCACAGTATGTGATACAACATCAGCTGTATTCCGCTACTAAGCTATAGTTCTTTTCGGGAAGTGAATATTTGTCTTTCAGAAACAAGCTTCAATTGCAAACGTTGTAGGTGAAAACAACTAGTGAAATAGTAATTTATTAATTTTAAAGTCATTTGGGGAACCTGTTTAATTAAAAGAGAGATGCATAATGGGATGAGGAGCTATAGTTAAATCAGCTTTTGCTAAAGAACAATTTGATATTTTACAGCGGGACGATTCTGCTTTACTGTTTCCCTGTCTAAAAAGAAAAAAAAAAACCCAAACCAAATGTTAAAAAAAAAAAAAGGTTTAGTTAAAGTACCTTACAGGAAAGAAGTTTGGGAACTGTGGCTACATGCAAATATTTTTTCTACTTACTTTCATTCAGCTGAATGACAAGAATGATTTCTGGTGCCTCCTGATTGGAACAGGCATACCGGAAATAGGATTTTCCAGAGCACACAGGATCAGTACAGAAGAAGAATTTCTAGAGTACGAAAAGGTTACACAGTTTCTCATTTCTATACAAGGATTCTTTGGATAACAGCAGCATTTATATCCAAATTTTTAAATTCTTTGAGAATTAACAAAAGTCTAGACTTCCTTTACTTAAATGTGTTTATAAAAGTATTCTCTTTCTGAGTACATGGTAACACCTATTATCAGCTAACTTCATGGAGTGTCGTGGTTTAAGGCTACCCAGCTGGCTCCAAAAGTACCAAGCAGCCACTTGATCACACCCACCCTGAGGGATGGGGAGGAGAAAATATAACCAAAAAGGCAGACAAAGGACAGGGAGGGCTCACTCACCAGTTACGGTCACTGGGAAAACACAAACTCAACTTGGGGATAACAACATACATTTGATACAAAACAACCACCACCAGCAAGCATAATGAGAGATATAACCAGGTCTTAAATACAACAAACCTTCCCCTGCCCCTTTGGTCTTCCCAGGCTCAGCTCTGCTCCCTCTTCCCCCCCCAGCAGCGCAGGGGGCAGGGAATGGGGGTCACAGTCCGTCCGGCACAAGGTGTCTCTGCTGCTCCTTCCTCCTCAGGGAGAGGGGCCCTCGCAGCCCTCCCCTGCCCCACCGGGGGGTCCCTCTCACGGCAGACAGCCCTCCACCCACTGCTCCAACGGGAGTCCTTCCCGCGGGGCCGCAGCTCCCCACAAACCGCCCCAGCGCGGGTCCCTCCCGGGGCTGCCGCCCTCCCACCGACGGGCGGCTCCAGCGCGGGCTGCCTCGGAGTCACGGCTGCTTCGGGCCCGGTCCCTGCTCCTCCGGCCCAGGGCCCTCCGCGGGCTGCAGGCCAACCTCTGGGCCACCGCTGATCTCCAGGGGCTGCAGGGGCTCAGCCACCACCCCACCATGGGCTGCAGGAGAACCTCTGCTCCGGCACACCTCCCCCTCTCCTTCCTCACTGACCTGGGTGTCCACAGGGCTGTCTCTCTCCCATCCCCTTTCGCTCACCAACACAAACAGAACACACAGACACAATCAACTGCTTCTTTCACTATTAAATAGTTATTCACAGAAGTGCCATTGGTCTGGCCTTGCCCAGAGGCAGATCTGACATTGGAGCCAGGGGGGAGCTTCTCGAAGCCTCTTATAGGATCCACCTCTGTAGCCCCCTCCCCCGCTACCAAAACCGTGCCAAAATCTTTCCAGACACCAAACCACCACATGGAGTGACAATACATGACAAGTCCCACGATCAGTGCTAATAAAATTCTTCATCTCTGTTTCTTAGGCTTCTTACACTCCTATTTCAGTATATCGCAATACTCTTAGTCTTTAGGATCAATAAAACTTAGGGGTATTCCGTGTATGATTGGTTTTTTGCATGTGTGCATATACAAGGTAAGGTGTCTAGTCTACTAATATTACAAATTTTAACTTGTTATGCATTAGTTCAGCTCCACTAAAATGAGGTTATATTGCCATATATTCTTATACGCTAACTTTGCAGTGCACCATGATACATACAAAATATTACATAGAAAGGCTTCATTTTATCATTATTTCCTTGTGTCCTAATTATCTGTCAAGTTATCCAAGAATATTACAGTTAACTTCTATTAGTAGAAGACATCCACATTTGATTGACTATAGTTAGACTAGATCACTTTTATCTTATTAATTTACTGAGGAAATATTGATCTTTACTGAGGTGAATAACACCATTTATTATCCAATGGGATAATATTTGGCTTCAAATATTGGCTTCCTGGGAAAACATTTCTTCATATTCACTGAAATACATAGTACAGATGCATCTGAGCCTGACTGCATCTATCATAAGGATTAACACCAGGCCTTTGTGGGAGAGCGTAACACCACAAGTTATTGTAGAAAGCACGACACAAATGAACACTGTAGCATGAATCCCACACCTGATGAAAGATTTCTTGTAATCAGCTGAAGGCATGTGTTGAAAGCATACTGCAATACTCTTCTGAGTATAAGTAAAATGGAAACTGTTGATAAATCATATGAGTTGTACAAGATGAACAACAATTCTAACTCAAATAATTTATAGATGGTTGGTATAAACATACTGGTAAGTGCAGACTATTGCAAAACAAGAAGATATTAAAAACAGGCTGTATGTCACAGCATTACTTCCAGCTAATGGAGAGAAAAATCATCCTATTGTATTTAAAGTAACAATTCTTCTAATTCGACACCTAAATAAGTTCAATCAAAGAAATTAAACTTTATTACACTTTTACATTTTCTGTAACTGCTAAATCGAATGGGCTGTAGCCTCAGCTTGCCTAAATGAGTATGTCCATGACAATGTTACACTTACAGATACTGAGACATACAGCTGACCAGGCAACAAAAGATAACTATGGTAAAAGAGATTCATAGAATCATATCATAGAGTCATAGACAGGTTTGGGTTGGAAGGGACCTTAAAGATCATCTAGTTCCAATGCCCCTGCCATGGCAGGGACACCTCCCACTAGACCAGGTTGCTCAAGGCTCCATCCAACCTGGTCTCGAACACTTTCAGGGATGGAGCATCCACAACTTCCTTAGGCAATCTGTTCCATTGTCTCACCACCCTCAGGGTGAGGAACTTCTTCCTTGTATCTAGTCTAAACCTGCCCTTTCCCAGCTTCCAACCATTTAGTTACTTAGGTTATTAGTCAATCAAGACTATGAAGCACTCAACAACCTAAGATCCTGTAAGGAATCTAAGCTGCTCAATTGAGAGTTAAGTGTAAACTGAAAGTATCTATATCAACTGAAATGCTGAAATCCCTTCTCATCTGCACCCCACGGGAGCTATTTCTTCACAAGAACTTGCTGTACCTCTTCCGATTCTTCAAGATCCATAAATTCGTGTTTCTGCACAAGCCCAGCTTTTTTAATAAAAATCAGATTTATTAAAGCCTGACAAATAATCCAATATTATTGAATTAAGAGTTGTCCTGCAAACAAATACTAGAGATCTATCTCTTGAGCTGCTTTGATTTGTATAGCACGTTTATTTTTTACTTGAAAATCTCCTGCATGCTTACAGTTCTGTGTTCTGCTTTTGTCTCAGGCTGTGGTATCAGTGTAACTAGATGTCCTTGGGAACAAAAACCTATGTGTTTGCTTGTTGAATAGATATTGTCCTTACACATCCAAGCACAAACAATTTCCACACAGGGTATGGTGGCAGCAGATGGTATCAGGGCAGTGGCCTCTTACAGAAGAGTCAAACTCACAGTGTGTCCACAGTAAAGTTGCTCAGTTTCCTAAGACAATTTAAGTCTGTATCTTTCACTGCCCTAGAGGCAGGTTTAACTATCAAGCTAATGTGTTGCTATATTTTCTCTGGTTAAAGCCTTATTTTATGAGGCAATGAGTGGCTCTCGCATGCTGCTGAGATGCCACAACATCAGTCAGAGTTCAAAATACTCAGCAGCTAACAACAGATACTCAGAAACTTCCTGACTGGGACAGAATTTCAGCTCCTATTTACAAAAATGCCTGTGTGAGTGAAAGCAAATTACTAGTCACATAAAGCAAGCATTTTTCTTGCTGTGAAAAATAGATACAAATACAAATGGCATTTGAAAACACTCCTGTGTATGCACCCCTGAGTCTTTATTCTCAGAGTAAAACTGCTTGAATGAAATAGGACCTAGATTGGGTGAAACAATGTGTTTCTTTAGATGAGATTTAAAATTTCCAGTGAGAACACAGATAATCCAGTTATCTGATTTACAAGCACATTATCCATTTGATCAAACTACTATATGCTTAAGGATATACATAATAAAGTATGGACAGATATACATCCTCACAGCTCACTGAGTTCACATCTTTCCTTTCATATCCAATTTATCATCTGAACCTAGACATGTGCAGAATTATTGTTTTTCTTATTTTGAAACGTACCAAACAGTAAAGAGTTTTATACAACTCTTGACAGTTACGGTTTTGTGTCTCCTGTCACATATCATAGAGTAAATTACAGCACAGATGAAGCTTAGTAAATAATTATAATAATTATTGTATCCACAACAGATTTCATCTAGGTCTTATTATGCCTGCAGCATGGAAACTTCTTTTCGTTGCATAGTTAATATTCTACACTGTCGTTCTCAGCATCTGAGGTCATATAAAAAGCTTCTTAGAACCATTACCTTTTCTACAGAAAAAAAGCTATAAGCTATAGTATTTCTTGCCCTTCTGTTTGCAAGATAACCTTCCTAATATAGTCTCAAAATTCAATAGCCCTTATTCAGATAAGAAGTCCTGCTGAAGTCCATGGAATTAATAGTAAAGACTAAGTCATAACTAGGCTTATTAACATTTCATTTAATGAGTAAATGCTGATAAACTTTTTTAAAAAATTCTTTAAGGGAAAAAATAATACACTTTAGTGAAAAAATCACAACAAATCCTTACAAGTGAAAGATCAGAAGAATATAATGGCTGATCTCTCTCCAACCTGAAATGTATCAAATGCAGCCTTCTGTAGGTTCAAAGGAGACAGGCAGGACTACAGATGTGAGGAGAGTGTGGAAGGATGAGGCTTAAGCTAAGGCATTTCAGGCAGAGTAAGCTGTGAAAAAGGGACACCTGAAAGTAACAATTGTAAACAAGGGCAAATGATGGCAAAAAATTGAACTGACAATTTTCTGTAAAAATAGAAAGTTTGAATTACTAATATTATTACGATACATCTTAACGGAAACAGATACCCCATTTTTCATCTATATACTGCAGACCTGAAGTGCTCCAACACAGCACTTCTACGTGGCCCCTTTTACCCTCAATCCCAGCAAGACCTACTTGGGAGAGCTGGAGATGAGAGCTGTAGTCCTTCACTCAGTACCAGGTGGAGCTGAAAGCAGACACCTGCAAGGCAATAGTGGCCAATAGCTGCAAGACTTATCCACCCAGAAGTGGTCTGCTTTATTGGAAATACATAGCTGCTTTCCTTCCCAACGACCTTCAGGGAGCCTATCTATAAAAATAAAACTTGTTATATGCCAGGAGCACAGCCAGTCAGAGGGGCTGATTTATGCGTTGGGACAAAACCAAGGAATTTCAGAAAACGAGAAGCTGACATTTTTAGTATCAAATTTAGCAGTTTGAAAATTTGGTTGTAACTTCCACTTGCTAAATATAAAAATTGCAGCATCATCAGATAGTGGGTCTGATCCAATTACCTTGGAAATCAATGAGTGTCTTCCTTTTTACTCCAGCTGAATTGGTGCTAGTCCAACATCCTGTCTAACACTTTCACTCCTATTCCTCCTTCCCCCTTCTTCACTTTTTACCTTCCCAGCTTCTCTTCTGTCCGGCCTCCCCTTCTGCTGGCAAGAAGCATCATGCTTATCCAAGAGAATCTAAATTCTTGGCATTTAACTGTACAGATCATTATAACAAGCCAAATTGAAATGGCTTTATTTTGGTTAGTGATTTTTTCCTAAAATTTTTAATTAGAGAGGAAAAAAAGCACTGAACAAGCATTTCAAAGTGTAAGTAAAATGCGGGTATAGAATTATAATTTGAAAAAACATTAAAATACTTCATGTAGTAAAGTTAACCCCCAGCCTTAAAGTGTTTAGGCCTGTTTCTATGATTCAAATAAGAACACTTCAGGTAATTACTTGAACAAACTTCTAAGGCTGAGATTATTTCAACACGCTGAATGCTTGAATTAGTATCACATAAAACAATTTGGAAGACATCCAGCCACTGCATAACAAAGGAGTTTTCTGGAAAACTTAACTCTGAAATTGTATGCCTTTTAATTAAAAAAGAAAGATCAAATCCTGGAGAGGACAAATAAGGGACAAGATGTATCATTCTCAGTGAAAATAAACCATTCAGTCCAATATTCAGGATGACAAAAACGGTCAGAAAATATTTACTGGAAGGAAAAAAACATACCGCATTCTACTGAAATACAAAAAAAAATATATAATAATTGGACTATTTTAGAAAACAACCACAGAATATTTTAACTTTATTGTGTAGGTAACTTTTCAGTTAAAACGTTAAAACAAATAAATGAAAGTTAGTTAAGTCCTTTAAGGGAAAAGATTTTATTTAATGAAAAAAGAAGAAAAAAACCCACGAAACAACACAGTTTCGTGACTAAAGGTACTACTGTTTAAACTTTTTGAACCCTAAATCAAATGATAGCCAAAAATAAAATAAGTTTTTTATGTAACAGTAAATGCTGTGAAAGTAGCAATAATTTTAAAACTAAAAGCTTTTTCTCAGATTACTATAAGTATTCTACTATTCTAATAAATTATTTGCTTTTTTCACTCTTAGAAAAATCTTTATTTTCTAGAATAGAAGGTTTTAAAAAAGTATGACTTTCGACTCTGAATATACTATTGCAGTTACACAATATATATTAATTACTATAATTTAAGTCTAAAGAAATATAAATTTATCTTCCAGGGCAGTTTCATTGGAATAATTTTTCATTTTACAAATAAATAAAAATCTATTTTTTTTATCTTGTTAAATATTCTGCCTTTTATTACTTTGAGATATTAGATTAATTAGAAAATGCTGGTTTCCATCTAGCTAGAGTTACTAGCATAACATTGGAAGAAAGTCTTAGTTTGGGTTTATTCCTGTTTAAATGCATGGAAAATTCCTCTCAGTTATATTAAGCTCTATTTGCCTATTAAGGCCCAAATACATACCAAGATATTTATATAATATACGACCTACAAGTTAATATAAGTGCATTACAAACTATGATAAGTTACTTTTCATTGTAAAAAAAAAAACTTTTTAAGAACTGTCTCATTGGCTTATTTGAACAGTTGGTTCTATTCTTTTTACTTCTTTATTTATTGGGTAGGAAGGCTCTGCAGAGGGATCTGGACAGCCTGGATTGATGGGCTGAGGCCAATGCTATGAGGTTCAACAAGGCCAAGTGCTGGGTCCTGAACCTGGGTCACAACAACCCATGCAGCACTACAGGCTTGGGGATGAGTGGCTGGAAAGCTGCCTTGCAGAAAAGGACCTGGGGGTGCTGGTCGACAGGCAGCAGAACATGAGCCAGCAGTGTGCCCAGGTGGCCAAGAAAGCCAACAGCATCCTGGCCTGTGTCAGAAATAGTGTGGCCAGCAGGACCAGAGAAATGATCGTGCCCCTGTACTCGGCACTGGTGAAGAAGCAGCTCAAGTACTGTGTGCAGATTTGGGCCTCTCACTACAAGAAGGACATAGAGGTGCTGGAGCATGTCGAGAGAAGGGCAATTATTAATGGAAAATTTCCTTATTTAAAAGACTAAAAGCTATATTCTGCCATAAGAAGAAATAATCAGGGACAAACACTAACCTACATTGTAAATAATAATTTGCATTTATTATTTATATTTTAAACTTCTTTAGCAGGTCTTGATTGTTACAATTTCCTGATCATTATTCAAGCATTTGAAATATTTGAAAGGAAAACAAACAAACAAACCAACCAAAACAAGAAAACATGTTCAACCCTATCAGAACTAAGAAATCTATGAGAAGTGTAGTAGACCTGTCATGCTTTGAGACCAACTAGCCAGCAAGAAAGCACCTTGCAGGCACTCGCTCAACCCTATCCAGTCCCCTGAGGGATGGAGAGAAGAAAATACAACGAAAAGGCTCCAGGGTCAAGACAAAGGACAGGGAGGGCTCACTCACCAGCTATGGTCATGGGCAAAAAACAGACTCAACTTGAGGATAACACCACCAATTTCATGAACAACCACCACCAGCAAGGATAATGAGACACAACCATATCTTAGAAACACACCTCCACCCCTCCCCTCTTCCCGGGCTCAGCTCTGCTCCCTCTTCCACCCCCAGCAGCGCAGGGGGCAGGGAATGGGGGTCACAGTCCGTCCGGCACAAGGTGTCTCTGCTGCTCCTTCCTCCTCAGGGAGAGGGGCCCTCGCAGCCCTCCCCTGCCCCACCGCGGGGTCCCTCTCCCGGCAGACAGCCCTCCACCCACTGCTCCAACGGGAGTCCTTCCCGCGGGGCCGCAGCTCCCCAGAACCGCCCCAGCGCGGGTCCCTCCCGGGGCTGCCGCCCTCCCACCGACGGGCGGCTCCAGCGCGGGCTGCCTCGGAGTCACGGCTGCTTCGGGCCCGGTCCCTGCTCCTCCGGCCCGGGGCCCTCCGCGGGCTGCAGGCCAACCTCTGGGCCACCGCTGATCTCCAGGGGCTGCAGGGGCTCAGCCGCCACCCCACCATGGGCCTCAGGGGAACCTCTGCTCAGGCACACCTCCCCCTCTCCTTCCTCACTGACCTGGGTGTCCGCAGGGCTGTTTCTCTCACATCCCTCTCCTCTCTTCTGCTCACCAAGAAAGAACCAGGAACAAAGAACTCACCCAACAGGTCTTTTCACTCTTAATAGAGTTATTCCCAGAGGCACAGATTGGCCTGGCCTTGGCCAGATGCGTTTCTGAATTTGAGTCTGGGGGATCTTCTCGAAGCCTCTTAGAGAAGCCTCCTCTGTAGCCCCCTCCTCTGCTACCAAAACCCTGCCAGACATCAGGCCACCACAAGACCATTGAACAAACTAAGAGCAAAATCAGAAATTAAGATGATTTAGAGCACTGCAAGTAATAAAAGATCAGTTTTGGCAGGTTTTTATGACAGAAGAAATACAACAGATACCTACCAGATACGAGTATGATTAAACACATTGAGAAAGTATGAGGAAATACATAACATGGTGGAAAATTAGCAATGAATAGCTATTTGAAAAGACACATAAATGGTGAGCTTGGTGACTGACACAAGCCGTGTTACTTCCATTTTCTTTGTTCTGTTCTAAACCATTTAACATCTCCTTAGTGTTCATATCATAATCCAGTAACGCTAACTCTTCACAGTTTATGAGCCATAGCGATAATCCATATTTTTCCTGCTAAGAAAATAAAAACACTCTCTGCCAGTGAATTATATAACTTCACATACACAGACCGCCATTTGAGGCTGTCCTGGTTATCATTGCATAGGGTTTGTGTGGCATTTTTTAAGCATGTATTTACTAAGATTAATACAGATGTGAACTATCCCATCTACTTTTTAATTCATAAAATACTTTAATTGGTAGAAGATTTTAAATGCCAGTGCTGATCACTTTGCTTTAATATGGATTTTGTCTAAAATCCAATTAGAAAAAGCATCAAAAGCATCTCTACAATAATTATGCCATTGTTTTTCATTCTTTGTTAACATTTTAGTTTTAATCCATATCTGTAACTTTAATTTAAATCAGAAGTAAGATACATAATCAGCAGAACTAGGAACGTGTTCAAGGCCACACTGAATGTGTCTGCATCTATATTGCTAAATAAAGAGAGAGTCAGGGACCAATATCGGATTGTTCCTCTAATTACTTAGTTTGCATAATTGTTACGTCTCTCATCTATGCATACTCCAGCTGGGTTTCCCAAGGAGTATACTCAGGCACAACTCAAGGCACTGATCACGCTAGGAATTACTCTCAAAAGGCACTATGGATGTGACTGCATGGGGCGGCTTCCTCTGTCCCAGACAGTATTCCAGCAAACATTCTGAAGGTTTTGCACTCTCACTTTCCCTCCTGCATCGTGCCTGTACTACCCTAAACGTCACATGAAAGAAGACCATTCACATTATTTCTGAAGCTATGACATGGAAAAAGAAAATATATAGAAAAAATCATAATTACGTCTTTGGACTACAGGTGCAACCCCTGGGTCCAGAGTAGGTGCAGGGGCACATGATCAATAGCAAGCCTGAGAACAGTTAGTAGCAACAGATAGGTCTCAATAGCGTGAAAGTAAACCAGTTTGTACCCCTAAGCTTTGGGGACAAGGATCAGTCCCTGAATCTCTTTTGTTTGGCTTCAAAATCACAGGCAACAGCTATATCTGAAACATGTTTGCTATCTGTAAGAGATGGCTCCCAAATGATGCACGCAGCTCACTTTCATGACTCATGAAGGTGCAGGTATACTGTGTCAAGTTTTGTCTGTATTCATCTTCCTCCTGCATTGCAACACTGGAGACTCATACTAGTACCATATATGCAACAGAAGCCAATAGGATTCTAGGACCCACAGCAAAAGACAGGTCAAACCTACTTGAAAATATAGATGCATTTCATAATGTAAACCTATACTAACTTTACTGGTACTTCCAGACTACTGTCCGTATTTCTTGAACACAGACATGGACATTGCAAGACACCAGTAAGAGGATAGGCTTTTGTTAAGGTCCGCATTCAGAGTTAAAACAAACAAACAAAAAAAAGCCAAATCCATGGAAGGTTATATTTCCTTCCACCAGAAACCATACATCAGACCCAGTTGCTAAAGCAACAGTTCACAAATCTCCCTGATGGGATGAATTAACCAGTGCATCACCTGGGATGAAGAGAATTACTGCACTTGAGAGCAGGAGATGCATTGCTCACCATCTCTGAGTAAACAGGAATTACACATGCAGTGAAATTTTCAGAACTGAATCAACAAAACAGCCACGAATTACTCAAATTCAGAACTTTGCATCACTAGGAAGAACACAACAATCAATCCAGCTACAGATAGTCTTCTATTTGTATGGTCTTCCTATAAAAAAAAAAGTTTCACGATGCCTTGGCTAATGTCCTTGTTATTTCATATGAACACATTTTATCATGAAGTACTTATTATTTTTATGTGTAACATGCATGCTTCCATTTGCCTGGGAACTGAAAGTAGAATTTAACATCATGGAATACTCAGATTATCATATTAATTAAAATTGGTAGTGCAGAGCTGCATCCATAAAATATTGTTGCTTGCAAACTTTTTCTTAGACACAATGGTAAACCTGATTGATTACAGTTTATAATAGCAATAATCCCTGCAATATCATTCATTAGCACAGTTTACGACTAATTTGCTGAAGTTTTAAATGCCCTTGGCTTTTCCTCAAGCTGTTCACAAACTGGTCATTAACTGCTGGTTACAACTGACTTCTCAGGGCCCTATTTAAAAGAAATTTTATTTCAATTCAGCACCCACAGAGTCTAATCTTGGTTCAGTCAACAAAAATCATTCTCTACCTTAGCGACAGACCTTTTATTCCTTATTTTCTTTTGTATACCCTTTCAGGGATGTGTGGGGATGTAAGATTTATGACTAAGTGTTAAAGCAAAAACCAAACCCCTGCTATTCTTTATTCCAAATTTTCAAGTGGTTGGGGAGCCCAAAAAGGAAGAGCACTGTATTGACACCTACTGGAAAGAAAGGAAACAAATTAAATGCTCCAATGGGCAGCCTGCAGCTTACTTGTTTGCATATATTATTTCTTTATGTTTGGAAATTATTTCTGCTAATACTATAATGTAAAGAGACATTTCTAATCATAACAGTGCAGGAATGATGGCCAATTAAATACATGTAGAGTGGACAGCTAACTTAAGACAATAGCTTTCTGTAGTAATTTACACAAGTTACAGCCTTTATTAAAAAAAAAGAAAAAAAAAAGAAAAGAAAAAATACAGGAGACTGTAGAAAAAAGTTTTCTAAAAGATAGCAAGTTTAAGAGGTATCTGAAAATTGAGATAAAGAGTCTGTTTAAGAATCACTTCTCTGTTACAAGACTGTTGGTTTTCAGTGCTTCCTGAATTCTTGGTAAGAATTTACAGACACTGGGAATGGCTAGTAAAGCTGCTAGCAGAACAAAGAATGCAGAAAATTGGTGAGCAGGTAGCATAACAAGGAGCAGTGAGGGATCGTCACTAAGAGCAAAGTAGGTCACATCACCACAAGGTCATTAGTAAGGCTTTAATACCCAGCAAGACTGGGCAATTCCAGCTGTGAGGACCATATTACTGCAGAAGCACAGAAAAAACCAGCTGACTTAGGCGTTGCCCTATTATAAACAGAACCATGAAATACTTAGCAGTTAGGAGCTGTATGTTATCCTGCTTATGTACTTTCTTACATTTTCATTTTCTCCCTCAAATAAAAAATTCTTTGTTATGTCAAATAATTTATGTTTGTGAATGAGGAAAAATAAGAGCTGGCTATGCATCAGAGAGCATATTTTCCAGTGTTTGTGTATGGGGATTTAAGCCTGTAAAAGAAAAACTGAGATTAGCCCATTTGATTCCAAATAAGACCTGATTGAAAGGTTGTATGGAATTCATATCTGTAATGACCATACTACTGGACAGAAGTTACACCATGTCATGTTTTCTTTGCACCTCTGCTAGACCACTTCTCCACACTAATTTTTCAAATAAGTACTTTCAAGACTGACTCTATGTACCTCTGGCTATATATGGGATTCCCTGTGGACAGTCACAAAGTAACCCTATTGTCAGCATTTACACCTTTCACTGAACCTGACAGTGAGGCCTAGATGGAATAGTATAGAAGTTATGCAGACTCTGACTACAACATTAAGCTTTAACCAGAATTGTCTCATATTTTCTCTGTTTTGGGGATCTCTTTGTTTGGTTCTTTATGCATTGCTCACACATTTTTAAAGCAGGAACTGGCTGTTGTGTGTTTAGCTAGTGGCAGAATGGGACCCTGAGCCATGAATGGAATCTCTTTGCAAACCTGCAGAACAGAATCACAGAAATAATGAGAAAATCTTCCACCCATAAGAAGGGGCTCAGGTAAGAGAAGCATGGACGTGAAGACCATGGTTCTAAACCAAAACCTAGAATTCATGTATTTCAACAACATAGAATTAAATGCAAATATTTCCATCATACATTGCTGGTGTGTTGGTTTTGGGTTTGTTTTTTTCCCTTAAAAAAAAATTCTACATGTAATTAAAAAAAAAAAATCAAGATGAAGAAGCAACAGCAAATGTTAGAATTCAAGTTTTGCCATAAACACGACACTATGAGCATGAAATTGGCACAAAATAGATTAGGAACTAAACTAATTGAGTAATCTGTTTTCATAGACTAGGTTGCCAAAATCTCATTTAGACTTTTCTTTTTTATACCAGAAGAAATCTCATGTCAAGAAAAATTGCTACTGTGATAGAAGTGCTTTAGAGTGTCTGTATACATGGTGTTGTGTACACGCATAAGAAAGAGAGACTTAAAATCCAATACTTTCCTTTCAGAATTATAAATTCGCATTTGTTGACCAAATGATTGACATACACATATACACACAAACAGAATTGACTGACACCACCACCATGCATGGAAGACTTTTGTCTCAAGGAAAGTACACTGATATTAACTGTTGTTTATTTGAGCTCCAATTCAAGACTTCCAGTATTCAGCTAGCTCTGTCAAAGCCTTGTCATTCATTCTTCAGTGTAAAATCTCTTCTGTTCTTGCTTGCCCAGCCAACACTCTGGTCTATGTATCTGTTGTCTTGACAGTTTTAGCCTCCTCACATACAGCCTTTCCACCATGTTTTGTCCGTTATTTTCAAAGTATCAAAGTTAAATGCATCACCCTGTTCTGGAAAACCAACACTGATTTGCTGTCCTCTAAACTTTTAGTCATCTTATCACATTCATATATAGTCTTCTTCTAATTCTCCGTAACATTACTCCATGTCTGATTACTACTTATTTTTTTCTTAAACCTGCTCTGAACCTGCATCTGTTCTTCACCTTCTGAATGCTTCTTTTGTTCCTTTCAGACAATTTTATATTGTTAGTTTTTATACTAGTCTCTTCAGTATGAAATTTTCCCACTACCCAACCATTAAGTGAAGTCTTTCTTCTCCTGCACACTTTTTGCAAAAAAACAGACAGATGATTTCTTCACTAAAAAGTAGGACGTCATCTCAGTCTAACCTGTCATCACTTCTTTTATCTACAAATGGACATCTTGGATAAATTTGGGCAAGTTCCAAAGAAGATCACAGGCAAAGATTTGCTTAGGACCTGACAGGTAAGGATGTGGAAATAAAAACCTGTGTTTCCTACACTGTGAATCAGTAGCTTTAAGCTACATATATACTAGCAAATTTGTCGATAACCAACAGCTGACACTGAGGCTGACAGGCATTAAATGAGTCCTTGTGTGTGTTTGTCCATATAATTAAATTCTTTCATTCTCCAAAATAGGACACCAGACTGAAAATTTTTAAGTAAGAATGTCCATAGTATGTGTTAACTCCTGAACCATGACCAGGAATTATTCAGGAGAGTGGTAATTGACTCAAGTCACATTGCCAAGGGCCACTATAAAAATAAAAAATAAAATGACAAAAATAGACACTGAGTTCTACCGCATATGAACATTCTGTGGAACTGTTTAATTTATTAATATAAACATCGAAAAAGACATCTCAGGGTATGATCCATCCAAGACACGCTCTGCTGTGGCCAATAGGAGATACTAAGTGCAGGGTGTATCTTGAAACATGCTTTATGCTTTTAGCTTCAAACATGCCTTGCTGTCTTTTTCCACTCCTTTTTTGAAGGAACATAGCTATAACCTTTCACAGAGGGGCCAAATGGTTCATTTCTTGAAAAACCCAAAAGTTACACAACATGTTTCATGATTTATTTATAAAGTCAGATACATTTTGCTGGGAGGGACAGAAAACTGTATTCCAAATTGCACCATAATATCCAGACTACTTGATGAAGATTTGCTGCTGTTCATAAACAAACCATTAAAGTAGAAAGAGAGAGCATTATTATGGGTAAAGCATCTGTGGATGATCTGATCTCTATCACCCACTATAAATACTATTATATTATATAAAAGACACATTCCTAGTAATACCCCCATCCTGTTAATCTATCAGATTAATGAAGTACAGTTTCATGTATGTTTTTCTCACCAAATGAATCTTCCGAATTGAAATATGATTTCAGTAACAGAGGTAGACAGTGGCCTCTTGCAGCAGGAGCAAACATCCTCAAGGTTTTGCATGGAAATGGGAAATTAGGACTTGAACTTCCTACTTTCAAGAAGAATCATGGAACCGAACCTTCATCATCCTTGTCTTAATCAGCACTCTAGCATCTGGACATGTGCATAAATTTGGAGATTGCTACACATATTCAGAGTGCGTGTGTCAGGCATGCTTAAGAATGCCAACTCTAACAGCTGCCTCAGGGAACAGAGCCAAACAAAGAATAATTTCTCAGTCTCGACTGTATTTAGGTTTACGTATCACAGCACTCTGTGACCAAGGCAGAGGAACACATTGGCAAGGTTAGGAGCATAACTCTGTGTTTATTTATGTCATATTAGACCTAAAAAAATAAGCTTCCCCAGACAAAATCAGCAGGTAAATGAGGGCTTTCTTTCCTCTGTGTATTATTTCTCATTGTGAATTGTTTGTTATTACGTCAATTCACTGCAAAAATATCTAGAATCTCTCTCATATTGTAAAGATTATTCTTTGTTGCAGCATTGCTATTGCTAATAGTGTTGATCATGAGAATAAAGCCTAAAGTTCCGCTTTTCATTTACAGTCCCCTCCAAGTTTAATTTTTATGTTACTTGGGTCTTTTTCTGTTAGAAATGTAGTGTGAGTACCTTGGACTTTAACTCTGTGATGTTGAAATTATGTATAAATAATACTTTAGAATGTATTTTTCAAATCTCCAGTAGAAGTTTATATTCCTTTGCCGGGGAAACAGTTAACTCCTTAATTTGCTAGTTTTATTTCTAGTCAAAAGATTTCTAAGCCCCTTCACTTTCACTCTTTCCTACCTCTAAAAAGAATACTCTTTATCAACATTCTAGGAGTCAGGATTTTCAGGTGCAGGGAGATCAAACTTCATCTCACGTGAAAGGCAGCAGGAGCTAGAAGTTAAGCATCAGGCATCAAGAAAGCAATAGTCAGGTGTCAGAATCAGTCAACATGCAGTTTGATAAAAGGATCTGAAGACAAGATGGAGTTACTCCTCAAAAAATGCACCTTAATTTTGGTATTTTTTTAATTTAATTTTAGCCTTATTTCCCTGTCAAATTAGGATTGCACTAATAAAGTTTATGTGTATGTGTGTTATGACTGTTTGTCAGTTATTCTCAAAAGCTTCTCAAGGCAATTTCAACTGTATTTGACAAAAGGTCAGTAATCTCTGATATGCTAAGTTCCCCAAGCTTTGCGGTAAAGCGTAGCCAAGTAGAAGAGGAAAGCCCATAAGTGTTCCTGTTTTCAGAGAGCTGAAATGTGAGTTCAACAGGGCTTGAAACAGATATCTCAGAAAATGCAGAAATTATGGAAGAAGCAACTACTAGAAGACTTTTCAAATTACTCTTGCACTTAACTAGAACCTGAAGTTGCTGGAACTGTGCTAGAAAATTTATCAAGGTCACAACATGAGCTCTAGCCCTTGTGCCTGGTTATCTATGATATCTAATCGTTAACATGCTCTCTTGCACAGTTTTTGACATCAGACATTTCTCCAGGCATAGTTTCTTGGGTAACTCAGGCCAGCAACCAGTCCCAGTAGGTAGTGGGGCATCTGGGGGTGGAAGAGGTTTGCAGGTCAAGCTATGCTAGATCAACCACCCAGGTAGAACCTGAGAAAAGTCACTAACACTGCATAGCTTTCTAGTACAGACAACCCCACAACTGCAGGCTTAAGTTTCTTGCCAGACTTTAACAACTCAATGCTTGGCTGCTTAACACTTTGAGAGCTTCCAAAACACTTGCTGAGGGAGGGGAACTCTTCAATTAATTGCTTTCCACTTGTGCTTTCTTTGAAATCATGTCCAAAACTTTTAACCCAATTGCCATACTGTTCAAATATTGGCATATATGAACAGAATCAGACTCAATTCCTTTCCTCCAGAAGAGCTTCCTCACCAGCAGGCCTCACTGTGTGGTTAGCATCTTCCTACTCTTCTGCTAAAGTTGTGCAACTTTGCAAAAAGGAATGCAAGATTCACTGAAGTAGAGCAAGAGCATAATTTTGTGTGGGAGTGACTAGGATGTCACCTGCAACAGGGGAGATATGAAATATGGTACATGTTTCAGAAATGTTCAAACTTTGTTAGTGACTATGTAAGTAAATTTCAAAATAACTAAGTAGAACAGGAATCACAGTTCAAGACTTTAGCTTTCCCAGTAGGATTTCCTAACCACTCCCTAGTCAGATAAAACAGATCTAGCCAGATGGTTAGCCTATCCCCATATGGGATGCAGTTTTGAATAAATTTAGGTGAGGGAAAGAAATGAATTTGCCTCTTCTACCATCTGGGCAGCACTTCAATTGCCTGACTCTTACCAAAAAAAAAAAAAAAAAAAAAAAAAGAACACTACTTCTTCCAGCTTGCTTTAATGAAAATAACATCTGAACAATATTTGTCAGCAGTCCACTTTTGTCACTATGTTAAGCTAATGGAGAGAAACATTTTCATATCAAACACAGTGATATTTTGGAAGAAATATTTTCATATCAAACAGTGATATTTTGGAAGAGGAATTTATTGCTTTGTGTTTTGACTGTGCTGTAATGTCTGAACTGCTGAGCTGTAATAAGACTGGCACAGTTTTAGGCATGCACAAAGAAATAACTGCAAAGGTTTAAGAAATTCAAAGTAAAGAGCCAGGGAGTGCCTGTAATATAGTCAGAGAGTTAGAGGGAAGTTAAGCAGGAATATTTAGAATTGCAGTTTTTGTATTGAGTATGTAGTTTTTGCTATGTTCTTACTGTAGATTACAGAATCCTTTTTTTTTTTCTTAATCTGACAAATGAGATTGTATTTCAGGCTGACATTGCTGGGTGTTGCCATAATGATTGATGAATTTCAAATCATCATCTGTTACATTTTCCCTGCTCTTGTTCAAACAGATAAAGGCACCTGTAGATTCTAAGTTTTAGTTGAAAGATCTGTTGCAGACACCTGTGTATAATTAAGGCTGAATAAAAGCCTGAAACATCATTGTTCAGTTTATTACATTTGAAAACTATGGGAAATGAACCACTGCATTGCAAACTACTTGGGTGGGATAAACACAGCTTCAGAAACTCCGTCATATAACAAACACCCTATGATGGTAATACACCCAGTTCTGAACAAGGCAGATGATTGAAGATAATCCTCTTTCTCTGGTGAGACATATACAAATAACTTAAAATATAAGCTTTTTCTTCTCATTTTACTGGCTTTTCACAGTTCCATACAAGATTTGCCAGTGACCCTGGGAATAACGTCTCTGTTAACAACTTGAGTCTGTACAAAAATAGTCTGGGTACATTAAGAAAATTAGATATAATCAGGCTCTTTATCCTGAAGTGAGAAGCAATGAAAAGTATGACAGTATAACACAAGTGTTCAGAGAGAAGAAGGTCTGGCAGATTGGAATGCCATCTGAAAGACACTAAGCAGAGACTTAATGAAAGCCCCATCTTTTGGGTATACCCAGGAATGATCACAAAATGCTGAGGTAAGCTGAACAAGAAAGTTTTACGTCACTCAAGGAGAATATAGCATGATTGCTCAGCCATCCCTTACAACAGGTAGAGGTGAAATGGTGTGTATCAAAAAGTAATAAAGATTGATGGCATCTACTCCTTCCAAATGTATCTATCTGCATGGAAAACAAAGGCTGTTTGCCCAGGAAAGGTGCTTTAGTAGGCTTAGTTTCCACAGCCCATTTACACAGCTGAAGCAAGAACGTCCCAGAGAAATCATCTGGGTCACAATAAGAATTCAAAGCCACAAAGCTAAATAAGAAGAGATTATTAGCTACATTGCAGTAAGCAAACAGTAAAGTCTTAAGTGATCAATACTTGACAAGAGACATGTCACAAACTTCATGTATAGGTCAGGCACACACAAAGTTTTTTAAATAAATCGACTGACTTCTGGACAAGGCACATAAAATGTCACTTTTTATCTCTCAGTTGATATTTTTCTCAGAGACTAAAAAAATAGAAAATCACCTCCCTCAGAGATTTGATCGAAAAGATAGTCACTCTTGATACAAGTTTAAGGGGAAAACTGCAATCAAGTGGAAATTTTTGTCAGTACCTTAATCTCTGATTTGTAGAACGTTGTGCTTTGGGATATTTGGTATGTCTGAGAACTGCCACCAAAGAGCCCTTCTGTTCTTTAATGGCTGCACTAAATCTTAACAAACGTGAGCATGAAAACTATTGTGCTGTACTTGTGAGGCATATATCAAAGTTATATTTTTTTAAAGCTTGGAAAGGCAGTTGAATCATGCATGCTCTTTATGGAGCTCTGATCAGGCTGATAAAGGCAGTTCAGCTTCAATAAACGCTTTTTAAGTGAATGTTTTGGAAAGTGAATAGGAAATTCAAAGCTCAAACTGTTGCCAAACTGCTCCCATAGCACTTTGATCACTTTGCTACTGACATTTTGTTGCAAATGTCTTGTTTTTATTAAAATGTTGGCATCTGGGGATTCAGAAAGTTAACTGTAGTCACTGTAAAAATAATATACAGTAAAACTGAGTGACATAACTTATTAAGTACTTTGTACACATTTCTTAAAAAGAAAACTTTTTCCCTGTGGGGTCAAACATAGCTTTGCACTTCTCTGAAAAAAGTTCATATTGTTAAAGCAAGAGAAGTGCAGAAGATAAATCAAACAGCAGTGCATTGCCTGAGGCAAAAGCCCCTCAAGTTATAAGGCTTTCCTATGAAAAAATGTAGACATCCAATAATTTAAAAATTAATAAAATATATAAAACATATTAAATGGAGAGTGTGAATTTTCAGTGTCATGCTTTTGTTAAATATTTATGTCAGATTATTTTCTGTTGAAGGACATCAAGGACAAGCTGTCATAATTACCTTACTTATCGCATTACACAGAGGACATCTTCAGCAGCATAAAGTTCCTTCTTTCTCAAGTACCACAGCTTGTTTAATCTGGTAGGATATTACCAGTTTAGGCCTTGAACCTGACCTCTGTTGTGTGATCTTAAACATGTATGGAAAAGCACAATAGGTGATTTTTACAAGATAAATTGCAATGTGCACCCATGGATCTAAAGTAAGAATGAAGTCCTCTGTGTTAAACTTGCTCAGACTCTCATATATCTAAAAAGAGATCGGTTTGCAGCATGGAGTGACTCCATTCCAGTGGAAAAAGACACAGTCAGTCTATTTGAAAAATTACAAGGAAATCCACTTATTTTCCTTTTTATTCTACATGAATTAACGTCTCAGAGAGGAGAGAGAAGGAATCCTGTCTGACACTGTTGCAGACTTGATCAGCTGGCATTTGTCACCTGCAGTAGCCATTAGCC
Source organism: Leptosomus discolor (assembly GCF_034619465.1). Lineage (NCBI taxonomy): Eukaryota > Metazoa > Chordata > Aves > Leptosomiformes > Leptosomidae > Leptosomus > Leptosomus discolor. The sequence goes on along the minus strand of NC_141391.1, from coordinate 42,208,944 downwards.
TAGTACATCTCAGATCAGTGATCATTCTGCATATGCACACCTATGACTCTCAGAATAACAGCCCATCAGGGTGTAATGAAATACCTGGAATCATCTTTTTTTACCTCTTTCCCAATGTCGAGAATGCATGCAGCCCATTAAAAACTAAACCCTTAAAAATCTTTCAGGGAATTGATTATTTTATAGCCACACATTAATTATTGGTGATTTAAGCATAAACAGATTTAATTTATTTTTAATTAAGTCATGCACATAAAAATATATTTCCTCAAACTGACTTCATTCTTAAATTGCTATGTTTTGAGGACAACTCCAGGCAATACATTCTAGTGAGTACAACACAAGCACTTTGTATGCATTGATCAAGTTTCAGATTTCATGAAAATATGGAATATCACACTTTCTTTAATACTGACAAGGAATCGGGCAAAAAAAAATTAAACAAGTCCAGATTTTCACTATGTGTGAGAAAGAGTTGTGACCAGAAGACATCCAGTTAATAAGAGTCACAATAGAAGGTCCAGCCCTGGGACCATCTGCTTCAGAAGAAGAAACAACCAGGCCTGGATGCTTCAGATGAGAGATGTAAAACGTAATAGGAAGACATGGAATATTCTGCCTCCCAGGAATGTCTCCTCTAAATGTCTAAGACTCACAGACTTCTTTAAATACCGAAATTCCATGATTAATCATTCTTTCATAATATCTTTGCATTAGCTGTTATGATTCAGGTTATTATTTCTATAATTATTAATGTCCAATTTACACAGAGAGAAAGCATAGAATCTTAAGACCAAATTTTACATGTCTACAATGCAGGCATCTAAATTAACCACTAGATCAATGAGGAGGAACCATTAAATCTATGGTGCTATTAATCTCATCTGAAAGTAGATATCTAAAATATATTACTCAGGTGTTTTATTCACTCCAGTCAGCTTCAAAATAATTTTCACTACAAGAGAATTAAAAAAAAAAAAAAAAGAATCAAACAATGTGCAATAGGTATGGAATTCCTTTCTGCAAGATCACATGCTAAAATAAACATTCCCTCAAAAGACAACTGTACCAATTGTGAAGAAATGGCTTCTGGCTCAGGAAGTCCCTGGGCTACAAATTGCCAGACTCTGAGAACACATTCATGCCTGACCTGCCACTCATTCTTACCCACGCTGTATTTGTAGAAAGCAGAGTAAAGGGATCTTAGGCCTGAGTGAATATTGGCATACTTCTGTTCTTAATAGGTAAAAAATATCCACCAACAACTTTTCACCATAATTTAATCTAATTCCAAGTGTTTATTTGGTCCACAAACCAGTCAATAAATAACATTTCTTCTGTGTTTTTCCTGAGACATAGTTACAGTAGTTATTTTCACATTTCTGAATTGCTATAGTACCAATAATGATAATGATGGCAATAACAACTAATAAACCCTTTAATAATAAAATTACTATCTGCAAATCAGCATTTTATTTATTAGTTATAAATGGTTTATACTAGTTTCTGAAGGATGGCAACAAGATCTTTCCCTAGAAGCTACACCAAGGTAGATGAGAAAAAGCTCCATGGCTATGTAGCCACAATTTTAACAGGTCATCCCCACAGAGGTATCTATTAAAGATATGTCAGGGAGCAGTCATTATGTTGTATCCTCTGTGGTATGCTTAAATCAGGCACTTAACATTCATTCAGGGCATCCCAGGCCCTTTGACACTACAAGATGTGCGTAGCATGCTGGTGGTTGATGCTGTGCCAGAACCTCTTTACAAGACTCTCCTTATCTCTACCCTGGCTTAAACACATTGTTATCACTGTACAACCCCTAAGTATAGCCCTAGTTAAAGTACAAACATCTGCATAACTGTCCCAATAAGTAACATGCCTTGAAAAGAGGAGGAAGACATGCAACACCGTGTGGGGTTCTAGTCCCAATTGCTCACCTGGAGCTCAGTTTCTCCTTTTGTGGGCAATAAGCTCACATCTATCATGCCCTGTCTCCCTTCAACGACTGTGGGAGGGTTATCGACTGGAAGTCTTTTGCTTAGTGCTTTTCAAGTATGCCTTCTTAAATATATTAATATCCAGCAGGCAGTGACAACTGTGATTTTTTTCTCTTTAGCACTGGTTGATAGGACTACTGAAGATGAGGAGAATTTGTACTGCTGGAGAAGAGGGCAGAATTTATGAGAATAGGGACCAAAAATGCGCTAGAGACTTGCACATTCATAGTGGATTGACATGGAAGATTTCCTTCCCCAGAATGAATTTTACTAGAGAGGAGGGGACTGAGATTCTACAGATTTCAGTTAATGTAGTTTCATTATCTCACATCTATAAATCTCATTAAAGATGGGAAAGATTTAAAGAAGGGCTGCTTACCCGCAAAATCTATCAAACTTTCAAGAAGTTTCATGTGAATAAAACAGATTATGTTGAGGCTGTACTTCCATGAAGAGATCAATATTCTCTTAAATACATAAATAAATAAATACATCCTGACACGGATGATGGCCTTCTAGCAGATAATGTGTTTTGCCTTGTGAAATTATTTGCTATGACTTCTGTTTATTAATTCCCAAGCATATACTTTTAGTTGTATAATCCTTATTAAGTACGTTGTTTTTTTTTTAAGATTAGTGATCATCTTGATTAGTCTAATTTTGTGGGCTGCAATTTATTTCTTACCTATATTTCATGATTCATTGAAGTACAGAAATTAAATTAAAAAAAAAAAAAGAACAGTGAAGTAAAGGTGTCCTTATTAAGAAGATAAAACTTTATACCACTAGTGATTTGAGTGATTTTTTTTGGCTTTTTTTCCTATATTTCTATAAAAACTGTAGGTTTCTTAGCATAACCTCTACATCCTTTTCGCAGTAGTTCTGATGAACAATTCTTAATCCTTGTTTTACAGCAACACCCTAGAGGAGCTTAGGAAATTAATGTTTCGTTCATTATGATAGATAGATATTACTTTATAACATTGGTCCTGGGTTTTAGAGAATATATTGAGTTACACAGCTACGTACTATTTATTTTGGCCTACAAATTTCAATAAAAGTTCTTAGAGGGTTAATTCAGCACATAAGTATTACTTTTCTTCACCATATCTTCAATATTCCTCTTTTAACATAAAATTAAGTTTACTCTAGTGGCTTTCTTCCACACAAATACACACCACACACCATTTTGCATAATCTGCCCTGGGTTGCACATCTGCAAACATAATAGCTAATTTTACCAGATAGGTGGTGCTATGATTCTGTGTATCAAAGAGCAGGTTCCAGCCATAAAAGTCAACAGCGAGTACCTCTTCACATTTTATTCGGAAAAGCAACTGGCATTTTTTCCCCTCTATGCTCTGAGGGAGCTCACAGAATAATAGGTGAAATGTCAAGAATAATTAAGAAAAATGATGGTGTTATATTGCAGCACAAGAAATCCATCTTTTCTGCTCTGATCTTCCTGTCCACCTTCCATTCTGCTTTTAAATGTCATCTCTGTTCTCAAATTATTTAGGATAGGCCTTGAAAGAGGGTAGAATATTTTTTAGGTAATTTGACAGACTCTTTGGGTTGAATTCTTGATGGCTATTTCTCTCCATATCCCTCCAATTAAAAGGGCTTCTTTTAATTCCTTTTCCGACTACGTGCAAGTGTGGTAAAATTAAGTGCAGAGATTTTAGTTCCATGACACAAACTGAGGAGGGAGTTGAAGCCCAGATAACCTCTTCTTTCCTCTTCATATGAAAATGGATTAATATATTTTATTTTACCATCACTCCACTGTCTCTTTGTTCCCCTATATATACCTTGAGAAAACTCTTGTCTACTCATTGGCAATAAGATGTCCATAATACATCAGTGCAAGACCATTTTGAAAGACTTCAGAACCCAGGCTTGCTTCAGTTTTACAGCAGAAATCTGTTGCAATGGATTTAATAACAACTACCTCAAGTATCCTGCTACCTAGTGGCGAGGGACAAGATGTCAGTCTATATTTTACAATTGTATCTCTTTGGGGCTTTAAAAATTATTTTCTGTAGTGTAAAACCTTGATAGAAAAAATATATTGCCCTTTTATTGGGGGACTTACGTATTTGGAGCAGAAAATGAAGAAACTAGGCAGCAGGAGAAACTTAACATGAATAACAAATAACTGTAGAAGTTCTACATATGGATACAGATCACAAATATTTTAAAAATTAGAAGTATAAAGTATTTGTTGCTTAATATTATACAGTAGATTACAAGGACTAAAAATCTTCTTTATTTTTTTCCCTTAAGACTTTCCTCACCTGGTATTCTTGTGGAATCCTTGAACCACTCTTACCTTGTCTGCAGTTTCACCCTTTTTATCTTTCATAGCTCTAGTCTGCGTAGTTTTGTCACAACTCTTTCTCATAGTTTGCCAATTTTCTCAGATGTATGAGCCAAGATTATGCCATAGTGCTGCATTAGACCTAGGCTTTGAATCACAGAAAGATGACACTCAGACTCCATTGATTAGGACTCAATTCTATTGCAGATCATAACTGTCTAGTGTCATCTGAGATGCCCTAAGGTATCAAAGACATCCCCATGGGACTGATCAGGAGGCTTGGGAGGCTTACAGACTTCTAGATCAAGAGCCAGGGAAGATCAACAAGACCAGATCTCTGTTTAACATCTGTATTGAGATGCAGATATTCATGAACTCCAATACAAGTGTATACCCATAGCTGATGTTTAGATACCAAAATTTTAGTGTCTTAATCTAGAGCTGAGTCAATATTAATTTTTAGATAAACTGAGCTAGCTAGAATAAATCTCACTGTCAGTTTATAACAAAATTTTTACATGGATGGAGTACTTTGCTCTACTGAGGCACAACCTGGAATCACTAAAACATCTTCAGTTTGTGATTAGCTTGAGTTCACCGTTACCATTTTACCCATTTCAATGGGTAAAAAATGAGTTAGTAAGTGTATTTTGTAATCTTCTAACCTTGTGAAATACTGCATTCAGCAAACAAAGCAGATATAAACACAGGAAAATAAATAATTATCTTTCAATTACTGGAAGCCTGTTTATTTGTAGGCAGTAAATATAGCTCTTGTTGGAGAAGGAAAGGTGGGGGAAGTTGGAGATTTACTTCTGTCCTTGTTCTGCTTGGTTTTTGCTACCGTTGAAACCAGATAGGAGGAGAAGAAATTTCCTCTACCAAAACTTTTCTTATTTATAATGTAAATTGAAGAGAAATGTTAGATACAGTTTAGTTCTGCACCTTTCATGCCATTGTAGCTCCCACTATAGTCAATTGGAAGTGTATTGGAATAGAGGAGGTAGAATTGTATCTTTTGGATTTATTTCTTTCTAAGCAAAGAGTAACTCATTTTCACAACAGCTGTGTCAGGTAGATCAATCAATGTAATAATATTTTGTAACTCACAACCACAAAATTGTAACAGGACATCTTGTAAATGACCTCTAGCCACATACTGTTAAGCTTTTCTTATCCACTCAGTCAACCAACCTGAGATTTGTCTCACCTAAATTGACTTATCTGAAGTTAGACACTCAGTCTAACACTGATGTCTAAAATGCCTTGGTAGTCAATATGAAAAAAATATCAAACCGAAAAACAAAACCCTCTTGCAGTCAGCAATTCATCCCAACATGGAAAGGTAATTCCTTACTACAGTGAGAGAGAATCTGAACGACTTTTTTCAACTAGCCTCCTGATTTTTTGATGGCTTAAGTTAGATGGGCTTTTTCCTACTCAAGTTTCTTTAACGCTGGGTTCTGAAAATCAAGTTTAACCACACTGTGATCTTAGTTGCTCTACTTTATATATCTTCTTGAGTCAAGTTTTCCCCAATTACACTAACAGTTGGGGAAAGAAACTGAACCTACTGTCTCATATTTTATCATGAGCAAAACTGTCCTCAAACAGCTGTTAGAGTTAGGTTCTTAAATTTTATGATCTATAGCCATACTAGCAGTCATTTTTGTTATTGGATTTTTTGACAAATAAGAAAAGTGGCAAGTTAGGTCTAATTAAGAAGACAAGCCATCTATAGTCTAATTTTTGCACTTACGAAGCCATATTGTATTAATGATAACACTTAACCAGGTATTAATGTCTTCAGGTACAAGTCAGTAGAAATTCAGCCTATGGAGTTTGGAAATACAAAGACTGCTATGCTACTTAAACCAAATTTTTATCTACTGTGATTCAGAAAAAGGGATAAATCTGATATCAGGAGTAAAAAGAAAGTCAACATTTCAGAAAAAAAAAAGATTCAGAGGCAGATGGTGGAAGTAATTCTGATATTATAGTAAACTAGTCCTAGTGAACTAGAATAAAGTGCATACAATTAAAAGAATGTAGGTTCCTTTACAAAAATGTAGGTAGAGTTTACACACCTCATGGATTAATTGCCATTTAAACCACTCAAGCTCAGCAAATAGCTAAATGTCCTGGGCTAACTATACTTGACCCAAAACTTTCCCAATTGCCTGAAATTCCATTCTTGCATATGCCTAGAACTGCTCTTGTCTCCTCTTGAGGATGCACAGCTCTCAGGTAACTCCTGATGGAATTCATGCTACCTAAGAAAACCAACATAGTAGGACTGAAGGTCTGAAACTTGTACTTCGAGCGTGCCTGGCACTTACTGAGCCGCTTATAAAACACAGTTTCAACTGCTTTGCCTTTAAAACACAGCTGTCAGAGAAAGGTGATGAGGGGAGGCATTGCTCATGTTTTGTATGACAGACTCTTGGTTAAAGGAATCACTTGGGAGATTTGAGTTCAGTATTCTTAATCTAAAGGATTTCAAACTAAAAATCACATTTTTCCCAGGAGTGTGCCCCAATCACCACAGAAGCATAAGGGAGGAGGGAAGGAAATAAGAAGGAGAAAAGAAAATGGGGATACCCTTTTCACCTCATGTTGAAGCTCTGTCACTGAGTAGTCAAGAATGCAAGATTCATGAGCTCTGAAGGAGAACAAACACAACTCTCCAGCTTTAGAGTTAGAAATCCGTAGCTAAGGACAGGCACCAGCACTCTTAAAAAACCCCTGGGACTTGTTCAGAATTGTTATAGTTGGTTTTTTTTTTTTTTTCCTCTCTTCGCAATCTCAGCCCTAAGTCCATGGCAGGGAGAGCTGTCTTCCCAGTACTGATGTCCACCTGAAAAGCCTCTGCCCTTCGTTATCACTGTCTCAACACAGTAGGGTTTCCTGAAAATGGATAGTGATGCTACTAGTTATCCTGTATTTGTACTGGCAACAGATCTAGTACTGGTAGTGCAGAGGTAATTGAAATTAACTGCTCTTCAGACAGCAAAAGGATCCTTCATTCAGCAACGAGAAAGAAGCTCAATGAATCACACAAGAACTTGTTACCCTTCCACAAACATCCTCAATGTTTTCTTTCTCAAGAGAAGTAGGCTGGAACAATGAGAATATGTTACTGGCTCCTTCAATGTGCAGTTAACATCTTCCTACCTTCTTGTCGTTGTTATGACCAGTTGTAGATATTCCACCAAAATAATCAAAAGAATCCAGCTTTATCCCACAAGAAAGTTTATCTCCCTCTTATTTATTTATATTTTTGTTTATTTATTATAGGGACTGTGCCCTCACCCCACTGATTTTTCACTTTTTTGTTTAGAGCAAAAATGGGTATACTATTCAGTTTATCAAAAAAGTATCAAGGGCAGAGTATGTAGCATAAAGCAAATGAAAAGTAGGAGCACACAGTCTCAAGAAATTGAAAGTTTAGGGTATGTCATTGTAAATGCTACATAAGCCAGGTTCTTTTATCACTTTGGAGTATTTCATCTGATAATGACCCAAAACACATTAAGAATACTGCCAGAGGGAAGCAACAGATAATTAAGATGGCAGTCACATTCTTGGACAATTCAGTACCTGGATATTAAATGGGAAAATGTTGAAATACTGACTGTATATGGCTGGCTGGTTAACTCTGAATTGGATTCTCTCTTACCCATCACCTTGCTAATGTGATGAATTTAAAGTGATAGAAAAAAAAATCTGCTTTGTTAACTTCTTCTGCCCACTCTGTTTTAGTGTAAACAGTTCTTGAAGATGAAATTTAGAGGGTAACTGATTAGGTTTTGTGAATAATCCTGAGTATTATGGGTATGGGGATTCTCTGACACTGCAGCCCACATAACATTCAAATCCAGACTGTTTTAGATATAAGCATATAAAGAATTAGCAATGAAAGTGGCTCCAATTATTAAAGTGATGCTGATCTTGGAAAGATTTTTAAAAAAAAAATCAGATGCCCATTTCCGATACATCACAGAGTGTTATAGTACATTACATTTTAAAATATATATCTTTATATCCTCTAAGAAGCAGATACAAGTATTGTTTCTTTTCAATCATTGATTTGTGTTAGTCTTGCGGTTGTGCACAGTACCATTCAGTTAATTCACCAGTCTAGATCAACAATGGTGCAGGTGTTTGATATGTTGGGGGTCATTTCAGCTCCCACAGTTTTTATAAAGACCAATAGAAAAGAAACATTAAGCTTAGAAAAGGGAGAGCAACTGACTAGGTCTTATGGGAATCTCCTGGCTTGTAATCCTATCCAAATTGATTATATAGAAATCAGAGAAGAGACAGAATAACAACATTTGGATACAGATTTTGAACAAGACAAAATATAGGAGTTTAGTTCATCTTATTATAGACAGAATGGCCAGCTATTGAGTCTGGATACAGTTTTGAGTCTAATCCTGAAACATCACTCCTAACATATGTGCACCAATCCCAGAGGGATGGCAATGTCTTTGTCCTGATGATGCATGGGTGACTAACCCCCGCAGTATCTTGTTCACCATTTTCCCTACAAAAGCCCTTTTGCAATTATACAATTTTGGGAGAATGAAGAGTTACTCCTGTCTGCACTGAATTCAAGCATTCCAAGGTCCAGGTTGTTTCAAATTACAGTTAAGTGTCATCCTTCCTGTCCTCTCTGTTTACCTCTCTGCCTTGGGCAGAGTCATGTACCCAAATATAATCCTACATGCTGCAGTCCTGAGCAGTTAAATAGAAATGTACTTTCTGGAGCTCAGCAGTGACTTAGGGACCAAACCTCATCTTTTCATTTATGAAAAGGTATTTTCATTTACCATAGCAAGTGGAATTGTGGCAGAAGAAACATTTAGGAATTCAGATTACAAAAACAGTTAATGCTTAAAGAAAGCAGAAGATAAGCCATTTATCAAGCAATTTTCAATGTTTACATTTATACTTACAAATCAGACTGTGCCAGGGAACATTAACTGTGACAATCATAGGAACATGATTATCTGAACTAATATAGTTAGAGTGACAGTTTTGAGCACGCCAGATAACTTTCTAGATGAACAAATGAGGACAATTCAGAGGTTAGAATAGGCCATGGACTGTTCCCAACAGTCAGAGTCTGTATCTGTGCCCAGCTGTTTGGCAGGACAGGTAAATAAGAGACCTTAGTCAAATAGAGAGAGACATGATGTGCTGGTTTGTCTCAAGTTCAGAGAATGGTCCCCAGATCATATTTTTTTTTATTATTTTAGTCCTAGGTAAATGCTCTAGCACATCCTCTGTGTCATCCTTTCTCCATAGATTGCTCTGCTACCAGAATTATAAACCACTTTGGCCACTAAAATATTAGAAAAACGATCCTATTACTTTAATCTAATAAACTGAAACGCTGTTCATGAAGGATGCCCGCTGTTTTTGTATGTGTGTATTTATACTCTTAGTTTAGTGTTGAATAGATGATCAAAACACAGGAATGCCAATTTTGCAGGTAACTTCAACAAACTGTCATTTGATTTAATTCTCATTTGAAGCCAAAATAAATATTCTTATTACAGTACAGACATAGTTTGATCTAGAAAATAAGATACCATGTTTCAATATGATCTGACTGGAAGCTGCCTTTGATCACTTAAACACAAAATTATATGTGTATAGACTATTTCAGCTCCTATGACCCACCAAAGTATGAAGCTACTGCTCTACAATCACTAGCAACAAACAATTGACTATTATAAAAATAATTTCAAAATGTAATTATAAAAATCAAATTTTTAATTAAATTTCAAAATATTCTGGAGCACTAATATTTTATTTCAGTTCCTAAAACACTGTTGTAACAGAAATGGTTTTTATACCATTGCAAATGATAAGAAGTATCACCTTCTCCTAACTCAAAAAATTGGCAAAATCCTCTATTAGCTCTTCTTTATAGTTGTATACAGACAGATCTGGAATGCTGTTGTTTATTCACTAAGTATATGCACCACAAAGTAGCTGTCCAAATACCTTCAATTTTAAGAAAAATCTTAAGTCTGCCCTAAAGGTTTTGTCTCATCTGTTGAAATGTTAGCTTTAGTTTAACAGTTTTATTTGTTGTGACAATTTTGGAATTGTAGACACATATTAGAAGCTGACCTAAGTCCTTTAAAGTAATTTCATATCTGGTAGTACAATGCTATTAAATACTAATGACTTTCATTAATAAAACTAAATCTGTAAGCCTACACAGAAGTAAAGTCTTGGTCTGTTGTCCATGAACCGTAGAAATAATTTCAAAGCCCTTTTATGTCTTCTAAATTAATATTGCTTTGATTTCTCTATTTTTCTTGTATTTTTCCTTTCCTGTTTCTGTTCAAACTTTGAAAAGAATAGATTTAAAAATACATATTTATTCTTCATTTGTTTTCCAAAAAGCCACTTCTCCTAAGTTTAAATGGAAAACTGATTTTAGGCTTAATAATAATTTTATACATGCTTATCATTTAAAGCCTCTAGAAGATTTAATTAAAAAGCTCCATGTTTAATGGAGGCCCTTTCAGGAATATTTTCCAATAGGCTTATACTACTTCTGTTACAGGAATCACCTGCCATTTACCCAACACTAAATTATCTAAAGGCTTTTTTTTTGATGGAAGTCCTTACTGTCTAACACTGAGTTGAAAACTGACTAAACCCTGAAGGTCACATGAATAGTTGATTTTGCATTCTGTAAATGAATATTAAGTATATTGCCAGACACAGTAAAAGTGTCTGTAAGCAATTCTGAGATACTAAAAAAGTTAACCCTTTAGAAACTGCAAAAGCCAGTGTATCTGGAACATGAAGAATGGAACAAGTTTAAGAATGTAAGGAAAGATGTATGTTCATTTCTATGAATACTACAGAGCTGCATAAAATTTGATCATGAAATACCAACCTTCATGATAATGAAAGAAATTATAGGAAAATAGAATATGTCTCCAGACCAAAATTATTTTTTTCAGTTAATGACTTAGTATACAGAGATAAGAATAGGTATTCATCTGATGCTTTCAAGTAAATCTTTAGCTTTCTTTCAATCTGTGTTTGAAAACTTTAGGATGTTTTCTTCTTTATTTCTATTCAATACGTTGTATCTTTCGTGCTCTCTCCTTTCTTATAAGGAGAGACTTTTTTCCTCCATGTCCTTCAAAATACATTAACCCATCATACTAGCCAAAATTATTTATTCTTCTGTTTGCACAAAAGCAGCTACATCAAAAAGTAGCTGTGAGCAGAAATTCTTTTTTACAGTTTATTTTGAACTTGAACAGATCTCTCAAATTTCCTCCCTGTCCTCTGTTCTACTCAATCAAACTAACCTCTAATCCCAGTGGTAACAGTGTTAGATTAGTCTAACTTTTGGAAATTTCAATCTGTGAATCTAAATGATGGGTAGAAGGAGGAAAACAAGATTTTGGTACTTGAGGAAATATTTCACACAAGAATAAACTTACATTTTCTAATAACACACTGAGTCTGAACCATCTTTATCCAAGTGACCCCAAACTTCTCTGGTAGAGGAAACAGGCAATTTGCTCTCTTATTGATTGCTAGAGGTCAAACTACAGTCAACTTTTTAAACAGAAAATGGGCCAGTACCAACAGATGGTTATAAGCCAGGTTAAGGTTACTAAACAGACAGAATGTATAAGTGTTACACCAAACATTAAAAACCAGAATCATAGTGCATAATTTGGATGAGGATTTTAGGCAGATCAGCAGATTCATTTCCATGTCCCTGTTCATCTGTTTCAATACTGAATTAGACACTAATTTTTGTGTGTAATTAGGGTTGCATCACTTTCATGTATTCCCAAGAGAAGAGTAGTTTTGAAAAAACATTCATGATGGTTTATGATACTGCCACTAAATTAACAGCAGTAAGTATAAACCAAATGTAATGTTGTACTTTTATAAGAAAAGTGAAAGTTTAAAAATTTTAAAGACTTAGATTTAAGATGTTAAAATAAGTATTAGAAGCTCTTCATGCCTTCAATTTTTCTGTTTAAACCAAGAATTTTGGTAGGTATATTCGGAAGCATTATAGGAATATCATAGCAATAGTAATTTATGTTGGACAAATGTTCAGAATGGTCAAGTTTTATTTCTAGAATTCCATTGTTTGTTGCCTGAGTTTGGAAAACATTTACATTTCACCTTCTTCACCTGTAATCTAGAGACAAAAATAGCAATGATTTCTTTTGTGAAGAATTCCATAAAGAGCTACTTAAAACTCATTAAATTAATATAACTGAGTAGAGAATCCCAGTCTGCAAAAAACCAGTGAATGATTTTATAACTGACATGAACCAAAAATACACTGAAGCAAGTTAAAAAACAAGGGATGTTTTCACACCTCAAAAGCTAAACAGCTCATTGTGACAACCAGAGAAGATGTTTTTTCTTTTTCCATATAGCGCAGCACAATTATCCAAATGTATGGGTGACAGGAAGATTTTCAGCTATCTTTGAAGTCTCAGATATTGAGAATTACTAAATTTGTTGGTGTGCTGATTTGATTTGGGATAGCAGGTCAGATTTCTTTATTCCATCTACTTTGAGAGGTTTAACTCAATTCCCTTCTTGCTAGGCCATTTTAAGTTACAGTTCCCAAGCTGTATTTGCAGCTGCTGCCTGTAAATACAAATAGGGCTTCTGAACACTTGTTCTGAATACATTTGGGGGTTGCTAACTGAATGTCAGTCACACCAAGGTTCAGTCCAGTTGTCTAAACACAGACACCTACTTTCATTTGATATGGCCTGGGTTTTCTGAAATACTAGGCCAGCAGATATGATGTAGGCCTTACAGGAAACCCAGAACTTTCTGGAACAGCACCATAGCCTAGGTTAAGGTAACCCAGAGCATACAAAAGGACACAGATAAGTGTTGCAAATTGAAAGCTGGTCTGTAAGTTCTTGAATTAAAGGGCTTCTAATCTGGCCCAAGGTGATAGAAGCAATAAGAAGACGCATTAGTAAATATAACATAGTTTCTGAGGTTCTGTATTTCTGTCATATAGGCTTTATCAGGGGAAGGTGGTATTAGCTGAGGATTAGAAGAAGGAGCACATATATCTCTACTCAGATCTTGGTAGGATCAGGGTGTAGGTGCCTACATTTAGAAGTCTAATGATCAACATTCTCATGTGAACTAAGGGTTTGTTTCAGACAGTTACTTGTCATATCTAGACACACCCCATTGGGTTTTCAGCTTCCTATCCAGTGTGACACAAATCTCCCACAGGTCCCATACAGCTTCTGTTAATCACATATGGATGTCACTGATACACTAGGCTATCTCATATGGCACTGGATGCCTATTGCTAGGATGAATAAAACTTTGAATATCCAACGACTATAACAGGAACTTTATAAGTTATGATCACTGCCACATGTAAGCTGCACTTAAATTCTATTGCCTGCAATACAGAAATGAACCCACAACACAAAAATGAATCCCACTGGTAGTCATTGTGTAGAATTACATTAAATTCAAATTGTTTACACTGTATTCAGACAGATATGCATTTTTCTTTCCACAGATAAAGATTTAATGAACTTAAGAGATGTTTTCTGTAGTGTTGAGCAGAAAGTACTAAAAAATAACAGAAATATATGGAAGACATTTTATAAAAGTCATGATCTAAAGAAGTTTAGTGTTATATTGTGAAAAGGGGCACACAAAAATAGCACAAGAGAATCTAGTGGTTATTGCTGTTCAGTGACGCCAGAACATGGAAACAAAATCGCAGTAATTAAGATTGTGTAAGTAGACCTTTTTTTGATGAGGCTATTAATGAAACATAAGATTTAGTAGCCCTCATAGCCATCACAAAATTGTATACATATTTAGTAGCTCTGGAGCTTTGAGAGTTCCACCACACAGACCCTGGAGATGTATGAAAAGGTAAGTGCAAGATCAGGAGCCAATATCAGGAACAGAGAATTAAAAACTGATCAGAAGTTAAAGGGAAGAGCTAAAAGAGAGCTAGTAGCTGGAGTCGTAGGTTATAAGTGTTAAACAACAGGAATTATGCACAGGAACAGACACATATAGGTGTTCTGGCATAAAGATAGATATCTCTATAACCACTCTAATGGCTGATAAACACAATCTAACAAGTATAAGCAGTTTCAAAAATAAGTCAATTTATCTCATTAAAGGCAACTGATATAGCACTATAGTAGTGATCCAGGCCAAAATTTTTATATCACTATAATTTCATCGGTTTTTGGATTTTTCCATAAAACAATAAGTATTTTCTCAGCTGTTCGCTATGGCCTTTCTCAACACCTGGGACATACACTGGATAGAGTAATATGGTTTGAAAAAATTTATAACTGCAGATATCACTACGTTTTATAACATTTCTTTTATATTTTATGCAATAGCTGTATCCTAAATCCAGATAAATTCAAAATGTAAATTCAGATGTGTGTGGGAGGACAGTAAATAAAGAAGAATATCATTTCACATTATCATGAGTCCTTTACTAACTAGATCTTAAAGAGATAAACCAAAAATGGCAACTAGGTCAGATGACAGAGGACAAATATAAAACAGTAGGACAAACCTGTGGGCTTGGGAAAATCAAAAGGTTAATGCATGATATCATATACAATCAGCACTGTTACTAAGAAAACCTTATTTAACTAGGTAAGAAGAAAGAGGAAAAGAATTGTTGCATCGTTCTGCAGAGAAATTCCTCAGCAAGCAATTACCAAGACTGAACTTCTTCATTAAAATTGCTAGTGATAGCCAGATATGAACAGAAACCATACCAGCTCTAAAGCGGTAAGGAGTCAGGTGAGAACAAGAAAATAAACTGAGAAGTGATATTGAAGAAAATTTAAAGATTCAGGAATAAAGTACCCCTTTTTTAAAATTCTCAGCACAAGTTTCAAGTCATGTTTAGACTGTGCTTATTCTATTGCCTAAAGCTGCTTGTACTTTCTTTGTTTAATAATTTAGGCATTAGTTCACTTGCCTGAGAAAGGAAAGAGGTTTTATTCTTATGATTCTTATTATTCATGTTTATACCTTTAAAGGGCATTTCAGCTCTTAAATCGAGATTAACCTGGGTTCCTAAATAGCGATGCTAGGGATCTTGTACTTGCAAAGATTTTAAATAAACCCATTTCTTTGTATGATATATACCCAGCGTTGAGGATGCTAACTGCTGTAAATTCCATTTCTGCTCTTCTACAAATATCACCCTTTAGATAGTTAGATCATTACTTTGAATTTCATTCTTGGAACAAGGTTTCTAAGTCTTAGGTGATGTAAGACTACGAATCATAACACTTAAGGCCATTTGCTGAATGCCTGCTTTAGAGATACGCTGTTAGCATCTGTCTTTGAGAACTCATGAAAGATGGATGAGGTCCTAAAGACTAAGAACAGAAAACAAAACAAAAAGACAAGGCGTCTGTGTTTGAAATGGGAAACAGTGGGTGTCGTCATTTGAGCCCGCCCAGCCAGCAAGAAAGCACCACGCAGACGCTCACTCAACCCTACCCAGTCCCCTCAGGGATGGGGAGGAGAAAATAAAACCAAAAGGCTCCAGGGTCGAGAAAGAACAGGGAGGGCTCACTCATCAGTTATGGTCACAGGCAAAAGACAGACTCAACTTGGGGAAAACAACATCGATTTCATAAGCAACCACCACCAGCAAGGATAATGAGAAATGCAACCATATCTTAGAAACACACCTTCCCCCCCCACCTTTCCATTCTTCCCGGGCTCAGCTCTGCTCCCTCTTCCCCCCCAGCAGCGCAGGGGGCAGGGAATGGGGGTTACAGTCCGTCCGGCACAAGGTGTCTCTGCTGCTCCTTCCTCCTCAGGGAGAGGGGCCCTCGCAGCCCTCCCCTGCCCCACCGCGGGGTCCCTCTCCCGGCAGACAGCCCTCCACCCACTGCTCCAACGGGAGTCCTTCCCGCGGGGCCGCAGCTCCCCAGAACCCCCCAGCGCGGGTCCCTCCCGGGGCTGCCGCCCTCCCACCGACGGGCGGCTCCAGCGCGGGCTGCCTCGGAGTCACGGCTGCTTCGGGCCCGGTCCCTGCTCCTCCGGCCTGGGGCCCTCCGCGGGCTGCAGGCCAACCTCTGGGCCACCGCTGATCTCCAGGGGCTGCAGGGGCTCAGCCGCCACCCCACCGTGGGCCGCAGGGGAACCTCTGCTCCGGCACACCTCCCCCTCTCCTTCCTCACTGACCTGGGTGTCCGCAGGGCTGTTTCTCTCATTCCCCTCTCCTCTGCTTACCAACAAAGAAAGAGGAACATGAGAATTTGCTTAACAGGTTCTTCCACTCTTAAATAGAGTTACTTGCAGAGGCATCAATTGTCCTGTCCTTGGTCAGGTCACAAATTGGGCGGGGGGTGTGGCACTTGTGGAAGCCCCTTACAGGAGCCACCTCTGTAGCCCCCTCCCCTGCTACTAAAACCCTGCCAGTGGGTAAACAGGAAAGAAGGGAATAAATATTGACCAGCTAGTCAACTTCATTGTCCAGAAAAGTACTGGAACAAGTAATCAAATAAAATGTTTGTAACTACACAGAAAGTAATAAAGAAGTAAATAAAGAAACATGTTAAGAACAACTCCTGTCAAACAATTTTTATTTTTATTTTTCTATGACAAGTTAGCAAACGTTGTAGATAGAGGAGAAGCTGTAGCTTTCCCATGTCTTGATTTTACGAAGTTTTTTTATGTGTTATTATTAATAAGCCTTGCCAAATACCTGCATATACTGTATCAGGTTTTGCAGGGGTCTGCTCAGCAGCAAATGCTACTTACTAATAATGGTTTAGACAGTGCAATAGGAAGACAAGATTAGAAGTGAAAATGACCCTAACAAATTGGAAAAGCAGCATGATAAAATAAGACGTCTTTTAAGACTGTGTCCGAAGTCCTACAATTAAGTAGAAATAATCATCTCCACAAATATAGGCTAAGAAACAGCAGATTATATAGCAGTTACAGCAAAACGTCTGAGATTTTTAATGGCTCAGTAATGCTGGCCTGAGTCAACTAGAGAAAATATTTTAATGAGTATACTCAGCAAACAAAAGTTACTTTTTTCAGTGTAATAATAAACAGGCAAAATTAATTAATTGGATGATAGTATTTAATAATATAATGACATCAACTTTCTTAAATTTAATATATTTAAAATCCTTTGCTTTTTTCACTAGTTATTCCACTCTTCCTGCTGACAACTAGTGTTGAAAAAATTCAAACAGTATAATAGAGTCAATGTAGAAAGCTGTGACCAAATTAATACAGCAAAAGTATGGGGAAAACTTGTGAAGTGGTGTAAAAGCCAACTTCTAACTCCCTGAAACAAAAACGACCTGATGGAAGAAGAGAAGGAAAGGAAGGGGCAAAGGCCCTCCCTAGGGCTCCCCTTAGGATGTCGCAAACACTTGCAAAGTACCCAGAAAACAAAAACTGTAGTCACAGGGTGGATGATGTGGAATTGAAATAATGTAGGCCTTGTACTCAACAACTGATAAGGCCAATATTTGCTTATCTCATAAGCAAATGATGTGGCTGGAGGAGGGAGCCCTGTGACAATGGGGCAGTTCTGCTCTGGCCCAACTTGTTTAGTTCTCAGGACCATTATACCTGATGAACGGGCTCTTCACATGTGTTAATGAAGATTAGCACTTGTCCACCCACCCAAATCGTGCTACACATCACCTGGGGAAGGGGAAAACCTGACACTAAGTAGTCTGGGGGTCACACTGATACAGTGAATATAAAAAGGGGACAGAAGGGGGGAAGAAATATCAAGGAGAAAAATAACACACAGAAGAGCACTTCTAGCAAACAGAGACACTCCCCATTGGCCATACCAATGCTGGAACCTGGAGTAGTTTTCCTCTTTCTCTCTCCCCCTGCCCCCCCTTTTACTGTTGTTTTGTTTGGGAAAGACCCCTTTTTTCTTTTTTCTTTTTTTTTTTTTTTTAATTAAGTTGTTGTTTTGTTCAGAACTGTCTTGCCGAAGTTGTCGTTATTTTTCCTTGGGGGAATCCTTTTGCATTGCAAGTCAATTTATGATTTAAACGAGCCTCCAGAATAACTGCCGTTATTCCAGATTACCACACAGAGTATTTTAAAAGATCACCTTCCCCTAGCCTACTGAGTGGGACGGGACAAGCGGGAATGGCAAAACAGTCCTTAGAGTAGTAGTGACCAGTGAGCTCACACAAGACTTGTTCTTTATTAATGGAGTGTCAGAAAATAGAGAGATAATCCTAGATAGTTTGCTTGAGGTACATACATAACATATAGAAGATGTTGAAAATTACGTTTAAATTCTCCCAATTCCCAGCCCTAACTTTACCCACTATGATTTAATTATACTGTGGATCTGGTGGAATTGCTTCGACACTGAAGCCTGATAAACCAGTCATTCTTAAGGGCCTTGTCCCCCTGTATAACTACTGAGGAGAGGGAGGTGCCATTAATGTTTTTTGCTGAGAGCTCCACTACAATTAAATTAATGAACAACCTCACCAGATAGTGAGCTGTTGGGGGAAGTAGGAAGGTATAAGCACCTGTCCATACTTAGACATTTTCATTTCCTTGAAGTACCTGTTTCCTTCCATCAATGATCATAGCTGGTTTGTTTGGACTAGAATCTTAATTTCATAGTTACACTTAGGTGGGATAAACCACAATCTTAATTAAAACTGATTCGCTCAGATTCTCTATGCTAATTGGGCAATTATAATTACTCCAAAATATACAGCAGTCTTCCATTTGTGATACAACTTTTATTCAAAACCTTTATATTTCCCAGTAAAAACATTTTAGACTGCTAACTCAAGAATGAAAGGCTGGGCAGACTCCAGCCTAAATGTTACTCTTGTACCTTGTCTGTTACATCTTCTTGCCCTGCACATGGTCACACACAAATTTCTTATGATAACTACATTGCAGGCATGAATTATGTAATCC
This sequence comes from Leptosomus discolor, assembly GCF_034619465.1. NCBI lineage: Eukaryota > Metazoa > Chordata > Aves > Leptosomiformes > Leptosomidae > Leptosomus > Leptosomus discolor. The sequence continues at coordinate 42,189,627 of NC_141391.1, read as the reverse complement.
CAGAACCGATGGTAGCCCATAATGAAGAATACCTGCATAAAGGCTTTGTTGAAAATGAAAGCATAGCCTATTATTTTCCAGACAAAGCCATGATAGCCAATAAGCCTACAACCATTACTACCGGTCCAGATCCTCGGTTGAACGTGAGAGATCACTCCTTATTTGCCAGAATACTACATGAGCTAGTGTGATGCTTATGAAAGCAAAACAGTGAGTACCACATTCCAATACTGGCACTGATACAGGTACTCTTAAGGCAGACACAGGTTCTTTGGCATGGAATGGAAACAGCAGCCTCGCATGGCTCCCCGTGCTTATTCATCACACTTCAGACATGAACTGCTTGAGAAAGGCAGTTACTATCTGGAGTCAATTTAAATTTAAGTGCTTTCTAGAAATTACAGGGAGCTGCTGTGAAAGAAATGAATTATGTAAGGCCTGGAAGGATGTTATACACACTTAGTCAAGGAGGTGAATCTTGCCCATGTGTGAGATGGATATTTAAAAAAACAAGGAGGATCTTTATGCACGTAAGTCTGGATAATTAGCATATACAGAAATTGAACCTGGAGAAGGAGCTGAGGTTTTACTGCCTACAGTCCTCTTTCAATATCTTAATGATAGAAATGCATTAATAGTCAAAAAACTTTAAGTGTAAGTTAAATGTCTTGGAGAGGTGAAATGACTCGCACCTTGAAATACTATCACATTACCCAAATACTAATGACAGTCTGTAAAGGATTTTGAGAAATGCAGGAAAAAATGATTGAAAATGGAACCAAGTTGGTTGTTTTTCTTACGTCTGCAGTCAAATTCTTTGTAGTTGGGCCTCTAGTGTTACGCCTTCTTTGACAAATTATACCCACTCTAATTGGGAGTTACTCACAGAATGAATTCTAGTCTCCAGCATATGTTCTTGCACCTTGTAAACTGTTTCATACTGATCTTCTCACTGATTAGTAATGTTTAAATTATTCTTTAACTCATTCACAGATATGTATTCTATCCTAATCAATACCCAATAAATAAATTTTGGCTTTGTCACTTTTTTTGGTATAAAAGAGTATTAATGTATCCCAGGTTATAAGGGGGGGGGGTATTTTATTTTAATTTTGTTTTACTTTTACAAAATTTTAAGATAATAATCACAAAATTTACTTCAGGGTTAAAAGTTACTATGACTATTACTTTCTCTGCTGCATGAGTCATCTATTTATATACAGGAAACATTTTGTGCGATATCATGCAGCTGTGAAGTCTGCAGACCTATCAATTTCCTAACCAGAACTTACCAGTTTTGTACATCCCATTGATATTACATTTTTCTAAGTGTATTACTACCTTGTATTTATCTAAATTAATCCCTTTGCTCTGAGGGAACCTCTTATGACAGGGTATAATCAATCAATCATGCTTCATTTGTAGTAATTCAGCATGACAAGCCATACTTCTGTGTTTAAGTGACCAGATTCACTCTGAATGTTTGCATGTGTGGTATTGCTGCATCTCTGCAGCTCCTTACTGCCAAGTTAATCATCATTATTCTTGGCTCACAGTGACAATAAAACTCAAATTTAGCTATCTCCATCCAAAGAAGGAGATAGAATGAAGGAATAAAGAAATATGTCAGGTACTAAGCACAACTTGCCTCTAAATATGGCCTTGATGGGAGAAGTCTTGCCCATGCAAACTGTGCAAAATAACCATCTTACTTTAGTAATAAGGAATGTGCCTGCCCCTTGTAAGATAGAACTGAAGAATCTTCCCTTGATGTTCGTCTGACTGTGTGTTTTAAGTAAAGAGTGAGCCTAGGCTACAACTCCCTAGGATGTGTTCTGAGGTGAATCCCATCCTGGAGGACTAATTCCAAGTGCTTTGGAATCCACAAATTCAGGTCTTCCAGTGGTGAATGAAAATATGAAAATATGAAGTTCAAAAATATTGATGGAGACAATGAGGTGTTAGATAAGGTTTGATGATTGTTTCTTCTGTGTCTTCTGTACTTTGAAAGATTGTGTCTGTATATTTGGACTAACTATAGGGTCTCTGACAGATATTGTTCCTAAATGTAACTGTTAGAAATAATCTTCCCAAGTATAATTGGTTTTAAGAGATTTATACGGCATAGCATTTAGAAGACTGATACAACGTAGTATTTTCTTGTACAGACAAATCCTTTCAAGATCTTTTATAAGTCCTTATAGAGAAACACATCACTGGATTTCTTAAATGTTAAACATTAAATTAGCTACCAACTTTATTACTTACTTATGTAATAATTGTAAGAATAAGCTTTGAGTTTATGGAACAGGTGTGGAACACCGATGATACATTTTTCATCAAGTTTTATCTCTTCAAGGTTTTTCTAAATTGCCTCACCTTCCTGATTTGATTGACAGACCAACAAACATGTAAAATTATTGTACAATCACACTACAAACTAGTATCATCATCATATCTTAAAAGAGAATATGTATTAATGTCATATTGATAATTTTAGATTTAAAATGTTAAAAAAGACAAAGCTCCAACTATTTTCTGACCTTATGAGATTCATTGTATAAATGTTGATGTAATGCTAGAAAATGGATGACTGAACTCCAACATACAGAACTTTATTCAGAACAAACGATGTTTAACCAAAATATTTGATTTCCTGAGTAGTAAAAATGTAAATGCACTGATACACTAAAATGCAGGTCTAAATGGATTAGCCAAGGGATAAAAAATAGACTGCTGTAAATGTATAAATTAGTAATTTGGTCTTTCCCAAAAAAGTTTTATATTTCTGGGGATGGCTATTTCATCTACACCTCATGTGATAAGTGAGTGTGAAAGTTCTAATGAAACTAAACCTTACTGCTGATTAACAAAAAGCATCTGTGCTTGTGACATAAATACAACAATCTAGTGCCAAAACAATAACGCAGAGAAATATGTCTGACCCTTCTTATGGCTCATTAATGGAGAGTAGCTATATAATAGGATGTGAGAATTACTGCTTGGGAAAACCACAATGACAAACCAAAGCTTGCTTGTTTCAACATAGTTAACATTGCAGAGAACTTCTGTGAAATTCTGGGGCTTTGTAGGTAATTTTAGACAGCATCAGATCTTCTGCCTATCAAACTGAATCTAGGGCTCCTACTTTACTCTACACGCATATGTCATTAATTTAAGAATCAGCCAATAAGCTTGTTTAAGGCATAGCCCCAATACCTTAGCTTAACTTTAGTAATATTACTTGGTATTAGTCAATCTTTGGTAGGTTAACTGAGGCAAATGTAGCAAAAGGTGTTATTTTAGTTTTAAGAGAATTGAAGAGATCTTGATCAACTTTTTTTTTCCTCAGGTATTTTACAGGCTAATAATATATATAATAGTATCTGTCATAATATGCAGTAGCCACAGTCATCCAGTTCTATGTTCCAACCTTAGAATGTGTATGAAGGTTAAAACAGATAAATTCAAACTATAAAAGACTTATTTTCTGTGGTAGCTTAATTAGGTATTGAAACAAATAACCAAGAGATGTCTTGAAGGTTTTTACATTAAAATTAACTGCATTTTGAAAGCATTGGTTTTGGGTCAGTTAAAAATTAGAGATCAGGGCTGACATTATCTGGACTGCAATATGTAGAAATAAAGATTATATCTTGTTTGTAGTAAAACACTCAATAATCTACTATTTTAATCTGATATTTCCTGATTTTTTCTTTTTTTTTTATTTACCTAAGTTTTGTAGGGTGTGTTTATTTCCTATCATCATATACTTTTCAAGTTCTTGTATGCAAAGGTACACAGAACCTAAACTCATTAGTGTAGTCCCCTAATCTGAAGACAAACTAGATGCCAAACTGGAAATTCTGAGGCAGCATTTGATCAGCTAACTAATCCTAAAAAGCTTTAAAAAAGAATAAGAACATGATTTATTATAAACAATAGTGCCACATACACTATTAATTTTAAGACTTACTGTAATAAGAGCTGCTGCATGTGTTCTCCTATGCTTTTCCTTGCTGGCTTTAATCTTTATTACATCAGAAGTCAGAAGACCTTGTTGCAAGTTTTAAGGCGAATGCACCATGTTCACTTTCTGGCATATGCAAAAAAAAAATATTTCACATTTCTTTCCAGCTGATAGAAGAAAGCTTTTCATTGCCTCTTGTGTACTGAAATGTGAGGCAGGAGAATATTCCTCTCTGATCCTGTAACAAAAATACAAGATGAAGCAGTGAGTAAGCAAGTACGAAGGGGAAAAGGTGAAGTAAGTACAAAGTGATTGAGGAAATAGAATTAAAAAAGAAGAATGAAGTTCTAGTTCTCCTTTTGATTTCAGATGAACAATATTGTCCCATAGTTCCTTCCCTTACTCCTTTTCTGTGTATTTTGGTTACTGAAGAACTGTAGGAGGAAACACTACTGGAATTTTCACCTGAGATGTAGAAATAGACAAAAAGATCTAAGCAAATAATCCCTGGCTGTGCTTACAAGGAACATGTATAAGTCTACAGTTTTAAGGGTCAATGACTGGATCATATACCAAGCTTTTTGCCATTCCTTCTGACTTAAAAGTAAGCCTGTAATCCTTTTAAAAGTCATGGACTGAAAGAAACAAGTTTTCTTTCTGGTCAAAGCAATACCAGACATAACAGAATGTATCATTAGTACTGGGCAATAGGTGTCTGAACTGAGAATAGCTTAGATGCAAAATGGATATTTGTAGACCACTTTGTGTTTATGTTTGAATCCATCTGAATCCATCTAAATCCATAGGTTAAAATGTGCGAAGTGCCGGACACCATAAATTCAGAAGCCTATATAATTCAACATGGATTTCAATCTTCCTTTTGTAACTGTCCAAGCCCAGTGTTGAAGTGCTTCAATTAGAAAGTTTTCTTTGCTGTATAACTAAACAATGACGAAAGGATACCTTTCTTCCTTTTTTTTTTTTTTTTTAATAGATATATAGATATATATATATATAATGGGCAAACTGTTAGTCTTCTGCCAAGGGATAGCCAATCTTGAGAATGAAATTAGCAGTTTACCTTATGTTCCCAAGGTGTTAATTTTACACCACCTACTTTTCTTCTCAAACACTGCATGCAGAAAATTCATCTGTTTTAGAATTCTCAGCCCAAACATAAAATTTACTTATCTCAACCAAAAATGATTGGTGAATGAAACCAAGCTAGAAATCACATATTTTAGTTCCTTGCAAAAGCTCTCCCTAAAATGAAGTGCATCATTGAACTATAAAGAATGTAGTTTTCCCTGTGGCTGAAGAGAGAGCCTGTTGTTTGTTCAGACAAAGGACTTCATAAAATTAGGTGTTACAGCACCATCTGGTGACTCCTGTTTAATATCTTATGAATAAGTTCAACATCCATTTAGTGGTAGTACTTTTCTTCTTTAATTGCAATAGAGAGAATATTTTCTTGTTAATTTTAAGTAATAGTATTAGAAACTGATGATGTTGTTGCGATATCGAAACATACCCACTATTACAATACCTGATTATTTGTGCACCTATCATAACACTAATGTTAGCCCTTTGGGGCAGAGACTGATTATTGGTCTATAAAAATGGACAGTAATCCCTAAACCAGAGTTCTACAGAATAATAATGTAAATGTGCCCAGAGTGTATTTTAGAAAGACAGGCTGGTGCAATGAATTTATAACGACAAGTTCAGTATGTGTCAGTTTAGTATCTAGAATAAAAATGCACCTAAATGACAGCTACAAATCCTTTCTTAACTAAATTCTTGATATATTTTTAGCTGATATGTCACTAGTTGTATGAAGGAGTAATGAAGGCTATAAAAACTTTATACAATCAAGCAACCATATTTAATCAAATCTTAGAAAAGTTTTGGTTGGAAGGAACATTTTGGTCAGGCCACACTTACCCACTTAAAGAAAGCCCCCAGTTTAACTCGCATTTCTCTGGAAAAAAAATTCAGTCAACTGATCCTGCCCACAGGAAGGTGTGATAACATAAATATGTACATTTTACCTCTTCTGCACTGAAATATCCAGGGGTATATGTACCAAGCATGAAATAATCATATGTGGAAAGAGAATGTCTCCAAGCATCAACACTGGAGTGAAATCCCTTATGTTTTTAAATAGTTTTGCTTTCTGAGAGTGTAATACAAACCAAAAGTTCAGTGAATTGTCAGTGTTTCCTGATTACATTTCTAATGGTAAATTACTCTATGAAAGCTAATATATGTAAGAAAAAACATACTTAAACCTTTTATGTTTTCATCAGTCAGAATTCTTCAGTACTTTTTCTTGGGATATTAGTCTTAACAGTGGAAGAAAGAATTTTGGAAAGGTTTCCTATAGATTTTGTAGATTCAGAACAATATTTGAAGGGTGGGAGAAAAGGAAGGAAGGTTCCTGGAACAGTAACAACCTCTCTCCAATTAAAGTAGCTGTGACATTTCAGACTTGAAAAGAACTAATTTAAGAGGAATGACAATTTGTTAAGCCTGATACATCTTGTTGCTGTAAGCAAGGCAAAGATATTTAGTTTGTCAGGAAAGTAATATATCACAAGGTCTTAGGGACACTAAAATGACTAAGGGAATATGGAACATCTGACATTAAGGGAAAAGCAAAAAGCTGAGACTCTCCATCCTGGAGAAAAGAGAGCTCAAGGGGATCTTATCAATGTGCATAAATACGTGATGGGGTAAAGTAAAGAATCACAGAATCATATCATACAATGATTTGAGTTGGAAGCGACCGTTAAGATCATCTACTCCAACCCCCCTGCCATGGGCAGGGATACCTTCCACTAGATCATTATGCTCAAAGCCCCAACCTGGTCTTGAACACCTCCAGGGAGGGGGCATCCACAGCTTCTCTGGGCAACCTGTTCCAGTGTCTCACCACACTCACAGTAAAGAACTTCTTCCTAATATCTAATCTCAGTCTACCCCCCCATTCAGTTTGAAACCATTATCCCTTGTCCTACCACTACACTCCTTGATAAAGAGTCCCTGATAAAGAGTCTCTCCCATCTTTCCTGTAGGTCCCCTTTTACTGGAAGGCCATCAGCAAGTCTCCCCGGATCCTTCTCTTCTCCAGGCTGAACAACCTCAACTCTCTCAGCCTTCCTCATAGGGAAAGTGCTCCAGCATCCTGATCATCTTCATGGCCCTCCTGTGGACCCACTCGAGCACCTCCATGTCTTTCTTGTGCTGGGTGCCCCAGAGCTCAATGCAGTACTCCAGCTGGAGTCTCACCAGAGCAACGTAGTGACGGAGAAGGAGGCAGATTCTTTTTTCTCAGTGATACCAGAAGCAGGAAAAGAGGCAAAAGACACAAATTAAAATACAAGAAATTCCATTTAATCATAAGGGAAAACTTCTTTTCCGTGATGTGGTCAAACACTGGAATAGGTTTCCCAGAAAGACTGTGGAGTCTATATCCCTGGAGATACTAAAAACTCAACTTAACATGCCCCTGAGCAACCTGCTGTAGGTGACCCTGCCCTGAGAAAGGCAGATCAATTAGACAATCTCCAGAGGTCCCTGCCAACCTCATCCAGCCTGTGATTCTGTTACTATTCCTACCAAAAGTACAAAGTGAAATGTTGTGAAGACCTTGGAATTTCATGTTATTTCTTGAAACTCATAAAAAAAAAGAAAAAAGGAACCTTGTTTAGGATACCTCCAAGTATGTATTAATGTTTTCACTAGATAACACTTCTCTAACCCTTCTTACCTGTCTCAGATACTAGCCTTCCCTAAACAGATTATCCCTTTGATGTTTTAGTCAGCAAATAGAGTTAGAAGATGTCTACTCCTTTATAAATTTGATTTCCTTTTCCTGAGGAGTTTCACAGAATCACAGAATGGTAGGGGTTGGAAGGGACCTCTGGAGAACATCGAATCCAACCCCCCTGCTAAAGAAGGTTCACCCAGAGCAGGCTGCATAGGATCACATCTGGATGGGTTTTGAATATCTCCAGAGAATGAGACTCCACAGCCTCCCTGGGCAGCCTGTTCCAGTGCTCTGTCACCCTCAATGTACAGAAGTTTATCCTCATGTTGAGGCGGAACTTCCTGTGCCCCAGTTTGTGCCTCTTGCCTCTTGTCCTGTCACTGGGCACCACTGAAAAAAGCCTGGCCCCATCCTCAAAACACCCACCCTTTAGATATTTATAAGCATTGATAAGATCTCCTCTCAGTCTTCTCCAGGCTAAAGAGCCCCAGGGCTCTCAGCCTTTCCCTCTAGGAGAGATGCTCCAGTCCCTTCATCATCTTAGTAGCCCTCCACTGGACTCTCTCCAGTAGTTCCCTGTCCCTCTTGAACAGGGGAGCCCAGAACTGGACACAGTACTCCAGGTCTGGCCTCACCAGAGCAGAGTAGAGGCAGAGATAACCTCCCTTGATCTGCTGGCTACGTTCTTCTTGATACACCCCAGGATACCATTGGCCTTCTGGCCACAAGGGCACATTGCTGGCCCATGGTCAACTTGCTACCTACCAGAACTCCCAGGTCCTTCTCCACAGAGCTGCCCTCCACAGGTCAACCCCCAACCTGTACTGGTGCACGGGATTATTCCCTATTGACCCTACACTTGCCCTTATTGAACCTCATTAGGTTCCTCTCCACTCAGCTCTCTAGCCTGTCCAGGTCTTGCTGAATGGCAGCACAGCCCTCTGGCATGTCAGCCACCCCTCCCAGTTTTGTATCATCAGCAAACTTGCTGAGGGTGCACTCTGTCCCTACATCCAGGTCATTGATGACTATTGAATAAGACTGGACTCAGTATGGACCGCTGGGGAACACCTTTAGTTACAGGCCTCCAACTAGACTCAGCACCACTGATCACAACTCTCTGAGTTCCATTCTCAATCCAGAACAGAAGTTCTCGATCCACCTCACTGTCCATTCGTCTATCCCACACTTCCTAATCTTCCCTCTGAGGATGTGATGGGAGACAGTTTAAAAGCCTTGCTGAAGTCGAGATACACATCATCCACTACTTCCTCCTCATCTACCTAGCCAGTCATGCCATCATAGAAGGCTATCAGGTTGGTCAGGCATGATTTCCCCTTGGTGAATCCATGCTGCCTACTCCTGATAATCCTCTTTTCCTCCACATGATTAGGGATAACAGCCAGAATGAGCTGTACCATCACCTTTCCAGGGGTGGAGGTGAGACTGACTGGCCTGTAGTTGCCTGGGTCACCCTTCTTGCTCTTCTTGAAGATTAGCATGACACTGTCTTTCCTCCAGTCCTCAAGCATCTCTCCTGACTTCCATGACCTGTCAAAGATGATGGAGAGCAGCTTAGCAATAACATCTGTCAGCTCCTCAGCACTTGCTGGTGCATCCCATCAGGGCTCATGGATTTTTGAGTGTCCAGTCTGGCTAAGAGATCCCTAACCCAATCCTCTTCGACCAAGGGGCAGTCTTCCTTCCTCCAGACTTCCTCCCCTACCTCTAGGGTCTGGAATTCCTGAGGACCAGCCTTAGCAGTAAAGACTGAGGCAAAGAAGGCACTCAGTAACTCCGCGTTACCCATATTCTCCGTCACCAAAGCACCTGTCTCATTCAGCAGGGTGCCCACATTTTGCCTGGTCTTCCTTTTGCTACCGATGTATTTGAAGAAGCCACTTCAGTTCAGAGATACCTACTTTTTTTGTTTGTTTCTTTCTTCTGCTTTGAAAAACTCCAAGTACCTTTTTGCACATTTCATTAAAAGAAATTCATACACCTTCTTTATAGTCAATGTCATATGCAGTCCTGCTGATTTCAAATCATCAATTGAATTGATGTCTGGGATAGACTTTTAAGACAAGTTAGTATGCCAGGAAAACAGAATGACTTCCATATGGAACATTATTCAGTTTATGACAGAATTTCATGTTTACCTGTTAGAAAGGAACACAGCAAAAAAAAAGAGATCTCTTGTAGTCTTATTTTTGTGCTTCTTTGTTCTGGAAGAGGTTGTAAGTTTAGGAGTGTCCAACATCTTCTAAACAGACAGCGGAATAGTACTTCATACTTTTGTTCATCCATATAAATAATCAAAGAATCACTCAGTCTGGAAGGAATCTCAGCTGGTCAGCCAGTTCTACCTCCTGCTTAGAGGAGGGTCAATGCTGAATTCCCACCAGGTTTTTCAGGGCTCTTGTGCCATCAAGTCTTGAAAACCTTCAAAGGCAGAGACTTCACAGCCTCTCTGGGCAACCTGTTTGTATGCTTAATTATTCTTGTAGTCATCTTTTTTCCTATATCTGTTCAGAACCTCATCTGTCTGAGTTTATGATAATTTTTCCCTCTTTGTACTGCTGTGCACCTCAGTAAAGACTCTGTCTTCATCTTCTTGGTAACCTGCTCTCAAGTATTGTAAGGCTGCTGTTGGGTCCTCTCAAGCCACCTCTTGTCTAGGCTGAATGAGCCTGATTCCCTCACTTGATCCTCATAGTCCATAGTAATCTGAATATGCTTTAAATCTGTTTAATGATCTCAATGGCAAGAAATAAGAATATTAAGATTAGCCTTTGATAATAGTTTTTCTAAATGTTCTAATGATGCACTGAGATTTTGGGGAAAATAAATTGTGCTTTTAATAGCATTGTGTCAGTGCCATCTATTTTCTGCATGTTTACTGTCTACTATACCCACTAGAACTTTATGCTTTCTTCAGAACTTGTAAGGAAAGAAACCTGACTGCTTGCCTTTCCATGGCCACTGCCCATTTGGGTAGATGGGACTCTCTGAAGAGCTAAGGAGGTGGATATTTCTCTGAAAGCAGTTTGCTGAAGGAGTTACAGAATAAAAAATTGAATGACAGCAAAAAAGACATTTGCAGACGTTTAATCTGGAAAGTTATTGAGAAGACCAGAGAGCAAATGCACAGCCAAGCCTTAAATATATTTGAAATAGTCTAGCAATTCTGAATGGCTTGCTGGGTTGCTGCAAACTCTTCAGAGTGCCTTTGGATCTCTAAAACAGGGTAATAGTAACTTGAAGTAAATAATCTTTAAACATACTTTGGATATGATGGACATTTTCTTTTTAACTTGTTTCATTTACCACATCTAACAGGTATGAGTTTTCTCTGTCTACAAAATTTACCAAGTGTTGTTTATTATTTTTTTTCTTAAACCCTAGATTTAGAAATTGAAAGTTCTTCTGGTGTTTTTCATTTATTCACTAGAAGGAAAAGAATGAGTGGATTCACTTCAAGACTCTTATTGACTTACATATATGCTAGCAAATACAATGACAAGGCCTTGTTCATTGGCCCTCAAGGCAAGTGGTGCAGCACAGCTTGCGTTCCCATGGCTGAAACTCTTTATTCCCTCTGAAAAGAGTACTTTATCCTTGAAGTCCACTGAAATAGTTCCTGAGATATGCTATCCCTCAGATCGTCAATAGGAACAGACAGGGGAAATCTGATTTGCAGTAACAGTAGCCATTCCAAGGAGCATACCAAATGTGAAATGAAATGGATAATTGCATACCATTGGCTGTGCCTACCCCCTGCTGCATTTTGTCTGTTACTATAGATATTAACTTCAGGTCCAGTTATGACTTTGGTTTTCACTTTGAGAGCATTTATCAATTTCTCTAGACTCATATGAAGAAATGTTTTCTATTCACACAGATTCACAGCTATGAATACCTGAAATTTACTCCAGTTCCAATATGGTTTTATTCCTGCTTGTTGTGCACTGACAAGAGGGGACTATGCAGAGATAATAACATAAAATCACCAGTTAAAGACACAGTCTGCACATATAAGCAGATTGAATTAATGTTGAACATCTTTCTTCAGAGTTGTAAATTCTAATTTGTTTTTTTTTTATTACATGCTTATCATAAATAACAATATGTATTTCAAATAAAATAATATATATGTACTAATTTCTACACTTGGACATTCCTGCTTGAAAAATATCATACAAATGTACAATTATTAATTATATGGACATGTTTAATGACCTTTGCAATTTTAGTTCCAGATGCTTAGAATACACCTGTTATTCAAATTTGTCGAGGTTTGAGCCTACCCAGTTGGCTCCAAAAGCACCACGTAGACGCTCGCTCAACCCTACCCTGTCCCCTGAGGGGTGGGGAGGAGAAAATATAACCAAAAGGCTCCAGGGTTAGACAAAGTACAGGGAGGGCTCACTCACCAGTTATGGTCACAAGTGAAAGACAGACTCAGCTTGAGGATATCAACATACATTTAATACAAAAGAACAACCACCACCAAGGAAAATGAGAGATACAACCAGGCCTTAAATCCAACAAACCTTCCCCCCCCACCTTTCCATTCTTCCCGGGCTCAGCTCTGCTCCCTCTTCCCCCCCACCAGCGCAGGGGGCAGGGAATGGGAGTTACAGTCCGTCCGGCACAAGGTGTCTCTGCTGCTCCTTCCTCCTCAGGGAGAGGGGCCCTCGCAGCCCTCCCCTGCCCCACCGCGGGGTCCCTCTCCCGGCAGACAGCCCTCCACCCACTGCTCCAACGGGAGTCCTTCCCGCGGGGCCGCAGCTCCCCAGAACCGCCCCAGCGCGGGTCCCTCCCGGGGCTGCCGCCCTCCCACCGACGGGCGGCTCCAGCGCGGGCTGCCTCGGAGTCACGGCTGCTTCGGGCCCGGTCCCTGCTCCTCCGGCCTGGGGCCCTCCGCGGGCTGCAGGCCAACCTCTGGGCCACCGCTGATCTCCAGGGGCTGCAGGGGCTCAGCCGCCACCCCACCATGGGCCGCAGGGGAACCTCTGCTCCGGCACTCCTGCCCCTCTCCTTCCTCACTGACCTGGGTGTCTGCAGGGCTCTTTCTCTCCCATCCCCCTTCACTCACCAACTCAAACAGAACAAAGAGATGCAATCAACCGCTTCTTTCACTCTTAAATAGTTACTCCCAGAGGCACCATTGGCCTGGCCTTGCCCAGAGGCAGGTCTGAAATTGAAGCCGGGAGATCTTCTCGAAGCCTCTTACAGGAGCCACCTCTGTAGCCTCCTCCCCTGCTACCAAAACCGTGCCAAAACCTCACCAGACACCAAAACATCACAAAACTTAAGTTGTAATTTATTTATGAATAAGAGACATAAGGTCTGCATTTGAGAGAATGCACATACTTATCTAGGCATCAAAATAAAAATATTTTTTTTGCTAGAGGGCTATCCAGTGAAACTTCTCTCAGGAAATACTGTTTATCGTCAGTATGAAATACCTTGCAGGTTAAGAACGAATGAAAATATTAGTATTCCAACTTACTTACATTTACATAGGGGAGAAATTATTTCCTTTTCCTAATGATCCCAAAACTAAGATATTATCAAGGCTTATAGTGAGTTAGTTACATGATTTTAATATCCACTGCTCATTTTCACTTTGTTCAATTTACTTATTCAGGTATTGCTCAGTAGAATGTCTTTTCGTTAGCTTGGTGAGTAGTACAGATATCTTGCCTTTCCCAAAGGGTGGATACTTTTGCCCACTTTGGTAGACAACCTGTTCAAAAACCTTGAATGTTTGCCTTATTAATGGGCCCCAAGCAACAGAAAGCTTTGCTATGAATTATAACCTCATCGAATGGATTCAGTAACAAGTTCTTAGTGTAAAAATATTTTTTGAATTAAGATAGTCTCTCTAAGCATATATCATATACAAAATTACTGCAGTTCCAAAAATTGTAGGCAAAGCTTCTTATAGCTTCCTTGCTTTTGCCTACTGTTGTTTGGTTTGTTGTTTGGGTTTTTTTTTCAGTTTTACTCTTAGATTTAAAGAAGTTTCCAGGCTCAGCTTCTGAATTTTCAACATATTCAGTGTTTAAAAGCAAACATAAGTCATACTTTTCTCAAACAACCTCAACATTTAATCCAAGCCCACTTAAAAGCTCATACACCACTTTTAAAATTATGGATTACAAGTACAGATTGAAGTTATTGATTTATCAATATTGGAAAAACATTACATGCCATAAAACCTACACTATTAGCAAAACCAGAAACTTCTACTCACATACAAATTTTTGGAAGGTTTCAGTAGATATGTTTTTTCTCTGAAAATTAACATTTTACTTTGCTTCATATGCATTTAAATGTATGTATCTTTAAAACACCAGCTAATTACATTGATGCCTTACAGTTTAAGATGTATATGTCTTATAGCTAAAAGATTCACAAAGGCAAAAGTCAACTCTTACTTTTTTTTAAGACCATTAATGAGGCTGAAATCCTTATAGCTGATTCAAATTTGTTTACTCAAGAAGTAACAGGTACTAGAGTTTAGCTACTGAAAGTGATATAATTAACAGCTTCTGTTAACTCTAAGGGATTCTAGATATGTCAACATCACAACTGATACTAAATGCATTGCTGAACTGCTTTTAAAACTGCACCTCAGGTATTTGTTACTGGCAATAACTCATTCCAACATAAATAATAAAAAAAAAAATGGTTACCTTATTTAGCAAAGGCAGGAATAGGAAATAATTCACACATTCTTTCTGTGAAACCTTGGTCAGAGGGAACATAGTTTGTACAGCATATAAAGATTTTATCTGTGAAAACTAGCTTCCCTGAAGTCACCAATGAAACTCCAAATAGCTGTCTTAATAAGAGCCAGGAGTTCATACCCAAGTTCATAGAATTCAGACAGATTATTATGAACTGAAAATTCTTACCCTCTGATGATAATATGATGTTCTTTTTTTAACTACAGTAGATTAATATCTATACCACAACCTAACTGTTATAACTGGTGCTGGTATCTCTACTGGAGGACAAAGGACATAAGCTACATAACCATCTCCTCATTACCAGTCATTTACTATGTTAGAAAGTATGCAGTTTCATCCATGTTCGTTTGTATAGTTAAACTAATTGTCTAGACTCTTTCCATATCAATGGAAAATCTTCACCTCCACTATGAATTTTATCCATTAGACATTTTCATCCCAGCTATGACAGATGTCCTACCTTTGGAGGCAGATATTTCTCTCCATATCAGTGAAGAGAGAAGTAACTGTCTCCTGAGGTAGGTCATTTGACATAGATGGGATGAAAATTTTTCTGGAAGTATTTGTCATTCTCCCTCAGCAACAGAATCATTAACAAATACACTAGATGCCTGGCTAAACTGTCCCCTAACATTTCAGTGGCTAAAAATAAGTGAGACGACTCTCATAACTATGCATATGCTGCTCTGTGTGTTGTCTACAGAGAAAAGAAAATCTGATTATTGGAGTGTTAATATGGGTTCCTCTATGAGAAATATATCAAGCAAGTGCAATAATGAGGATGAAGAATGAAAGGAGGTACAGAGTATGTGAATCTATTTCTTGGAAGCTCTTTCAAGATGATGCTAGCCATATCAACTTATTTTTTATAATCAAAGATATTCAGGGCAAGCTGGGATAGAAAAGTAAATCTGTAGGATGAGAACTAATAATACAATTTTTCTTTTTCTGTCTGTACATAGACAATTTTTGGTTGTGCCTTTCATACTGTCATAATTGTGATAGCATGACTGTTCATGTTAATTGAGTAAATTAATACAATATAAAACAGAAAAGTCCCTCTCTTAACCAAGTAAGTTTTTCCTCTCTCCTATGTCTGGTAGATATCCACTACAATATCAGAGAGTCACTATGAAACCTCTGTTTCCAGGTTCTTTTGATCTGTGCATTTCTTTTTTTTTGTGATCAGTGAGATAGCCTTAGCTCATTATTAATTAAAGCATCGATTACAACTGCTAGAGATCTTTCAAACTTTTCTTGAGGCTTATGCTTTTATTCCAAAATCTGCATTGCAACTAATAACAAGTGAAATTAACATCATTCCCATCCTTTCATTAATTGCTTCAAAAGATGTACCCTTTATGAATTAGGAACAAAATTATCGCTGTATTCTGTGCAAAAGAACATAAGTACTTCAACTCTGTCATTCCTGTGACTCTCAGGCCAGCATCTTGTCTTGGGGAAAGACCCAATCAGCACAACAGAGGAAGCTTTCTGACTTAGGGACAGGGCATTAGAATAACACCTGCTGTTCACAAGACAAAGAGGCAGAGAAGTATGGGGACCACACTGCCTGATGTAGGAATAGAGATAGAGACCAGGTCCTGGGAAAGAAAGTTGGAGTAACTGAGAAAGAAGAAAGGAGTGAAGACAGACTGATAAATAAATGCAAAGAAGAAGAATGAAAGAAGAAAAAAAAAAAAGAGAAAAAAAAACAAACAAAAAATAAATCAAACAACACTTAGGGGGAGCTGTGTTGAAAAGGCTTAACAAGAAACTGCAGAAGGCAGATGGTGAAGACATAATTAAGAATTGTTTTGGTGACTGGGTGAATGAGAAGCCCAAGGAGTAAGGATGGGAGGAAGGTAGGAGAGACAGATTATGTGAAGAACAAGATATCAAGAATAAACCACTTGAATAAAGAAAATCAAATAGGGACTTCTGGGGCAATATCAGAATAAGTGGGGACTACTGAAAAATGGCAGTAGTAGTTACAGTCTAGAGACATCAGAATAAATATATGTAGGGAGGAGATGGTTGGACTGTCTACATTAGAAGGATGAGGTTGGAATGAAAATTCAGATTATAAAGATACAGTATTGAGAAACAGGCAGTTTAGACAGGCATACCTGAAGAAAATGGGTGAAGAGAATCTGTCTTGCCAAAACTTAATCCCCTCCAATGTTTGAGGGGAACGCAAATAACAGCAAATACCTATGAAATCTACTGCTGGTGCCTTCCCTTGTGAGTGCTGGTTGAGAGAACACACTTTATGTTCTTAGCTATTCAATCAGCTCAAGCAGCAGAGGATGAGAGTTTTTGGTTGCAGTAACAAAGTACAAAAATCACAGCATTGCTTTTGATTAATGTTTTAATAAAGAAGGGTGTTGCACATCAAAAATTCGTATTCAAAGATTATTAATGGTCAAAAATCAAGCAATCAGATGGCAGACACAAATTAGGAAAATAATATAAAACTGTCTATAAAGAGCACAATTTGAGATTCACATCAATATGGGGAGTTTATTCATGCTTTTGGCAGGAACTTTATTGTATTTACTTTACAGAATGCACTTGTGTTACAGTTAGTGTAATGAAGTACTAAAAGAATCCCCAAAATTTCCACCAAATTACCTGAAGATATGTTAAGTTGTATAAGCAAAAGTTTTTAGGGGCAGAAAAAAAGTTTCTGCGCTTAAGATATTTGATTAGTGTGTCAGAGAACTGAATTCTTTACTTATCCTGTCACCAACTTGCTGTGTCCTTAAAGCAAATTTCACATTTGGGTTTGTTTTGTTTTGTTTTTTTCTTTTTATTTGTGTGCATACTGACACTCTGGAGTCTTATTTTCACTGATAGTAAGTACTCACAGCTGCAGTTGAAGCCAATGGATCTGTACTGTGAACATAAAATCCTGTAGGAAGCTGATTTCCCTTAAAAAACAAGACTTAACATAAATCAGGTTGGACTCTGAAATACCAGTGTATCTTTTCAATCTCCATCTAAGATCTTCATCTAAGATAATCTCTCACTCTCTATGGAACGTATGAAGATGAATTAATTATTGAATCATTCAAATTCTAAAGACATAAGCATTATAGGTAAGCTCATGAAGATAAGTAAATATACCAAGTCTATTTTTAAAAGGAAGTTCGAATATTGTGCCATAAATATATGATTAAGACATTTAACAATGAAAAGAAAAAGTACTGAGTTGCTGTCCATTTTAAAACTACTACCCCTTCACTGTATGAAGTGTCTGCAATAAAAATAATTTAATAGAATGATTATAACAGCTGTATTATTGTGCTCAAAAGAGATAAAATTACGATTTAGCAGGCAATTTTGACTTCTGAGAGTTTGGGTTTTCCATCTCAATATCGATCTTTTGTTATAGCTTATTTTGTTTAATAATTCTAATTCTGCTTTTCAGCTGGTATGCTTTCTATCAAATTCCATTACAGATTGAAATAATCTTTTTCCCTATTACTTTTAAATTACAAGAGCTGGTTGCTGTTCTTATTGTCTAAAGCCCTTGTATTCCCATCACAAAGTATTACTTCCTCATTTTCCAGTCGCTAAAGACTTGAAGATAATATATTCAGTAGTTTTTTCTACCAGTAACAAAAATATCCTTAAAATAGCAAGAGTCATACTGTGTCTCAAAGCCACATTACTTCACATAAACAAAATTAATATTTATTTTTCACAGAGTTAAAGTATCACTGTTTATATTTACATGACTCAGTGTTTATTTTAATGGAAAACAGCAGCATTAACACTAACTCAAGAAAAATTCTTTTGTTAATTAAGGAACATCTTGAAAAGTTCTAGATCATGTTTAGAATAATTCCCAAAATCCTAACAACCCCCTCACCACTGTATTTGAAATATTTTCTCTCTCAAAATCATTGAATGATACCTCAGTTTATATTTAACTTCACATAATTTTGAAAGGCTTTATGGTGACTTAATATGACAAAACCAGAGAAATAAAATAAAATAATGTGATCAGAAATTTTGCACATTTTAATCTTGAGACAATGGAAAAGTTTCGTCTAACATTGTAATTTTTTGTTTAAAGTCCTAGGGATAGTTCAGAGAGTGATTATTCTTGTTTGGGTTTTGTTGTTTGTTTTTTCTAGTTGTTGTTTTTCCCTGAAAGAGATTTTTTTTTTTTTTCAAAGAAGAAAACTTGAAGTAAACATAGGAAATATCTAGAAGACTTTTCCCCAAAAAGAGTATTCTCCAAACAAACATTTTTTACTGGAAGAAAGATAATTTTTTTCTAGATCAAATTTGCAAGCCATATCTTAAACAATAACAGCAACAATATTCCTTCATGCATGTACAATAAATAAAAATGATGCATCATTTTTTTTTTATTTGCAAAAACTTATTAATACCAGTGATAGAACTGGTATACTAATAATAATTCAAGTAAAAATAAGTATCAGTTGTTTAATTTCATTTTACTTTTTTTTTTTTTAATATAACTTGCATCTCCTTTAAGAAAGCAATATATTGTATGCCTGTAATGTAACAGCTTATGCAAACACAGCATTTTGCATTCAGATCTATCATACAAACAGCTGTGAATATTTATATTGGTGTTAATTAAGTCTGTGATGGTATTAACTTAGATAAGGAAAGCTGGCCAAATCCCAAAGTGCTATGGGTTTTTTAACATGTGTCTGAAAAAAATAATCAGAAACTTGGAAATGAAAATGTGACGTAAAATCTCACTCTAAAGATAGTACCTTCATGATGTCCAGCCACTGAACCCTCATTACCAGTAGTCTGCAATAACATCATGGCTATCAGCTAATAGGATATGAAGCAAAACCCTCTTGTTCAGAGAGATGAAGATGAACTACTAAGTCAAACTGACACTCCAAACAAGAAACCAGCTGGCACAACCTCAGCAGAAAGTGCATTAGAGAGGTAAATAACCTCATGCTTTAACAGATTAAATTGAAGAATCTGGGGGTAGGGGATGGGTGTTCAGTTGTTTCATTTTTTGGAAGAATTAGATGAGACAAAAATTGTTCTCCCTGATGTATCAGGACTTAAATACATTTCAGCAATGAGGAAAAATGTGTGTGTGTGTGCTTTTTGAAATAATTTCTGTTTCAATTATAATTTTAAGATTTTGGTAGATCATATTTTCTCCCTTGTTCTTAAGCATATTTGTCATCTCTCCTTAAAATGATGCTAAAGCACTTTTGACCTCTAGTACTTTTGGTATGACTCTCCTTAATAACAAATTAACAGCCCAAACTTCCAGTAAGAAATTGCAATACTGAAACTTTTAATGGACTTCCCAGTAGTGAAATTAGACCTATTATAAGATATTGTATATCAGATTCAGAACATTGGGAAGGTTTTGGAGACATTCTGTGCATCTATTTAAAAAGCCAACACCAGATTCTCAGAAACATTTAGCGTTTCTGTTCCAACTTTGGTGTCTAATTTCTATTTAAAGCGACAAGAAACTAGAGACACACTCAGCCTTAAGATTACTTCCTTTTAGTTTCTCTCCTCCTTTCTAGGAGTGGGAATCTTCCAGTGTAAATGGGCTTATGTGAATTTTACACAAAGCAGAGCATTTTCACATATTTGGATGCCTGAATGTATGTTAGCCTACAAAACACCGTAGAAACAGACTGTTCAAGGAAGGTCCTGTTTTGCAGCCAATGAGTTGTACAGTAACAAGACTTAGACATTAGTTACCTTCTAAAAGCTTCTGTCTGACCAATGCTGATAAGGTGCATCCCTTTCTGGAGAGTATACAAGCCCTGAGTGGTCTGGATTGCATCTTGCTCCAATTTGTTCTGTCTTTTTTCAGATCCTTGGCTCATATTCAAGCCAGGATGTGGACCTTTGGTCTTTCCTTACAATTTTGATGCTGGCTCCAGACTCACTGACAGTATCTACACTACTGTGGCAGAAAATCAGGAGGTGAGCTCAGACGCTGGACACTTTCCCATTTTGAGCACTCTGCTCAATTATTAATCTGCTCTCAAGAGAGGGAGGGGGCAGCCCTTAAGCAGTATGAATGTGAACCAGTTCATGCCACTTGACTTTGAGGTATGGTTGGATTTGAAGCCGCCTTTATTTATCAGGAGCAATGTAGTTGTCAGTGTAGCTACTGACTTCTCAGGTTATTAAGTTCTATTTGCATCGGCTCTAACATTACCTGTTCTACTTGTTCTGCTCATTCTGGTCTCTGACAGGGGTCATGGCCTCCTCTTCTCCGAGCTCTTTTGGAGATGCACTGCAGAGGGAGTAGTGACAGCTGAGTCATGATGTTTCAACTGTGAAAAGATTTCTGGCTTTCTTTTAACTTTTATTGTGAAAGGAAAAGTTAGGCAAAAAACAACCGAGACAGACTACCCATATTCCTGTACTCCATTTAAGTCATTGTAAGAGAATACACCAGTTTTCGTACTGTATGTACAAAACTAGACTGTAGGGGAAAAAAAATGGCTAAATTAGGGAAAAGCCGTATGGCAGCCTTGCATTTCAATCCTCAGACTAATATCAGATGAACTTTTTTTTTTCCCTTAGGAATATATCAGACATAAATTAATAAATATAATCTGAAATGAGTTCCGTATCACCCATATAAGCATGGCGACTTCAGCATATTTAAATACTAGGAGAACAGCTCTGTTTCAGTCATTAGTGATCAAAAGTCTTTCTCAGTGATTTACTGTGTGAGTCCCTATAATATAGGTGTTACTCCAGAGAAGTTAATCAATTTTTACCAAGTTAAATAATGCATTTTTCCTGTGATCTGTACAAATAGCATTTTTTGATTTTCGTTGGTTGTTTTTTTTTTTTTTTTTCCAAATAGATAATAAGGTTCCCTGGAAAATTTTAGCCTTCTCTCTTTCAGCCTGTCATTCTCAAATGAATGCCACAAAGGCTATTCAGAGAAAGCCTTTTCAAAGTAGTTTAGCTACATATTTGACCTGCTAACTTCAGCTATTAAATATGTTAGTTTAAACAGGAAAAAGCACATCTTATTATTTTATTAGGATCTTTTTTATGATTAAGTGGACGATGAAGATGTGGAGTTGAAAGGGACACAGATTTCAAGAGATATAGGAATGTTATCAAAGAGCTTTATTCCATATAGCATATATGTATTGACAGTTAGAATACAAAAAAAAAAAAAAAAAGAATGGGACAAGTATTATAATTTTGTATTTAGCAAGCAGGCAGGAAAAGATCCTTGTGTTGCTCACATGCAGATGAATCATGAGTAATTACATGAAATAAGTGGATTCAGAGCAGGATAAAAGCCCAGAATAGGTGGTTCATCCTTTCTCGCTGACTGCATGCAGTAAATAGTGAAAAATGATACTTATATAACACACTTAATTCTTCTAAGATATCAGTTCCCAGGTCAACCTTTGGTTCCCACAGTCCTCCTTTTCCTTCAGGGGGACAAGACTCCTGATTCAAACATTACTAGAGAAAGGTCAGGAGCCAAGGGGAAGAAGAGGCCACGCAACTACAATGCTCTTCTGCGTGGAAACCATCCTTCAGGTGGGAGCTCAGAGAGGTGCAAGACGCCATTCTTCCCTTTCTCCCTTTAGCATGAAAGAAGCCAAGAACCTTGGCTGATTACTCAGCCCTTATCTTCAGAGAACCTCAGGAAACAAAGGTCTCACTGTTAGCTGTGTCAGTGAGGCTTTTAAAGTAAATAAAAGTATATTAATTTTAATCTGCCTTTTACTCATCATTAAAATGTCTTGTACAACATTATCAGTCTTCTAAGCATTGTGGATGAATCTAGTACTTCTGCACGTATTATAGGATAGTGAATGTCTAAGACTCCATTGCTAAAATCTCTGAAATTATAGTTTATTCATTCAGAATAAATTAAACTTGCTTTAGAATTACTTGAAATCATTTGTACTGTCCTTATTGTTCCCCACCATCAGCAATCATTTCAGTCCTTTACTGTGTATCCATTCTGGATTACATAGAAAACTAAAGGGGCTATTAATATTTATAGTACAACTAGGCACATTATTCTGGAGGTCAAAAGAATGAAGCATTTGGCATAACAGTACAATTGAGATGTGTTACCAAACACCTAGGAGTGCTTGACTGCTATAGCAAATTATACACCACTCTTCCTACACATTTTATTTTTTGTTGTTAAATCAGAAAAATTCTCAAAGAAATTATGCTAAAGCACACACCTTGAAATATTTGGTCAAAAAGTTTTCCTCCAAAATGGAATAAAAATTAATCATAACTAATTTCTTGTATTGGTATTTATTGATTTCTTGGAGGTAATATTGTCCGTTGAAAATGGACAATCAAAATACATATTAAATTATTTAAAAGAAGATTGCAAACTCTCTGGTAGATGTCCTGGCCACAAAGTTTATCAGTACTCTGAGACATTTTCTTTAGGAAATGTTAGATTGAAAGAGAAGACGCTTTAGCAGAAAAAAAAAAGAAGTTCTTTAGCAAAAAAATACGTGGAAAGAGACATCGAGAGGCCACCTATTCCAAAGAGCTAATCCTGCTGCTCTTTGCTCTAAACAGGGCTAATCAGATCAGATTGCTCAGGGCCATGTCCAGCCAAGTCTTGAACACCTCCAAGGATGTCAGTGTCATGGTCTGTCTACGCTGTTGCTGTCCTACCCTTTTTGGCAATAAAGTTTTCCTTATATCTAATGAAAATTCCCCATGTTCCATCTTGGGTTTGTTGCCTCTAGTCCTAAGGTCGTGCACCTCCAAGAAAAGTCTGTCTCTGTCTTCTCTGAATTCTTTGACCATGCAGTTGTAGACAGCAATGTTGTCCACCGAACCTTCTCTTCTCTAGGCTACACGTGCCCAAACTTGAGAAGAGAAGGCTCAGGGGAAACATTGCAGTATCTGTCTCTCCTTTTGCTTATTATTTCTGTCTCTCCTTTTGAAGCTGTCCATATAAATGAAAAAAATGTTTGTGACACCAGAAATGAAGAACTTTTTGTAACCTGGAGGATCCAATACTAACTGCCATGTGGCAAGCCTCTCTTTGGTCTTTAATGGGTATCATGGTTTGAGCCCACCCAGCCGGCAACAAAAGCACCACGCAGCTGCCCACGCACCCGCTTGCTCACCACTACCCCATCCCCTGAGGGATGGGGAGGAGAAAATACAACCAAAAAGGCTTGCAGGTCAGACAAAGGACAGGGAGGGCTCACTCACCAGTTAGGGTCACAGGCAAAAGACAGACTCCACTTGTGGGTAACAACACACATCTAATACAAATAACCACCACCAGCAAGGAGAACGAGAAATACAACCAGGTCTTAAATACAACACACCTTCCCCAACCACCATCCCTCCAGTCTTCCTGGGCTCAGCTCTGCTCCCTCTTCCCCCCCAGCAGCGCAGGGGACAGGGAATGGGAGTTACAGTCCATCCGGCACAAGGTGTCTCTGCTGCTCCTTCCTCCTCAGAGAAAAAGATCCTCGCAGCCCTCCTCTGCCCCACCGTGGGGTCCCTCTCACGGCAGACAGCCCTCCACCAACTACTCCAACTAGAGTCCTTCCCACAGGTTCACAGCTCCCCACGAACCGCCTCAGCGCAGGTCCCTCCCGGGGCTGCCGCCCTCCCAGCAACGGGTAATCAACCACTTCTTTCATTCTTAACTGGAGTTATTCGCAGAGGTGCCATTGCTCTGAAATTGGAGCTGGGGGATTTTCTCAAAACCTTGTACAGGAACCACCTCTGTAGCCTCCTTCCCTGCTACTAAAACTGCACCAAAACCCCACCAGACACCAAACCACCACAATGGGCAAATAGGAATCTTGGTGCAACTCTCAAAGCATACCAATACTGCCAAATAAGAGATAAAAACAAGCTCGTTCACTTGAGCAAGACATAATCAGCCACAATGCGTAATTCTTAGCTGTCTCCTTGGCTCTCTTTTGGACTGCTTCATTTGTGTCTCCCCAATCAGTTGGTGCTCTTGTGAACTTTTGAGCAGGACTCATCCCTGGCCCTCTTTCATTAAATGTATTGATACAGCCTCAGAGGCTAGGTGATTAGGCAGTATATACTCAAACCTTTCAGGCCTCTTATGCAAACTTAAGATGTCACTAGATCTATTCTCTGTGTTCTTTGAGTCAGTAGAGCCCACATAGGATTCTTCTTAAGCCTGCTTGAGGTTTTTTTGCATGTTATATTATGCAATTACGATTTTCCTTATTACGATGCTTTGATTACTTATAAACGCTAACAAACTTTTCTAATTACATATATATGGTACATTAAGATTTACATAAAGCAGAGATACTTCCACCTACACACTTATTTCCTCTCATAGCCATTTGTAGTTAATGGCTGATTCCTATCAAATGTCTGACTTAAGTGGGAAGAAGTGAGCTTAAGAGATCTGAACTCTCAGGAGGAGATTGCTTTCCAACTTAGGCATATAAATGAGGTACCTGATGTTAGATAGTGTGAAAACTATGCTATGCATTAAAAAAACAAAACAAAACAAACTTTCTGACAGACAGACTTTATACCATAAGGCACAGTTCCTTTCAAGAAAGCATTTCTGTAATGGTTAACAGTCACGGAAAACTCTTAGTATATCTTTACATATAGAACAGCTGGTACACCCACACAAAAAATGTATTAAAGAGCTTTGTCAGTCAGAAAATGTAAATACTTCAGTTAAAAAAAGTTCAGCATACTTACTTTTCTTTCTTTTATATACATTTCAGCTAATTACTTAAAGCTTTAAAAGCCTCATTTTATCCCCAGAGCACCCTACAGTTAGAAATCTTTATCTAGGTTTAGTAGTTGTGGCAGAATGCCATTTGCACTAAGTGATCAGTGAGAAGTTGTCAGCTGCATCTGATGTCATAAAACAAGAAATGTCCTAGAAACTGCCGGTCTGTTAGGGCTTAGTGCAGAATCTCCCATTGAGTGGGTAAATAAATAGTTCTATTTGTTTCAAGTAAAAGCATATACTTAATTTGTGCCAAAATCTTCTCCTAAAAAGGTTGCTAACTAATCTACAAAGGAATGTCCTGTCAGTGTTCAAAACTAGAAAGAATATGGGAAAAACTACCAGATTGTAGTGTACAAACTGCTAGCCTGTATTTTAATGTGGTTTAGCAGTTATCTGAAATCCCTTTGGATTAGGATCTCAGTGACAAATCTTCAAATATGTTGCGTCATATCATTCACAACTTCATTAAGATACAGAATTGCTATTAATAAACACAGCTAGGACTGGATCTTCAAAAAACTCTGTGGCATGACCTATCTAAAGAGTTTTTAGGAGACAATGAAGAGATAATCCAAACCCCGTATGATCTATGTATCTAAGTTTGTGGTCAAAGACCTTTTGTCCATTTCCAAATAAAAAGCTTAAATCTGGATGAAAGAAAACTGGTAGGGAAAGGAAGGGCAAAGACCAGCAGCCTCTGAATAAGCTTCACAGTCTTTAGGAGCTGGACTGATATGTGAGGCCAGACATACAAAACTAAGACTAGTTTCAACCACTAGGAATACCCAATGCCTGAATTTCTTACCTATGACGTCAGTAGAGACCCTCAGCACTGTCAACATTAGGGTTTTTCCTATGGCTTGCTCAGGATGAAGCACCCTAGGTATACTATATCAAGTTTGATACTCTGAATATATATTTTATCGTGTTTAAGTGACAGATTTATGATTCTATTCACATGTATTTGCATAACTTGCACCATTGCAGATCATGTAAAGTGGAACAATGTATTTCCTGAACACTGTATCTTAAAAAAAAAACCCTATTCAGAATGCTTGATTATCAGTTCTGTTCTAGATGTGAGAAAGTCCTGCTTTGCTATTTACTAGCCATGAGTTTGCCAGCAAATATGGGTTTTTTTCAGTGAAAATAACCAGAGCAACATGGACATTCATACTACTAGGCTGCTATAAAATGGATTAAGTTGACATCAAGAAGGCCTCGGTAAAGCAATTTCTGAACATATTGGGAGTAGGAGGGATTTAAAGAAAAGGAGAAGTGGGAAGAAAAGGAGATACTGAATCCAACTGAAATGCTTCAGTTCTTCAGAACTTAAATCATTAAAATAGCCTGTGTTTTTAATAATGCTGAAGCAAATTTAAAATGCAAAAATATCTTATTAGATGTTTTTATACTTCATTAATTAATTTTCACTTACAAAATTATCCCAAGTAGTGCTGATATGAACTCAGCAGTATTATATTGATTTATTTCACTCAAGCCAGTAAAAAAGGCGGTATTCCAAGACACGATCAGAAGAAGAAAACTGTTTGTTGACATTTATGAATATTTAGCAGGTAATGTCAGGTAGACACTAATGACTTTGTAAAGCTTCTAACATCATTGAAGCATAAATAGTGAAGGCTGGATTTTGACTGGTCTATTTGTTTGAGCACAGATCTAAGGAAATTATTTAGTATCAGCAAATCTTGCAGAAGTGATGACCTGTAGATGAATATCAAAATTAACTGCAGATGTTTCAAGGAATAATCAGAATGTTCTCCACACTCTAATGTTTACGTAAACAAAGGTGGCAATTAAGGCAGTTTGCAAGACACCGTATCTGAGTCTGACTTCTAGTGAGAGAAGGTAATATGCATTGGTTAATGCATTGATCTTGGATCCAAGGGATTCCTAGCTTTTTGTCAGCTTTGCCACAAACATCCTGTTTGACCTTGGAAAAGCCTCTCAGGTTGAAATCCACAAAGGAATATAATAAACCTGTTGTGGAAATTAAACAAATAAATCAAAAAAATAAATCCTTAGAAACTCTAATAAGATTAGCCACAAATGTTTCCCAAATACCTAATTTCTGCTTCTAAACATGTCCAGAATTTCTTTCCCCATTGCAGGTCTCAACAGCTCAGCCGTCATTTCATCTTATCAACCTAATCAAGATTCATGGAGTGGATGTGGGTTAAGCAGACTCTTCTGAAAATCGGTAGACAGTACAGCATCTAAAATCTTTGGTGGATTCAACCTTTAATTTCTTGGTTTTTCACTACCTCAGCTGCAAAGCAAAATAACAGTTACATTTTTCTGTGTTTAGATATAAACCACCTTGTAAATTCTTAAGAGACTGTTCATTAGATGTGCTTGCATGGGGTTCTACTTCTTACTCTGTTATGTCTCACTTTCTCTTATTGGATTTTTTTCCTTCTGTATAAACATTTAAATATCAGTTTGGGACAGAAGCTAGTTTCAAAGTCTTATTTCTCCAAGGCCACACGCGATAAACACAGGAATGCTATCTGATGTGATCTTTCTGGACAAGGTACCGAAGGCTATCTATAATTTAACAAGTGCTACCAAAGCTTCCAAGTGAAATAGAACTCTGAATGGTTATGGCACCAGGACATTGGCAGTGGTGAATATATCCATAAAAGGAAACAAAAGCCTTATTTGGTTCTGTTTTTTATTTGTTTTTTTAATCAATATAAAAATATATAGTAACTTCAAAGGCTTAGTCAACACCTATATAGATTGCTAAATGTTGGATTTATGTTTGATCTAATATATCCAAGATATTTTTATAAATTTACCTGATAAAATATTCTGTGCACTGAATTTTGTGGTCTAATAGACTAAAATGTTTTATACAATTCTCACAATCAGTAACTCTTTCAGAGAATCAAAAACTGAGAGCATAATACCAGAAAATCAAATACATACCACATCTGATTAAAAAGCGATGAAAACTTGGGAATTACTTTCCTGAGACTTGACTCTCCTTTGAGAAAATAATTTTAAACAAATAATTAAAACATTTGAAGGCAGAAAGTTGATGGAGTTTTTCTTTCCACTTCCTGTGTGCATTTCCATTAATGATTAGAATATTAGCTAGCATGAACACACCTAAATATTCAAATGTGGCAGGCATGTTTAGATAATATGGAATTTGTAACAAAGACCATAAAGTGAATTTTGCTGCAGTTGCAGTTAATAGGGCATTAGAAGAGGTTTCAACCAAAAGCAGCCATGCTGCATATCTGTATCCTCCCTATCATCAGTTTTGCATTTACATACACAGATTACATTTGCATATCTTGATGACTTACACATTTTAACTAAATTTTATTCCACAAGAGTGTTTACATCAAGGGAACATGAACATTTAAAATTCCAAGTTATCTCTAAATTATTGATTTCAGAACTGTGAGGGTTTTGTGCATTACTCAACTTTATGTAAAATGGCCAACTAATGACAATGTTTAATTCTGAACTCTGTGTTCCATTAGATTTATAGAGCTCTCTCAGTTTTGAGCCAGAAGCACAGATATGACTTTGTAAAAAATTTATACAACATAACATTTTATCATTTTGTTAATTTCTTCAGGATAATATAGACATCTTTACACAGGCTGCAGTACTTCAAAATCTTAGACTATTTTTACTTTAGTAATTTTAGAAGGCATTATGCTTTTATGAAATATATTTGTAACCTGATATCCAAAAATGACAGACCTAGCCTCATCGGTCAATTTAAACATAATATCAAAATGGTGTCTCTGAAATGACTTCTCTGAAATATTAAAGCACAGAAATTTTAACAGTAATACTCATCCTTTCCTTTGCGATCTCCTCTGGACTGCCTAATTTGCAAAGAACCACACTATCTGGATTTGCCTTTGAAAAAGAACACAAGAGCCAAATTGTTGCTTTTTGTGGTAAGGAAGAAGATACATATTATTCTTCATATTGGACGAATAAATGATACCATCAGATTCTCACTGATGTGAACTGAGACTGATTATGCCTAGGATATAAAAAGAAGACTTGCAGGGAAATGGAATTTCAGAAAATTACATTATTTCTGAAAGAGAGGGGAGAAATGTGGTAAAATCTTTGTGGATTGACACATACCTCAGGGACTGGTACTAGCAAGAGCATTTCAGGATGTTAATATTCAGACATAGAGAGATTACTTTTCTCACATAACAGATTCTGCTTACATAACTCAACAAACATTTTAGGATTCATGTTGACTTCATAAAAAATTGAATTTTAACCTAGGAAGCAGTTAGTGAAGCCCTGCAAATTCTGATACACATTGAAACATGGAAACCAGATATGTAAGGATTGGGAGAAATAAAGTATAAGGTTATCAACAAAATACAAAACCGAAAATAGGAGGTAAGTATTAGGCATGGTATTTCAGAAAATGGATTGCAGTTGTTCTGATTGAGAATTATGTTAAAACCAAACCCAAACAACTGAAATACCTAACTAATAGTCAACCGGGTTGGACAATGAATTAAAGGAACAATGATTTCCATCACAGGACAGAAAGAAAGAGAGAAAAATTGAGAAGGAAAAGACGCAAACAAAAAATTAACATAGTGATTGACTATTACTTTATTTTTTTTCCTCCATAGTTAAGACACAGAACCTTTGAGGCAGAAGTTACTCTGGAGAGGTATGTTTAGGAACTATGCTAAAGAGTCCTTCCTGTAGTCGCCAGGATTCAGACTTAGATTGCAACAGTGATCTCTGTAAGAGTATGAAAGAAAGACGCAAGAAAAGGAAATACATGAATATGGGAGACAATTTCTGACAATTTGAAAAGAAATGCCCCAAAAGGCATCAATAGGCCTTAAATATTCTCGAATGCTTCAGTTGACAAATTTATGTACAAAATAATCTATGAAGTAAAAATGTGCTGGTGCTACTTTAGAGTTAAAGTAAGCAGCAGGGAGGAGCAGTATAGGGGCTAGTTGTAAAAAATAATCTTAGATGAGTAATCATGAGCTGATTCAGTTCATTTTAAATTGCAAGAGAAACAAAAATGGTCTAAGGTCTGAGGTTTGAGAAAAGCAAACTTTGAGAAAATAAAAAATTAATTACTAGAGTTGACTGAACCAAAGAGTTCAAGGATTTGAACATAGTGGAAGCATGGAACTATTTTAAGTCAAAAGCACAAACACTATTTGAAGCTCGTATTCCAAGCAAGAGGAAAAAGATCTTAGCAGGAAAGGGCTACACACTTCCCTGGAGGAAGAAACACCTCACGTAAGAAATGAAGAGTAAATAACAAACCTAAAAGGAATAGAAAAAGGGATTGATCAAGAAGGAAAGCTATGTCTCAGAGGTCAAAAAGGGTGAAAATAAAACAAGAATGGACAAAAGCCTAGTTGAGCTGAAGAAAAAGAAAGAAAATTAAAACAGGTAATAAAAGTTCTTCAACCACGTAAATAAAAAAGAGTAAGAAAATAGAAAACCAAGACAGCTACACAAAAAATGTTGAGAAAGAAGCTAATCTAAGCATGGCAGCAGCATCAAGTGCTCTACCTTGTTTTTCAAAAAAGATGGTAAGGAGTATGACAGCAATTGCTGATCAGTCAATAAAAATGAAAGCAACATGAATTACCATATCCAAGGCAGAAACAGAACTTGAAATGCTTACACTGACCAGATTAGGTATTCCATAAGCTCTGAACCCCAAATATGAAAAGAATGTGTAGATAAAAATTGAAAAATATGTTGCAAGTAATTTCAGCTGACTTGACTACAGTAAATACTTGTAAAAAGGATTTTGATACTTGTAGTGCAGAAAGATAGTTAACAAGAAAATTAATGGTAAGCAACTGCGAAACAAATGAAAAAATAATTAGTGATTCTTAAGAAGTGGGCAGGAAAGAAACTGGATATGCAATATAAAAGCATTGTTTTTCTAGAGTCCAAGATTCTTATATCCTGGTAGAATTACACCTTCTAGTTCATAGTTGTATGACTTGAGTACATTTTGTAGATCTACCTTAAGAAGATCTGTAGATCTACACAAAGAACGTAGTTGTTTTGAAAAAAAAATGACTGTGGTAAGCAGGTTTTTTCGACCTTTTATGGTTTGCGAGTTCATTATAGAGCAAAGTTGATTTTTACCTGCAGCCATATATTTCACTTTTATGAAGCAACATGGTACAGTATATGAAATATTTCACAGAAGCAAGGCCGTATGTTTGGTCTTGGACTCTGAGAATTTGCCTTGCTCTTACTGGCATTTAAGACAAGTCATGATGCCACTCTGGGATGAGATATTGGTGTGTAGGCTGATAACACCTCCTGTGACCAAGTTGTTGGTTTATCATTAGGTCTTGTATAGTTAGGAAATACACCTACCTGAGAGAAAGACCTTTCTTTTTAATAAATCCTTAAGGGTTAGAATATCATGACTATTTGTAACAGCTTCGCTGAGTTACCTCTGTTTGTAGCTCATGGGAAGTACTTGTGCAATTTTTTTCCAGAAGCTTCTAGAGAAGGAATTTAATTTTATATTTGAGTTCCAAGATGGAGAAAGGTTTAGGAGTTCCATAAGCTCCTTGAGGTGAATCATGTCAGAGAACTCCCTGTTAGACTCATTTACGTAGTCTCTGCTGCCCAGGTTTACTATAGGCTTTTGCTTTTTGGTTTAATCACTATTTGGTTGCACTGCCCTAAGATTGTACAGATTTTGTCTCCAAGGGAAAAAAAAAAAAAGACTGTGATTATAGTTGTGGGTTTTCTTTCTTTCTGACTATATTATTGTTGTGGGTTTTTTTTGTTGTTTTTTTTTTTGTAAGCAGCTATTGTAAGTGCTTGAAGCAGTGTCTATGCTCACAGTTCATTCACTATGGGACATCCAACCTGAATTTCACTGCTGTTATTGCTTTTTATATTTTCATGGAAAGCTGGTGCAAGATCTAGGACAAATTATGAAGGAAAAACTAACAAAGGATATGGAAGTAAACACCCTTCTGTGACAAATCAACAGTAAGAAACGAGAAAACGATGTAAAAGCATGTCTGAATTCTCACAGGTCCCACTGGGAGTGGACTTTCATTTCATGGAGGCCTAAACTTAACATTTGCTGTGAGCATCTTACACTGGCTGCTCAGTTCATTCTGCTGCAGTTCTCAGGTGGAAGGCTGCACATCCTACAGAGCTAACAAAAAACCAAGTCAGAATATATCAAACCAGAAGTATGCACCTTACTGAGTAGAAACTACAGCAGGCAATCAACCAGAACTAGGCAGTACCTCTGCTTGGTCCCTTATCCTTGTATGTTACCTTCAGCAGCAATTTTCCCACAAGTGATAAAGAAACAAATCCTCTCAGAAGATTTTGCTTATTATAGCAGGAATATGTTTTTCCCAGAAGTGTCTGTATCTGGTAAATCCTAATTGATAGAACAGACTCTACAGATAATAGGCAGATGAATAAAATCTACAGAATCCCTGAATGTGGTTTTTATTTTTCTTTTGGAGACTGAACCTGTGATAATTGAATGTCACAGCCCCAGATGAAAAACCTTTACCACAAATGTCACATATGCATTGTGTTGGTGTGCATAAGAACAGGAATGCCAAGTCATTGAGATAGCTTCTTGATAGTATTGATCATACTGATAATATTACACTTAGGTTTGGGTTATTGGTTTTGTTTACCTTTACTGTGGCAACCATGTTTAATGAAAACATCAGCATGAGGCACTGCTTTTCAATAGTCTTAATGAAAAGCAAGTTTTGTAAGGTTCTGTACATTACAGACGTTTATGATGTCAGCTACTTGTTTCTTCATCGCTATCAGTGCACCTTTCTGTGATGCCGCTTTTAAATTGAAAATGTTGCTCTTCACACTGCTTCTCTATTATATAGAAAATCCTTACAAAGGGATTTTACTATGCTCGTGAACACATCATAATGACAGCTGCAGCTGGGACTGTGCTGCTAGTTGAGCAGCAAAATTAAGGATGATGTCCAGATTGGGTGTATTAGCTGGATAACAGGAAAGATGAGAGTCTGGTTTGAAGTTCGATATCTTTGAAGAGTAGATCTTGTTTGAATCTATACCTTGTGCTGGAATGGAAAGAAAGAAGATTGGGTTGGGAGACTGGTATTTTTTAGTGACATTTAAAAAAGAAAGCTTTGATTCATTTCACCAGTGTTTGAGCCAAGGATCAAAGCTATATATGGAAGTAGAAATGACACTCTGTGCTTCCAGTAGGAGAGTTAGTGGATGACTTTGCTTTGACCTTTCTCCAGGTGTCCACCGAGTAAATAACAATGATCTAAGATGATTTTTCCATCCAAACAGAAAAACCGGATACACTGTTCATTCATCACTGCCTCTAAATGCATTCAGAGAAAGCAGACAACATCTCCTTGCTATACTCCTTCTCCTCTTCAGTATTAGCTACAGTATAAAACACAGATATGATAACTTTCTCCTCTAACTCGTTCTGCAGGCAGCAATCAATTTTAATTTCTTTCTCTTTCTACACTGGTATGAACCTTGTTCAGGTTTTCAGTGTATGTAAACTGGACCATAAATAAATGTGTGTCTGCTTTGAAGTTTTAAATGATCTAATGTATGTCTATCTGCAGTTTTCTGTCATTGCCGCCATATACTTTAGTCCATGCGTATGTCCATTTCTTTTTTGTCAGAAGTTAATCTCAGCTATCTAATGAAAGGTCAGATCTGAATACAAGCTCCCTCTGAAAAATAATTCCATTTATTAAGTCTTGTAATTCCCTCAGGGGACCATATTTCCAAGCTATTTTGAATACATCAAAAGTACATTTGATGCAAACAACTGTACAATAGTTCATTACAATTTATGTAATTAATTGGTTCTTTGTTTATTCACCTATAATGGCAATTTGCTGTATATTTTTTTTTCTATGTTTCTAGCTTTAAATTTTCAGGCTAATTAACTTTAAAAGAGTTTCTTATACCTAGCATACCGCTGGACCCTAACAGTGTGTAGTTTTCATTAATTTCATATATTTTTGTTTGCAAGAAGTGTAGAGTGAACTATAGAGCTGAAACAAGTAGGCCGGTATCTTTTTCTTTATCCTTAGGTAGGAGCAGGGATGTGTGCGTTGGGAGTGGGAGAGGTAAAAAGGAAAGACTAATCAATGGCCTAAAAAGGCCATTAATACTGTTTACCATATCAGTTCAAGCTAATGGAGTCTTGACATTTCTTTACAAATACATTCAGTATATTTTAATAAGATGTGGGCAGGTATGTCCCCAGAGAATAAATTCAGCTTTTAAGGTTGAATGGGGAAAATCCTATCTGATCACATAGTGAAAAAAAGTTGAAGTCCAGTCAGCTTTCTATTAAAGTGAAAAGTTCATCTAAATAGTCACATCAATAAAATCATTACTCAAATCTCTTGTTAACCCCTTACTTCTCAGCAACACTTCCAGAAAACAGGGACTTAGTTGCAGGCTGTTTATAAAATATCCTAGAATGTATTTGTATAGCTTCCCCAAATACGAACTGATTACTGGAGAGTTAACCAACAGCATTTTAGATAACAGTAATTCTTTACTAACTTAACCATAAAATATTTCAGAGACTTGTTAGATTTATTCAATGAACTCTATTAGTAAAGTTTAATAACTTCACACATTTAGTAGAAAATAGAGGCATTATTAACACAGAGTAAAAAGAAATAAGAAGCATCAATTAAATTTCCTTATCATGCTTCATGCTTTATTTTTCTGATTACAGTATTAGCGTAATTTTTTATTTCCAAAGTCTGTGTGTGAGGAACAGTTTCTCGTGGAAAAGACTTAAGTTTTCTGAATCTATGACAGCTACTGTGTATTTGGGTTTATTCTTCTGGGGAGGTATTAATTACTTGGAGAGTCATTCTCTTGCTCTTTCATATGATTGTTGATAACAGTTATGCATATGTATAAGCATTTATGTATATAACATAAAAAGCAAGCATGGTGCCTACGTAATCTTTACATCACATAACCACGTTTACAGCGAGTGACCTTCAATCACTGCTCTAGGAGGCCATAGACACCATGTGAAACTTTTCACTTAATTGCATGGTTATGAAGGAAGTTGATCACATTTTACCAGAATCCCCATTGTGCTGCTTTTATTGTAAGTAAACCCACCAGGAGATCTATGTTCTTCTAAATCAGCATCTGAAGGTCAGACACAATAACCTAGAACATCTCAGGTGACATTAGGCAATTGTATCAAGACTTCAGCAGCCACTCACAGTAAAAGGAGTTTAGACACCTATGGTTTTATCTCACTTGCTTAGGTGTCAAATACCATCTGAGATGCTTATCTTCACAGATTACACTTGTCCTTCACCTGTGTATCACACTTGCTTGTTTCACAGGGATGTTTCTGCTACCCTCATGCACCTCAAATGCTGCTAGGCACCTATATGTGGGTAGCTTATTTGACCCCCCTACCTTAGGTGTGTAACGTGTTTTAACTCTGACCTGAGTCTCACCCACACTGATTCAAGGACCTATCTACACTACAAAAATTAACATAGGCAATCCTTTAAATTTCAGCAGAAATAATGTATTTTGGAAGGAAAGAATTGTGGGTTTCACAGAAGAGAGAATCGTTTGTAGTTAACACAGTTTGAACGAATTTATTTCTCTCTCATACTGCTTTCCCCATTACAGAGGGATTTCTGCTTTGTTTTGTCCTTCTTGAACAATTTTATTTGGTGAAAAGCAGCCACTGCTTCTACCAGAAATGTGTCAAGCAAAGAGCACATACTGTCAAGATAAAAATCTCCTCCTTTTCCTGTTTAAGGCATCAGCAGCAGGAAAATTGTGGCTTTTACCTAACCTTAAAAAAAAAACAAAACCAAAACCAAACCAGAAGCCAGACATAAGCTCAAACTTATTTAGTGTTTTCTGAAATCCAGCCAATACAACTGAGCAGAAACAAATACCTCATCTAAACTTAAAGTGACTTAAGCGTAATGAATATAAATTACATTCTTGATTTTTTTTTTTGTTTCTTCCTTTTCTCATCTTCATTTTTCATCAGCCAGAGGACTATGTGTTTCCTGATAATTAATCCACATAACTCCTTGAAATTTCTCTTACTCCTAAGAGGCCAGATGAGGCTTTATCTGGCTAGATGGATAACTTTCTGAATCGTTTACTAAGCGAATGAGAATCTCACTACCTATTACACAGAAAGTACAATTCTGTTAACCTTTCACTCAGATATCTTGTTAATATCTAAAGCCATCTATCTACAAATGTCTAAGGACAGAATATTTCCTCAGTAATACAGCTCATTGCAGCAATCAAGAATAAAACAGGCTTCCTGACAGAGGATGTTAAGCATCTTGCCTTCGTCAAAATAAAACATCTCTAGCTCATGTCTGCTCCTGACCAAAACTGAAGGAAAAGATAACTTTCACTTAAAGTATTGCAGGAAAACTGATAGCTAATTAGTAGGCTTGCCCCTGTGGCCTTACTGTTTGAGTTATATAATAGTCTTTACACAATAAATGACTTATAAAACAATTCCCAATTTCCTTCATGACAGTAAATTGAATGTCTTCTTTTTTTTTTTTTTTTTTCCTTTTGGTTATGTTATTCCAGTGTTGGTGATCCAGCTGACCTCTAGGCAACTTAATAGGAGTGAATCATATTTTCTGTTATCACAGTTCCTGCTAATCTTACTGTGATCTTTTTTTTCTGTATTTGGAGTTTGAAAGATGGGCTGTAGCCATTGCTCTTTTGAAAAGAGACAATTAACTTATATTTCCTTCCTTGCTAAACTTCATCAGAGCATGTGCCAATATACATAAAGGTATATTCTACACTTACATCACTGAAAAATCTTGTTCCTGTCCATTGCTTGCACAGATGACAATCCACAACTTCTTCCCAACTTTAATTTTGGTTATTAGGATTCATGTGATTATAAATACACAATTTTTTAAGGATTATTTTCCCACAAAGAATACAACATATCAGTTCATCTAAGAGTTGTCCTTTTACAGATCTCTTTTGGTCTTTCTTCATTGGTTTGGATAAATTTATTTCAATTTTACTAAACCTTCTTTCTTCATGTGACAGAAACACTCTTCGACAATAAGACAATTTAAAAGGATGTGACAGATTCTTCATGTCATATGACTCCATATTTTAGCTATCTTCTGCATAAAGTAGAGTTATGATTGTCCAAATTTTCCCCATTTTTTTAATGTGAAGTCTTTAAGCAAATTTCAGCAAGCCTTTCCCAACCTGCTGCTTGAGAGAGCATGAAACTGATTTTATTATCCAAAACCATACCATGCAGCCTGATAATTCCTGTGTAGATATGGCTACAGGAAAGTAACAGTCAGTGATTATGAGAAGTAACACAAGGAGTTTATCAGAAGGAAGTTGGTAATACTTTCCATATTGCTGAAGCCAATAATAAATCCAATTAGTGCCCCTGATTATTGTGATTTTGCAGACCCTGAATGGATGAACAAGAACTCCTAAAATGGAAATTCAGCCATGTGAGGTTTAGGTGATAGCAAACAAGCAAATGCCATGCAGTGGGCTATCTATGGTAAAGTGTATTTTCACATGTATATTCTTAAAGATATATATGAAAAAGATTTAAACGGTCCACTAAATATATTGGAAAAGGAATTACCTGTTTCACCTTTTCCTATGATTGTAGTTATCAGGCTATAACGGAGGGACAAGCAGATCAACTGGATGAAATTTATAGTATAAGTTATTCCATATGCTACTACTAATAATTTCCAAAGGTCCTTTCCACTGATCCAAAAAGAGCTTTTGTGAGATAAACAAAGGCATAATAAACATTTTTGTTCTGCTGTTTTCACTGCAGCTTTTATATACATACACACAGACACATACACACATAGAGAAACAATTCTCTGCTGAACTACCAAGTAAAATTTTCTGAGCTGCATCCTCAACACAAGCATTTAATTAATTCAAGCAGATTATTCTTAAGTAAAAGAAATCTTCTGATTCTGTGTTTGTCATGTTTTTCCATTCCCTGATTTTGAATAAGGGAATTGAAGCATTACAAGATTATTTCTTTCCAATTATTACTTCATTTCTCTGCTGGACTCATCAAGAATCATTCTTAAAAATTAGTTAGTGAACTCATGTCTGAAGTTCTATGTTTTGTTTGTCAGCTGTGTGGAACAACTACTGCTTATAGGTAGGGAAGCCAAATCAAGCAAATGTGACATGTGTTGTGTATGGTCTTTACATCATACTTACTGATTTACAGCTGGATTTCCTTGGGTTTGTCACTCTATTACTTCTGCTTCCACTTTGAATGTTTTTCATTACATGAAGTATTTTTTAATATTCAAAAAACCCAATGAATGTATTTAATTGTGTCATTCTGACTGATTTTTTTTTTTTTTTTTTTTTTTAATGCAATCATGTAATCAGATTACACTAGATACCCAATTTTTAGATTGCAACAACTGGGGGATGGATTCACTTTTGTGTACATGTCCTGGATTGAGCCTGCCCGGCTGGCTCCAAAAGCACCGCACAGCTGATCACTCAGCCCTACACCGTCCCCTGAGGATGGGGAGGAGAAAATACAACGAAAATGCTTGAGAATCAAGACAAAGGACAGGAAGGGCTCACTCACCTGTTATGGTCACGGGCAAAAGACTCCACTTGGGGATAACAAAATACATTTAATACAAAATAACCACCACCAGCAAGGAGAATGAGAGATACAACCAGGTCTTAAATACAACACACCTTCCCCCACCACTATCCCTCCGGTCTTCCCGGGCTCAGCTCTGCTCCCTCTTCCCCCCCAGCAGCGCAGGGGGCAGGGAATGGGGGTCACAGTCCGTCCGGCACAAGGTGTCTCTGCTGCTCCTTCCTCCTCAGGGAGAGGGGCTCTCGCAGCCCTCCCCTGCCCCACCGCGGGGTCCCTCTCACGGCAGACAGCCCTCCACCCACTGCTCCAACGGGAGTCCTTCCCGCGGGGCCGCAGCTCCCCAGAACCCCCCAGCGCGGGTCCCTCCCGGGGCTGCCGCCCTCCCACCGACCGGCGGCTCCAGCGCGGGCTGCCTCGGAGTCACGGCTGCTTCGGGCCCGGTCCCTGCTCCTCCGGCCCGGGGCCCTCCGCGGGCTGCAGGCCAACCTCTGGGCCACCGCTGATCTCCAGGGGCTGCAGGGGCTCAGCCGCCACCCCACCATGGGCCGCAGGGGAACCTCTGCTCCGGCACACCTCCCCCTCTCCTTCCTCACTGACCTGGGTGTCCGCAGGGCTGTTTCTTTCACATCCCCCTTCGCTCACCAACACAAGCAGAACAAACAGATGCAATCAACCGCTTCTTTCACTTTTAAATAGTTATTCGCAGAGGCACAGATTGGTCTGGCCTTGCCCAGAGGTGGGTCCAAAGTTGGAGCTGGGGGAGCTTCTCAAAGCCTCTTACAAGATCCGCCTCCGTAGCCCCCTCCCCCGCTAGCAAAACTGCACCAAAACCCCTCCAGACACCAAACTGCCATAGTGTGCTTGGATTGTTTGTTAGTCTTCAAACCAAACAACAATGGGGAGGGGTTTGGTATTTTTTGTTTGTATGATTTTGTGTATCCTGCAAAAAGTTCAATAATCTAAGCATATGGTCTTTTATTTCTACATACGGTGTCTGTCAGGAACAGATCTCATTCATCACAGAAGAAAGAACAGGAGTAAGCAAAACTACGATGTGACAGTGACAAATTTATTAGTGGAGACAAGTACACTGTAACCAAGATATTCAAAATATTGGTGGCTAATTCTGTGTATTTACATTCAGTCTCTTAATTAATGAAACATGAAAGGGCATTATTTGAATTTAATTGTATTTTGCTGACATAGAATATTGCAACAATTACAGAGACTTGTGGTACTTTCAAAAATAAAAAGGAGTGTGATTTTAATGTGTACTGCAAAGGCACCTGTTAACCATTACTTCTGAAAATAGTTAATGTTGCAGGATTAGATTTAGGTCAAGTTTAGGTCTTAATGCCTGCTCTCCAGGTGGAACTGCAGAAATTCCTGGAGCTGCAGCAAGTTTTCATGAAGCATTCCCTCAAATGGGCCCGTAGTAACAGAGATGAGAGACAATGGACAAAGGACTCCTCTACAAGGAGGTGTGGAAAGTTCCCTTGATTTAGTCAGAAAAGAGTACATACCAACTGAGTAAACATGTCTCCATTATTAGACTTCAGAAGAAAGAGCTTATGCTTACATTTTTCCATACCATAGTTTCAGGTACCAGTCACTGTTAAGCCAAAAAGAATGCTAAGAAAAAACGTATTTCATCATTTTCCTGTCTTAAATATACAGAGAACAAACCTCTTTGTGAGGTTTAGACTCGTCCTGAAGTTTAATTGCCACTAAAATTTTCTTTAATATTTCCAGGCTACTGCTCTCTGCTTACTCAGATTTCACTGTGAGGTCACTGGCATGCATTAACCTATAATCTTCATATGCTCTCTAAAAGTTAAACCTAGGCTTGCTTTAGTAAGAGTTTGCAATTCTTAAATTGTAAAGCATTCTAATATGCAAATCTAAGAAAATCTTTGTCAATTTTGTGACTGCCTGAGCTAGTTATTCAGCAAATGTTGGGGAATTTCAGTTTTCCTTCCATCAAATGACCTCTGCAGACCAAGAATATGTTGCTTTTAGGATTTATTTTTTTATTCCTTATTTATATTGTCCAAGTACTGTGAGCAAATATTTGCTGTCATCTTCCATATTGATCATTCAGTACATCCTGATTGCATTTTTCTTTGCATTCATTAGATAAGATTGTAAGACTATGAGCAACAAGTTTTTTGTTGTTTTTATTTTAAGGGTTACTTTGATAGGTATTGAGTGTATGTTTTATGTTAAAACTGAATTTACATGTAGTTTATAAAGTGTTAGATAAGCGTTATATTTTACATTTTTATATAAATACTATTATATTTTCACACTTGAAAAGATGAGTTTAGAATAATGGTTAGAAATCATTACTGTGCATTGTAATACATATTACATAGCTGGAAATCATTAACTTTGATATCAAGAACTGCAAATGTGCTTTTTTTGTGTATGACATACCACAACTCATGTCAACTAGCTTATGCCCAAAATGCCTTTTCAAACACAGCAGGGAAATATCCTCTGTGGGAAAACCAGCATACAATCTAATTTAAACAGTAAGTATATTGAAGTGATTTGAAATAAGAATTTTCAAAACATCATTAAAATAAGTCTGAACATTTGTACTAGGGATCCTCAAATATTTCTGTGAGCTCTTCACATATGCCAAATGCATCTCTAGTTACTCGCTGTGTTATGGCTTGTTCTCATCATTCAGATATTAGGCATACATAAAGAAATAAAAAAAAGAGGAAAAAATATCCAGAACACCACTGTGTACTAAAACGTAAAAGTATTGAAGCTATTTTTAATAAAATAATTTTCAAATTCTTTAATTCTAGGCAGTAAACAAATGACCAGACTGTCACATGCATGCTCTTTTGACTTTAAATCTTAATGTCCTGTGTTAGAGATATCAAATCAAGGTTCAGTCTCTTCCTTTATTTTTACTATTCCTTTTCATACTGAGCAGGATTACTATTGCAACAACTATTGCTACATCTAGGTGGGATTCTGACTTAGAGGTGTTCAGTCATAAGCCTGCAGATGGTAGCACTGTGCCAAGTGCAGGCACCAGGGGTTTGAACCTGTTGTTCTTCTTGTACTGAGCAGGATTACTATTGCAACAAGTATCCGCCTCTTCTCCCCAGTAACTAGCAATGGGACGAGAGAAAATGGCTTCAAGTTGTGCCAGGGGAGGTTTAGATTGGACATTAGGAAAAATTTCTTTACAGAAAGGGTTGTCAAACATTGGAACAGGCTGCCCAGGGAGGTGGTGGAGTTACCATCCTCGGAGATGTTCAAAAAACCTGTTGACATAGTGCTTCTGGACATGGTTTAGTGGTCATGGTGGTGTTAGGATGATCTTAGAGGTCTCCTCCAACCTAATGATTCTATGATTCTGAGATACTATTCCCATTAAATAAACAGTTATTTTACTACGTATATTTCCTATGATAGTAGACCCATTGTAAGGCATTTATATCTTTAAGTGCAAGTATTTTTATTCCTGTTCCAACACAAGCCAAATGCAAGCAATGAAAATGCTTTATTAAACAGGTGAACGGGCAACAAAGCCATATGAAGATGGCATCTTCTAATTGCCTGCAGTGCATCTGCTAATAAACTGCCAGAGCTCACAAAAAGCACTTCTAGGATAAAGGCCAGGACAATTGTAAAGGCTAAATTATTAATTAATATCAGGCAGCTATCATAACTTGCTGGTTTCTTGCCAGGATACAGCATGTTGTTGGAGGGCTTAACAGGAAGGGTTTTATGAATTCTGAAGTCTATAATAAATCTTAGCAAGTTCTAATTTTACATAAACCTGCCTCAGCCTTCATTTGTTGCTAAAAGTCAGACTGGAAAAGCTGTGATGTCCTAATTGCCTTAGGTAATTCACTGAGGATTTAAATTCAGCACAATGAATAATTTCCCAGGAACTGTGAGGAAAAACTAATGCTTTGATTGCTGAGTTCTATATGATTTCTCAGTGTATTTATCTGAAACCTAAAAGTCCTCAGATCATAACTTGGAATGTAAATTTTGGAATGCTATACTGTATTTACCTCTGTACTTATTAGTCCATCTTCTGATCAACAGACAGCTGGTGAGCTGCGTTACCCAAATCTATATTATGAAGTTTAATGATAAATCCACACTGGTTTTAGAGTAATAACTAATCAGACATCTCATACTACTTGTACTCTTTAATGAACTAGAGTTCTGGAATGGTCGTTGGTAGTTAATTCCCTGAACAATGGAAAAAAGGTCATCTTGGTTCAGGTAAAGAGGATATTTATTATATCTGCCAGAGGCTACCAAAAAGAAGCGATATTTCTTGCTGATGTCTTCAGCTGCATCGCCATTCAAAATACAGTTCAGGCAGGTGTCAAGTTTCATCCACCCATCTCAATTATGCCCACATATAAAATTAATAAGCAAAAGACAAGTAAATTTTATTATAAAAGGAAGCAAAGAAAGGAGATGGATAATGCAAGTCAGACCTTTTTAAATCATTATTTCAGATGGGGACGTTCCAACCTAATTTCCTAAGCTTCCTAAGAGAAGCAATGAATGAGTAAGAAGCAGACACAGAAATTAGATTCTTTATTTTAGAGAAAATTATACATTCTGTTAATTTTCTGTTAGAACAGATGTAAAAAGCCCACCTTAGTGTCAGATTTCATTCATTCAGAGCTAGCATTGTTTATGATTTAGCAAGAGAAAAAACAGAAAATAAGTAATGTGTTGTTTATTGTCCTTATTGGTCGTGTCACTTTGCTACGGATAACAGGAGTAGCTGTCTTATACAGATATATCATTAGATATTGTTTTCACATGTTATACTCTGTAGGTTTGTTTATTTACATTTGTATTGACAAAACAAATGAAAAGCTGAAGTACAATTTTAAAGTGTTTAACATGATAAAAGATAAGCCTTTTTATATTAATTTTTAAAACTAAATTGGGCCATTGAGTACAGTGTAGTAAAGTTCCAACTACTTTAAGTATACACAAATGCAGTTAATGAAAGAATATAAAATATAGGAAACTAGGATTTGTTGTCGTATTTTCTATTTTGCTTCCTGAATTACTGAATTGAAATCTCTGTTATTATACACATTGAATTAACTGAAGTTCATAGACATTAATCAAAGTTTGACTATTGAAAATGTGCAGGTGTATTCTTTTCAAGACACTAGAGTTTTCATTATGAATCAGTTAAAACAGTTTGAATCTGGGTCAAACCCAGTGTGACACTCAGAAATGTTTCACAAAGTTTTCTCCAAACATCTATAACAGCAATTACACCATAAAATGTAAATCCTACACCTTTTGTTCTTCAGTAAAATTGTATGGTTTTGATTAGTCTTCCTAACCAATTTTATACATATTTCCGTGTATATATGTACATATATATGTCTGTTTTTTCTAAATACATATGTGACTCAACTGTGGTTCATGTTATGCTAGTAAGGCAACAGCTAAATCTCTCAGAAAGGCAGCAAAGAAGACCATGTTTCTTTTCTAATGATTTCAATTCAGGGAAAAAATAACATAACACAGTGATATTTTCTACTTATTTCCTGAGGTATTTCAAAGCACTTCAGAACCAGTGAAGTCTAATGCCTCTGAACCACACTGACCTCTGAAAGGCAGGGAATTGCCTTGAAATACACACTTACCTGTTCAATGGTTGATTTTGGAAGATAAAATGTTGTCCAAGGCAATAGGAAATGACCTCTTATATATTTTATAATGCCAAAGGGTCTGAAGTAGGCTTGTTGGACAGATGGTGCCTCTATTATAGACAACATGGTGAAAATAACCTGCAAAAAGATTCACCTGTTTGAACTTAAAATGAACTTCATACGCAAGGCTATAAGAATATGTTTTAAAAGCTTCATGAAAGCACAAAGCCTTCAATTATGACCTAATCAAGTACCTATATCTGTTTGATAAAAAATGCTTCCTTGGTTTCTGTTTCCGTAAAGAGC
Source organism: Leptosomus discolor (assembly GCF_034619465.1). Lineage (NCBI taxonomy): Eukaryota > Metazoa > Chordata > Aves > Leptosomiformes > Leptosomidae > Leptosomus > Leptosomus discolor. Next base: position 42,144,685 of record NC_141391.1, on the reverse strand, counting down.
AACTAATACAGAGATTGAACAAAATTAGGCTTGACTGTTCAGACGAATTTCCCCCTTTCTGATAGTTACTGTTTTTCATTGATTCAAAGTAACTTTTATGAAAAGCAGCTCTCCAGTAGAAGGAAGTGAAAGCTGAAATTTATTCCAGTAAGAACCAAATCTTTCCTGAAAAGAAACAATTTGAGAAAGTGTGAAAACAGAATAAAACTGAGACTAAGTTTTATTTCAATGAGATATTCTGCGTTTTCAAGGCATATATTGAAACAGATTATTTCACATAGAATTTGGAACAGTTGTTTTATGAACTATAAAGCAAATAATTTAAGCAAGGAACAGATGAACAGAAAACTTCAGTGTTCATCATTCTTTTAATCCAGAAAATAAAAGATGTAAGGATTTAATAATTCTTTTTTTCTTATTTCCTTTCTCAGCAGCTGTTCTATTCAAAGCCTGAATTCATAACTTGATGATTCTTGTCTTGGGCCAAAGGTAAAATTTTGAGGGAGAAAACCTGGTGGCAAAAATCCTCACTGATTTCAAGCAGTATATTTGGTTTCACTTTGTAATCCTCACAAATACAAGAAACTTTACCTTGTCCTTTTACAAGGTAAAGGTAATGAGGCCTTAAATATTAATGTGAAAAAAAAATGTTTAAGAGATTTGGAGTTTAGAAGGCAAAAGTGTAGGGGAAAACTGCCTATGAGAGGAAAACCAGGTCACTCTTTACTTTCAAAGAACACAAGAATTGCACTTTTTAAATTGATCAGAGGGATGATGTTAGTAAGAGGGAGAGACCCAATCTAGCACGTCATTCAATAGATAACGCAGTGAACAATCAGTGCTGTGCCATGTGTACTGTAATACAGAGGCACCGAAACATGAGGTGTCTAGACACATGACAGAAAGTTTTGAGCTTGTAAATAATATCAAGGATTCAGGCTTTACAGATACGGTTGGATGAGCAGTTTTGTAGTAAGCACTCTATTTTCTACTGCTAGAAATTCAGTTAACCCCACAATTTGTAAAAGGCTCATGCTCAATTTTACATTGTAGTAGTGTGGCAAGCACTGGACAATAATGTTTCAAGTAAATTCCTTCCCAGTGAACTTCAGCAGAAAATGAAGTATAACTATATTAGCAGAGGCATCCTGACATTCAGAAACGATTATAGAGAACGTTTCTTCCATTTCTTTACCCAGACCCAGCTACCCACCATACACATATACCTTGCCTTGCACATCTTTGCTGGAAATAAATATGGTTTGCAGTGCACTAATAAAACTCAGAGTGAAGACCAAGTTAAATTCCAGAATAAGACTAAAATCAGAATCACAACTCAGCATCCTTCAGTTTGCCTACAGCCAGCGGACATAGAGTAGAAAAATTCTAAAATCATGGATTACACCAACACTTTAATCCTCACAAAACCAATTGGATATTATAGCAAAGAACCAGTTTCATTATCGTTATGAGTAAGGAGGGCTTGCAGTTTAAAAAAATAACTTGAGAGTACTCTAAAAATCTGCATCCTTAGAGGATCTTGAAACTTGCTATACCTCATATGCACGTCAAGTCGTGTTTGCGGTCTCTGTCTGGGGCAAATACAAGCAAGAGGCAGCAAATTTGTATCAAAAGGGATATACATATATACATATATAATGATAGGTTAGATATAGTTATAAAATTATGTATAAATACACAATTTTTTATTTAAAAAAAATATGTATAAAGTTATAAATGGGTTATGTAAAAACTATGTAAAATTCCATATGCTCCTAATAAATTTCCCCAGCAAATCTCAGTTTATCAACATTCATCTTCACTAATACAAAGCACCTGATCTTTATTTTGGGGTGCAGTACTGAAGAAGGCAGGGTAGCATGTAACAAACACTCCTTTGCTAAAGAATTAAAGTAGATGTACGTGCTAAGCCCAGCCGAAATGTTTTCTGCTTGTCACTGTTGACAATCAAAAAGATGTCTCTGCATCACCATTGAAAATATATATTGGGTGCTAAAAGATAACTACAGTCAACCCAGGTGGAGCCCATGTATTTAATTCCCCATGCTAAACACAAGCTACAGAAAGGAAATCCTTCTTTGGACTGTACTTTGACCCTTGCCGTGGCCAGAGTGGCATGATACTGTGGAAGTCAGGAGATGTTACAAGCTGAACTGAATTCTGAACTGAATTCTTACTTACCCAAGATATCAATTAATACATACTACAAAATGTTAAGCCTTCGTATCAGTTCACGTTTGAAAAGACATTAAACATTACATCCAGTTCACACAAAAAGACAGCTTAGCAAGCTTATATGCCTTTAGGAAACAATGAAACTGCTGTTACAAAGAACATCTGATTTTAAATTGCAAAAAAAAGGAAATCAAATCATTTCATTTCAGCAGCTCACAAATGGCTTAAATTTCCACTGTGTTAAAGCAGTTATGCCATAATGACATCTTGCACTCAATGAAGTGACACTATTAAAAAATTATATAAGCAAGTACTGTATTCAGTCCACACCAGTAAACTGCTCACTATAGATAACAATAGAAATAGTTAAGGAGTTTATGAGAGAATGTTTCAGACGTTTTGATAAGACTTTCCTACAGGATAATAATTAATTACTTCAACAAAAATAACCCTAGATCTTTGCCATCAGGAGAATCTGAAAGAAAAAGATCCTGGATCTGCATTTGCATGAACAGTTTCTTTCCATTTAAAATCTTTTCATTTAATTCTTACTAGCCATTCTTAGTCTGCCTGCAAGTTGCACTCACCCTGTCTTGTGAAGCTAAAACAACAGTCTAAGAATACATTTCTTGAAAATACAGAGCACAGCATGTAATTTATTCTTTTTTTTTTTTTTTTTACTTGGCAGCACAAAGTCATCCAAACTTCTATGCAACAACTCTTTGGGTATCTCTGGAGTAAGAGACATGAATAGTGTGCAATATACACTTATTTGGTGTAAAAGTGGAAACTGATTTTCTAAACACATGTTCAGTGGTTGCAGAGGGCTCTATAACACCATCTAAACTGGAGTCTTGGCCGCTCGTTACAGGATTATCCCTCAAGACTGTGTATCTCCCATATCAGACTTGACTCTGTGTGTGCACCATTCCTCTCCTCAGTAAAGACTGACTTAATCCAGAATTTACACAATAAAGGGACAAGGACACAGAGCACACCACAAGTCATTAAAGATATAGTCTCATATTTGTTATGCAATCAAAGTCTTCAGTCATTTTGAGACTTTATTCTATTTGGAGAAATGATACTAGATATTAATAGGTGTTTTGGTTAAGCAAGAGTAAACCAAGCACATTATTACAGATCCATGAGATAGTTTCGATGTTAAATTTAGTGTAGTACAGGGTACATCTATCTGTAGGTAAAACAAGGTTGGAGCATGAGATTAAGCATTGGATCCCCAATTACTTCATACTGGTTAATTAATAACTTGCTCTCTCAGCCTATTTTTGATCACTCTAGCTCTCTACAAGACACTGCCAAGTCACAGTTCAGTGCAGAGTTCACAGCAGGGACCCTCCCCAGAAGCAACATAGATGAGACTGTAATAGAGACTAATTTTCTTTTTATTTAGCTGCTAAAACATAGCCAATAAATAACACTGTTGATGTTTGCATGGAGTAACCCTCAACAAACAGAAATGGATGTGTATCTGCCAAATATACAAGAGAGAAAGAAGGAAGGAGAGTGGGAGGGAAGGAGGTAAGGAAGAAGAGAGGAAAGAAGAGAGGGAGGGAGGGAGGAAGGTAGAAAGGAGGAAGAGGAAGAGGAAAAGGGAAAAAAAAGAAAAAAGGAGAAAAGGAAAAAGGAAAGGGGAAAGGGGAAATTAAAATTAAAAAGGAAAAGGAATAGGGAAATAGGAAAGGAGAAAGGGAAAAGAAAGATGAAAGTGAAAGGGAAAGGGGAAGGAGAAGGAGAAGGAGAAGGAGAGGAAAAGGAATAGGAAGGGAAAAGGAAAAGGAAAAGGAAAAGGAAAAGGAAAAGGAAAAGGAAAAAAGGACAGTAGTATTGCTGGACAGCAGTATTTCTGAGAACCAAAAAGGAAAGGAGACATGAATATCTAATAAAAATATATTAATAATTTAGCTTGAAATAAATTGAATTATAAATTTTTCTTTTTTAAAAAAAAAAAACTCATCCAATTAATTTAAGGCATAGTTAACTATAATTGTCTAGAGTATCATTTTATAGTCAATACAAATATTATAAACTGAAAATTAATAAAGCTGGTGGCACCAGAATTTGACTCAAACAAAGATTTTTATCTACAGAAAATTGTTTCTTCAATAGTTCCTACAGACTAAGTGTTCATTATCACATTTGTTGTGTTCAAACATATTTTTACGTAATATGCCATTTCCACTCCTTTACTTGAGATAAGCAAAGCAAACAAGTGAAACATGGTATTGCTCAGAAATAGAAATGGAAAAGCTTCTTAAGAACAAGCACTGAAGTGCAGTTACAGATAAGTAACTTTCCAGTTTGTTTGTTTGTTTGTTTGTTTTTAATAAAGATTTTTTTCTGTAACAGTTTGCTGAAATTACAATAAAAAATTAAAATTAAATAGCAAAAATAAAAATAAAGGCTGTCTACTTTGTTTTTCATTCAGGGATGTTTTTAAATAAATATTTATTTCATTTTAATTTAAGTATATTTACATGTCAAATGGAATTTTCAGAAGTGTTTAAGAAGCTGTTCTGGAAGCTTTAGGTGTGTAGATAATTTGAAAATCCTCCCAGAGGCAGAATTCAACTGTAGGCTGTATACACTTAACACTAAATAACTACACTCATGTCTACATACGTTATACATAAAAGATAAGAATCTAAGGTTCTTACACAGTGAGGTCTAGTCAGTGGAGTTTGTACAACTGTCCTTCTCACCTAAAATTTGTCAGGTCTGGCTCAATGAAGTTGGCCAAAACATAAGCATTAGTGCCCTTTTGGATACCCTAGGTTATACAAGACATCTACTCATGGCTGTGAGATGTGGTGCATTATCTTTGGGAGACCTATGTTATACTGAAGTGATTGCTAGCCTTCAGGCAGAGCAACCAATACGGCATGTCTCATATGACATTAGACACCTATGGATTAACAAGTAGTCATACCATGATGTTTGGTCAGAAGTCACCTATATTTAGGTTTCCACCATCTGAAATGGCATACCTGAAAGACACTCACTTTACTTGCTTATTCATAAACATTTCATCCTTAATGAGGCTGCAGGGCATCCAAGACATCCCCAGGGAGCTGGGAGCTGTTACTCAGGGCCTTTAGGACACCAGGCTATTTTACAGTGGCAGCTGGCAGCTCTGAGTAATGCTAAAGCTAGTGCAGGGGTACTCTGATGTCCCTAGATATTCGTGAGGGAGGAACTAAAAGAAGTCTGGGTTATGTGTGTTCATCTTTAAATAAGTACACCCTTTTGAGATGACCCTTTAAAAATTTGGTCTTTAGACGTGTAGCAGCAGTTTCAAAAAGTAAAAGCAGTCAAGCTCAGTGCTGCAGTACCTATAGTTTAGGACTTTAGCTCCAGAAGTTGAATTTTCAGTTAGGTATTTCCCAGTTCCCATTAAACAGAAATGGGAAACTTATGTGCTGAAGTATAGGATTCACATTACTCTGTGTGCTGCGCTGGTAGGTGGCTGTGCTACCCAAAAAGAAGGCCAAATGTGCTGAAATAGACTATGTGTCCTAGATTCATACATGCATGACACTGGCATGGCCACAGCTTTGGCTACACAAACGGCCACAGGCAAAGTGCTGCCCTCAGCAGCACCCGCACTCAGGACTCACACCAACACAGGCACAGACACCCACGTCCCTTCCTCCTCTCGGGTAGGCAGAGGCAGAAGGTCACTAGTGCAGGACACACACCTCACTCTCCAGCTTCACAAGCACATGAACATTTGCAGATCCCCTGAGCACCAGCACAGCCCCCCTCCCTGTCCAGCACCCCTGCCAGGATCCTGGCACCCCTTACCTGCCCCACAGGTCCCCAACTTGCCGGCTGGTCCAGCTGGGTGCTCACTACACACACGCAGCACTCACACACTCATCCCACAGGCACCCCACTCTTGTGGGTCCCCCCAAATACCAGTATGGACCCACCACCTGCCTGATACCCCTGCCCGGACCCAGGGCCTCCTATGCACTGATTGGTCCAGCTTGGAGTTTGCAAGTAAATTCACACACACACCCTATATACACACAGTTTGGGAAAGGTGCAGACACTTGCCCCCAGAAGCTGGCACCTGCCACACTGGCTGTAACCTGCAGTCCTGATCCAATGCTGAGCCCCTCACTCACCCCACTCTCACCCCAGTGGTTGGAGGTTAAAGGCCCCACTAGCTCCAGTAGCTGATGCTGAGACCTCACTGGCTCCAGTAGCTGACACCACAGGCCAGGCTCCCACACGCCTGGTCTGACCCAAGCAACTAGCACCTAGTCCCCTCACACTGGTCTCCCCTGTAGCTGTCACTGAGCCCTTGCAGCACTGACACTCATGGGATAGAGTGAGATTACACAGAGACATCATTAAGAAATGATTTAAAAGGAAAACAGGACAGACTGGGGTGATCAGGCACTGGGCTCGGTCAGACAAACGTACTGACTAGCACAGGTGTACACACAAGTGGCCCCCTTTATACCCATTCTGCCTGATCCTCCTTTGTTCCTCCCCAACCCCTTTCCCCTAAACATTCCTTCACAAACTTTGCACAGTCCCACAGGGCCCCCTCAGGTAACCCAAATCCTCATATGCCTTTAGTTCCCCCCCTCTTATCAGCTGCAAAGGCCAGGCTGGCCCTCCCCAAAGCTGTACCTGCAGTATGTCAATGGCCCATCGATTAATAATTGGAGAGTTTGGATTTTTGGCATTGTCTCCATTATCCCTTGTCTACCAGGTGTGTGTCTCTGTGTGGTTTTGCTTACCGCATCCCCTTTTACTTACAACTGAACATCCTTTTGTGTCTTTTGGTACACTGTTTCATTGTTACATCTGCTACCAACTGTATGTCGCAATAAAGAAACATGACATCCAGTGTCCAGTCAAGTCTTATGTGAGACAACACTGAGTGAATCTGGTTCCTTGAAGAGCTAGAAGTCAAGAGAGCTTCTGGAGCATGCAGCCTCAGCCAGCAGGGAGTCCTAAAAGTATGTCCAAGTTCCCAAGGTGTCAGTAATGACCGGTGACAGAGGCAGAGCCTTGAACATGCCTCCAGCTGATGTAGGCTTAGGAACATTAATATCTAGACTCTAGCCTCTCCCTTTCCTCCTCTTTGTCTTCTGCTGTTTCTCTGTCCCTCTGTCCCCAATTCCAGTATTACTGGGGTCCCCATCTAAAATGTCTTAAACCCCAACAACATTCTGCGTAACAAGCCTAGCTCTTATGATGGCCATACAAATTTACATCTGCAGCTAAAACGAGTATGTCAGTATATTAATCACTAAGCTGTTTTGTAGGGGGTTTTTAACACTATTAATCTAATACCACTTATTCCAAGCAGACTAATATTACTGGATTTTTCTCAAGAAATGTGATATGGCCTAATAAATATGACCTGATAAAAACAAATTTAAGAAGAAGAAAAAAAAAAAAAAAATAGAGCGCTCTATCCCTTCATGAGAAAAAAAAATCAGTTCTGACCATATTCAGGTTAATAGAAATACAGTATATCATAATATATTAAAGGTTTACAGGCAGGCTGCCACAGTTATGTTTCTGTCAGCAGTTTTATAAATGAAATGTCTCGTCACTCTGCATTTCCATTTCCAAAATACAATCCATATTTAGAGGTTTGAATTTGAAAGAAGGTGTTACAGAGTTTTAATAATTGTGGGATATTTCTATTAAAAAAAAATACGAAGAGGTATTAAATAACAAATTGTATGAAAATAACACTTCAACACAAACATTACTTTTATTATTCCTGTAGTGAGATATATATATATCTACAACTTATTTATTAAATCCACAAAATTCACAAGGGGTGGGGAGAATAAAACAACTTCAAAACTGAAATCCCAGGCTCTGATCTCAATTTTATTTTTTAATAACTTTCCATTTAAACAACTACTAGTGCCAGTAGCATCTATTGATAGAAATATTTTGTAAATTAGTATGACTAGTTTTAGAGAGTATATACTAGTCTCCTCTTCAAACCAGTTTAAGCTTTCAGTTATCTGGAATAACTTTACTAAGAATACAATTAATATTATTTAACTTTTTTTTTTTCAACATAGTTATTTTTATTCATAAATTGACCAGAAACAGAGTTGAATATGGAAGAAGATAAAATAAAAATTACAGAAAGCTCTGAAGAAACCCATACATTTGCTCGATGGCATGCATATTTATTGTACAAACTGGAAAAATAGGGCATTTTTTTTGTTGCTTGGTATAAAGACTTTATTCTTATAGACCTAGAAACACAAAAGATGTATATAATATGAAGAAACAAGTGCCAGGTTTATAATAAATTTCATCAGACCAGGGGGGAGAAAAAAAAAACCCCCCAAAAAAACCCAAAACAATAAATTTCCAATTTACATGCATTTGGAACTCTTTTGATTTGAAAAAATAAAGGAAATATATATATATTCTTACTCTGCACAGATTCTTCGTTAAAATAAATGAGTACAGCATTACTAAATAGAGCTACACCCAGGTACCTTGAATAAAAATTTTCAAATAACAACCAGACAAGAATAAAGCACTGCCATCGTTCAAAAGGGTACACAAGGAGGTACAAAAACAAGGAGGTACAAAAGGATATTGGATGCATACCAACTCATTGAATCCCATAGCTTTTCTGACATTTCTGTGAGAAAAGATGTTTTCAACACATGCCAGATCTGTAGAAAATGACATCTAGACTACTTGTGTACCTCCCCATGAGCACCATTTGTACTTAGACCACTGAGAGCACACCTTGGTTCTTAGAGTTGTAATCCCTCTATTTGAAGTACACAATGTGTGCCATGCCAGAAGATGTCTCTCTGGCCAATTTTGGAAAGCAAGATCAAACTGCAACACTTCCTCATTGCATTTGGTCTTTATCGATTTGACGAAACAGCCATATTTCTGTCTCTGGCAACAACGAATTTACTTAGGCAGCCTGAATTTAGAATCATATTTGAACTGGAAATGCAGAATTTTGCCCAAAGATCTCAGTAACTTTGCCACAAATTCCTAAAAGTGTCAAAAAACTTTGAAACTGTGAGGACTTGAGAGTCAGAAAAAAAAAAAGAAGGGGAGTTTGTTAAAACTGCTACAGGGTGGGTGGAGTTTGGCTGAAGATGAATAGATGGGGTTTTCAACACAAGAGGGAACAATACAATTATATCAGTTCCATTTTGCATGTGGTGGAGCAGGAGTTTCCTACAGGGTGTCACATATCCAATAAAATGCAATATGGTTGGCAATTTGTCATTGTTAATAGCTCAGCTGCTTACGGGACCTTGGCAGTTTTGCTGACCTATTCTGTATTTTCCAGAAGAAAATCTGATAGCTCATATTCCCATTTTCTTGTGTTCATTCCTCTCTCATTTTTCTATATTAACCTAATTCTGAATAAAACACTAATATATATTTTCAGAAAAGGGTGGAACTATAACAGTATATGTGACTATAAAATGAGAGTTGGGGCTTATTGCCTGCATTTTCCAGTTTTTCTGCATAAAGAGTCTGACTCCAACTGGGTCAAGAAAGCTAAATATATGTACAATGATAGAGTCATAGAATCACAGAATTATGAAGGCAGGAAGATGTTGCTGGACATCTAGTAAAGTCACCTAGAGGAGGTTTCCTAGGGCCACGTGTCCCATCCTACTTGGTGGGTTTTGGGGCAGATGAATCTTTTGTATCCTCCCTTTTAAAAGGGGTTTTCCTCTACACAGCAGAGACCCTTTGCTCGGTAAAGGTAGCGAGTTAATAACCCTCTTTCGTCAGTAGATTGGCAACAATAATGCACTTTAATAGTAATAATATTTCACTGATCGGATAAACGTAATGTTTCACAGATCAGATAAAGGTATGATTTTTCCTTGTTATATCTAATAATATAGGGAGAGAAGAAAAAAAAAAAAAAGAAAGAAAGAAGGAAGGAAGGAAGAAAAGGAAGGAAGAAAGAAAAAGAAAGAAAGAAAGAAAGAAAGAAAGAAAGAAAGAAAGAAAGAAAGAAAGAAAGAAAGAAAGAAAGAAAGAAAGAAAGAAAGAAAGAAAGAAAGAAAGAAAGAAAGAAAGAAAGAAAGAAAGAAAGAAAGAAAGAAAGAAAGAAAGAAAGAAAGAAAGAAAGAAAGAAAGAAAGAAAGAAAGAAAGAAAGAAAGAAAGAAAGAAAGAAAGAAAGAAAGAAAGAAAGAAGGAAAGGGAGAATGAAAGGAAGAGAGAAAGATCACTACTCCTGGAGTTCAGTGACATCTCGCAGGTCCGGTCTGATCATTGGTTCTTCAGTGGTGGGTGCACACCTGTGTCTTGATTATTGGTATTTTTATTGTCCCTTTCCATTAATATTCATGAGTCCTGTTCATGTTATGCTCTCCTCTTCTCACTTTTCATGCTAATTGGGATGCAGGTGCAGTATACAACATTTTGGGGGCTCCAAGGGGTTTCTTGATAAGGAATTGGACCTCCTCAAGTCCAGAAACACCCCTCTTCTGCAGGGTTTGTCTGTTGGGATAGGAGAGGTTGGGTAGCCACTGCAACTGAATCCCCCTTTATCAATCACCCCAACTAAAGTTTCTGAAGGGAGAACATCTCTCCACCTTCTTAACTCTGAGGAGGGAGCACTGCTCCACCTTTGCAGGGCTTGTTCCCTCCCTGGAGCAGGCTGCACTGCAAAGCAGGCTGGTTTTAGGGCCAACACATAAAACTTTCACTGTAAAACAGATTTGTTCAAGACACATACATAGAATCTGCAAAACAGGTTGCTTAAGGCAAGAAAAATCAGTCTGTCCTTCACACCATGTCTAGTCAGGTTTTGAATGTCTCCAAGCATGGAGACCCCACAACCTCCCCGAGCAACCTGTTCCAGTGTTTGATCACCCTTACAGAAAAAAAGAATTTCTGTGTTGCAACAGCATTCCTTCATGCTCAGACAGTGTCTCTATATTTCTCCCTGTTCCTGAATTTATTTCTTCCATGTTTTCTTTTTACGTTTAAGCTTTAGTCAGAATCTCCTTTTTCACCCATCCAGTCGTCCTGCTGTCTTTGCTTGAGTTCCTTCTTATCAGGATGGATCGTTCTTGATCTATGAAAATCAACCAACTGTCCTCTACTCCTCATTTTTCAAGGACTGTATCCCTTGGAATTCTTCCAAACAGTTCCCTGAATAGGCCAAATTCTGGTCTCATGACATCCAGGACTAAGATCCTGCTGTTCGCCTTGCTCCCTCTTCTCAAAGTTAAGAAGCCTATCTCATGGTAACTACAGCCAAGGCTGCTTCCAACCTTCTTGTCTCTACCTGTGCTTTCTTGTTAGTAAAGATGAGGTCTAGCAGAATGTTTCCCCTTATTGGCTCCTTGACCACCTGTGTCAGGTGGTTGTAATCAGTGTACCCCAGAAACTTTCTGGATTGCTTGTGTCCTGTTGGGTTGTCCCTCCAGCAGATATCAGGATTGTTGAAGTCCTCTGTGACGATCAGGGCTTATGAACATGAGACTTCTCCTGGTCATCTGAAGAAGGCCTTATCTACCTCTTCTTTGTGGTCAGACAGTCTATAGCAGACACCCACAACAACATGTTAAACAGCCTTCTAATCCGTAACCACAAGCTCTCAGCCTACTCAGCTCCTGTCCCTAGGCAGAGCTCCATGCATTCCTGCTACTTCTTCACATACAGGGTAATTCCCTCATCCTTGTCTTTCCCAATGAGAAGAGGAATCTGGTCTTGTTCATCAGTGAGCAACTTGTTCTGCTCGACTTTGTACAATTATTGAAGTTAATTGTCTTACAAGAACGTTAAAAATGCAAAATAAATTCTTGATCCAAATGAGTAAACAGAGGTAGGACTTCTTCACTGAATCCATCAAATTGTGTATTAATATATGTAGTTCCACATACAAACACATATACAAATTAAAACATATATCTGAGGGACATTGCTTTCTGAAATGTTTAGAATTAGAATTACAATATAGAATTATAGAATAACATAATCATAGAATTGTTCTAGTTTGAGGGGACCTTTAAAAATCACCTAGTGAAAACCACCTGCTATGGGCAGGGATATTCTTCACTAGACCAGGTTACCCAAGGCCCCACTCAACCCGACCTTGAACACTTCCAGGTAGGGGGTATCGACAACTTCTCTGGACAGCTTGTTCCAGTGCCTCACCACCCTCCCAGTAAAGAATTTCTTCCTTATATGTAAATTAGATCTACCTTCTTCCAGTTTAAACTGTTGCTGCTCATCCTATCACTACAAGCCCTCATAAAAAGTCTCTCTCCATGTTCCTTATAAGCCCCTTTAAGTATCGAAAGGCCACAATATCTAATCAATGACATGCATAAAATGAAGCTAGAGCTACATTAGTTTATATAGTAGAATCTTAATGAAACCAAAACTGATCTCAGAAATGAAAAAGTGATTGTAATCTTTTATCATCTTGAATCCAGACAAACCACTGTTACCAGAAAAATTAAACTCAGTTAAGTCAAAGGAGGAGTAGACTCGTCATGGTCATAACTGACTGGAAAAAGTGGAAAAAATGTAAAGATTGAAACAAATTTGCTGAAGTAGGCATTCATAGCTTCTATATTGAAAAAATTATCAAACAAAACCTCTAAAATTTTACAAATTATCAGCTGAAGTCAATAACACATCATTGTTATTGAGTGGAGACAAAAGCTCCAGATACCTAAGTCCCAACTTTTCTGTTATCAGAATGGCCTCAATATGAAAAAATTACTTCTATACACCTTTCTCTTATTCTCCTCCTGGGGTATGACACAGTGAAGTCTAATCTTTTTGGCAAAAGCTCACTCTAGACAAGATGGCCCAGCACCCTGTCCAGATGAATCTCAAGTGTCCGATTTTGGGGAATCCACCACTTCCCTCGGGAGATTATTCCAATGTCTGATTATTCTCATTGTGTACAAGTGGAGTTTCCCCAGGAGTAACTTGCACCCATTAACCCTCACATTTTCCATGTAAACTTTGCTCCTTGTAAAAAGGGTGTCTCCATCTTCTTTGTAGCCACCCTTTAAATACTGGTACATGCCAATAAGGTCTCCCCTAAGCCTTCTTTTCTCAAGGCTGAACAAACCAAAGTCTCTCAACATGTCCTCATATGGCAGGCTTCCCAGTCCTTTGACCATCTTTGTGGCCCTTCTCTGGACCCTCTCCAGCCTATCCACATCTTTTCTGCCTTTTGCACATTAGCCTTCTTCCAGTCTTCTGGGACATTCCCCAGTCTCCACAACTTCTTAGATTACAGAAAGCGGCCTCATAACATCAGCCAGCTCTCTTAACACCCTTGGGCTTGGGTGGATAACATCAGGGCTCATCAATTTGTAGGGATCAAGCTCCTGTAATAGTTCACATATCAACTCTTCCTTCACTGACGGTGGGTCTGTGTTTTCATCAACCCGGATTTTTATTCCCAAGGCCTAGGGCCCAACTGATGAAGACAGAGGTGAAGAAAGTGTTGAGAACCTCTACCTTTTCATGAAGCATTGATGGTAATAAATGGCATATAACATGCTCTTCTCAGTTCTTCAGCTTCCTGAGGAAACAATGATGACTCAAATCTCTTTTTCATCAGGAGAAGTTCTTCTTTTGCACTGACACACCTGTCAAGGTAGCAAAACCAGCTTCAAGAATCTGATTGCAATGTGTCACACATCTGAATATAACTCCTGTCTGAAATGTACAGTACGATAGCACTATAAATAACTTTCAGGTTGACTCAACAAAGAAAAGGCCAGCAAGGGTCAAAAAGATCTTGTGATGATTATTCTATATCACGCCAACTCTCTCTAGAGCCTTTGTTTCTTCATTTTTGGGGGGTTTGGGTTGTTGTTGTTTTTTTCCTCTACAGGTTTTTCGTCACAATAGTGAAGAACACAAAACATTATAGCAATGTAAAGCAATATGAATAATGTGAACGGTGTGACAAATTGAGGTTAATAACTATGTCAGCTTCTGAATAGTATTCTGGTTTTCTGGTATATTTCAATGTCTATTTTGAGTGTAATTTTAGAGTAGATAAATTAGTTTAGCATTCATTTTGAAGGTGCAAATAGAATTCATATATGAAATCTTAAGTACCTGAAGTTAGATGTCTAAATCTCAGGTAGCCACCCTAGTCTCCCATTGTAGTCAATAAAGAGAAATGAGAATATACAGTTTCTGAGATCATATGAGCATAAATGAGCATATATGGTTTCTGTCTCTTTCCAAAATTTGTGTCTAAATTGCTGGGATAATCTTATTTTCCAGGGGATATATTTAGCTGCTCAAGCATATTCATCTACTGCCGTATGAAATTTTCTAAGTATACAAGGCATCCATGACACTTAGAAAATCTGACACACAGATTATAGGAGAGCTGCACCTTCTGGACAAGCAGCTAGAGGTCAAATTTAATAATCAATAGCAGCTAAGTAAAGCTGAAAATCCAGAAAAGTTAAAGCCCTCATCATAGGGCCAAAATGGCCAGAATGCAAAATGTTGCACAAAGTAGGTGTCACACCTAGCAACCAGAGCAAGAAATAAGGCTTGGGACGTTTAGTAGCATGGGCATTTTGATAGAGGAATAATTATTGAGAAAACAGGACTGAATCAGGTTGTGGGAACTGGAAAACTATAAAAAATGGCTGGACACATGGTCACAGATGATTTACCAGAAGCATCTTAGCTTCTTCTACCTATTTTTGGAACAACATCCTCGCTAAGGAACATTTGTAAATAATAATCAGTCTCAGTACTGCACATGAATGAAAACCTTGCAAACATCAGTGGTTAACTGGATTTACTAAAGTAACTGTGGAAAACCAGATTTTTTTTCTTATTAAATAAGCATTTTTTGAGGTTCTTTTTTTTAACCTTTGATGAAATTGTAGTAGAATTTAGTGATATGCAGAATTTGAAATTTTCACAATATGACTGCTATGGCCAAATGTATATAAGATCTGTAGAAATCTTGAGTACCATTTTAAGCACCTGAAAGTTTAAAATATTTTGACCAGTTATTTTCAAATATGAAACAGATTTAGAATATATAATACTTGTGTAAAATTTTAGTGAGACTGAACTTAATGCTCTTTTTACAATAACAGTCTAGTATTGACTGTGAATTTCTTAGTAAGTGAATCTATTGTAACCAAAATGGCAAGGGACTATATACACTTTGACCAACTTTATTCATATTTTGCATGGGAAAATACATTTAAGCGCTGCCTGTGTTCATTGGATTAAAACTAGCACAGTTATCCCCATCCATGCTATAAAGAGTTCCTCAGTTTACTCTAGATGTTGCCCTTGGTTGTGGCTAACATCCAGGGAGGACAGGAAAACTCAGGAAAATAAATTCATATTAAGACTGTGAATTTAAAGTGGATTACTTAACTCAGATTAAGATCATATCAAAAGAAATTGAGTTTATCTATGTTTATAAAGTGGCCTAAGTAATCCACTATAAAAAATATTAACAAAATTATTTAGGGTGATTTAATTAATTTATTCTGAAAGTTAATTTGAGCTAATTTTCTCCTGAAGGATCCCAAGTGCAAAAGCCTTTAAAGTTTAAGAAAACCAATATTGATACAGAATACTTCAGATGACTCAGGTACCTATGTCTGTCTGTGTAAATCTACAGAGATACATATCTATGTAAAGATCTGAAGTATAAATATATGAATATGTTTACGGTTACAAGTAAATATTAAATACAAGGTGGCAAAATACTGGACTGAGAAAGTTTTATTTGGTTCTATTAAATACAAATCACTTTCAGGAACAGACACACAGTTCAAACAATGACTAGTTAGCAATTTCCTGCCATGAACATTTATTTGTGTTGTTTCTAAAACACAGCAAGAGAATTACAGCACATCCTGCTGAACTATGTAACATTTCATTTGTATTTTGTGTCACTCCATAGATGTAAAGAAAATGCTTCAGGGTGCACTGTAACACTGACAAGTTTTTGCACAGCAAGCAATGTTGAATAGTTCAATACACAAGAATTGCATTGATTCTGTACATTAGTAAATCAAAAGGTAAATCCTACAATTTTATTAAAAATAAAATCTCTACATTTCCAGGTTTCTTTGATTTTTATATTCTTTCCTTCCGTTTTTAACATATCAGATGCACCAAAACCTTGTCTCCTAATCTCTTCTCAGTCTTCTTGCATTCTGAAAAATAAGGCCTTTTATCAGGTTCACTAGCAGAGATAGAGATGTGATCATCCCACTCTACTCAGCCCTTGTCAGGCCACACCTGGAGTACTGTGCGAGTTCTGGCCCCAAAATTCAAAAAAGACACAGACAGACTGCAGACACTTCAAAGGAAGGTCACAAAGATCCTCAAATGGCTGGAAAATGTGCCCTATGAGGAAAGAATGAAGGAATTAGGTCTCTTTTCCCTGAAGAAGAAAAGACTCAAGGGGACCTCATCACAATATTCCAGTACTTAAAAGGACAGCTACAAAGACGATGGAAGCTCTCTTTTCACAAAAAGTCACGTGAAGAAGAGTAAAAGTTGCTCTGGGAGATGTTTCATCTTGATATAAGAAAGAGTTTTTACAGTAAGAATAATCAATCACTGGAACAACCTTCCCAGGGACATGGTAAAGTGTCTATCAATGGAGTTTTTCAAGATGCAGTTGAACAGGGTGCTAGATAATCTCATCGAGGCTCTCTTTCCCACAAAAGTTTGGACCAGATGATCTTTCAAAGTCCCTTCCAACCTGAGCTGTCCTACAATTTTAGAATCACAGAATCACAGAGTCAAAGAATGGTAGGGGTTGGAAGGGACTTCTGGAGATCATCTAGTCCAACCCCCCTCCTAAAGCAGGGTTACTGACAGCAGTTCGCACAGGACTGCATGAACAGCTCCAGAGTAGAAGACTCCACGGCCTCTCTGGGCAGCCTGTTCCAGTGCTCTGTCACATTTGATTTCAAAATTCTTCCTATGTTCTACATAGGAGACAAATTTTGAATTATGTGCTATACTAGGATATTTCATTTAGTAAAATGGGTACCACTGGGGCCAGGGCTATTTTGAATCTGTTTCTACCTATTGTACATATTGTACGGCTTTCTTTGCTGTTCCTTAATGCATTTCCTACAAATAGAGTGGGAACAATACTATTTAGCCTACTTTCATTAGCTAAGACTAAATATGTCTTTGTTGACACTGTTTAAGTGAAACTGATGCCATTGCCACTAAATGTGTTTGTACTTTTCCTGTAAACATGCTACAGAGAAAATTGCCCTACACCAGTGAAACATAGCTTCTGAAAAAAGGTCTTAAAACAAAATAAGCATTTTCCTATTTAATTATATTTATCTTCCATGTCAAATTTAATAAATTCACTACATTGTTCTTAAATGATGCCACTGGAGTCTTTAGAATTCATTATAATTTTTTATTTCTCTCTAAGTAGTCTTTTAAAGCAAGTGTTGCCTGGGGGTTATAATATATTTTAATTGCATATAATTAAATATATTGGTATTTTATTTAGATTTAAAACTCCTTACAATATGTTTTAGATCCAGCATTTTCTCATTTTAAATAATTTACCCATTTCAGATCCACTTTTAAATACAATCTGAAGGTTATTTTCTTTAGATGGGCATTGTTTGTGCCAGATTTTATTTTATTCCAGATTTTTAAGTTAAGTTTATTAGATGGAAACTCTAGGGCTCATCTGTTTCATTTAGAAAAACATTGACACTGCAGTCTTAGCTTAAATTTCCTATTCTGTCTTTAGCAATTAGTCATTAATAGTACAGAAGGTTTAACACATAATTTTTATGACTGAGTACTCATAACTCAAGCAAGATTTTTCAAATATTTTTCACAATTCTTTAAAAAAATGAATTGTTGATATTTGTTTTTATGAAAATTGCAGAGTTTAGCCAGTTTCAATACATGTATATCTAAGTTTTTAAATATATATGTAGGTATTTATCACACAGTGCATTCAGACATGGCAAAATCACAGTCTGACTTCCACTTCAAGGAATGGTTCCAGGAAAGTTGTACTGCTACATATCTGTTGAGCAGAAGACATGTAGAGAGATCACAGAGGTAGCAGATCCCCCAGAATATTGCAGTCTGTATTCTGCGGAGGTTCATCCTTGGTATTGTATTGGGTCAAGCAATGGCAGATAGAGTAAACTGAAAAAAAATAACAAATGCTTATGATCAGCATGGCTACAGGATGGCTAAACTTTTAAAAGAAATAGTACTCAATTCAGTTACAAAGATGTATGTGTCTGATTAGATTTGAGATGTCTTGCCATATCTTGCCTGACTTCTATATGCTAGCCTAGAGACATGTGGCTTTTCCATAGTTACAGTGTCATATTTCCCAGACTTTCATGAATGGCTTGGATACTCCACGGGTATGTAGAGAGCATTGTGAAGCTCATTATGTGGTATTGAAAAGTGACTCTGTTAGGTATACTAACTGTGTTTGGAATTTTGGCTAAAATCCTCAATCTAGACACCTCAGTTAAGCACAGATGTTGCGCATCTAGCCTTAGTGCAGTGATTGAATTCTCCTCATACAAATCTTAGAAAATCAATCACAAGATCTCATTGCTTGAAGTTACTATCTTAGATGACGATCATTCTTCGCTAACTAAACAGAGACATGGTAGAAGCTAGGCACCTATGTCTTCTTGGGAACCAGTCTGTCCAGTCTTTCTCTGAAGGCAGGCAACTGATGAAGTACAGCTGGCTTCTTTTCTTTAAAATGTGACAGTGATCATGATGCCAAATAGCCTTTTGCTATTATATATTGTTTGGAGCACTTTCACAAACTACTCCAGCACGCAGCTCACCTCTGTGAGGTAAGGCTTTCAGCCTTTCATCACTCACCTCACTTCCATGCCTGATAAGATCATGGCTAGATTCTCCTGGAAGACATGTCAAAACATATGGAAGACATGGAGGTAATTAGAGACAGCCAACATGAGTTCATCAAGGGCAAATCATGCCTGACTAATCTAGTGGCCTTCAGTGATTGAATGACTACATCAGAGGACAGGGTAAGAGCTACAGATGGCATCTACCTGGTCCTTTGATACAGTCCCACACAGTATTCTTGCTGATACACCCGAGAGACATGGGTCTGACAGAGGGACTCTTAGATCGATAAGTAACTGGCTGGATGGCTGTATACAACCAGTTACGTTCTATTGTTTAATGTCCAAGTGGAAACCAGTAATGAGTGGTGTCCTTCAAGGGCCTGTACTAGGACTAATACTATTTAATAACTTCATCAATAACAGAGACAGTGGATTGAGTGCACCCACAAGTTTGCAGATGACACCAAGCTGAGTGGTGCTGTTGATTCACTAGAGGGAAGGGATGCCATCCAGAGCAACTGTGATAGGCTTGAGGAGTGGTCCATGTGAACCTCATGATGTTTAACAAGGCCAAGTACAAGATCCTGCACCTGGGTCAGGACAATCCTCAGTATCAATACAGACTGGGGGATGAAGGGATTAAGAGCAGCACTGCAGAGGAGGACTTGGGGGTTCTGGTGGATGAAAAATTAGATGTGAGCTGGCAACATGCGCTTGCAGCCCAGAAAGCCAACAGTATCCTGGGCTGCATAAATAGAAGCAGGTCGAGGGAGGTGATTCTCCCCTTGTACTCTGCTCTTGTGAGAGACCCCACCTGAAGTACTGCGTGCAGGTCTGGGGTCCTTAGCACAGGAAAGATATGGACCTGTTAGAGTGGGTCCAGACAAGGGTGACAAAACAATCAAGGGGCTGGAACACTTATCCTATGAGGAAAGGCTGAGAGAGTTGGGGTTGTTCAATACGGAAATAAGAAGGTGCTGGGGATACCTTATTGTAGCCTTTCAATATATAAAGGGGTGCTATAAGAAAGATGAAGAGAAACTTTTTACCAAGACTTGTAGTGACAGAACAAAAGGTAATGGTTTTAAACTAAAAGCCCAACTCCATGGCAAAGGGGTTGGACTACATGATCTTCGAAAGTCCCTTCCAACACAAACCATTCTATGATTCTATAATTCTATGAAAGTAGGAGGTCTCAATTCTAGATTGTATAATGTTTCTTAGATAAGACTTTTCCTGCAAGGAAAATATCTAAACAGAATGTTGCATTCATTATTGATTAGGAGAACATCTTTTTTTCTGTCCCTGTTCACTGCAAATTAGAACACTATGCAAAAACTTTATTCATAGTGTATATCCTTGGCTGTATCACTCAACTGTTTGAAACTCCCTGTTCTGTGTACTCCACCATGCTTAAATCAAGATGCTTAGCCTCTCAATGTCTTGCCTTACCATCTGTAATTGCTGTTATTCATTGTTATTACCTTGACTCCAGTCTCCGTCTGACAAGTCTCAATTGCTTACTATTAATTTTTTTAGGAAACATTCTCTCATATTTGAGAGGTGCTCCCCAAATACTCCTGAAAAATATCTCTGTATTATTCACTGATCTGCTGTAAAACATCTCAACAGTTAGGCTGCTGGTTTGATGATATCATAGGCTGACAATACAGTCCCTCAAATTAACCTTTTTATGTGAAACCGAGTGATGAAATTAATCTTGAATTTTGACAAAGAAGTTGTAAGAAAATTAAGCATCGTTTAGTTCCCTGTTTGTACAGTATCTAGTCACCTGTGGGCTAAAATAATACGAAAAAATTATTATTAAAGAAAAAAATTGTTAAAAAAGCCAAGTATAGATCTCATATACATATATGTGTATGTCTGATTACTATGAAAAAGTTGTGATTTTGGAAAGATGTTAGTTACCTTACACTTTGAATATTGGATTGCAGGGCATTCCAATTGCTTGGAATACAGAGCTGATTTAAATTTGGGTATCTATCCTGCAAAATAAAATACATTTCTCATCCAAAGCTTGTTATCAGATGTTTTGCCAAAATGCTTCATTGTGAGGAAGGAAAAGAAACAAGGCTACTTTTAATTAGCATTTTAATTTGAAAATATTTTGGGCTGTGGACATTACAAGTTATGAAATTTCACAAGTGAAAGCTGAATTTTTTGCCTGGGAAAGATACAGAAAAGTATGATATTTATTCCAGCACAAAAAGCCAACAAAAAGCCAGCATCTCAATTAATTCTCATAACCCAATGAAGCAAAATATTCAGCAAAATTTGTGCATTCTGTTGAATTTATGCATAGGTGGAAATTTCTTCCAAGGAACAATATTCTGTTACAGCTTCACTTAAAGTTGACAGTGTTTCTAAGTTTCCTAGTTACGTTTTATTTTATTGCACTCAAGTGTCCCCAAACAAAATTAAAGAAAATACTGAAAGCAAGGTGTGAGTTACAAGTTGCTGCTGAAAGCTTGACAGGTAATAAGAAAGCCATCTAATATAACAGGAGGAGTATTTTTCTGTAATATGTCCATCAAAGGGGACAATAAAAATACTTTTAACTTATCTTCCCACATTTTCATTTGTAAATCATTGCATACCCTTTTTTCTTCTTTTTCTTTTTGTAGAATTATAGTATGTTAAATTTAGCTTTATCTTTGCTACTTCACAATTTCTCCAGAATCTAGACTTCTTTTTTCTTCAGCTTTCAATATGTAGTCAGATACTCCAAAGCTGTTAGAAACCAGAAGTCATGTTTCATAATCCTTTTCTTCACAGCAAAAAATAAATAAATAAATAAATAAATAAGCGGCTGTCATGGCATTTTTGTATTTATTCATGATGTTATTTATCTCTGAGACACTCAAAATAGTGCTCGAGAGAGTTAATTTGAAAATGATACCAAGTTTTACCATGGAACAGCATAATGACTGTGAATGAGATACAATGGTAATGGATACAAACAGCTTGTTGATTTTTTGTGTGGTTTTTTTTGTGGTTTTCTTTTTTCCCTTTAATTTCAACTCATCCTTTTGAATCAGAGAACAAAAAGGAAGCAGTAGACAGTCTTGCTTTTACAGAACTTATGACACACATAGTTAAAATTTTATACTGACTTTTAAAAACACAATGCAATGCATTGTGTAACTTAGGAACATTCTACGTGCAGTTTGAACACAAAATATTCGTACATCATTTATGTTTTGATTACATTCTAAGTGCTGACAAGGTACTGCATTTATGAATAATGCAAAGAAACTGAAAGAACAGGCTTTTTATGTTCCATTCTGAGCCTCTGTTTTTCAGCCAAAATGATTTAACAATATAAAACACATGTCATTGATGGAATATGATTAGAAATACATTGTGTTCTTGACAGTTAACAATTATTCCTGTGTGCATTACTGATGCAGTCATAGCAACTATAAGAGCTGAGTGTCAGGTATCTCCAAAAATATAAGATCACCGTCATTTCAGTAACACCTAATACTTCTAACTCTATATGAATAATGTTTTGCCACTAAAATAAATAGTCAGATGGAGGAATTAAAATATAACTGTGGCATTTCCACTGATCAGTTTAGTAAGCATTGAGAATAAAAATGCAATCACGTTAGAAACATATTCAGAACAGTGTCCCATACTCAATTTAAAAAAAAGTAAACACAAACAAACAAAAAAACCCCACCCCACCCCACCCTCCTTAGGA
This sequence comes from Leptosomus discolor, assembly GCF_034619465.1. NCBI lineage: Eukaryota > Metazoa > Chordata > Aves > Leptosomiformes > Leptosomidae > Leptosomus > Leptosomus discolor. Next base: position 42,121,875 of record NC_141391.1, on the reverse strand, counting down.
ATGCATGTACTCCCACCTGGCACAGTGAAGCTTAAAACTGAAAATTTGTTGTATTTTGAATTGGAATGCATTGCATGATTAATCTTGATTCATGAAAAATCTAATGTCCGTCCTCTTTTCATTTTCCTTTGCTAAAAATACCCTTAATCATCTTTTAAATCTGTATTAGAAAAAAGTCAACATTGTTACAGTTAGAGTAGGATCCCACAGAGCTTAGCTCCAGCATAAGCAAAATTCTCCAGCTGATGAATATTTTGTGTTAGGCTACAATAAGCAATTAGTCCCCTTCAATGAACGACATCTATATGTCAAACAATTGTTTGTTTCAAGTGACTTAAACAGTTACTATAAGTTTTACATCAACAAATGAGATGATTCTTCTCATTAAATTTAATGAGAATGTTGTTTAATTTAGTCACTTTAATTCTATGGAGTCTTCTGTCATACGATGTTCCTCAAGGACTTCTATTCCCACCATTTAAATAGGACAGATGCCTATTCAGACTTATATTCTAAAATCAGAACAACATCAAGATGTGAGCATCATATCCAGAATGGGTCATAGATAGAAAAAAAATCTGTTTTAAAAATAAATTGAAACCTGAAGCAACATGGCTTGTGTGGGATGGGAAAGTACTGTGCACAAACTATACCAGCACACTAAGACATAGGTATGTTAGTATGCCACTAGACACTCAACTGAAAAAAAGGGGATTTTTTATTTAATCAGTTTTTAAGAGTATGTTAGGATGAAATTTACTCTGCACTGCAAGTGTCTCCGCCTTTAAGAGAATTCTAGACCCCTTGTTCAGATGTAGGTGTCTGCACTGTAGATGTCTAAAATTTGTCAGGATTCTGCTGATGACCTCCTATCACAGATAATTTCATTCCTTTCAGTATTCTTAAAGACGAAGGAGACTCTGCATTGCTAGGTTATGATGTTTATATACCGTGGTGACATGTTAAAATATTCAGAATCAAACTGCTTTCTATTAGATTCTTTTGAAGATGTGCCCTCTTTGCAATACTCAACAAAAGAGGTTTAACTTTCATTTCCATATATTGCTCAATATATTTCTGAGTTGTTTTTTTTGAGAATGCAGAGCATCGAATGCAAGTCATGGGAAAGCAGAGGTGTATTTTAGACCTTTATTACAACTTGCAAAAAAATCTGCTTTCATTCTGACTGTGTCAATGCTGTGGAAACCCTTCTTAACTCAAAAAGAACACAGAATATTTTGGAGCCAAAGTGGAGGAAACCAGAAGGGAGGATGGGGCTGTCAGTGGTGGCTTTAATGAAAAATGTATGATCTAAGTATTACATGGAATACGTGTTATTTATCAGTTGTGAATGGTAGACAGAGCTCTTCTTGATCAAATTCACTGAGAGTCCAGGACTTTTTTTCTTCTCTGTAACATCCCAGGTCTTTCTGCATGGAGAACTATCTACCTTAGAAAGAGGTTTAAATAGATTTTGATCTTCCTGATAAAGCAAGCAGGTAAATGCCTAACCTTATTTTGTGCCTTTTATTGACTTTGAGGTATATTGTAGTGGTAACTCTTTTATAAATATATTATCCACCATTGTTTGTTTCCTATGTCAAGCAGGATATTAGATTTCATCAGAAAATCTTTGAGAATATACTGTAGGATGGAAAGGAACCACCCAAAAAGTGACTGCTGAGTCTCAAAAAAAAATTGCATTCAGGCATGAAGGCTTTTTCTAATTTTATGGAGTCATTAGAGATAAAAATGTAAAATGTTCTACAAAACAAAGGGAAGAAAGGGATAAGGAAGTTAATTTTACTTTTATTCCAAAAAAGTCAGTTCCCTGACAAAAGAGTAACTTTGATACATGTACAGTACATGTTAATTTTTTTAACATGTGTGGTTTTATCTCATGAGTAATGCTCCCTGAGACTATTCCACATTGCTCTGCAATATCCCATTTTATTTTATTTAGTTTAGCTAAAGTCATATACTAGAACTGGCTGCTGATCTGCAATCAGGAAGACTTTTCCTGACCTATAATCATACCAATGCACTCCAGTTGAAAAAGTTTGTAAAGCTGTTCTTAAGACTCAGCAAGGCTTAATTTAATATCAGAATTTTCTACTTTTTTAGATTATCAAATCTCCAGCAAGAATTAAATTTCATTTTCATGCAGTTCATTTTGTATTTATATTTTTCATTCAGAATGAACAGAGTCAGAAGGAAAGAGAGATGTATTTGAATAAGGGGGAGGTAAATATATGATTAAACCTGTTTGGTTTCACATTTTTCACGTCAGTCTGCAGTTTACAGTTAAAGTTATCACAGGTCTTCTGTCGCTAAGATACTTCACACTGGAAAATCAGAAACAGGTGGCAAGTGTCATCCTCATCATTTGTATTGTTTCTTTTGAGACTAAATGGTCTGTTATTGTCACTTAACATGCAGCTTTCCCTCCAGAAGGGCGAGGACCTCTTTTAGGTCATGCTCTGTATATGATAGGCTGGTATGGATGGCTTGGACATCTTGTGATATCTCCAATGGCAGTAGATACCTGCACTTCAGCCACTGAATCAGCCCCACGAGTATGATTTAACTCACCTTGCAGACAGCTTAAAATAGATGTCTATGTACGGGTGTTTGCATGTAACCTAAAGCTCTAAGCTTCCATTTACTGGGCTTGAAAGAAGCCTCTGATTAATGAACCTACTGAAATTCTGAATAGGTACTCAGTTCACTCTAAAAATAGACATGTATGTTTAGCCAAATGTCTTCTCTCTCAGTTATATTTCCTATATTGACAGGATCTCCTGGGTTTTGGCATTTAGTGCCTTTATAGACATCCGCCTTTAGACCCCTACAGTAGGTATCAACAATGTGGAACAGATTACCACGCCAGCAGCATGATCTGTTTTACTATGTGGTGGTTTGGCCCTGGACAGATGCCAGGTGCCCACCAAAGCCACTCTATCACTCTCACCCCCTCAGCTGGAGAGGGGAGAGAAAATAGAACAACAGGCACATGGGTCAGATAAAGACAGTTTAATGAAGCAAATAGCCGCGCACGGAAGCAAAGCAAAGGATCTTATTCTCTACTTCCCATGAGCAGGTGATGCCCAGCCACTTTCTGGGAAGTAGGGCTCCGATACGCGTAGTGGTTGCTCTGGACGACAAACGTGAAATGAATGTCCCCCCCCTTCTTCTTGTTTTCCCCAGCTTATATTGCTGAGCAGACGTCATGTGGTATGGAATATCCCTTTGGTCAGTCTGGGTCAGCTGTCCTGGCTATATCCCCTCTCAAGTTTTTACCCACCCCCAGCCTACTGGGGAAATGTTGGGGAAACAGCCTTGATACTGTGTGAGCCCTGCTCAGCAGTAGTCAAAACACTGGTGTGTTATCTAGCTACCACTGCACAGCACGGTGAGGGCTGCATCTCAGGCAGACTCATTACAACCTAATTTTAGCCATGAAAAAAATAATTTACTTGTCTAGACTGGTAGCTTAGTTCTTTCCATATTAACAGATATTCCAGTCTTCAAAGAATTAATTATACTAATTGTCTTAAGGCAGGAGCAATGACTTCCTGGAATGAATAGTTGTCATTCATTGCAGCATAAATATACACAATTAAGTTAGGCTAATTAGGCAAAATTAGGTTAAACTTCAGGAGATACAGGTGAGATGAGGCCAGTGATGTGTGTTTCTTTGCTGCTACAGCTTCTTTATCAGTGCACTTTTATGCATCAGATGTGAATTCCAGTTATTTTTCTTCAATTATGTCAGCTGATGCTAAAAAAATCAGATTTTTTAAATTTTTACTATCACTGATGACAATTTAAGTATTTTCTTGTTAGATATTATCATTATCTGCATCAATTATCATATATTAAGACTTTTAAATTACTTCTAGATTGTGTATGAACTGTTTCAATCTCTGACTTCGCCAAAGGACTGGAACTTTTACAGAAAGACTAATTTGGTTGTTTAAATATCATAGGTATTTTGTTCCCCAGTTCATTCTCTCACAGATATTACATTTGGAAATAAATATCTTCTCTGAGATAGAGCCATGATCTTCTTACTTAATATTGGAATTAATGAATATAAAGCAGTATTGGAATAACACTATAGCAGAGAATGATTACATATCCTACTAATGAAAGATAATGTGATTTGTATACAGCAAATTTCACCCACTAACATATTCTTATATACAGCAGTACAAGATAACAGAATAACTTCATTAAATTGGCTGTTAAAAAAAAAATAAATAAACAAAACCACAAACTCAAAACCAAACCATTAAATTTTTAGGCCCCCAACTATGCAGCTCCTTCTGCAGTATTACTTTTTTTCAGGTTTGATTCTCCCTGAAAAAGAGTGACTGTAGATGACATCTTTATTTCAAAGAGCTGTTTCTTCCATGCACTCATTTGTAAACTCATGTAACTCAGCCTAGATACTGAGTTTAGTAAGGGGGAGCGAAGAGGGAAGGGAAGTGACATTAACTTGTTTTAGGACCAAATAGACAGTTCAGGAAAGACACTGGAAAAATGATAACAGCTGAATTCATGTCACTCAGGTTGTAATCTGAATGTGGGATTGTACTAGTGACTCTGTGACCCTTCTCTGTGGAAGAAAGTACATTCTGTGTCAGATCATGAGAGCTGGCAGTAGGAGAAAAGACAGTTTCTTGTTTGAGAAGTGACTAAGTTGAATTTTCAGCCACTGAAAGATGAGAAAAGGAATACTATGATGTGATTTTTTTCAGACATTTTCTTTTACTGAGTAGAAATTTTTTCTTTTGTTTGAAGCTTTTAGAGAAAATAAAATTTTGCATATAATCTCTGATTTCTGTTGAATTTACACATACTTAATGAATTCTGAAAAATACTAATAGCTATTTACCTAAAAGAAATATTCCTCACAAAGGCTTTTTTGTTACAGAGAAATCATTAACCCACATATGATATTCTTTCTTTTTCAGTCTAAAGCTATTTTCAATAACTCATGTAACACTGAATTCAGTTCTTGGGTGTTCATGAAAGTAATGTAAATGGTTACTACTTCAAGCATACCATAATGCACCACAGAAGTCATGCCAACAAAATAACGTAGAATTAATGACAAAGCATAGACCAACTCCTGACAATTTGTGTCCTCATATTTGTTAATGGGACTATGTAAAGCCGAATCGAATTGTTGTCGAACCTGATCCTAGGTAATTGTTGCCTCATTCCTGAAGCGCCAGTATAAGGCAAAGGCTGATCACTTAGAAATCTTATGCTATTTAATAATGTCACTAATAATGTCTGATCAAACGTCCAGTAACTTCTGTTGAGCAACATTAATGTAGCAGATACTTAAGGGCAGAATTCAATTATGGATAGAGGAAATTCTTCTTGTTTTCCAAAAAATGGTAGATAGGAGACTTCCTGAGCCAAAAGCTGAATTCAGTTTCAATTTCTTTAAGTCCTTTGTGAACACATTTATGCTTTGGGTCTCAAAGCATTCTGGCGTGTTCAGTTCCATGACTCAACTGTGCTGTAAGGAAAAGTATACCTATTTCTCCTCGTTTTAAACGTAATGCTTGAGAATTTTATTGCATGTCTTCTCTTCTTTGGGGAAAACAGTAGACAATTTTACTTCTGGTGCAGTTTTCAAATATTCCTTCCTTTCTAGATGTCTATTACTTTATAAATACTGTGTTCTACTCTTAAGTTTCTCCCCATACAGAAGTTATCATATAGCTGACCTTCTTTTGCCATTCTTTTTCTAGTTTTCTCTTTGAAGAGAGGATGACCAGAACTGCACACATTTATGACATGGAGGTACCATGAATGCTTTGTACTGTGATAATGGAGTTCAGAAAAATTAACACCTGTGTGGAAAAGATGCGTTTTTACTGGGGAGATGAAAGTTAATGAGTCCCTCTTGATGAAGATCAAAGGACGGTTGCATGGAAAATGAAGCTAATAGAAAAAGAACCCATAAAATAATATGTTTCACCAAAATTTAAAATTCCATTCTTCCATAAGATATGTAGGAACCACGAGGAAAAGGTTTAAGAAAGCAAGTAGTTTTCTCTACTTTTCTGAAATTTCCGCAAGCAATCACAGTTGTTTGAGTTACAAAATTTGAAGGAAATTTTAATAATAAATATTCTATTTTACTGCATTTTTTCACATCTATATTATAGTTTTTTGCCTTTTTTTGTATTTTCAGTTAATGAAAGTCAAGTTTGATTTAATAGTTTTGCACTATTTTTGCATAGTTCTAACATATTTTTTTTAATGATACAATACTTGTAAGAAACCTTACATTGCACTACTCTCATACTTATAGCTTCTCCATGGTTTGAGAACATTTTTCATCTTAACTATACAGTCTAGCCCCAATGTATTACATATTTGTCCAGATTTTCCCAGAACACACTTGCTTTGGTCAGTCAGTTATATTACTTGAAGGTATACTAATTAAGTTTTAGATAAATTTAATAACATTGGCATGTAAAAAGATGTAAGGCCCATTCTTATCAAAGTTATCCTTTGAGTAATGCATCATCATCACAGGTCATTGCTCTGATATAATTAATCTGCAAAGCCACCTGTGTGACAGAGCTAATGATATATTAGTGTGATTCATCATTAGTGATCATCAACAGACGATGATGTATTACTAAGTTGCTCCAAGGATGGCGCTATCCAGAAAGAATGAACTTCTATAATTAAATTATGGCACAGAAGTCAATGACAAGACCATAGTCTAACCCAGTCAACAGCAGGTAGGAACACTGGCACTAAATCAATTTCTCTAGACTTTTTTCTTTTGGCTTGCTAGTGGCAGCTTTGCAACTTTGTTAATCAGGTCTCATTACCCTTGTGGAAAATTATATTTGCTCTACTTCCTTATCCAGTAGCTTTTGGCAACACTTACACTATTAAGCCCTCCAATACTTAGAGAGGGGAACATTCTTCACATAATATAAAAAAATGCAAAACCTCTTGCCAATAGTACTGCTATTCTTCTCCGTGAAGGTGGCAAACTAGGCATCTATAAGACATTTTTACAGTACTACATAAATTAAGTTAATAGACACTTTCCAGCTTTGCCAATTTTTATCTTTGTCATGGAAACGGTCAGCAAAAATTAGAGAGCAGGAAGCTAAGACAGACAAAACATGTTGGACCACTTAGACCAACCTAATCATTTTAGCTTTAGGATTAGGTCACAAAATTCAGTTTGGAGTTACAGAACTATGGCAACATAGAATTACACTGTCCTCCCCTTACATTAGACAAAAAGTCTTCTGGAAGTCTGTGTCTACTACTCAACCACCTCCTTTTCATATCCCATTTAGATAATAGGCACCTGTACCCATTTTTTTCCAGATCTTCCTTCCCATTTTAAGCTTCTCTTAATTTTTATGTCTAGATTCTTGGTGTAATGTCCATAAACAGGTGACTAGGCAGATCTCTGTCTCTGTGTTTTGCCCAATGTACCATGTGGTTATGGTACAGACCCACCAGTCTTGGTATCTAGCTTTCTGTCACTCGTCTTTATCTTTGGACTAAACATAAGGACAGGACACAAAAGCATTTCCCAAGGCAACACAAACTTTGGAGTAAAAATTCTGTAAATCTTCAGAATAGTAGTTTGCAGGTAGTCTTGGTTATTGACTGGAAGAAAAGAGCCTGGTTTACTATAACAGTCAGGTCACAACCCTCAGGTCCTGCAGAGACTTATATACAGTACAGGGAACCTAGTCTGAAATATATTGGTCCATACTGCCCTCTCCTACTTCCAAGACTTCCAAGAGCTCTGATGTGACCATAAGCACTTTGGTATGCAGGCAGGAGTTTTACAATAAAGTTTATGAAGTGCACTGTTTCCTATAAGACTGTTTTACCTCAAACCCCAGGAAGAACAGTTGTTTTCCTCTTTTCCCCCCTATTTTCTACTGTTCAACTTTTGAAATGTGTTCCAGGAATTTCTTGGATCGCCTTCAGGACACCCCTTCGTGTAAATAACATCTCAGTTCTCTACTTCCAACTCACAAACCACTAGTTCATATACTCTGTCCATTCTACCCAGGCATCACTGAAAACTGATGGTGATACTAATAAAATCAGCCTTGATCACATGTGAATCTGGAGGATTTTCACAAAATTCTGGGCACACATGCACCTTAAAAGGTCATTTGCACATAGGATTTCTAGGCCGCAAAGGAAATCTTGTTTCATGTATACACTGAGTATATCAGGTCCCAGACTTTGGCTCCTCCAGCTCTCCCTTTGTGAATCTGTGTTGACTGTGCCTGATGATTGCACTGTCCTTTAAATGCCTTTCAATAGCATTTGAACTATCAGACTGCTCTGCTTCGAGTCCCTCACGGTTTTTGAACCTGCGGCCTCGTCTTGATCTCTTTTCTTTTTCTTTTTCTTCCCATTTATTACTACTCAATTTACATAGACCTCATTTTCGTGTCACCTTCATTTGGGGAAGGCTCTGAGTTTTACAATATTCTCAGGTGAAACACTCTTCTTAGAAACTATGTAGAAACAATGGCCACAGCAAAAATAAAGGCAAGTGTAACTGATAGTTCTCCCAACTTTTAACAAACTACAGCTCTGGGATTTCTGAGCTGCAACTTGTCCACATCATCAATATAATGTCCACATCGTTATGTCTAATAGCCTTTAATGCTCTTTTCATCTCTGAATAAGTCTTATCTTTTCTTGAATCCCTTTAAATATTTTTTTTAAATTTTGTGGGTTTGAACATATTTATATTTTTGGCCTCCACAACATTCTGTGGTAATAAATCTGACAGCTTAATTATGTGTTTGGTGAAGAAGTACTTCTTTTTGTTTATTTTAAGCTTGCTGCTGTTTTAAAGTTCTCTGGCCATCACACTGAAGCTAGAGCATATTGTAGTCAGGAAACGGAAAGGCGTAGAGCAGGAAGGTGACTGCTTCCATTCCTTGCAATTGTTTTTGGCACAGACAGACATGGGTTTCCCATCTTTACTCCTGGAATTTCTGCTACAATTTATGAATTATTTTACTAAAGAAATAATTAATTAAAGAGCCTTAGCACTCCAAAGTGGAAATGCCTACTGATTTCATGTGCCTGCAGGAGTCAAATGGCAGTTGAGAGTACAAAAACTAAATCACTTTCTCAAATGTAGACAGTCTCCACTACTGTGAATTCATTTGGCTGAATGTGGATGTTTACAAGACAAATATCTACATCTGAATCAGTCACCTTCAGTTCTTTTTATAGTCAATAGGAAGAGAAGGAGCAACTTTTAGAGAGCAGTTGATTTCATCCTAGATTAGACATCCATATTTTATCAGATGAATCGCATTCTAAAAGTGTAATTTCTCCTACATTTTAGAGTGCTAGACAGAACACAAACTAAAGTACTAAGACTTTCTTAAAACAAATGCTATTGTCCCTGACCATGAAAGGTCTCAGGTAGAGAATCAGAATTTGTAGCCCTGATAAATTCTGTAATGAAAAGTGACAAGTATGGTCAGGATCATGTTGACTGACACAGTAGTCTTCCAACCATATAGGCATGGAGGAATCAAAAAGGTGAGACTAGAGTAAAACACTCCTCAGATACGTGATCTGGCCTAATAAACAGAAAGGAGGATAAGTGATTAAATATTCCCATCTTTCAAGTGGAGAAGGTCCTAAATCAGAAAGTAATTGCCAAAGACATTCAAATTCTGTCAATACAGATTCAAATTATAGCAAGGCAACATTTTATACAATCTTATAACTCTTGCTGAGAAGTGTGTCACCTTCTTTTGATGGAGAACCCCCCCTCTTCCTTTTCTGGCAAGATGAACATGTCATGGGTGGATCAGAGAAAATAAAAGGGAAGTCCAGCAAAGACTAACAAAAGTACAAGTGCTTATGGGAGAGGAATGATACAAAATGAGACAGAAAAATGGTGCAGGTACATATACCTGAATGTACTACATTTTTGCTGGTGGGAAATAGTGAATTGTTCTCTGGTACTTTCAGAAGAAAAGTGGAGAAGAAAAGTGAAGAAAAAAATTGGACGCACAAGCAAGAGATAGATATAATCAATATACATTTTTTTGTCATCTCAGAGAGTCCACTTTTAAGCTGATTGTGTACCTTTTTTTTGTTAACGAGAGGCCTGAAGATATCAGAATGTCTATCTTTCCTTCTCCGATGGAGAGATCCATTATTCCCGGATTACATCAGACATATAGCAAGGCATACAGCCTGCATGGTCTTTGTGGTTGAAAAGGATGCAAGAATGTCTTCCATCCTTCCATCTGTTCTGAGCTGTTAGATGTAAAGTCCTAAATCCTGACATGGTCTTCAGCTTCCTATTCAGTATTAAACTTATGTAAAAATTCTTGCAGAGATATCTACTTTTCCTAGTAAGATAGGAAGAAGTTTGCTCCTACATTATTCTTCCTGGAAGCTTTATGAGGTGTTCTTTCTGGTTTGATCATTAAAGTGCTTTCGTTGCATTACCTTGGCAGCGAAAATCACAGTTCAAGGTACAAGGACTTAATTTTTAGAGTCTCAAAAAAAAAAAAAAAAAAGACAAATAATTTGTACTATATGAATATATCCAAGAGATCTTACAATACACTGAAACAAAAGAATGGCCTCTACAGAATTTAGACCTCAGACCTCACTTGTCCTGGCTTAATGAAGGAATTGAAATAAAAAGAACCCTGAAATCTCATTGAGCTGTCCTGCTTTCCTCCAGGCTTTGTAAGATATTTCATCTTCAAAGGAATATAGAAGGCACAAACCCCATGCACTTGAATTTACATAACAATGAATAATCATTCATCCTCAGAAGGAATAATCCAAGTGATCCAGACTTTGAATTCCAGATAAAATTATCAAATGAAATTAAATCGAAATTCCTTAAACTGTGGCCAGTATAGGTAAAAATAAAATAAGCAGTATAAACCAGATTATGATTTGGTTTTCAACAAAATATATCTAAATTGACAGGATAAAAATGGAAACTGAAATTACAATATCTCAACAACAAAGAGAGGATACTATGAACTGAATAATTTATTTTTTTCAAGGACTGACTGTGAGAGTCCAACAACAAAAGAAATACTGTTATATACATAAATGTTGGGACATTGAAGGAAAATTGCATCTTTTTTCATTTCTTTGAAATTATCTTTATTTCTAGTTTGATATCCAGAGAGAAAATTCATTCTATTGAGTCATTTCCAATATCAACTCTACTATCAATGTATAATAAATATGAAATAGCATTCATTAAGTTTAAAGCTGCCAAAAGTATATTTATGTCATGTAAGATGAAAAGTAGAGAAGAAATGTCATATGTCACAGGACTCATCTTGTGAAACCTTTTTCGCTACATGGCAGCCATATGTGAAAAAGGGGGAAACGTAAAATCACAACCATATTGTCATACCTTGGTAAGTACAGTACATTCTTAATGGACTCAGCATCGGTTTACAGAATGAATGTATCAGTAGGAGAAAGATGAAATCTGAGACAAATGTTAGAAAAATCCACGGCCATACTGTAACTTTTGGTTTGATTTTATCAACTCTTGTGTGTTGTTCTAAAAATCCAGTTCCATCTCTCTAGAATAATAATAAAAAAAATTAAGAAAACAGTGTGCCAGGATTACTTGGAGGAAATTACTGACATTAGAAAAGCTATGGCAGGCAGGCAACACAACACTTTCATGACACTGGATTCCTCTATTCCTGTTAAATGAAGTCTGACTACGTCAGCAGGCATAGCAGAGCAGATTCTGTCTTATTCCATGAGGTCCTGAACGGCAAATTATAAAACTGAGCACTAAAAATGGAAACTGTTGGAAAGAATACATGTGGTTAAGCCATGGAGGTATCTACGGCAACTGAGGTTTGGAGTCTGAAGCATCTCAGCCAGCAGACTTCCACACATAAAGAGATAATAGCAAAAGAACTGAAGAGAAAGGCAGAAGTGGGGCCTACTCTGCTGAAAAATCAAAAAAAGAACAAAGATTTACTGTTTGAGATCTAAAACAAACAGCTTTGTGGGTGTCCAGCAGTCCTACCAGTGCTGTAAGGCCAGTAATGAAAAGCTTCAGTGTGGGTGCTAATCTTTAAGCTAGAAAATCTGACTCAATTTTTCCTTGCCTGTTTCAGTCTCTGTAGCCTCCTCAGCCTCTGCGCTATATAACAGTAGTCAAACAAATATTGGTATTCTTATCTGAATATTGTGAAACTGAAAACTGTCTTTGTGTTGATTCAAAAGGGAATTTTAATCTCCTTTAGCACCTTACAGTAAATTTTGTCAATACTTTATTATTACATCAGTAGATCAGTTTCAAAGTGACAGGTGATGTCAAACACATGAACTGAAAATGTGATAGATCAGAAATTTGTGTTTAACAACATTTCAAGCTAAAGTGCATTCAAATTTACAATAGGTTTATTTATACTTCTGTGCCTGTTGAAAAGACATATGAACCGTGCAATGTCAAGGAAAGTGAAGAATCCTCTGGATATCTATGTTCTTTCAAAGCACACACCGTAACACAATTTTTACAAGAAATTTGTAGTCTTTCTCGGTATCATCACTTTCAATATCCCAAAGTTAAGACAAGGTTTAAAGACGCTAATGTACAAACAATATTGTCTCTTATCAGGTATTTTAAAAGTTTGAGTGAATATTTTGAATGTTAAACTATCATTAGTAACTCACCAAAATGAGTAATTTGTAAGTTCCATAAACAACTTTAATCAATATTCATTCCTTAAGGATGGTTTTCATATTTAAGTAGCTGTATGAATACTAGAAAAAGTAGGAAAATTTGCTAAGATTGGTTATTTTCGTATCACTTGGGCACTAGTAAGAACCTAGAAAAGAAAACAGGTTGTTCTTGGGCATATTATTGACAGGAACTCTAGGTGACCCAGTTTCGATTGCAGAGTAACTATGGACACTTTACATTCCTTTTAATCCAATTAGAGTCACATCAAAAGGCAGTTCCAACATTTGTATCTGAACAATCATTCCAAGAGTTGCAAATATGCTTTTAAAATCTGTCTGTAATGCATGGCAAAGTTACAGGCTTCAGATATCTTCCAAGTCATAGAATCATAGAATCATAGGAGGGTTTGGGTTGGAAGGGACCTCAAAGATCATCTAGTTCCAACCCCCCTGCCATGGCAGACACACCTCCCACTAGACCAGGTTGCTCAAGGCACCATCCAACCTGGTCTTGAACACTTCCAGGGATGGAGCATCCACAACTTCCTTAGGCAACCTGTTCCAGTGTCCCACCACCCTCAGGGTGAGGAACTACTTCATTGTATCTAGTCTAAACCTCCCCTCTCCCAGCTTCCAACCATTACTCCTCATCCTATCACTGTAGGCCTTTGTAAGAAGTCCCTCCCCAGCCTTCTTGTAGGCCCCCTTCAAGTACTGGAAGGCTGCTAGAAGGTCTCTCTGGAGCCTTCTCTTTTCCAGGCTGAACAAGCCAAACTCTCTCAGTGTGTCCTCGTGGAAAAGGTGTTCCAACCCTCTGACCATCTTGGTTGCCCTCCTCTAGACTCGCTCCGACAGCTCCATGTCTTTCTTGTGTTGAGGACTCCAGAGCTGGATGCAGTATTCCATGTGTGGTCTCACAAGGGCAGAGTAGAGGGGCAGAATCACCTCCCTTGACCTGCTGGCCACACATCTTTTGATGCAGCCCAGGATGCAATTGGCTTTCTGGGCTGCAAGTGCACACTGTTGGCTCATGTCCAGATTTTCATCCACCACCATGGCCAGATCCTTCTTCCCAGGCCTGCTTTCAAACCACTCATTGCCCAACCTGTATGTGTGCTTGGGATTGTCTTGACCCAGGTGTAGGACCTTACACTTGACCATGTTGAGGTTGGCCTGGGCCCATCTCTCCAGCCTGTCAGGGTCCCTCTGGATAGCATCCCTCCCCTCCAGCATGTCAACCTCACCACACAACCTGGTGTCATTGGCAAACTTGCTGAGGGTGCACTCAATGCCACTGTCCATGTCACTGACAAAGATGTTAAATAGCACTGGTCCCAGTACCAATTCCTGAGGAACACCACTTGTCACTGGTCCCCACTCGGACATCGAGCCATTGATCGCAACTCTTTGAGTGTGACCTTCCAGCCAATTTCTTATCCATTGAGTGGTCCATCTGTCAAATCCATATCTTTCCAATTTGGAGATCAGGATGTCATGTGGGACAGCGTCAAAGGCTTTGCACAAGTCCAGATAGATGATATCTGTTTCTCTTCCCTTGTCAATTGATGCTGTAACTCCATCATAAAAGGCCACCAGATTCATCAGGCAGGATTTTCCCTCGGTGAAGCCATTTTGATTGCTAGCAATCACCTCCACATTTTCCATGTGCCGTAGCAGATCCTTCAGGAGGATCTGCTCCATGATCTTGCTAGGCACAGAGGTCAGATTGACCAGCCTGTAGTTGCCCAGTTCTTCCTTTTTTTCCCTTTTTGAAAATCAGGGTGATGTTTCCCCTTTTCCAGTCAGTGGGCACTTCACTAGACTGCCATGACTTCTCAAATATGATGGAAAGTGGCCTAGCAACTTAGTCCACTAGCTTTCTCAGGTCTATTGGATGGATTTCACCAGGTCCCATGGATTTGTACACCTTCAGTTTCTTTAGATAGTCATGAACCTGATCTTCACTTACAGTAGGTGGAAGTTCCTTCTCCCAGTTCCCGCCTTCTGCTTCTGCAACTTGGATAGTGTGGCTAGAGCCCTTGCTGGTGAAGACTGAGGCAAAGAAGTCATCGAGAACCTCAGCCTTCTCCATATCCCTTGTGACCAGTTCTGTTTCCTTCCAGAGAGCTCTCAGTCAACTCCTCATCCATCCCCAAGCCAAGCTCCATGGACCCAGCTAGTTCTTGACATAAAGGGCGACACCCCCTCCTCCCCTACCTGTCTTTCCTAAAGAGCCTATACCCATCTATTCCTATACTCCAGTCATAGGAGCTATTCCACCACATCTCAGTGATGCCTCTAACATCATAGCCTTGTAGATGTGCACACATCTCTAACTCCTCTTGTTTATTCCCTGTGGTCTGTGCATTTGCATAGAGGCATTTAAGTGGGGCACCCATTGAAGCCGACTTACCAGCTGGAATGCTTACTGGCTGGAATTCATTATTTTACACTTCATGTGCTCTCTCACTGACCTGCGATCCATCTCCAGGGCCAGGGCATCTATTTCCAGCATTGGCCTCGAAGTGGGATGGATTGAGGATCCCATCCCCTGGCAAATCTAGTTTAAAGCCCTCCTTACTAGATTGGTTAGCCTTTGTCCAAAGATGTCCTCCCCCTTCTTTGAGAGATGTACCCCATCAGGCCCCAGGAGACCAGGTTTCTCAAAGCAAGTCCTGTGGTCCAAGTAGCCGAAGGCCTGGCTGTGGCACCACTTCTACAGCCATTCATTGATTTTCCTGATTCTGTTGGCCCTTTCAAGCCCCTTGCCTTTGACTGGGAGGATTGATGAAAAGATCACCTGGGCCCCCAAGTCCTTCACTGCTTCTCTTAGAGCTCTGTAATCCCTCTTGATGCTCTTAAGATTGCTTCTGTCTGCGTCACTGGTGCCCACATGAAACAGCAGCAATGGATAGTAGTCTGTGGGATATACAAGGTTTGGTAGTCTCTGTGTGACATCCCTAATCCTAGCACCCAGTAAGCAGTAAACTTCCCCAGACAGCGGGTCGGGTCAGCAAATAGGTGCCTCAATACTCCTCAAAAGAGTGTCTCCCACTACTATCACCTGTTGCTTTTTCTTGTTTGCACTTATTGTAATTCAGAGAGCCGATCTAGCTGCCTTCCCCAACTCTGAGGTGTTGTCTATTTCAGCCTTTTTTTCCTCTTCATTCTGTAGAGCCTTGAAGCGGTTCTGCAGGGGCACCTCAGGCCTTGAGGGAGGCTTCTTCCTTCTCCTGATCTTACCTGCACAAGTTCCCATTCCGCAGCATTGTTGGCTTCCCTCTTTTTTGGGTGTGCCAGTGGACGAGTTTTTGGCTCTTTGGCCGGAGGTTGTGGTTTTGGGTGTGCCAGTGGAAGAACTTTTGGCTCTTTGGCTAGAGGCTGTGGTTCCACTGGTGCATTCCCCTGGATCCAGCTACCTACCTCCGTTTCTTCCTCCCTGATGCTACGCAGCCTTGTGACCATCTCCTGTAGCTCAGCCACCTGCCGCAGGAGCCCCTCCACCTGAGCACACCTCTTGCAGATGGGTTTGTTACCCACTTCTTCCCCAGGAGGAAAGTCTAGGCACTTCCCACAGTCTGAGGCCTGAAATGCAGCCCCATCTGGGTGGAGGCATTGGTCACTGCCAGGGTCACTGGTGCAGACCCTCCAGCCAGAGCTGCAGCCTTGGCTCTGTGACAAGGGCCCACCATTCTGCCTCAAGGTCAGTGAGGATGAGCACCCTTGGCCTCTCAAGCTGGCTGAGCTTCAGCTGAGCTTCGGCGCCCTCCTGTGAACTGCCCGTTTGCTCCCCACAGGCTCCTTTTTTGGGCAGGGAGTGACGGCCGTTGACAGCTGTTGCTCTGGCAATTCCCTTGCCTCATCCGTCTCTTCCTACAAGAGCTGCCAGCTCTGGACAGGTCTCGCTGCTCCCCTGAAATTTCCCTATGGCAGGAAAATCTCAGGAAAGATCCTCAACACCAAGATCTGCCACTCCGCTGCTGGCCGGGCCCATCCTGAAGCAGCTGATCTCAGTGACAGGTCAAATACGCTGAGTAGATCTGACTGCTAGAAAGTTCTACTAGTCAAGAAGAAGTTATACTATAGTTAAACTCCCAGTGTTCTCTAAACAACAGGCACTTTCTTTAATACAGGAGTCAACACATAGATTTTTTTCCAGAAAACTGGAACTCTAAGTAGAACCTAACTGGAAATAAAACATCAAGGCAAATCAAGAAATGAGAATTGACATCTATCTGCTTACGAATAATGATCAGATTACATAACAAGGAAATAGGTGACCTAAATTCTTGCTCAGATATAACACCTGAACTTGATAAGATTTGATCCCAACCCCAAGCTCCCACTTTTCAGGAACTATTCTAATTATATGGCCTTCAACATCCTTTGTTGATCTGGAAGCACTTACAGTCACAAATACAAGAGGCATGGAAGCAATGGGGAGATATACTTTATATCTTCAAATTCAGGGCATTTTTCCAAATGCTTAACATAAGACACTATAACTTGGATAGCTTGGATGAGCTCCTTAAATTTTGGCAACAAAATTTCAGCCTTGCTTATTTTAGACACCACCATAGTCTTTTTGGATCTGTTCCAAAATCTCCAGGCCAGCTAGTAAGTCATCTGTCATTGTCTTCAATTATGCGTATCATACCTGTCTAAAACAGAAGTAAGAAGGAGAGTTGTTTTACATTGATTTTGAATTTTACCTCAAATTTCCAGTAGTAACAATGACATAACACAATCTCTATACATTTTTGTTAACCAAATACAATATTGATAGTCATTAAATAGTTAATTGCAGTTAATTATTGCAATATCTGTGAATTTATATTGACAAGGTCTCTACTTAAATCTGCTTTTACTGTGACCCTGACTGTTCTTAGTTGCTTAAAAAGGCTGAGGTCAGCTCAAGTGGAAAGCTTCCAAAAAAAACCCTAGATGGTACAAGAAACAGTACTAGTGATTTAGTAGGCAATATTTCCCCCTCTGATTCAACACTGAATCAGTGCCTCTGCTTTTAATGGGCACTCTGCAGAAAGGATGATATTTCAGATGAAAAATTAGTTCTAAGAACTTGACTTCACTATTTCTGGTCAAATAAAGTACAATTGCATATATTTGTCTTGTCTTCCTTGCCAAGTTGTCTCCTGCAGAGTTACATCTTGTTGTATGCTTCTTTTTATGTTTCATTTCAGTAAGGGCGGTGGTTTGGGTTTTTTGCTTTTCACTTTATGGTTTAAACTATTGAGTATCCACTGGGCAAAGTTAGTTTGTCCCTTGAAAGAGCTTTCATGTTCTACATCCTTTTCAGTTATGACATTTTTCTAATATAATTTTTACGGCCATATGGGTTTTGGAAAGCACTGAAACAGTGTTCTTAGGGACTGTGTAGAATCCCTTTCATTGGAGGCTTTTCAGAACAAGTTAGACAGACTCTTGTCAGGGACAACATCAGTGCATCTGATCTCATTTCAATACAGAATTGCGCTGAATAGTGAATGGTGAATGGTTTCTCATGTCTTTTCAAGCCCTACATTTGTCTTATTCTCACTTTTACAGTTGATTAGAATTGCTTATTAAGTACTTCAAGTAAAGTTACCTCTATCCCTGGAAAGTGTCAGCAATAGTAAAAATAATAATAATAATTTAAAAAAAAAAAGAAAAGAAAAATCAAAGTGTCTAGTCTTAAAGTGTTTAAAATGGTAAAAGCCTGAAATGAAACAAAAGTATAGTTGCAGTAGCTTTCAAGGAATTCCATACAGGTATGTCACTGAGTTGTCCTTTGACCCACAAATACTCCTGACTTACAGTAGTCTACATAGTCACTTTTTCTTCCTGAGCAATACTTGCAATTTCTTTCTGCAGTACTCCCTTAATATTTATCAAAACACCAGAGGAAAAAGGGAACACAATATCACAGCATCAGCCTTCAGGAATAAAGTTGATACAGACAACAATAACCACATAAGCCACTTAAAACACACAAGAGTTCAATACTAATATTTCATTAGCAAATAAAAGCAGTCAAATAGACACTTGAGATAAATTCTATACAAAGAATTTTGGGCAAATGTGTGTTTTCCTTCAAAAATGAATGAAACCAGTGTAGTATAACATAAATGCTTATATGTGCATAAAATAGTCCAAATTTCCAGTTTATTTTTGAGATTCATATATATTTGCCAAGCTAAATAGTACCACTTATCTGACCTCTTACTTTAGGTTATGCAGCATTGGTTCATTTACTTAATACTATTCCTAAGTATGCTTTATTACTCCAGTGAAAATTATTTACCTACTACAAAAAATACATACAAGAAAATATCTGGGGCAAGATCTAAAATGGACATAAATCAAAATTGTTCTATTAAATTACATGGCAAGTGGCCAAATTCTCAACTGGTGTGAAAGACCTCAGTTTTGTGAAAATGAGTTCAACCAATCTGTACAATTATTTGGAGGAGTTTCTCTAATATTTGAACAGGTAGGAAAACTGAATAAAATATAGAGAAGCATGAGAAAACAAGAACTGAGGAGAGGAACAGACATACATATAAAAAAATATCTTGTGATATGTTGACCCTGGCTAGATGCCAGGTATCTACCAAAGCTGCTTTATCACTCCCCCTCCTCAACTGGACAGGGGAAAGAAAATATAACAAAAGGCTCATGGGTTGAGATAAGGACAGGGAGATCGCTCACCAAATACTGTCACGGACAAATCAGTCTTGACTGGGGGAACTTAATTTAATTATTACCAATCAAATCAGAGAAGAGTAATAAGAAATAAAACCAAATCTTAAAAATACTTTCCCACCACCACTCCCTTCTTCCTTGGTTCAACTTCACTCCCAATTTCTCTACCTCCTCCCCCTGCAGTGGTTCAGGGGGATGAGGAATGGGGATTGTGGTCAGTTCATCACACATAGTTTCTGCTGCTTCTTCCTCCTCAGGGGCAGGACTCCTCACGCTCTTCCCCTGCTCCAGAGTGGAATCCCTCTCATGGGAGACAGTCCTCCATGAACTTCTCCAATGTGAGTCCTTCCCACAGGCTGCAGTTCTTCACAAACTGTTCCAGCGTGGGTCCCCTCCATGGGGTGCAGTCCCTCAGGAACAGACTGCTTCAGTGTGGGTCTCCTATGAATTCAAAAGTCCTGCCAGCAAACCTGTTCCAGCATGGGCTCCTCTCTCCATGAGTCCACAGGTCCTGCTGGGAGCCTGCTCTAGCATGGGCTATCCATAGGTTCACAGACTTCTTCGGGCATCCACCTACTCCGGCATGGGGTCCTCCATGGGCTGCAGGTAGATATCTGCTCCACCATGGACTACCATGGGCTGCAGAGGGACAAACTGCCTCACCATGGCCTTCACCACAGGCTGCAGGGGAACCTCTGCTCTGGCACCTGGAGCAACTCCTCCCCATTCTTCTTTCCTGAACTTGGTGTATGCAGAGTTGTTTCTCTCACATATTCTCACTCCTCTCTCTGGAGAGAAGACTGTGCCATTGCACAGGGTTTTTTCCCTCTTCTTAAATATGTTATCCCAGAGGCGCTACCACCATTGCTGACTGGCTCAGCCTTGGCCGGCAGTGGGTCCGTCTTGGAGCCAGCTGGCACTGTTTCTATCTGACATAAGAGAAGCTTCTAGCAGCTTCTCACAGAAGCCACCCCTGTAATCCCCTGCTACCAAAACGTTGCCGTGCAAACCAAATACATGCAGACATTGTGCTAGCATAATATGAGACAGAGAGACAAAAAGCAAAAAATGTAACTGAAAGATAACTTTCACAGGCTACCTTGGTTATTAGTGCTTGGCAATGACATAATCAAATTACTGAATAAATATGAAATGATAAAAATAATCACAGTGGTCACACTCTTCCTCCTTTCTAGTGTAAATGACAGAATACTCTGTACACGTATAAACAGTTAAAAACTCTGAAAGTGTTTCAGCTGAGCTTTCCTTATTTTTGTTTGTCTTTGAAGGGTATTCTGTAGAATTATTTTACATCCAGAAAATGAATAGAAAAATACACCTTAATTTTGGGAGGAAATTAGTAAGTCAGTACCACAAACTGACTTTAACCTTAATGTCCAGTGAAAATTAACCCATATATCTCAGCTTTATACATTGGAAATTTATATTGCATATGTAGAGGATAAGGAATACTTTATAAGTTATCCTTTTTTAAAAAAGGAGTAGAACATGAAAGACTGCTTATGATTAGAAATGAGAGGCAGATGAAGTTAATTGAACGCATTCCCTATCTGAAATTATTCACTGAGCTATAGAGATGTAAAAACTTCTGTCAGCTACCAGAAAATAAGTGTGGGATTGATCTGCCCTGGTTTCTAGTCATCTGACTGGGCATGTGTGTTTGAGCTAATCACTCCAGGCTTTTTCATAGTCTGTGGACAATGATCAGTATCTACAGAGCTAAATCATCCCCCCTTAGGCATTTAAAAGAGGCCAATGGATCATCCTTAGCTTGTTTCAATCTACTATCTCAAAAAGGATAACCAGATGAGGTATAGACCTGTAAGCTTTATATATCTCAACCTAGGGCAGAAGAATGGCAGAACTAGTTGAGGAGTAAGAAAAAAAGACTAACTTAATTACAAAGATGGTTAAGATTTGTTTTTTTCTATATCAGCAAACATTGGCACTATCAGAAGCAAAAGTTTGTTCATCATTTCCTACCTGCTTACTTTTGTCCTTGGGCTATAATCTGTCAAACAGATTTTCAGACGGTGTGACCCAAATGAAATATCTGAAAATTTCACAATTTTATTTTCAGGCAGAAGTTCAAGTAACAACGTATTTCATATATTCTTCACTTTAAATGCATCATTAAGCTTTCATTATATGCCAAATCCTGCAGCTCTTACTTAGTCCATATCCAGATAATATTTGCTTTTAAGTCAAGCATTTAGCAAAATGTGTAGAGCCTGAAGAGACACAACAAATTCTCCCAGACATTTTTAAAAATAAAGATGCCAATGCGATCTGTGCTCTCTTGCCATTTCAGAGTCACCATCAGTAGGAGCTGTAAAAGGCTTGATGATTCTCCTAAAACTTCAGGCTTTCTGCTGAAACCCAAAAATTCTGTTTGAGAAAAACCCAGGAAGGAGATCCTATTCCTATTTTCATGTCACAGTGGCCTTCTCAGGAGTTGCTATTTGAGACAGTTCCTGTCTCAGGTTTCCACAGAATGAGTTCTGGAATTCCCCTGAATCTGGTTACTACTAATGTGACCTTGGAAGAACTGTGATATATATAATCTAGTTCTATTTACATTTTGTGCAAGTTACATTTTTAAATATCCTGGCAGCGATAGGTGTTTATATTCTGGAGAAATATCTAGAACTGGCAGAGAATTAAAAGTTTTCAATTTATAATTTTTAAGAAAAAGAACCCCCTGTTCTTTAATTTTGGGACTTTCTTCAGAATCTCACAGTCAACAGAAAGACATTGACTCACCTTCAGAATTTGTCTCTGGAAAAGACAAGGTTGTCTTTGTGGTTTACATGTACCTGCAATACTGCCTATTTGTCCTTGCGAAATGTTTGGATCCTTTTATTGAGCTTTCAGAAACATTAAATCTTATGGTGCTATAAGTTTTCTGTTATTGCTTTGACTGTGTAATTTTTTTCCATCCAATCAGTAAACCTCAAATGTCCTTCACCTTTACATCCTTTTTTTGATCAAACTCTAACACCTTAACATTACTTTAAAAATAAAAAAAAATAAGCTCCATCTTCATCTTAGCCCTTGTTTCTAACCCCTTCTCCTCAAATGCTCTGTGCATTCTTCTTGCCTTCCCATCATCTTTGTCTCTTCCCAATCTGAAAGTAGTTCAGCCATATTTTAGCCATTTCAGATGGCTAAAGCTTGGTTTCTGATTACTCTCCAGGTGTGCTCACGGATTTTATTTATTTTTTTGTTTTATTCTGATCATGAAGAAGGAAGTTTCTCTGATTAGAGACAGCATTACAAAGGTAGGGATCCTGTAACATTCACAATAATAGTTTCACAGTCTTTGTTAACTTGTGAATAAGTAATAGAGCAAGCTGGCTTAACTTCCTTGTTTAAAAAAGTGTGTTGGTTTTTTATGTGGGGTTTTTTGCCTCTCCTTTTTTTTTTTTTTCTACAGGAACTACATTGCACTGGCTGATGAAGCAATTCGGAACCAAAAGCTTGTCTATTTTTTCAGTTAGTAAAGATCTAATGGATGATATTGCTTCTTCTGGCATACTGCCTCCAAAATTCCATTAATATCTTTGAAAAATGAATTTTCCTATTTTTTCACAGAACTATTTTGATCATGTTCTAGAAAGTAAAGTAAGCAAAGACAGTACCAAATCTTTTAAATATGTCCTCATGTCTCAGGTCATTTATCCCATCTTCTTGCCTGTATCCTGTCTCTTTACTGATCTAGCTTTTTGGCAGCTAGAGGATAAATTGTTATATTAAGTACTATATATCAGGTTATTTAAACAATGAAACTGAAATTAGGTATTTTTTTCTGAAGATGAAGAAATTAGAAACTGTTATAGAACACATTAGCTTGTTGTAATTAAAAAGATGAAATTAAGACAGATTTAATAGCTCTAAAATATGAAATATAATACAGTAATGTGTTATGATTGGATACTGAAAAAATTTGAGGATCTTTACACTATCAGTGAAGGGCTAAGAGGTGGGTACTGAGGTTGTTTATTATTCCACTATTATTCCACTAAAATTACTCAGAGAATTGTTGAGGAGAAAAACTGTTACCTGTATATAGGGCACCATAATTGTCATCATCTTAAGCTATTTTGAGAAAAGAATGTGTTCTGAGGCAGAAGATTTACGGAATCCTGTTAGACATTTCTAATCATCATCAAGGTTGTTACAAAATTTTGAAAACAATTAAAAGAAAGCAATCTAACTGGACCTTCATCCCATTTTTAGTGACATGGCTCAAGAGACACAGAAGGGCACTCTGAGTGAACTCACAGACTTCAGCAGTTGAAGTCTAAATCCTTTACAGAAGAACTTTGCAAAATAGTATCAGATGTTGCTATTTTCATTTAGTTAAATTATTTTTTTTATTTTCATTTAGACTACTACAAGTAGTCTAAGGAAATTCTTCTTTCAAGTTTTAACGAGATTTGTGATTTTGTTTGTGCACACTGCCCTGTGTTGACATGGTTTTTTAAAAACACTAGTTTTCAATACTGACATCTGACAATCTGGATGAGTTATTTTTTATTTGATATGTATGCTCTGTAGAATTAATTAAAGTTGAACTCATGGTGACACACAATTTGGGTTGTTACCTGATCAAATACAGCTACAATAGAAATACAGGTATACTGGTTCTATTGCTTGATTGGCTAACTATTTTTCATAGAATCACAGAATGACAGAATGATTAGGTTGAAACAGACCTTTGAGATCATCAAGTCCAACTGTTGACCTAATACCACTATGCCCATTAAACCATGTCCCTATGTGCCATATCTACACATTTTTTTAACACCTCCAGGGACGGTGACTCCACCACTTCCCTGGGCAGCCTGTTCCAATGTTTGACCACTCTTTGGGTAAAGAAATTTTTCCTAATGTCCAATCTAAACCTTCCCTGGTGCAACTTGAAGCTATTTCCTCTCATCCTATCTCTTGTTACTTGAGAGAAGAGACTGACACCCACCTCACTACAATCTCCTTTTAAGTAGTTGTAGAGAGCAATAAGGTCTCCTCTCAGTCTCCTCTTCTCCAGATTAAACAATCCCAGTTCCCTCAGCTGCTCCTTCTAAGACCTGTTCTCCAGACCCTTCATCAGCTTCATTGCCCTTCTCTGGACACACTCCAGTACCCCAAGGTCATTCTTGTACTGCGGGGCCCAAAACTGCACACAGTCTTCGAGGTGCGGCCTCATCAGTGCTGAGTACAGGGGCACGATCACTTCCCTACTCCTGCTGACCACACTATTTTTGATACAGGCCAGGTTGCTGTTGGCCTTCTTGGCCACCTGGGCACACTGCTAGCTCGTGTTCAGCCGGCTGTGAGCCAGCACCCCCAGGTCCTTCTCTGCCGGGCAGCTTTCCAGCCACTCATCCCCAAGCCTGTAGCGCTGCATGGGGTTGGTGTGACCCAAGTGCAGGGACCAGCACTCAGCCTTGTTGAACCTCATACAACTGGCCTTGGCCCATCGATCCAGCTGAGTAAGATTATTTTAACACAATATACATGGTGAGGTGTTAATAAAAATATTTAAAATTACTGACATTACTTAATATAAACTTTATGTGTTTAAAATCATTTATGTCTTACGGGTATGAAGCATCTGAAGATATAAGCAATGATTTAGCACCATTTAATTTACCAAAGAGTAGTCTAAATGTTGCATCTTTTTTTTTAAATCTCCAATAACATGTACAGTTGAAAATAAGTATTTAACTGTAAAACAAAAAAGTTAAACTTTATTGTCTATCTGTTCTGATGATTGAGATATTTCATAATTAATTTGAGATATGTAATAATTAAGCATCACTCTAAGATGACTGATTGTAAAACACACTATAATATGTTCTTAAAGGTGTATCTTGTGTAGATTTTAATGGAATGAGCAGTTTTATTATTCTTAATACAATAGCTGATAATACAACACCTATTGCTGTGTCTATTTTGTTGTAATATGCCCTGTAGTTCATCTATGTGTGTATCACATTTGTATGTCTGCTGTATTCTGATATAATGACATATGGTTAGAACTAATTGAATGTTTAAAACATTTAATTTATATACAGAGTAAAATAAGTTAGGAGTGCTATGTTTTGCAAGGCTGCTATTGTCATTCATCTGAACCAACTTTTTTTTATTATTATTTATTAGTTACCCTATCATTCAAGTGGTGTAACAGTCCATTTTTTGTATGTGTTCATTTTCAAAACTGTATTTGAGTGTATGTATATGCATATTTGCTATAAAATGAAAGAATTCACCAACAAAAGTATTGCATAGCAAACTACATGTTCTGTTGCATTCAGAACAAGTAATCTGAATGCTGAGAATCTGCCAAGATTAGTCTTTGAAATCATATCATGTTGTCTCTTGTGCACTTACTGTATAATAACTTGCTGTAAAGCAAAACCTGCAGCTCAGAAGCTTAAAGCCCTTACAGTTTAAACTTCTCTGTGAATAACTCACTTAGATTATACTGATGTCATTTTCACAAGTGCCTGATTTGATCCAAAACAACATTTGTTTCTCAGACTCTAATTTTCCCCAAACACATAAACAGTAATAAGTAATTATTTTGTGGAAATAAATTTGTTACCTTAGTGTAAATACATGTACTTTAAGTAAATTACATTCAAATTTAAATAATATTGCTTAGAAGTTCAAACATTACTTATTAATCTCAAGATGGTCACAGGTATTTTAATGTAGGCACTTCAAATAAGAGTAGAATAAGACATACTAAGTGGAATCCCCTTCAGGAAAACTGCAAGGCCCTTTCAGCTGGGCAAACCCATGGGATAAGTAAATATGTGGGTACCAGATTAAGCGAATAGGAAAGATTGAGAGTCAAAAAATTGCTTAGACTGAGGGCTTGCAGTTCATCAGTTGCCATCATTTAAATGCATGCAAGATAGAGGTAAAGGTCTTGCTAGAGAGTCCATTTGAATGAGAGTTGTGTATAGGGCCCAATAAGTCAGAATTGACACTTAGCATCAGGTTAAATATTGGTTGGCATGACAAGAAACAATGAAGTTACATAAAAGAAGAAATTCAATTATTAGGGCATAAGTTTTAGGTCACTGAAGAAAACCCTAAGCTGGTTGAAATTACGCAGAAGCAGAACTGTCCACGATTGAAGGCACTGGCAAGCCAAAAGAGTTGTGAGAGTATCACAGAATCATAGACTCACAGAATGTTTTCGAGTGGACCTGTGAAGATCACCTAGTCCAATCCCCTCTGCCATGGGCAGGGACATCCTTCACTAGATCAGAGACCTCAAAGACCTATCCAGCTTGACCTTGAACACTTCCAATGATCATAGAATCATATAATAGTTTGGGCTGGAAAGGATCTTTAAAGGGATCGTTAAAGGTCACATAGTCTAAACACCTGCAGTGAGCAGGGACTTCTTTAGTTAGATCAGGTTGCTCAGAGCCCCGTCCGAATTGACTCTGAATGTTTCCAGGGATGGGGCTCCTACCACCTCTCTGGGCTATGTGTTCCAGTGTTTCACCACCCTCATCATAAAAAAATTCTTCCTTATATCTGGTCTAAATCTACCCTTTTAGTTTAAAACCATTACTCCTTGACCTGTCGCAGCAGGTCTTGCTAAAAAGATTGCTCCCATCTTTCTTATAAGCCTCCTTTAAATATTGAAAGGCCACAATGAGGTCTCCCCAGAGCCTTCTCTTCTCCAGGCTCAATAACCACAACTCTCCCAGCCCTTCCTCATAGGAGAGGTGCTCCAGCCCCTTGATCATTTTTGTGGTCCTCCTCTGGACTGGCTCCAACAGGTCTAAAGTCTTGTACTGAGAAGTCTAGAGCTGAACACAGTACTCAGGTGGGGTCTCACCAGAGCAGAATACAGGGGGAGAATCACCTCTCTTGACCTGCTGGCCGCGCTTCTTTTGATGCAGCCCAGGACATGGTTGCTTTCTGGGCTGCGAGTTCACATTGCCAGATCACATCCAGCTTTTCCTCCATCAGTACTTCCAAGTCCTTCTCTGCAGGGCTACTCTCAATCCCTTCGTCTCCCAGCCTGTTTTGATACTAGGAGTTGCCCTGACCCATGTGCAGGAGCTTGCACTTGGCCTTGTTGAACTTCATGTGGGCCCACTTCTCAAGCTTGTCCAGATCCCTCTGGATGGAATCCTGTCCCTCAGGCTTGTCAACTGCACCACTCAGCTTGGTGTCATCTGCATCCGTTGCCAAGTTCAGCTCCAGCCATGCCTTGGCTTTCCTGACACCATCCCTACACAACCGAGCAGAGTCCCTATAGTCTTCCCAGAATACCT